>NW_027363420.1:0-600000 GCF_046119375.1 Phyllobates terribilis
TAAATGCACAAACAGTAATATCTCCACATTGCAAGGTGCAATTCTGAAATTTTTTGCTTTTTCCTGCTAATCCTAGCATGATAAAGAAGATTCAAAGAGAGTGAGATGCCAGCTCCTTTCATTCAGTCAGTAGCTTCAAACATTTCTGGTATATGAAAAACATGTTTTTCAATGGCAAAAATCAATGAATATTGTAAATGCACAAACAGTAATATCTCCACATTGCAAGGTGCAATTCTGAAATTTTTTGCTTTTTCCTGCTAATCCTAGCATGATAAAGAAGATTCAAAGAGAGTGAGATGCCAGCTCCTTTCATTCAGTCAGTAGCTTCAAACATTTCTGGTATATGAAAAACGTTTTTCAATGGCAAAAATCAATGAATATTGTAAATGCACAAACAGTAATATCTCCACATTGCAAGGTGCAATTCTGAAATTTTTTGCTTTTTCCTGCTAATCCTAGCATGATAAAGAAGATTCAAAGAGAGTGAGATGCCAGCTCCTTTCATTCAGTCAGTAGCTTCAAACATTTCTGGTATATGAAAAACATGTTTTTCAATGGCAAAAATCAATGAATATTGTAAATGCACAAACAGTAATATTTCCACATTGCAAGGTGCAATTCTGAAATTTTTTGCTTTTTCCTGCTAAACCTAGCATGATAAAGAAGATTCCAAGAGAGTGACATGCCAGCTCCTTTCATTCAGTCAGTAGCTTCAAACATTTCTGGACGTTTTTCAATGGCAAAAATCAATGAATATTGTAAATGCACAAACAGTAATATCTCCACATTGCAAGGTGCAATTCTGAAATTTTTTGCTTTTTCCTGTTAATCCTAGCATGATAAAGAAGATTCAAAGAGAGTGAGATGCCAGCTCCTTTCATTCAGTCAGTAGCTTCAAACATTTCTGGTATATGAATAACATGATGTTTTTCAATGGCAAAAATCAATGAATATTGTAAATGCACAAACAGTAATATCTCCACATTGCAAGGTGCAATTCTGAAATTTTTTGCTTTTTCCTGCTAATCCTAGCATGATAAAGAAGATTCAAAGAGAGTGAGATGCCAGCTCCTTTCATTCAGTCAGTAGCTTCAAACATTTCTGGACGTTTTTCAATGGCAAAAATCAATGAATATTGTAAATGCACAAACAGTAATATCTCCACATTGCAAGGTGCAATTCTGAAATTTTTTGCTTTTTCCTGCTAATCCTAGCATGATAAAGAAGATTCAAAGAGAGTGAGATGCCAGCTCCTTTCATTCAATCAGTAGCATCAAACATTTCTGGACGTTTTTCAATGGCAAAAATCAATGAATATTGTAAATGCACAAACAGTAATATCTCCACATTGCAAGGTGCAATTCTGAAATTTTTTGCTTTTTCCTGCTAATCCTAGCATGATAAAGAAGATTCAAAGAGAGTGAGATGCCAGCTCCTTTCATTCAGTCAGTAGCTTCAAACATTTCTGGTATATGAAAAACATGTTTTTCAATGGCAAAAATCAATGAATATTGTAAATGCACAAACAGTAATATCTCCACATTGCAAGGTGCAATTCTGAAATTTTTTGCTTTTTCCTGCTAATCCTAGCATGATAAAGAAGATTCAAAGAGAGTGAGATGCCAGCTCCTTTCATTCAGTCAGTAGCTTCAAACATTTCTGGTATATGAAAAACGTTTTTCAATGGCAAAAATCAATGAATATTGTAAATGCACAAACAGTAATATCTCCACATTGCAAGGTGCAATTCTGAAATTTTTTGCTTTTTCCTGCTAATCCTAGCATGATAAAGAAGATTCAAAGAGAGTGAGATGCCAGCTCCTTTCATTGTCAGTAGCTTCAAACATTTCTGGTATATGAAAAACATGTTTTTCAATGGCAAAAATCAATGAATATTGTAAATGCACAAACAGTAATATTTCCACATTGCAAGGTGCAATTCTGAAATTTTTTGCTTTTTCCTGCTAAACCTAGCATGATAAAGAAGATTCCAAGAGAGTGACATGCCAGCTCCTTTCATTCAGTCAGTAGCTTCAAACATTTCTGGACGTTTTTCAATGGCAAAAATCAATGAATATTGTAAATGCACAAACAGTAATATCTCCACATTGCAAGGTGCAATTCTGAAATTTTTTGCTTTTTCCTGTTAATCCTAGCATGATAAAGAAGATTCAAAGAGAGTGAGATGCCAGCTCCTTTCATTCAGTCAGTAGCTTCAAACATTTCTGGTATATGAATAACATGATGTTTTTCAATGGCAAAAATCAATGAATATTGTAAATGCACAAACAGTAATATCTCCACATTGCAAGGTGCAATTCTGAAATTTTTTGCTTTTTCCTGCTAATCCTAGCATGATAAAGAAGATTCAAAGAGAGTGAGATGCCAGCTCCTTTCATTCAGTCAGTAGCTTCAAACATTTCTGGACGTTTTTCAATGGCAAAAATCAATGAATATTGTAAATGCACAAACAGTAATATCTCCACATTGCAAGGTGCAATTCTGAAATTTTTTGCTTTTTCCTGCTAATCCTAGCATGATAAAGAAGATTCAAAGAGAGTGAGATGCCAGCTCCTTTCATTCAGTCAGTAGCTTCAAACATTTCTGGTATATGAAAAACGTTTTTCAATGGCAAAAATCAATGAATATTGTAAATGCACAAACAGTAATATCTCCACATTGCAAGGTGCAATTCTGAAATTTTTTGCTTTTTCCTGCTAATCCTAGCATGATAAAGAAGATTCAAAGAGAGTGAGATGCCAGCTCCTTTCATTCAGTCAGTAGCTTCAAACATTTCTGGACGTTTTTCAATGGCAAAAATCAATGAATATTGTAAATGCACAAACAGTAATATCTCCACATTGCAAGGTGCAATTCTGAAATTTTTTGCTTTTTCCTGTTAATCCTAGCATGATAAAGAAGATTCAAAGAGAGTGAGATGCCAGCTCCTTTCATTCAGTCAGTAGCTTCAAACATTTCTGGTATATGAAAAACATGTTTTTCAATGGCAAAAATCAATGAATATTGTAAATGCACAAACTAATATCTCCACATTGCAAGGTGCAATTCTGAAATTTTTTGCTTTTTCCTGCTAATCCTAGCATGATAAAGAAGATTCAAAGAGAGTGAGATGCCAGCTCCTTTCATTCAGTCAGTAGCTTCAAACATTTCTGGTATATGAAAAACATGTTTTTTAATGGCAAAAATCAATGAATATTGTAAATGCACAAACAGTAATATCTCCACATTGCAAGGTGCAATTCTGAAATTTTTTGCTTTTTCCTGCTAATCCTAGCATGATAAAGAAGATTCAAAGAGAGTGAGATGCCAGCTCCTTTCATTCAGTCAGTAGCTTCAAACATTTCTGGACGTTTTTCAATGGCAAAAATCAATGAATATTGTAAATGCACAAACAGTAATATCTCCACATTGCAAGGTGCAATTCTGAAATTTTTTGCTTTTTCCTGCTAATCCTAGCATGATAAAGAAGATTCAAAGAGAGTGAGATGCCAGCTCCTTTCATTCAGTCAGTAGCTTCAAACATTTCTGGTATATGAAAAACATGTTTTTCAATGGCAAAAATCAATGAATATTGTAAATGCACAAACAGTAATATCTCCACATTGCAAGGTGCAATTCTGAAATTTTTTGCTTTTTCCTGCTAATCCTAGCATGATAAAGAAGATTCAAAGAGAGTGAGATGCCAGCTCCTTTCATTCAGTCAGTAGCTTCAAACATTTCTGGTATATGAAAAACATGTTTTTCAATGGCAAAAATCAATGAATATTGTAAATGCACAAACAGTAATATCTCCACATTGCAAGGTGCAATTCTGAAATTTTTTGCTTTTTCCTGCTAATCCTAGCATGATAAAGAAGATTCAAAGAGAGTGAGATGCCAGCTCCTTTCATTCAGTCAGTAGCTTCAAACATTTCTGGTATATGAAAAACGTTTTTCAATGGCAAAAATCAATGAATATTGTAAATGCACAAACAGTAATATCTCCACATTGCAAGGTGCAATTCTGAAATTTTTTGCTTTTTCCTGCTAATCCTAGCATGATAAAGAAGATTCAAAGAGAGTGAGATGCCAGCTCCTTTCATTCAGTCAGTAGCTTCAAACATTTCTGGTATATGAAAAACATGTTTTTCAATGGCAAAAATCAATGAATATTGTAAATGCACAAACAGTAATATCTCCACATTGCAAGGTGCAATTCTGAAATTTTTTGCTTTTTCCTGCTAATCCTAGCATGATAAAGAAGATTCAAAGAGAGTGAGATGCCAGCTCCTTTCATTCAGTCAGTAGCTTCAAACATTTCTGGACGTTTTTCAATGGCAAAAATCAATGAATATTGTAAATGCACAAACAGTAATATCTCCACATTGCAAGGTGCAATTCTGAAATTTTTTGCTTTTTCCTGCTAATCCTAGCATGATAAAGAAGATTCAAAGAGAGTGAGATGCCAGCTCCTTTCATTCAGTCAGTAGCTTCAAACATTTCTGGACGTTTTTCAATGGCAAAAATCAATGAATATTGTAAATGCACAAACAGTAATATCTCCACATTGCAAGGTGCAATTGTGAAATTTTTTGCTTTTTCCTGCTAATCCTAGCATGATAAAGAAGATTCAAAGAGAGTGAGATGCCAGCTCCTTTCATTCAGTCAGTAGCTTCAAACATTTCTGGTATATGAAAAACATGTTTTTCAATGGCAAAAATCAATGAATATTGTAAATGCACAAACTAATATCTCCACATTGCAAGGTGCAATTCTGAAATTTTTTGCTTTTTCCTGCTAATCCTAGCATGATAAAGAAGATTCAAAGAGAGTGAGATGCCAGCTCCTTTCATTCAGTCAGTAGCTTCAAACATTTCTGGTATATGAAAAACATGTTTTTTAATGGCAAAAATCAATGAATATTGTAAATGCACAAACAGTAATATCTCCACATTGCAAGGTGCAATTCTGAAATTTTTTGCTTTTTCCTGCTAATCCTAGCATGATAAAGAAGATTCAAAGAAAGTGAGATGCCAGCTCCTTTCATTCAGTCAGTAGCTTCAAACATTTCTGGACGTTTTTCAATGGCAAAAATCAATGAATATTGTAAATGCACAAACAGTAATATCTCCACATTGCAAGGTGCAATTCTGAAATTTTTTGCTTTTTCCTGCTAATCCTAGCATGATAAAGAAGATTCAAAGAGAGTGAGATGCCAGCTCCTTTCATTCAGTCAGTAGCTTCAAACATTTCTGGTATATGAAAAACATGTTTTTCAATGGCAAAAATCAATGAATATTGTAAATGCACAGTAATATCTCCACATTGCAAGGTGCAATTCTGAAATTTTTTGCTTTTTCCTGCTAATCCTAGCATGATAAAGAAGATTCAAAGAGAGTGAGATGCCAGCTCCTTTCATTCAGTCAGTAGCTTCAAACATTTCTGGTATATGAAAAACATGTTTTTCAATGGCAAAAATCAATGAATATTGTAAATGCACAAACAGTAATATCTCCACATTGCAAGGTGCAATTCTGAAATTTTTTGCTTTTTCCTGCTAATCCTAGCATGATAAAGAAGATTCAAAGAGAGTGAGATGCCAGCTCCTTTCATTCAGTCAGTAGCTTCAAACATTTCTGGTATATGAAAAACGTTTTTCAATGGCAAAAATCAATGAATATTGTAAATGCACAAACAGTAATATCTCCACATTGCAAGGTGCAATTCTGAAATTTTTTGCTTTTTCCTGCTAATCCTAGCATGATAAAGAAGATTCAAAGAGAGTGAGATGCCAGCTCCTTTCATTCAGTCAGTAGCTTCAAACATTTCTGGTATATGAAAAACATGTTTTTCAATGGCAAAAATCAATGAATATTGTAAATGCACAAACAGTAATATCTCCACATTGCAAGGTGCAATTCTGAAATTTTTTGCTTTTTCCTGCTAATCCTAGCATGATAAAGAAGATTCAAAGAGAGTGAGATGCCAGCTCCTTTCATTCAGTCAGTAGCTTCAAACATTTCTGGACGTTTTTCAATGGCAAAAATCAATGAATATTGTAAATGCACAAACAGTAATATCTCCACATTGCAAGGTGCAATTGTGAAATTTTTTGCTTTTTCCTGCTAATCCTAGCATGATAAAGAAGATTCAAAGAGAGTGAGATGCCAGCTCCTTTCATTCAGTCAGTAGCTTCAAACATTTCTGGTATATGAAAAACATGTTTTTCAATGGCAAAAATCAATGAATATTGTAAATGCACAAACAGTAATATCTCCACATTGCAAGGTGCAATTCTGAAATTTTTTGCTTTTTCCTGCTAATCCTAGCATGATAAAGAAGATTCAAAGAGAGTGAGATGCCAGCTCCTTTCATTCAGTCAGTAGCTTCAAACATTTCTGGACGTTTTTCAATGGCAAAAATCAATGAATATTGTAAATGCACAAACAGTAATATCTCCACATTGCAAGGTGCAATTCTGAAATTTTTTGCTTTTTCCTGCTAATCCTAGCATGATAAAGAAGATTCAAAGAGAGTGAGATGCCAGCTCCTTTCATTCAGTCAGTAGCTTCAAACATTTCTGGTATATGAAAAACATGTTTTTCAATGGCAAAAATCAATGAATATTGTAAATGCACAAACAGTAATATCTCCACATTGCAAGGTGCAATTCTGAAATTTTTTGCTTTTTCCTGCTAATCCTAGCATGATAAAGAAGATTCAAAGAGAGTGAGATGCCAGCTCCTTTCATTCAGTCAGTAGCTTCAAACATTTCTGGACGTTTTTCAATGGCAAAAATCAATGAATATTGTAAATGCACAAACAGTAATATCTCCACATTGCAAGGTGCAATTCTGAAATTTTTTGCTTTTTCCTGTTAATCCTAGCATGATAAAGAAGATTCAAAGAGAGTGAGATGCCAGCTCCTTTCATTCAGTCAGTAGCTTCAAACATTTCTGGTATATGAAAAACATGTTTTTCAATGGCAAAAATCAATGAATATTGTAAATGCACAAACAGTAATATCTCCACATTGCAAGGTGCAATTCTGAAATTTTTTGCTTTTTCCTGCTAATCCTAGCATGATAAAGAAGATTCAAAGAGAGTGAGATGCCAGCTCCTTTCATTCAGTCAGTAGCTTCAAACATTTCTGGTATATGAAAAACATGTTTTTTAATGGCAAAAATCAATGAATATTGTAAATGCACAAACAGTAATATCTCCACATTGCAAGGTGCAATTCTGAAATTTTTTGCTTTTCCCTGCTAATCCTAGCATGATAAAGAAGATTCAAAGAGAGTGAGATGCCAGCTCCTTTCATTCAGTCAGTAGCTTCAAACATTTCTGGACGTTTTTCAATGGCAAAAATCAATGAATATTGTAAATGCACAAACAGTAATATCTCCACATTGCAAGGTGCAATTCTGAAATTTTTTGCTTTTTCCTGCTAATCCTAGCATGATAAAGAAGATTCAAAGAGAGTGAGATGCCAGCTCCTTTCATTCAGTCAGTAGCTTCAAACATTTCTGGTATATGAAAAACGTTTTTCAATGGCAAAAATCAATGAATATTGTAAATGCACAAACAGTAATATCTCCACATTGCAAGGTGCAATTCTGAAATTTTTTGCTTTTTCCTGTTAATCCTAGCATGATAAAGAAGATTCAAAGAGAGTGAGATGCCAGCTCCTTTCATTCAGTCAGTAGCTTCAAACATTTCTGGTATATGAAAAACATGTTTTTCAATGGCAAAAATCAATGAATATTGTAAATGCACAAACAGTAATATCTCCACATTGCAAGGTGCAATTCTGAAATTTTTTGCTTTTTCCTGCTAATCCTAGCATGATAAAGAAGATTCAAAGAGAGTGAGATGCCAGCTCCTTTCATTCAGTCAGTAGCTTCAAACATTTCTGGTATATGAAAAACATGTTTTTCAATGGCAAAAATCAATGAATATTGTAAATGCACAAACAGTAATATCTCCACATTGCAAGGTGCAATTCTGAAATTTTTTGCTTTTTCCTGCTAATCCTAGCATGATAAAGAAGATTCAAAGAGAGTGAGATGCCAGCTCCTTTCATTCAGTCAGTAGCTTCAAACATTTCTGGTATATGAAAAACGTTTTTCAATGGCAAAAATCAATGAATATTGTAAATGCACAAACAGTAATATCTCCACATTGCAAGGTGCAATTCTGAAATTTTTTGCTTTTTCCTGCTAATCCTAGCATGATAAAGAAGATTCAAAGAGAGTGAGATGCCAGCTCCTTTCATTCAGTCAGTAGCTTCAAACATTTCTGGACGTTTTTCAATGGCAAAAATCAATGAATATTGTAAATGCACAAACAGTAATATCTCCACATTGCAAGGTGCAATTCTGAAATTTTTTGCTTTTTCCTGTTAATCCTAGCATGATAAAGAAGATTCAAAGAGAGTGAGATGCCAGCTCCTTTCATTCAGTCAGTAGCTTCAAACATTTCTGGTATATGAAAAACATGTTTTTCAATGGCAAAAATCAATGAATATTGTAAATGCACAAACAGTAATATCTCCACATTGCAAGGTGCAATTCTGAAATTTTTTGCTTTTTCCTGCTAATCCTAGCATGATAAAGAAGATTCAAAGAGAGTGAGATGCCAGCTCCTTTCATTCAGTCAGTAGCTTCAAACATTTCTGGTATATGAAAAACATGTTTTTTAATGGCAAAAATCAATGAATATTGTAAATGCACAAACAGTAATATCTCCACATTGCAAGGTGCAATTCTGAAATTTTTTGCTTTTCCCTGCTAATCCTAGCATGATAAAGAAGATTCAAAGAGAGTGAGATGCCAGCTCCTTTCATTCAGTCAGTAGCTTCAAACATTTCTGGACGTTTTTCAATGGCAAAAATCAATGAATATTGTAAATGCACAAACAGTAATATCTCCACATTGCAAGGTGCAATTCTGAAATTTTTTGCTTTTTCCTGCTAATCCTAGCATGATAAAGAAGATTCAAAGAGAGTGAGATGCCAGCTCCTTTCATTCAGTCAGTAGCTTCAAACATTTCTGGTATATGAAAAACGTTTTTCAATGGCAAAAATCAATGAATATTGTAAATGCACAAACAGTAATATCTCCACATTGCAAGGTGCAATTCTGAAATTTTTTGCTTTTTCCTGTTAATCCTAGCATGATAAAGAAGATTCAAAGAGAGTGAGATGCCAGCTCCTTTCATTCAGTCAGTAGCTTCAAACATTTCTGGTATATGAAAAACATGTTTTTCAATGGCAAAAATCAATGAATATTGTAAATGCACAAACAGTAATATCTCCACATTGCAAGGTGCAATTCTGAAATTTTTTGCTTTTTCCTGCTAATCCTAGCATGATAAAGAAGATTCAAAGAGAGTGAGATGCCAGCTCCTTTCATTCAGTCAGTAGCTTCAAACATTTCTGGTATATGAAAAACATGTTTTTCAATGGCAAAAATCAATGAATATTGTAAATGCACAAACAGTAATATCTCCACATTGCAAGGTGCAATTCTGAAATTTTTTGCTTTTTCCTGCTAATCCTAGCATGATAAAGAAGATTCAAAGAGAGTGAGATGCCAGCTCCTTTCATTCAGTCAGTAGCTTCAAACATTTCTGGTATATGAAAAACGTTTTTCAATGGCAAAAATCAATGAATATTGTAAATGCACAAACAGTAATATCTCCACATTGCAAGGTGCAATTCTGAAATTTTTTGCTTTTTCCTGCTAATCCTAGCATGATAAAGAAGATTCAAAGAGAGTGAGATGCCAGCTCCTTTCATTCAGTCAGTAGCTTCAAACATTTCTGGTATATGAAAAACATGTTTTTCAATGGCAAAAATCAATGAATATTGTAAATGCACAAACAGTAATATTTCCACATTGCAAGGTGCAATTCTGAAATTTTTTGCTTTTTCCTGCTAAACCTAGCATGATAAAGAAGATTCCAAGAGAGTGACATGCCAGCTCCTTTCATTCAGTCAGTAGCTTCAAACATTTCTGGACGTTTTTCAATGGCAAAAATCAATGAATATTGTAAATGCACAAACAGTAATATCTCCACATTGCAAGGTGTAATTCTGAAATTTTTTGCTTTTTCCTGTTAATCCTAGCATGATAAAGAAGATTCAAAGAGAGTGAGATGCCAGCTCCTTTCATTCAGTCAGTAGCTTCAAACATTTCTGGTATATGAATAACATGATGTTTTTCAATGGCAAAAATCAATGAATATTGTAAATGCACAAACAGTAATATCTCCACATTGCAAGGTGCAATTCTGAAATTTTTTGCTTTTTCCTGCTAATCCTAGCATGATAAAGAAGATTCAAAGAGAGTGAGATGCCAGCTCCTTTCATTCAGTCAGTAGCTTCAAACATTTCTGGACGTTTTTCAATGGCAAAAATCAATGAATATTGTAAATGCACAAACAGTAATATCTCCACATTGCAAGGTGCAATTCTGAAATTTTTTGCTTTTTCCTGCTAATCCTAGCATGATAAAGAAGACTCAAAGAGAGTGAGATGCCAGCTCCTTTCATTCAGTCAGTAGCATCAAACATTTCTGGACGTTTTTCAATGGCAAAAATCAATGAATATTGTAAATGCACAAACAGTAATATCTCCACATTGCAAGGTGCAATTCTGAAATTTTTTGCTTTTTCCTGCTAATCCTAGCAGGATAAAGAAGATTCAAAGAGAGTGAGATGCCAGCTCCTTTCATTCAGTCAGTAGCTTCAAACATTCCTGGTATATGAAAAACATGTTTTTCAATGGCAAAAATCAATGAATATTGTAAATGCACAAACAGTAATATCTCCACATTGCAAGGTGCAATTCTGAAATTTTTTGCTTTTTCCTGCTAATCCTAGCATGATAAAGAAGATTCAAAGAGAGTGAGATGCCAGCTCCTTTCATTCAGTCAGTAGCTTCAAACATTTCTGGTATATGAAAAACATGTTTTTCAATGGCAAAAATCAATGAATATTGTAAATGCACAAACAGTAATATCTCCACATTGCAAGGTGCAATTCTGAAATTTTTTGCTTTTTCCTGCTAATCCTAGCAGGATAAAGAAGATTCAAAGAGAGTGAGATGCCAGCTCCTTTCATTCAGTCAGTAGCTTCAAACATTTCTGGTATATGAAAAACATGTTTTTCAATGGCAAAAATCAATGAATATTGTAAATGCACAAACAGTAATATCTCCACATTGCAAGGTGCAATTCTGAAATTTTTTGCTTTTTCCTGCTAATCCTAGCATGATAAAGAAGATTTAAAGAGAGTGAGATGCCAGCTCCTTTCATTCAGTCAGTAGCTTCAAACATTTCTGGACGTTTTTCAATGGCAAAAATCAATGAATATTGTAAATGCACAAACAGTAATATCTCCACATTGCAAGGTGCAATTCTGAAATTTTTTGCTTTTTCCTGTTAATCCTAGCATGATAAAGAAGATTCAAAGAGAGTGAGATGCCAGCTCCTTTCATTCAGTCAGTAGCTTCAAACATTTCTGGTATATGAAAAACATGTTTTTCAATGGCAAAAATCAATGAATATTGTAAATGCACAAACTAATATCTCCACATTGCAAGGTGCAATTCTGAAATTTTTTGCTTTTTCCTGCTAATCCTAGCATGATAAAGAAGATTCAAAGAGAGTGAGATGCCAGCTCCTTTCATTCAGTCAGTAGCTTCAAACATTTCTGGTATATGAAAAACATGTTTTTTAATGGCAAAAATCAATGAATATTGTAAATGCACAAACAGTAATATCTCCACATTGCAAGGTGCAATTCTGAAATTTTTTGCTTTTTCCTGCTAATCCTAGCATGATAAAGAAGATTCAAAGAGAGTGAGATGCCAGCTCCTTTCATTCAGTCAGTAGCTTCAAACATTTCTGGTATATGAAAAACATGTTTTTCAATGGCAAAAATCAATGAATATTGTAAATGCACAAACTAATATCTCCACATTGCAAGGTGCAATTCTGAAATTTTTTGCTTTTTCCTGCTAATCCTAGCATGATAAAGAAGATTCAAAGAGAGTGAGATGCCAGCTCCTTTCATTCAGTCAGTAGCTTCAAACATTTCTGGTATATGAAAAACATGTTTTTCAATGGCAAAAATCAATGAATATTGTAAATGCACAAACAGTAATATCTCCACATTGCAAGGTGCAATTCTGAAATTTTTTGCTTTTTCCTGCTAATCCTAGCATGATAAAGAAGATTCAAAGAGAGTGAGATGCCAGCTCCTTTCATTCAGTCAGTAGCTTCAAACATTTCTGGACGTTTTTCAATGGCACAAATCAATGAATATTGTAAATGCACAAACAGTAATATCTCCACATTGCAAGGTGCAATTCTGAAATTTTTTGCTTTTTCCTGCTAATCCTAGCATGATAAAGAAGATTCAAAGAGAGTGAGATGCCAGCTCCTTTCATTCAGTCAGTAGCTTCAAACATTTCTGGACGTTTTTCAATGGCAAAAATCAATGAATATTGTAAATGCACAAACAGTAATATCTCCACATTGCAAGGTGCAATTGTGAAATTTTTTGCTTTTTCCTGCTAATCCTAGCATGATAAAGAAGATTCAAAGAGAGTGAGATGCCAGCTCCTTTCATTCAGTCAGTAGCTTCAAACATTTCTGGTATATGAAAAACATGTTTTTCAATGGCAAAAATCAATGAATATTGTAAATGCACAAACTAATATCTCCACATTGCAAGGTGCAATTCTGAAATTTTTTGCTTTTTCCTGCTAATCCTAGCATGATAAAGAAGATTCAAAGAGAGTGAGATGCCAGCTCCTTTCATTCAGTCAGTAGCTTCAAACATTTCTGGTATATGAAAAACATGTTTTTTAATGGCAAAAATCAATGAATATTGTAAATGCACAAACAGTAATATCTCCACATTGCAAGGTGCAATTCTGAAATTTTTTGCTTTTTCCTGCTAATCCTAGCATGATAAAGAAGATTCAAAGAAAGTG
Source organism: Phyllobates terribilis (assembly GCF_046119375.1). NCBI lineage: Eukaryota > Metazoa > Chordata > Amphibia > Anura > Dendrobatidae > Phyllobates > Phyllobates terribilis. The sequence continues at coordinate 13,007 of NW_027363420.1, forward strand.
AGATGCCAGCTCCTTTCATTCAGTCAGTAGCTTCAAACATTTCTGGACGTTTTTCAATGGCAAAAATCAATGAATATTGTAAATGCACAAACAGTAATATCTCCACATTGCAAGGTGCAATTCTGAAATTTTTTGCTTTTTCCTGCTAATCCTAGCATGATAAAGAAGATTCAAAGAGAGTGAGATGCCAGCTCCTTTCATTCAGTCAGTAGCTTCAAACATTTCTGGTATATGAAAAACATGTTTTTCAATGGCAAAAATCAATGAATATTGTAAATGCACAAACAGTAATATCTCCACATTGCAAGGTGCAATTCTGAAATTTTTTGCTTTTTCCTGCTAATCCTAGCATGATAAAGGAGATTCAAAGAGAGTGAGATGCCAGCTCCTTTCATTCAGTCAGTAGCTTCAAACATTTCTGGTATATGAAAAACATGTTTTTCAATGGCAAAAATCAATGAATATTGTAAATGCACAAACAGTAATATCTCCACATTGCAAGGTGCAATTCTGAAATTTTTTGCTTTTTCCTGTTAATCCTAGCATGATAAAGAAGATTCAAAGAGAGTGAGATGCCAGCTCCTTTCATTCAGTCAGTAGCTTCAAACATTTCTGGTATATGAATAACATGATGTTTTTCAATGGCAAAAATCAATGAATATTGTAAATGCACAAACAGTAATATCTCCACATTGCAAGGTGCAATTCTGAAATTTTTTGCTTTTTCCTGCTAATCCTAGCATGATAAAGAAGATTCAAAGAGAGTGAGATGCCAGCTCCTTTCATTCAGTCAGTAGCTTCAAACATTTCTGGACGTTTTTCAATGGCAAAAATCAATGAATATTGTAAATGCACAAACAGTAATATCTCCACATTGCAAGGTGCAATTCTGAAATTTTTTGCTTTTTCCTGTTAATCCTAGCATGATAAAGAAGATTCAAAGAGAGTGAGATGCCAGCTCCTTTCATTCAGTCAGTAGCTTCAAACATTTCTGGTATATGAAAAACATGTTTTTCAATGGCAAAAATCAATGAATATTGTAAATGCACAAACTAATATCTCCACATTGCAAGGTGCAATTCTGAAATTTTTTGCTTTTTCCTGCTAATCCTAGCATGATAAAGAAGATTCAAAGAGAGTGAGATGCCAGCTCCTTTCATTCAGTCAGTAGCTTCAAACATTTCTGGTATATGAAAAACATGTTTTTTAATGGCAAAAATCAATGAATATTGTAAATGCACAAACAGTAATATCTCCACATTGCAAGGTGCAATTCTGAAATTTTTTGCTTTTTCCTGCTAATCCTAGCATGATAAAGAAGATTCAAAGAGAGTGAGATGCCAGCTCCTTTCATTCAGTCAGTAGCTTCAAACATTTCTGGTATATGAAAAACATGTTTTTCAATGGCAAAAATCAATGAATATTGTAAATGCACAAACTAATATCTCCACATTGCAAGGTGCAATTCTGAAATTTTTTGCTTTTTCCTGCTAATCCTAGCATGATAAAGAAGATTCAAAGAGAGTGAGATGCCAGCTCCTTTCATTCAGTCAGTAGCTTCAAACATTTCTGGTATATGAAAAACATGTTTTTCAATGGCAAAAATCAATGAATATTGTAAATGCACAAACAGTAATATCTCCACATTGCAAGGTGCAATTCTGAAATTTTTTGCTTTTTCCTGCTAATCCTAGCATGATAAAGAAGATTCAAAGAGAGTGAGATGCCAGCTCCTTTCATTCAGTCAGTAGCTTCAAACATTTCTGGACGTTTTTCAATGGCACAAATCAATGAATATTGTAAATGCACAAACAGTAATATCTCCACATTGCAAGGTGCAATTCTGAAATTTTTTGCTTTTTCCTGCTAATCCTAGCATGATAAAGAAGATTCAAAGAGAGTGAGATGCCAGCTCCTTTCATTCAGTCAGTAGCTTCAAACATTTCTGGACGTTTTTCAATGGCAAAAATCAATGAATATTGTAAATGCACAAACAGTAATATCTCCACATTGCAAGGTGCAATTGTGAAATTTTTTGCTTTTTCCTGCTAATCCTAGCATGATAAAGAAGATTCAAAGAGAGTGAGATGCCAGCTCCTTTCATTCAGTCAGTAGCTTCAAACATTTCTGGTATATGAAAAACATGTTTTTCAATGGCAAAAATCAATGAATATTGTAAATGCACAAACTAATATCTCCACATTGCAAGGTGCAATTCTGAAATTTTTTGCTTTTTCCTGCTAATCCTAGCATGATAAAGAAGATTCAAAGAGAGTGAGATGCCAGCTCCTTTCATTCAGTCAGTAGCTTCAAACATTTCTGGTATATGAAAAACATGTTTTTTAATGGCAAAAATCAATGAATATTGTAAATGCACAAACAGTAATATCTCCACATTGCAAGGTGCAATTCTGAAATTTTTTGCTTTTTCCTGCTAATCCTAGCATGATAAAGAAGATTCAAAGAAAGTGAGATGCCAGCTCCTTTCATTCAGTCAGTAGCTTCAAACATTTCTGGACGTTTTTCAATGGCAAAAATCAATGAATATTGTAAATGCACAAACAGTAATATCTCCACATTGCAAGGTGCAATTCTGAAATTTTTTGCTTTTTCCTGCTAATCCTAGCATGATAAAGAAGATTCAAAGAGAGTGAGATGCCAGCTCCTTTCATTCAGTCAGTAGCTTCAAACATTTCTGGTATATGAAAAACATGTTTTTCAATGGCAAAAATCAATGAATATTGTAAATGCACAAACAGTAATATCTCCACATTGCAAGGTGCAATTCTGAAATTTTTTGCTTTTTCCTGCTAATCCTAGCATGATAAAGGAGATTCAAAGAGAGTGAGATGCCAGCTCCTTTCATTCAGTCAGTAGCTTCAAACATTTCTGGTATATGAAAAACATGTTTTTCAATGGCAAAAATCAATGAATATTGTAAATGCACAAACAGTAATATCTCCACATTGCAAGGTGCAATTCTGAAATTTTTTGCTTTTTCCTGTTAATCCTAGCATGATAAAGAAGATTCAAAGAGAGTGAGATGCCAGCTCCTTTCATTCAGTCAGTAGCTTCAAACATTTCTGGTATATGAATAACATGATGTTTTTCAATGGCAAAAATCAATGAATATTGTAAATGCACAAACAGTAATATCTCCACATTGCAAGGTGCAATTCTGAAATTTTTTGCTTTTTCCTGCTAATCCTAGCATGATAAAGAAGATTCAAAGAGAGTGAGATGCCAGCTCCTTTCATTCAGTCAGTAGCTTCAAACATTTCTGGACGTTTTTCAATGGCAAAAATCAATGAATATTGTAAATGCACAAACAGTAATATCTCCACATTGCAAGGTGCAATTCTGAAATTTTTTGCTTTTTCCTGCTAATCCTAGCATGATAAAGAAGATTCAAAGAGAGTGAGATGCCAGCTCCTTTCATTCAGTCAGTAGCATCAAACATTTCTGGACGTTTTTCAATGGCAAAAATCAATGAATATTGTAAATGCACAAACAGTAATATCTCCACATTGCAAGGTGCAATTCTGAAATTTTTTGCTTTTTCCTGCTAATCCTAGCAGGATAAAGAAGATTCAAAGAGAGTGAGATGCCAGCTCCTTTCATTCAGTCAGTAGCTTCAAACATTCCTGGTATATGAAAAACATGTTTTTCAATGGCAAAAATCAATGAATATTGTAAATGCACAAACAGTAATATCTCCACATTGCAAGGTGCAATTCTGAAATTTTTTGCTTTTTCCTGCTAATCCTAGCATGATAAAGAAGATTCAAAGAGAGTGAGATGCCAGCTCCTTTCATTCAGTCAGTAGCTTCAAACATTTCTGGTATATGAAAAACATGTTTTTCAATGGCAAAAATCAATGAATATTGTAAATGCACAAACAGTAATATCTCCACATTGCAAGGTGCAATTCTGAAATTTTTTGCTTTTTCCTGCTAATCCTAGCAGGATAAAGATTCAAAGAGAGTGAGATGCCAGCTCCTTTCATTCAGTCAGTAGCTTCAAACATTTCTGGTATATGAAAAACATGTTTTTCAATGGCAAAAATCAATGAATGTTGTAAATGCACAAACAGTAATATCTCCACATTGCAAGGTGTAATTCTGAAATTTTTTGCTTTTTCCTGTTAATCCTAGCATGATAAAGAAGATTCAAAGAGAGTGAGATGCCAGCTCCTTTCATTCAGTCAGTAGCTTCAAACATTTCTGGTATATGAATAACATGATGTTTTTCAATGGCAAAAATCAATGAATATTGTAAATGCACAAACAGTAATATCTCCACATTGCAAGGTGCAATTCTGAAATTTTTTGCTTTTTCCTGCTAATCCTAGCATGATAAAGAAGATTCAAAGAGAGTGAGATGCCAGCTCCTTTCATTCAGTCAGTAGCTTCAAACATTTCTGGACGTTTTTCAATGGCAAAAATCAATGAATATTGTAAATGCACAAACAGTAATATCTCCACATTGCAAGGTGCAATTCTGAAATTTTTTGCTTTTTCCTGCTAATCCTAGCATGATAAAGAAGACTCAAAGAGAGTGAGATGCCAGCTCCTTTCATTCAGTCAGTAGCATCAAACATTTCTGGACGTTTTTCAATGGCAAAAATCAATGAATATTGTAAATGCACAAACAGTAATATCTCCACATTGCAAGGTGCAATTCTGAAATTTTTTGCTTTTTCCTGCTAATCCTAGCAGGATAAAGAAGATTCAAAGAGAGTGAGATGCCAGCTCCTTTCATTCAGTCAGTAGCTTCAAACATTCCTGGTATATGAAAAACATGTTTTTCAATGGCAAAAATCAATGAATATTGTAAATGCACAAACAGTAATATCTCCACATTGCAAGGTGCAATTCTGAAATTTTTTGCTTTTTCCTGCTAATCCTAGCATGATAAAGAAGATTCAAAGAGAGTGAGATGCCAGCTCCTTTCATTCAGTCAGTAGCTTCAAACATTTCTGGTATATGAAAAACATGTTTTTCAATGGCAAAAATCAATGAATATTGTAAATGCACAAACAGTAATATCTCCACATTGCAAGGTGCAATTCTGAAATTTTTTGCTTTTTCCTGCTAATCCTAGCAGGATAAAGAAGATTCAAAGAGAGTGAGATGCCAGCTCCTTTCATTCAGTCAGTAGCTTCAAACATTTCTGGTATATGAAAAACATGTTTTTCAATGGCAAAAATCAATGAATATTGTAAATGCACAAACAGTAATATCTCCACATTGCAAGGTGCAATTCTGAAATTTTTTGCTTTTTCCTGCTAATCCTAGCATGATAAAGAAGATTTAAAGAGAGTGAGATGCCAGCTCCTTTCATTCAGTCAGTAGCTTCAAACATTTCTGGACGTTTTTCAATGGCAAAAATCAATGAATATTGTAAATGCACAAACAGTAATATCTCCACATTGCAAGGTGCAATTCTGAAATTTTTTGCTTTTTCCTGTTAATCCTAGCATGATAAAGAAGATTCAAAGAGAGTGAGATGCCAGCTCCTTTCATTCAGTCAGTAGCTTCAAACATTTCTGGTATATGAAAAACATGTTTTTCAATGGCAAAAATCAATGAATATTGTAAATGCACAAACTAATATCTCCACATTGCAAGGTGCAATTCTGAAATTTTTTGCTTTTTCCTGCTAATCCTAGCATGATAAAGAAGATTCAAAGAGAGTGAGATGCCAGCTCCTTTCATTCAGTCAGTAGCTTCAAACATTTCTGGTATATGAAAAACATGTTTTTTAATGGCAAAAATCAATGAATATTGTAAATGCACAAACAGTAATATCTCCACATTGCAAGGTGCAATTCTGAAATTTTTTGCTTTTTCCTGCTAATCCTAGCATGATAAAGAAGATTCAAAGAGAGTGAGATGCCAGCTCCTTTCATTCAGTCAGTAGCTTCAAACATTTCTGGTATATGAAAAACATGTTTTTCAATGGCAAAAATCAATGAATATTGTAAATGCACAAACTAATATCTCCACATTGCAAGGTGCAATTCTGAAATTTTTTGCTTTTTCCTGCTAATCCTAGCATGATAAAGAAGATTCAAAGAGAGTGAGATGCCAGCTCCTTTCATTCAGTCAGTAGCTTCAAACATTTCTGGTATATGAAAAACATGTTTTTCAATGGCAAAAATCAATGAATATTGTAAATGCACAAACAGTAATATCTCCACATTGCAAGGTGCAATTCTGAAATTTTTTGCTTTTTCCTGCTAATCCTAGCATGATAAAGAAGATTCAAAGAGAGTGAGATGCCAGCTCCTTTCATTCAGTCAGTAGCTTCAAACATTTCTGGACGTTTTTCAATGGCACAAATCAATGAATATTGTAAATGCACAAACAGTAATATCTCCACATTGCAAGGTGCAATTCTGAAATTTTTTGCTTTTTCCTGCTAATCCTAGCATGATAAAGAAGATTCAAAGAGAGTGAGATGCCAGCTCCTTTCATTCAGTCAGTAGCTTCAAACATTTCTGGACGTTTTTCAATGGCAAAAATCAATGAATATTGTAAATGCACAAACAGTAATATCTCCACATTGCAAGGTGCAATTGTGAAATTTTTTGCTTTTTCCTGCTAATCCTAGCATGATAAAGAAGATTCAAAGAGAGTGAGATGCCAGCTCCTTTCATTCAGTCAGTAGCTTCAAACATTTCTGGTATATGAAAAACATGTTTTTCAATGGCAAAAATCAATGAATATTGTAAATGCACAAACTAATATCTCCACATTGCAAGGTGCAATTCTGAAATTTTTTGCTTTTTCCTGCTAATCCTAGCATGATAAAGAAGATTCAAAGAGAGTGAGATGCCAGCTCCTTTCATTCAGTCAGTAGCTTCAAACATTTCTGGTATATGAAAAACATGTTTTTTAATGGCAAAAATCAATGAATATTGTAAATGCACAAACAGTAATATCTCCACATTGCAAGGTGCAATTCTGAAATTTTTTGCTTTTTCCTGCTAATCCTAGCATGATAAAGAAGATTCAAAGAGAGTGAGATGCCAGCTCCTTTCATTCAGTCAGTAGCTTCAAACATTTCTGGTATATGAAAAACATGTTTTTCAATGGCAAAAATCAATGAATATTGTAAATGCACAAACAGTAATATCTCCACATTGCAAGGTGCAATTCTGAAATTTTTTGCTTTTTCCTGCTAATCCTAGCATGATAAAGGAGATTCAAAGAGAGTGAGATGCCAGCTCCTTTCATTCAGTCAGTAGCTTCAAACATTTCTGGTATATGAAAAACATGTTTTTCAATGGCAAAAATCAATGAATATTGTAAATGCACAAACAGTAATATCTCCACATTGCAAGGTGCAATTCTGAAATTTTTTGCTTTTTCCTGTTAATCCTAGCATGATAAAGAAGATTCAAAGAGAGTGAGATGCCAGCTCCTTTCATTCAGTCAGTAGCTTCAAACATTTCTGGTATATGAATAACATGATGTTTTTCAATGGCAAAAATCAATGAATATTGTAAATGCACAAACAGTAATATCTCCACATTGCAAGGTGCAATTCTGAAATTTTTTGCTTTTTCCTGCTAATCCTAGCATGATAAAGAAGATTCAAAGAGAGTGAGATGCCAGCTCCTTTCATTCAGTCAGTAGCTTCAAACATTTCTGGACGTTTTTCAATGGCAAAAATCAATGAATATTGTAAATGCACAAACAGTAATATCTCCACATTGCAAGGTGCAATTCTGAAATTTTTTGCTTTTTCCTGCTAATCCTAGCATGATAAAGAAGATTCAAAGAGAGTGAGATGCCAGCTCCTTTCATTCAGTCAGTAGCATCAAACATTTCTGGACGTTTTTCAATGGCAAAAATCAATGAATATTGTAAATGCACAAACAGTAATATCTCCACATTGCAAGGTGCAATTCTGAAATTTTTTGCTTTTTCCTGCTAATCCTAGCAGGATAAAGAAGATTCAAAGAGAGTGAGATGCCAGCTCCTTTCATTCAGTCAGTAGCTTCAAACATTCCTGGTATATGAAAAACATGTTTTTCAATGGCAAAAATCAATGAATATTGTAAATGCACAAACAGTAATATCTCCACATTGCAAGGTGCAATTCTGAAATTTTTTGCTTTTTCCTGCTAATCCTAGCATGATAAAGAAGATTCAAAGAGAGTGAGATGCCAGCTCCTTTCATTCAGTCAGTAGCTTCAAACATTTCTGGTATATGAAAAACATGTTTTTCAATGGCAAAAATCAATGAATATTGTAAATGCACAAACAGTAATATCTCCACATTGCAAGGTGCAATTCTGAAATTTTTTGCTTTTTCCTGCTAATCCTAGCAGGATAAAGATTCAAAGAGAGTGAGATGCCAGCTCCTTTCATTCAGTCAGTAGCTTCAAACATTTCTGGTATATGAAAAACATGTTTTTCAATGGCAAAAATCAATGAATATTGTAAATGCACAAACAGTAATATCTCCACATTGCAAGGTGCAATTCTGAAATTTTTTGCTTTTTCCTGCTAATCCTAGCATGATAAAGAAGATTCAAAGAGAGTGAGATGCCAGCTCCTTTCATTCAGTCAGTAGCTTCAAACATTTCTGGACGTTTTTCAATGGCAAAAATCAATGAATGTTGTAAATGCACAAACAGTAATATCTCCACATTGCAAGGTGCAATTCTGAAATTTTTTGCTTTTTCCTGTTAATCCTAGCATGATAAAGAAGATTCAAAGAGAGTGAGATGCCAGCTCCTTTCATTCAGTCAGTAGATTCAAACATTTCTGGTATATGAAAAACATGTTTTTCAATGGCAAAAATCAATGAATATTGTAAATGCACAAACTAATATCTCCACATTGCAAGGTGCAATTCTGAAATTTTTTGCTTTTTCCTGCTAATCCTAGCATGATAAAGAAGATTCAAAGAGAGTGAGATGCCAGCTCCTTTCATTCAGTCAGTAGCTTCAAACATTTCTGGTATATGAAAAACATGTTTTTTAATGGCAAAAATCAATGAATATTGTAAATGCACAAACAGTAATATCTCCACATTGCAAGGTGCAATTCTGAAATTTTTTGCTTTTTCCTGCTAATCCTAGCATGATAAAGAAGATTCAAAGAGAGTGAGATGCCAGCTCCTTTCATTCAGTAAGTAGCTTCAAACATTTCTGGACGTTTTTCAATGGCAAAAATCAATGAATATTGTAAATGCACAAACAGTAATATCTCCACATTGCAAGGTGCAATTCTGAAATTTTTTGCTTTTTCCTGCTAATCCTAGCATGATAAAGAAGATTCAAAGAGAGTGAGATGCCAGCTCCTTTCATTCAGTCAGTAGCTTCAAACATTTCTGGTATATGAAAAACATGTTTTTCAATGGCAAAAATCAATGAATATTGTAAATGCACAAACAGTAATATCTCCACATTGCAAGGTGCAATTCTGAAATTTTTTGCTTTTTCCTGCTAATCCTAGCATGATAAAGAAGATTCAAAGAGAGTGAGATGCCAGCTCCTTTCATTCAGTCAGTAGCTTCAAACATTTCTGGTATATGAAAAACATGTTTTTCAATGGCAAAAATCAATGAATATTGTAAATGCACAAACAGTAATATCTCCACATTGCAAGGTGCAATTCTGAAATTTTTTGCTTTTTCCTGCTAATCCTAGCATGATAAAGAAGATTCAAAGAGAGTGAGATGCCAGCTCCTTTCATTCAGTCAGTAGCTTCAAACATTTCTGGTATATGAAAAACGTTTTTCAATGGCAAAAATCAATGAATATTGTAAATGCACAAACAGTAATATCTCCACATTGCAAGGTGCAATTCTGAAATTTTTTGCTTTTTCCTGCTAATCCTAGCATGATAAAGAAGATTCAAAGAGAGTGAGATGCCAGCTCCTTTCATTCAGTCAGTAGCTTCAAACATTTCTGGTATATGAAAAACATGTTTTTCAATGGCAAAAATCAATGAATATTGTAAATGCACAAACAGTAATATCTCCACATTGCAAGGTGCAATTCTGAAATTTTTTGCTTTTTCCTGCTAATCCTAGCATGATAAAGAAGATTCAAAGAGAGTGAGATGCCAGCTCCTTTCATTCAGTCAGTAGCTTCAAACATTTCTGGACGTTTTTCAATGGCAAAAATCAATGAATATTGTAAATGCACAAACAGTAATATCTCCACATTGCAAGGTGCAATTCTGAAATTTTTTGCTTTTTCCTGCTAATCCTAGCATGATAAAGAAGATTCAAAGAGAGTGAGATGCCAGCTCCTTTCATTCAGTCAGTAGCTTCAAACATTTCTGGACGTTTTTCAATGGCAAAAATCAATGAATATTGTAAATGCACAAACAGTAATATCTCCACATTGCAAGGTGCAATTGTGAAATTTTTTGCTTTTTCCTGCTAATCCTAGCATGATAAAGAAGATTCAAAGAGAGTGAGATGCCAGCTCCTTTCATTCAGTCAGTAGCTTCAAACATTTCTGGTATATGAAAAACATGTTTTTCAATGGCAAAAATCAATGAATATTGTAAATGCACAAACTAATATCTCCACATTGCAAGGTGCAATTCTGAAATTTTTTGCTTTTTCCTGCTAATCCTAGCATGATAAAGAAGATTCAAAGAGAGTGAGATGCCAGCTCCTTTCATTCAGTCAGTAGCTTCAAACATTTCTGGTATATGAAAAACATGTTTTTTAATGGCAAAAATCAATGAATATTGTAAATGCACAAACAGTAATATCTCCACATTGCAAGGTGCAATTCTGAAATTTTTTGCTTTTTCCTGCTAATCCTAGCATGATAAAGAAGATTCAAAGAAAGTGAGATGCCAGCTCCTTTCATTCAGTCAGTAGCTTCAAACATTTCTGGACGTTTTTCAATGGCAAAAATCAATGAATATTGTAAATGCACAAACAGTAATATCTCCACATTGCAAGGTGCAATTCTGAAATTTTTTGCTTTTTCCTGCTAATCCTAGCATGATAAAGAAGATTCAAAGAGAGTGAGATGCCAGCTCCTTTCATTCAGTCAGTAGCTTCAAACATTTCTGGTATATGAAAAACATGTTTTTCAATGGCAAAAATCAATGAATATTGTAAATGCACAAACAGTAATATCTCCACATTGCAAGGTGCAATTCTGAAATTTTTTGCTTTTTCCTGCTAATCCTAGCATGATAAAGAAGATTCAAAGAGAGTGAGATGCCAGCTCCTTTCATTCAGTCAGTAGCTTCAAACATTTCTGGTATATGAAAAACATGTTTTTCAATGGCAAAAATCAATGAATATTGTAAATGCACAAACAGTAATATCTCCACATTGCAAGGTGCAATTCTGAAATTTTTTGCTTTTTCCTGCTAATCCTAGCATGATAAAGAAGATTCAAAGAGAGTGAGATGCCAGCTCCTTTCATTCAGTCAGTAGCTTCAAACATTTCTGGACGTTTTTCAATGGCAAAAATCAATGAATATTGTAAATGCACAAACAGTAATATCTCCACATTGCAAGGTGCAATTGTGAAATTTTTTGCTTTTTCCTGCTAATCCTAGCATGATAAAGAAGATTCAAAGAGAGTGAGATGCCAGCTCCTTTCATTCAGTCAGTAGCTTCAAACATTTCTGGACGTTTTTCAATGGCAAAAATCAATGAATATTGTAAATGCACAAACAGTAATATCTCCACATTGCAAGGTGCAATTCTGAAATTTTTTGCTTTTTCCTGCTAATCCTAGCAGGATAAAGAAGATTCAAAGAGAGTGAGATGCCAGCTCCTTTCATTCAGTCAGTAGCTTCAAACATTCCTGGTATATGAAAAACATGTTTTTCAATGGCAAAAATCAATGAATATTGTAAATGCACAAACAGTAATATCTCCACATTGCAAGGTGCAATTCTGAAATTTTTTGCTTTTTCCTGCTAATCCTAGCATGATAAAGAAGATTCAAAGAGAGTGAGATGCCAGCTCCTTTCATTCAGTCAGTAGCTTCAAACATTTCTGGTATATGAAAAACATGTTTTTCAATGGCAAAAATCAATGAATATTGTAAATGCACAAACAGTAATATCTCCACATTGCAAGGTGCAATTCTGAAATTTTTTGCTTTTTCCTGCTAATCCTAGCAGGATAAAGAAGATTCAAAGAGAGTGAGATGCCAGCTCCTTTCATTCAGTCAGTAGCTTCAAACATTTCTGGTATATGAAAAACATGTTTTTCAATGGCAAAAATCAATGAATATTGTAAATGCACAAACAGTAATATCTCCACATTGCAAGGTGCAATTCTGAAATTTTTTGCTTTTTCCTGCTAATCCTAGCATGATAAAGAAGATTCAAAGAGAGTGAGATGCCAGCTCCTTTCATTCAGTCAGTAGCTTCAAACATTTCTGGACGTTTTTCAATGGCAAAAATCAATGAATATTGTAAATGCACAAACAGTAATATCTCCACATTGCAAGGTGCAATTCTGAAATTTTTTGCTTTTTCCTGTTAATCCTAGCATGATAAAGAAGATTCAAAGAGAGTGAGATGCCAGCTCCTTTCATTCAGTCAGTAGCTTCAAACATTTCTGGTATATGAAAAACATGTTTTTCAATGGCAAAAATCAATGAATATTGTAAATGCACAAACAGTAATATCTCCACATTGCAAGGTGCAATTCTGAAATTTTTTGCTTTTTCCTGCTAATCCTAGCATGATAAAGAAGATTCAAAGAGAGTGAGATGCCAGCTCCTTTCATTCAGTCAGTAGCTTCAAACATTTCTGGTATATGAAAAACATGTTTTTTAATGGCAAAAATCAATGAATATTGTAAATGCACAAACAGTAATATCTCCACATTGCAAGGTGCAATTCTGAAATTTTTTGCTTTTCCCTGCTAATCCTAGCATGATAAAGAAGATTCAAAGAGAGTGAGATGCCAGCTCCTTTCATTCAGTCAGTAGCTTCAAACATTTCTGGACGTTTTTCAATGGTAAAAATCAATGAATATTGTAAATGCACAAACAGTAATATCTCCACATTGCAAGGTGCAATTCTGAAATTTTTTGCTTTTTCCTGCTAATCCTAGCATGATAAAGAAGATTCAAAGAGAGTGAGATGCCAGCTCCTTTCATTCAGTCAGTAGCTTCAAACATTTCTGGTATATGAAAAACATGTTTTTCAATGGCAAAAATCAATGAATATTGTAAATGCACAAACAGTAATATCTCCACATTGCAAGGTGCAATTCTGAAATTTTTTGCTTTTTCCTGCTAATCCTAGCATGATAAAGAAGATTCAAAGAGAGTGAGATGCCAGCTCCTTTCATTCAGTCAGTAGCTTCAAACATTTCTGGTATATGAAAAACATGTTTTTTAATGGCAAAAATCAATGAATATTGTAAATGCACAAACAGTAATATCTCCACATTGCAAGGTGCAATTCTGAAATTTTTTACTTTTCCCTGCTAATCCTAGCATGATAAAGAAGATTCAAAGAGAGTGAGATGCCAGCTCCTTTCATTCAGTCAGTAGCTTCAAACATTTCTGGACGTTTTTCAATGGTAAAAATCAATGAATATTGTAAATGCACAAACAGTAATATCTCCACATTGCAAGGTGCAATTCTGAAATTTTTTGCTTTTTCCTGCTAATCCTAGCATGATAAAGAAGATTCAAAGAGAGTGAGATGCCAGCTCCTTTCATTCAGTCAGTAGCTTCAAACATTTCTGGTATATGAAAAACATGTTTTTCAATGGCAAAAATCAATGAATATTGTAAATGCACAAACAGTAATATCTCCACATTGCAAGGTGCAATTCTGAAATTTTTTGCTTTTTCCTGCTAATCCTAGCATGATAAAGAAGATTCAAAGAGAGTGAGATGCCAGCTCCTTTCATTCAGTCAGTAGCTTCAAACATTTCTGGTATATGAAAAACATGTTTTTCAATGGCAAAAATCAATGAATATTGTAAATGCACAAACAGTAATATCTCCACATTGCAAGGTGCAATTCTGAAATTTTTTGCTTTTTCCTGCTAATCCTAGCATGATAAAGAAGATTCAAAGAGAGTGAGATGCCAGCTCCTTTCATTCAGTCAGTAGCTTCAAACATTTCTGGTATATGAAAAACGTTTTTCAATGGCAAAAATCAATGAATATTGTAAATGCACAAACAGTAATATCTCCACATTGCAAGGTGCAATTCTGAAATTTTTTGCTTTTTCCTGCTAATCCTAGCATGATAAAGAAGATTCAAAGAGAGTGAGATGCCAGCTCCTTTCATTCAGTCAGTAGCTTCAAACATTTCTGGTATATGAAAAACATGTTTTTCAATGGCAAAAATCAATGAATATTGTAAATGCACAAACAGTAATATTTCCACATTGCAAGGTGCAATTCTGAAATTTTTTGCTTTTTCCTGCTAATCCTAGCATGATAAAGAAGATTCAAAGAGAGTGAGATGCCAGCTCCTTTCATTCAGTCAGTAGCTTCAAACATTTCTGGACGTTTTTCAATGGCAAAAATCAATGAATATTGTAAATGCACAAACAGTAATATCTCCACATTGCAAGGTGCAATTCTGAAATTTTTTGCTTTTTCCTGTTAATCCTAGCATGATAAAGAAGATTCAAAGAGAGTGAGATGCCAGCTCCTTTCATTCAGTCAGTAGCTTCAAACATTTCTGGTATATGAATAACATGATGTTTTTCAATGGCAAAAATCAATGAATATTGTAAATGCACAAACAGTAATATCTCCACATTGCAAGGTGCAATTCTGAAATGTTTTGCTTTTTCCTGCTAATCCTAGCATGATAAAGAAGATTCAAAGAGAGTGAGATGCCAGATCCTTTCATTCAGTCAGTAGCTTCAAACATTTCTGGACGTTTTTCAATGGCAAAAATCAATGAATATTGTAAATGCACAAACAGTAATATCTCCACATTGCAAGGTGCAATTCTGAAATTTTTTGCTTTTTCCTGCTAATCCTAGCATGATAAAGAAGATTCAAAGAGAGTGAGATGCCAGCTCCTTTCATTCAGTCAGTAGCTTCAAACATTTCTGGATGTTTTTCAATGGCAAAAATCAATGAATATTGTAAATGCACAAACAGTAATATCTCCACATTGCAAGGTGCAATTCTGAAATTTTTTGCTTTTTCCTGCTAATCCTAGCAGGATAAAGAAGATTCAAAGAGAGTGAGATGCCAGCTCCTTTCATTCAGTCAGTAGCTTCAAACATTTCTGGTATATGAAAAACATGTTTTTCAATGGCAAAAATCAATGAATATTGTAAATGCACAAACAGTAATATCTCCACATTGCAAGGTGCAATTCTGAAATTTTTTGCTTTTTCCTGCTAATCCTAGCATGATAAAGAAGATTCAAAGAGAGTGAGATGCCAGCTCCTTTCATTCAGTCAGTAGCTTCAAACATTTCTGGTATATGAAAAACATGTTTTTCAATGGCAAAAATCAATGAATATTGTAAATGCACAAACAGTAATATCTCCACATTGCAAGGTGCAATTCTTAAATTTTTTGCTTTTTCCTGCTAATCCTAGCATGATAAAGAAGATTCAAAGAGAGTGAGATGCCAGCTCCTTTCATTCAGTCAGTAGCTTCAAACATTTCTGGACGTTTTTCAATGGCAAAAATCAATGAATATTGTAAATGCACAAACAGTAATATCTCCACATTGCAAGGTGCAATTCTGAAATTTTTTGCTTTTTCCTGCTAATCCTAGCATGATAAATAAGATTCAAAGAGAGTGAGATGCCAGCTCCTTTCATTCAGTCAGTAGCTTCAAACATTTCTGGTATATGAAAAACATGTTTTTCAATGGCAAAAATCAATGAATATTGTAAATTCACAAACAGTAATATCTCCACATTGCAAGGTGCAATTCTGAAATTTTTTGCTTTTTCCTGCTAATCCTAGCATGATAAAGAAGATTCAAAGAGAGTGAGATGCCAGCTCCTTTCATTCAGTCAGTAGCTTCAAACATTTCTGGTATATGAAAAACATGTTTTTCAATGGCAAAAATCAATGAATATTGTAAATGCACAAACAGTAATATCTCCACATTGCAAGGTGCAATTCTGAAATTTTTTGCTTTTTCCTGCTAATCCTAGCATGATAAAGAAGATTCAAAGAGAGTGAGATGCCAGCTCCTTTCATTCAGTCAGTAGCTTCAAACATTTCTGGTATATGAAAAACGTTTTTCAATGGCAAAAATCAATGAATATTGTAAATGCACAAACAGTAATATCTCCACATTGCAAGGTGCAATTCTGAAATTTTTTGCTTTTTCCTGCTAATCCTAGCATGATAAAGAAGATTCAAAGAGAGTGAGATGCCAGCTCCTTTCATTCAGTCAGTAGCTTCAAACATTTCTGGTATATGAAAAACATGTTTTTCAATGGCAAAAATCAATGAATATTGTAAATGCACAAACAGTAATATTTCCACATTGCAAGGTGCAATTCTGAAATTTTTTGCTTTTTCCTGCTAATCCTAGCATGATAAAGAAGATTCAAAGAGAGTGAGATGCCAGCTCCTTTCATTCAGTCAGTAGCTTCAAACATTTCTGGACGTTTTTCAATGGCAAAAATCAATGAATATTGTAAATGCACAAACAGTAATATCTCCACATTGCAAGGTGCAATTCTGAAATTTTTTGCTTTTTCCTGTTAATCCTAGCATGATAAAGAAGATTCAAAGAGAGTGAGATGCCAGCTCCTTTCATTCAGTCAGTAGCTTCAAACATTTCTGGTATATGAATAACATGATGTTTTTCAATGGCAAAAATCAATGAATATTGTAAATGCACAAACAGTAATATCTCCACATTGCAAGGTGCAATTCTGAAATTTTTTGCTTTTTCCTGCTAATCCTAGCATGATAAAGAAGATTCAAAGAGAGTGAGATGCCAGATCCTTTCATTCAGTCAGTAGCTTCAAACATTTCTGGACGTTTTTCAATGGCAAAAATCAATGAATATTGTAAATGCACAAACAGTAATATCTCCACATTGCAAGGTGCAATTCTGAAATTTTTTGCTTTTTCCTGCTAATCCTAGCATGATAAAGAAGATTCAAAGAGAGTGAGATGCCAGCTCCTTTCATTCAGTCAGTAGCTTCAAACATTTCTGGATGTTTTTCAATGGCAAAAATCAATGAATATTGTAAATGCACAAACAGTAATATCTCCACATTGCAAGGTGCAATTCTGAAATTTTTTGCTTTTTCCTGCTAATCCTAGCAGGATAAAGAAGATTCAAAGAGAGTGAGATGCCAGCTCCTTTCATTCAGTCAGTAGCTTCAAACATTTCTGGTATATGAAAAACATGTTTTTCAATGGCAAAAATCAATGAATATTGTAAATGCACAAACAGTAATATCTCCACATTGCAAGGTGCAATTCTGAAATTTTTTGCTTTTTCCTGCTAATCCTAGCATGATAAAGAAGATTCAAAGAGAGTGAGATGCCAGCTCCTTTCATTCAGTCAGTAGCTTCAAACATTTCTGGTATATGAAAAACATGTTTTTCAATGGCAAAAATCAATGAATATTGTAAATGCACAAACAGTAATATCTCCACATTGCAAGGTGCAATTCTGAAATTTTTTGCTTTTTCCTGCTAATCCTAGCATGATAAAGAAGATTCAAAGAGAGTGAGATGCCAGCTCCTTTCATTCAGTCAGTAGCTTCAAACATTTCTGGACGTTTTTCAATGGCAAAAATCAATGAATATTGTAAATGCACAAACAGTAATATCTCCACATTGCAAGGTGCAATTCTGAAATTTTTTGCTTTTTCCTGCTAATCCTAGCATGATAAAGAAGATTCAAATAGAGTGAGATGCCAGCTCCTTTCATTCAGTCAGTAGCTTCAAACATTTCTGGTATATGAAAAACATGTTTTTCAATGGCAAAAATCAATGAATATTGTAAATGCACAAACAGTAATATCTCCACATTGCAAGGTGCAATTCTGAAATTTTTTGCTTTTTCCTGCTAATCCTAGCATGATAAAGAAGATTCAAAGAGAGTGAGATGCCAGCTCCTTTCATTCAGTCAGTAGCTTCAAACATTTCTGGTATATGAAAAACGTTTTTCAATGGCAAAAATCAATGAATATTGTAAATGCACAAACAGTAATATCTCCACATTGCAAGGTGCAATTCTGAAATTTTTTGCTTTTTCCTGCTAATCCTAGCATGATAAAGAAGATTCAAAGAGAGTGAGATGCCAGCTACTTTCATTCAGTCAGTAGCTTCAAACATTTCTGGTATATGAAAAACATGTTTTTCAATGGCAAAAATCAATGAATATTGTAAATGCACAAACAGTAATATTTCCACATTGCAAGGTGCAATTCTGAAATTTTTTGCTTTTTCCTGCTAATCCTAGCATGATAAAGAAGATTCAAAGAGAGTGAGATGCCAGCTCCTTTCATTCAGTCAGTAGCTTCAAACATTTCTGGACGTTTTTCAATGGCAAAAATCAATGAATATTGTAAATGCACAAACAGTAATATCTCCACATTGCAAGGTGCAATTCTGAAATTTTTTGATTTTTCCTGTTAATCCTAGCATGATAAAGAAGATTCAAAGAGAGTGAGATGCCAGCTCCTTTCATTCAGTCAGTAGCTTCAAACATTTCTGGTATATGAATAACATGATGTTTTTCAATGGCAAAAATCAATGAATATTGTAAATGCACAAACAGTAATATCTCCACATTGCAAGGTGCAATTCTGAAATTTTTTGCTTTTTCCTGCTAATCCTAGCATGATAAAGAAGATTCAAAGAGAGTGAGATGCCAGATCCTTTCATTCAGTCAGTAGCTTCAAACATTTCTGGACGTTTTTCAATGGCAAAAATCAATGAATATTGTAAATGCACAAACATTAATATCTCCACATTGCAAGGTGCAATTCTGAAATTTTTTGCTTTTTCCTGCTAATCCTAGCATGATAAAGAAGATTCAAAGAGAGTGAGATGCCAGCTCCTTTCATTCAGTCAGTAGCTTCAAACATTTCTGGATGTTTTTCAATGGCAAAAATCAATGAATATTGTAAATGCACAAACAGTAATATCTCCACATTGCAAGGTGCAATTCTGAAATTTTTTGCTTTTTCCTGCTAATCCTAGCATGATAAAGAAGATTCAAAGAGAGTGAGATGCCAGCTCCTTTCATTCAGTCAGTAGCTTCAAACATTTCTGGTATATGAAAAACATGTTTTTCAATGGCAAAAATCAATGAATATTGTAAATGCACAAACAGTAATATCTCCACATTGCAAGGTGCAATTCTGAAATTTTTTGCTTTTTCCTGCTAATCCTAGCATGATAAAGAAGATTCAAAGAGAGTGAGATGCCAGCTCCTTTCATTCAGTCAGTAGCTTCAAACATTTCTGGATGTTTTTCAATGGCAAAAATCAATGAATATTGTAAATGCACAAACAGTAATATCTCCACATTGCAAGGTGCAATTCTGAAATTTTTTGCTTTTTCCTGTTAATCCTAGCATGATAAAGAAGATTCAGAGAGTGAGATGCCAGCTCCTTTCATTCAGTCAGTAGCTTCAAACATTTCTGGTATATGAAAAACATGTTTTTCAATGGCAAAAATCAATGAATATTGTAAATGCACAAACAGTAATATCTCCACATTGCAAGGTGCAATTCTGAAATTTTTTGCTTTTTCCTGCTAATCCTAGCATGATAAAGAAGATTCAAAGAGAGTGAGATGCCAGCTCCTTTCATTCAGTCAGTAGCTTCAAACATTTCTGGTATATGAAAAACATGTTTTTCAATGGCAAAAATCAATGAATATTGTAAATGCACAAACAGTAATATCTCCACATTGCAAGGTGCAATTCTGAAATTTTTTGCTTTTTCCTGCTAATCCTAGCATGATAAAGAAGATTCAAAGAGAGTGAGATGCCAGCTCCTTTCATTCAGTCAGTAGCTTCAAACATTTCTGGTATATGAAAAACATGTTTTTCAATGGCAAAAATCAATGAATATTGTAAATGCACAAACAGTAATATCTCCACATTGCAAGGTGCAATTCTGAAATTTTTTGCTTTTTCCTGCTAATCCTAGCATGATAAAGAAGATTCAAAGAGAGTGAGATGCCAGCTCCTTTCATTCAGTCAGTAGCTTCAAACATTTCTGGTATATGAAAAACGTTTTTCAATGGCAAAAATCAATGAATATTGTAAATGCACAAACAGTAATATCTCCACATTGCAAGGTGCAATTCTGAAATTTTTTGCTTTTTCCTGCTAATCATAGCATGATAAAGAAGATTCAAAGAGAGTGAGATGCCAGCTCCTTTCATTCAGTCAGTAGCTTCAAACATTTCTGGACGTTTTTCAATGGCAAAAATCAATGAATATTGTAAATGCACAAACAGTAATATCTCCACATTGCAAGGTGCAATTCTGAAATTTTTTGCTTTTTCCTGTTAATCCTAGCATGATAAAGAAGATTCAAAGAGAGTGAGATGCCAGCTCCTTTCATTCAGTCAGTAGCTTCAAACATTTCTGGTATATGAATAACATGATGTTTTTCAATGGCAAAAATCAATGAATATTGTAAATGCACAAACAGTAATATCTCCACATTGCAAGGTGCAATTCTGAATTTTTTTGCTTTTTCCTGCTAATCCTAGCATGATAAAGAAGATTCAAAGAGAGTGAGATGCCAACTCCTTTCATTCAGTCAGTAGCTTCAAACATTTCTGGACGTTTTTCAATGGCAAAAATCAATGAATATTGTAAATGCACAAACAGTAATATCTCCACATTGCAAGGTGCAATTCTGAAATTTTTTGCTTTTTCCTGCTAATCCTAGCAGGATAAAGAAGATTCAAAGAGAGTGAGATGCCAGCTCCTTTCATTCAGTCAGTAGCTTCAAACATTTCTGGTATATGAAAAACATGTTTTTCAATGGCAAAAATCAATGAATATTGTAAATGCACAAACAGTAATATCTCCACATTGCAAGGTGCAATTCTGAAATTTTTTGCTTTTTCCTGCTAATCCTAGCATGATAAAGAAGATTCAAAGAGAGTGAGATGCCAGCTCCTTTCATTCAGTCAGTAGCTTCAAACATTCCTGGTATATGAATAACATGATGTTTTTCAATGGCAAAAATCAATGAATATTGTAAATGCACAAACAGTAATTTCTCCGCATTGCAAGGTTCAATTCTGAAATTTTTTGCTTTTTCCTGCTCCTCTTAGCATGATAAAGAAGATTCAAAGAGAGTGAGATGCCAGCTCTTTTCATTCAGTCAGTAGCTTCAATCATTTCTGGACGTATTTCAATTGCAAAAATCAATGAATATTGTAAATGCACAAACAGTAATTTCTCCGCATTGCAAGGTGCAATTCTGAAATTTTTTGCTTTTTCCTGCTCCTCTTAGCATGATAAAGAAGATTCAAAGAGAGTGAGATGCCAGCTCCTTTCATTCAGTCAGTAGCTTCAATCATTTCTGGTATATGAATAACATGATGTTTTTCAATGGCAAAAATCAATGAATATTGTAAATGCACAAACAGTAATTTCTCCGCATTGCAAGGTGCAATTCTGAAATTTTTTGCTTTTTCCTGCTCCTCTTAGCATGATAAAGAAGACTCAAAGAGAGTGAGATGCCAGCTCCTTTCATTCAGTCAGTAGCTTCAATCATTTCTGGTATATGAATAACATGATGTTTTTCAATGGCAAAAATCAATGAATATTGTAAATGCACAAACAGTAATTTCTCCGCATTGCAAGGTGCAATTCTGAAATTTTTTGCTTTTTCCTGCTCCTCTTAGCATGATAAAGAAGATTCAAAGAGAGTGAGATGCCTGCTCCTTTCATTCAGTCAGTAGCTTCAAACATTTCTGGTATATGAATAACTTGATGTTTTTCAATGGCAAAAATCAATGAATATTGTAAATGCACAAACAGTAATTTCTCCGCATTGCAAGGTGCAATTCTGAAATTTTTTGCTTTTTCCTGCTCCTCTTAGCATGATAAAGAAGATTCAAAGAGAGTGAGATGCCAGCTCCTTTCATTCAGTCAGTAGCTTCAAACATTTCTGGTATATGAAAAACATGTTTTTCAATGGCAAAAATCAATGAATATTGTAAATGCACAAACAGTAATATCTCCACATTGCAAGGTGCAATTCTGAAATTTTTTGCTTTTTCCTGCTAATCCTAGCATGATAAAGAAGATTCAAAGAGAGTGAGATGCCAGCTCCTTTCATTCAGTCAGTAGCATCAAACATTTCTGGACGTTTTTCAATGGCAAAAATCAATGAATATTGTAAATGCACAAACAGTAATATCTCCACATTGCAAGGTGCAATTCTGAAATTTTTTGCTTTTTCCTGTTAATCCTAGCATGATAAAGAAGATTCAAAGAGAGTGAGATGCCAGCTCCTTTCATTCAGTCAGTAGCTTCAAACATTTCTGGTATATGAAAAACATGTTTTTCAATGGCAAAAATCAATGAATATTGTAAATGCACAAACAGTAATATCTCCACATTGCAAGGTGCAATTCTGAAATTTTTTGCTTTTTCCTGCTAATCCTAGCATGATAAAGAAGATTCAAAGAGAGTGAGATGCCAGCTCCTTTCATTCAGTCAGTAGCTTCAAACATTTCTGGACGTTTTTCAATGGCAAAAATCAATGAATATTGTAAATGCACAAACAGTATTTTCTCCGCATTGCAAGGTGCAATTCTGAAATTTTTTGCTTTTTCCTGCTCCTCAGCATGATAAAGAAGATTCAAAGAGAGTGAGATGCCAGCTCCTTTCGTTCAGTCAGTAGCTTCAATCATTTCTGGACATTTTTCAATGGCAAAAATCATTGAATATTGTAAATGCACAAACAGTAATTTCTCCGCATTGCAAGGTGCAATTCTGAAATTTTTTACTTTTTCCTGCTCCTCTTAGCATGATAAAGAAGATTCAAAGAGAGTGAGATGCCAGCTCCTTTCATTCAGTCAGTAGCTTCAATCATTTCTGGTATATGAATAACATGATGTTTTTCAATGGCAAAAATCAATGAATATTGTAAATGCACAAACAGTAATTTCTCCGCATTGCAAGGTGCAATTCTGAAATTTTTTGCTTTTTCCTGCTCCTCTTAGCATGATAAACAAGATTCAAAGAGAGTGAGATGCCAGCTCCTTTCATTCAGTCAGTAGCTTCAATCATTTCTGGACATTTTTCAATGGCAAAAATCAATGAATATTGTAAATGCACAAACAGTAATTTCTCCGCATTGCAAGGTGCAATTCTGAAATTTTTTGCTTTTTCCTGCTCCTCTTAGCATGATAAAGAAGATTCAAAGAGAGTGAGATGCCAGCTCCTTTCATTCAGTCAGTAGCTTCAAACATTCCTGGTATATGAATAACATGATGTTTTTCAATGGCAAAAATCAATGAATATTGTAAATGCACAAACAGTAATTTCTCCGCATTGCAAGGTTCAATTCTGAAATTTTTTGCTTTTTCCTGCTCCTCTTAGCATGATAAAGAAGATTCAAAGAGAGTGAGATGCCAGCTCCTTTCATTCAGTCAGTAGCTTCAATCATTTCTGGACGTATTTCAATTGCAAAAATCAATGAATATTGTAAATGCACAAACAGTAATTTCTCCGCATTGCAAGGTGCAATTCTGAAATTTTTTGCTTTTTCCTGCTCCTCTTAGCATGATAAAGAAGATTCAAAGAGAGTGAGATGCCAGCTCCTTTCATTCAGTCAGTAGCTTCAATCATTTCTGGTATATGAATAACATGATGTTTTTCAATGGCAAAAATCAATGAATATTGTAAATGCACAAACAGTAATTTCTCCGCATTGCAAGGTGCAATTCTGAAATTTTTTGCTTTTTCCTGCTCCTCTTAGCATGATAAAGAAGATTCAAAGAGAGTGAGATGCCAGCTCCTTTCATTCAGTCAGTAGCTTCAATCATTTCTGGTATATGAATAACATGATGTTTTTCAATGGCAAAAATCAATGAATATTGTAAATGCACAAACAGTAATTTCTCCGCATTGCAAGGTGCAATTCTGAAATTTTTTGCTTTTTCCTGCTCCTCTTAGCATGATAAAGAAGATTCAAAGAGAGTGAGATGCCTGCTCCTTTCATTCAGTCAGTAGCTTCAAACATTTCTGGTATATGAATAACTTGATGTTTTTCAATGGCAAAAATCAATGAATATTGTAAATGCACAAACAGTAATTTCTCCGCATTGCAAGGTGCAATTCTGAAATTTTTTGCTTTTTCCTGCTCCTCTTAGCATGATAAAGAAGATTCAAAGAGAGTGAGATGCCTGCTCCTTTCATTCAGTCAGTAGCTTCAATCATTTCTGGACGTTTTTCAATGGCAAAAATCAATGAATATTGTAAATGCACAAACAGTAATTTCTCCGCATTGCAAGGTGCAATTCTGAAATTTTTTGCTTTTTCCTGCTCCTCTTAGCATGATAAAGAAGATTCAAAGAGAGTGAGATGCCAGCTCCTTTCATTCAGTCAGTAGCTTCAATCATTTCTGGACGTTTTTCAATGGCAAAAATCAATGAATATTGTAAATGCACAAACAGTAATTTCTCCGCATTGCAAGGTGCAATTCTGAAATTTTTTGCTTTTTCCTGCTCCTCTTAGCATGATAAAGAAGATTCAAAGAGAGTGAGATGCCAGCTCCTTTCATTCAGTCAGTAGCTTCAAACATTTCTGGTATATGAATAACATGATGTTTTTCAATGGCAAAAATCAATGAATATTGTAAATGCACAAACAGTAATTTCTCCGCATTGCAAGGTGCAATTCTGAAATTTTTTGCTTTTTCCTGCTCCTCTTAGCATGATAAAGAAGATTCAAAGAGAGTGAGATGCCAGCTCCTTTCGTTCAGTCAGTAGCTTCAATCATTTCTGGACGTTTTTCAATGGCAAAAATCATTGAATATTGTAAATGCACAAACAGTAATTTCTCCGCATTGCAAGGTGCAATTCTGAAATTTTTTACTTTTTCCTGCTCCTCTTAGCATGATAAAGAAGATTCAAAGAGAGTGAGATGCCAGCTCCTTTCATTCAGTCAGTAGCTTCAATCATTTCTGGTATATGAATAACATGATGTTTTACAATGGCAAAAATCAATGAATATTGTAAATGCACAAACAGTAATTTCTCCACATTGCAAGGTGCAATTCTGAAATTTTTTGCTTTTTCCTGCTCCTCTTAGCATGATAAAGAAGATTCAAAGAGAGTGAGATGCCAGCTCCTTTCATTCAGTCAGTAGCTTCAATCATTTCTGGATGTTTTTCAATGGCAAAAATCAATGAATATTGTAAATGCACAAACAGTAATTTCTCCGCATTGCAAGGTGCAATTCTGAATTTTTTTGCTTTTTCCTGCTCCTCTTAGCATGATAAAGAAGATTCAAAGAGAGTGAGATGCCAGCTCCTTTCATTCAGTCAGTAGCTTCAATCATTTCTGGTATATGAATAACATGATGTTTTTCAATGGCAAAAATCAATGAATATTGTAAATGCACAAACAGTAATTTATCCGCATTGCAAGGTGCAATTCTGAAATTTTTTGCTTTTTCCTGCTCCTCTTAGCATGATAAAGAAGATTCAAAGAGAGTGAGATGCCAGCTCCTTTCATTCAGTCAGTAGCTTCAAACATTTCTGGTATATGAATAACATGATGTTTTTCAATGGCAAAAATCAATGAATATTGTAAATGCACAAACAGTAATATCTCCACATTGCAAGGTGCAATTCTGAAATTTTTTGCTTTTTCCTGCTCCTCTTAGCATGATAAAGAAGATTCAAAGAGAGTGAGATGCCTGCTCCTTTCATTCAGTCAGTAGCTTCAATCATTTCTGGACGTTTTTCAATGGCAAAAATCAATGAATATTGTAAATGCACAAACAGTAATTTCTCCGCATTGCAAGGTGCAATTCTGAAATTTTTTGCTTTTTCCTGCTCCACTTAGCATGATAAAGAAGATTCAAAGAGAGTGAGATGCCAGCTCCTTTCATTCAGTCAGTAGCTTCAATCATTTCTGGATGTTTTTCAATGGCAAAAATCAATGAATATTGTAAATGCACAAACAGTAATTTCTCCGCATTGCAAGGTGCAATTCTGAAATTTTTTGCTTTTTCCTGCTCCTCTTAGTATGATAAAGAAGATTCAAAGAGAGTGAGATGCCAGCTCCTTTCATTCAGTCAGTAGCTTCAATCATTTCTGGTAAATGGATATGATGTTTTTCAATGGCAAAAATCAATGAATTTTGTAAATGCACAAAAAGTAATTTCTCCGCATTGCAAGGTGCAATTCTGAAATTATTTGCTTTTTCCTGCTCCTCTTAGCATGATAAAGAAGATTCAAAGAGAGTGAGATGCCAGCTCCTTTCATTCAGTCAGTAGCTTCAATCATTTCTGGATGTTTTTCAATGGCAAAAATCAATGAATATTGTAAATGCACAAACAGTAATTTCTCCGCATTGCAAGGTGCAATTCTGAAATTTTTTGCTTTTTCCTGCTCCTCTTAGCATGATAAAGAAGATTCAAAGAGAGTGAGATGCCAGCTCCTTTCATTCAGTCAGTAGCTTCAATCATTTCTGGACGTTTTTCAATGGCAAAAATCAATGAATATTGTAAATGCACAAACAGTAATTTCTCCGCATTGCAAGGTGCAATTCTGAAATTTTTTGCTTTTTCCTGCTCCTCTTAGCATGATAAAGAAGATTCAAAGAGAGTGAGGTGCCAGCTCCTTTCATTCAGTCAGTAGCTTCAAACATTTCTGGTATATGAATAAAATGTTTTTCAATGGCAAAAATCAATGAATATTGTAAATGCACAAACAGTAATTTCTCCGCATTGCAAGGTGCAATTCTGAAATTTTTTGCTTTTTCCTGCTCCTCTTAGCATGATAAAGAAGATTCAAAGAGAGTGAGATGCCAGCTCCTTTCATTCAGTCAGTAGCTTCAATCATTTCTGGACGTTTTTCAATGGCAAAAATCAATGAATATTGTAAATGCACAAACAGTAATTTCTCCGCATTGCAAGGTGCAATTCTGAAATTTTTTGCTTTTTCCTGCTCCTCTTAGCATGATAAAGAAGATTCAAAGAGAGTGAGATGCCAGCTCCTTTCATTCAGTCAGTAGCTTCAATCATTTCTGGACGTTTTTCAATGGCAAAACTCAATGAATATTGTAAATGCACAAACTGTAATTTCTCCGCATTGCAAGGTGCAATTCTGAAATTTTTTGATTTTTCCTGCTCCTCTTAGCATGATAAAGAAGATTCAAAGAGCGTGAGATGCCAGCTCCTTTCATTCAGTCAGTAGCTTCAATCATTTCTGGACGTTTTTCAATGGCAAAAATCAATGAATATTGTAAATGCACAAACAGTAATTTCTCCGCATTGCAAGGTGCAATTCTGAAATTTTTTGCTTTTTCCTGCTCCTCTTAGCATGATAAAGAAGATTCAAAGAGAGTGAGATGCCAGCTCCTTTCATTCAGTCAGTAGCTTCAAACATTTCTGGTATATGAATAACATGATGTTTTTCAATGGCAAAAATCAATGAATATTGTAAATGCACAAACAGTAATTTCTCCGCATTGCAAGGTGCAAGTCTGAAATTTTTTGCTTTTTCCTGCTCCTCTTAGCATGATAAAGAAGATTCAAAGAGAGTGAGATGCCAGCTACTTTCATTCAGTCAGTAGCTTCAATCATTTCTGGACGTTTTTCAATGGTAAAAATCAATGAATATTGTAAATGCACAAACAGTAATTTCTCCGCATTGCAAGGTGTAATTCTGAAATTTTTTTTTGCTTTTTCCTGCTCCTCTTAGCATGATAAAGAAGATTCAAAGAGAGTGAGATGCCAGCTCCTTTCATTCAGTCAGTAGCTTCAAACATTTCTGGTATATGAATAACATGATGTTTTTCAATGGCAAAAATCAATGAATATTGTAAATGCACAAACAGTAATTTCTCCGCATTGCAAGGTGCAGTTCTGAAATTTTTTGCTTTTTCCTGCTAATCCTAGCATGATAAAGAAGATTCAAAGAGAGTGAGATTTCCTCCCCCAGCCGTCATTTATACCCGACGCTAAATAATTGGCTTTATAAAAATGAACTATTTGATACATTTAGATGTCTGCAAACTACCTCCAAAGAATTCTCCCATTTTTCGGATGCGCACCAAACGGCCTCTAGAATTGACTTAATAATAACTGACGTTTTTTCTTTACCCAAATTCTCTAACGTATCTATAGGCCTTAGGTCTCTATCAGATCATGCCCCTACGTCATGTGAAATTCATATTGGTCCTCTTATTAAAAATGGATTTCTTTGGAAATGTAGATCTTCACTTATTCATAACCCCAAAAACAAAAAAATTATTGAAAAAGCTATTTCTGATTATTTTAGGGAGAACGATACACCAGATTTATCTAATCCCTTCTCCAGCTGGTGCGCTCACAAAGCCGTCCTTCGTGGTGTACTAATGCAGATATCCTCATCTGAAAAAAAAGATCAAAAATTAATTCTCTTCAAAAACTGATTAGGGAAAAAGAATTAGAGCAAATTAATCTTCCTTCCCCTTCCCCAATAATTCAAAAAGAACTCTCAAATTTAAGGGTAGAGCTAAAATCAGAAATTTCTTCCTCCTATGATGCAATTATTCGGAAATCAAAATTTAATTACTATGCGGCTCTAAATAAACCTACCCGCTTTATGGCCCGCCTAGTCAAATGTAAAAGAGCAATTAATAGAATAGATAAAATAAAAAACAATAGTGGAATAACATTTTGCCACCCTAAAGATATAGCGAACCAGTTTGCAAATTTTTACAAAAAACTCTACAACATCAAAACTGATCCTCTAATTTCCCATCCTCACCCAGATGCAATCAACAAATTTTTATCCTCCATTAACCTACCGAAATTGAGCCCTCTGGATCACGAGTCATTGAATAAGCCTTTTTCTAACCTTGAAATTATTAACACAATAAAGCAACTTAAAGATTTCAAGGCTCCGGGTCCAGATGGGTTCATCAATGAGTATTATAAAACTTTTTGTGACCTACTTTCTTCCCCTCTCACGAAAATTTTCAATCATGCTTCCTCAATAAGCTCCTTCCCCTCAGAAATGCTGGAAGCCACCATTACCCTAATACCCAAGTCTAAGGATGAGAGAGATAATGTTAAAAATTATAGGCCCATTTCGCTAATTAACACTGATATTAAGATATATTCGAAAATTCTGGCCAATCGTTTATCGACTATTCTCCCATCTCTCATCAACGACGATCAGATTGGCTTCGTTGGTGGGAGGCAAGCAACTGATGGCTCTAGAAGACTTCTGAATATTATTAAGGTGATAAATACGGCGAAACTCCCAACTTCATTGCTTGCTTTAGACGCTGAAAAAGCTTTCGACAGGTTAAATTGGCTATACCTTAAACTCACCCTTATTAAATTCGGTTTTGATAACAAATTTCTCTCTTCAATTATGGCCCTCTATTCTAACCCCCAAGCAAAAA
Source organism: Phyllobates terribilis (assembly GCF_046119375.1). Classification (NCBI taxonomy): domain Eukaryota; kingdom Metazoa; phylum Chordata; class Amphibia; order Anura; family Dendrobatidae; genus Phyllobates; species Phyllobates terribilis. Next base: position 42,552 of record NW_027363420.1, read on the forward strand.
TTTATGTTAACAATTATCTCTCAAATCCAATCCCTATCACAAATGGTACTAGACAGGGTTGCCCACTTTCCCCCCTTCTCTTTGTCCTGGCTATGGAGCCTTTGGCACAGAGGATTAGAGAAAACACTGACATTAGGGGGATTTCTACCCCATCTCGAGAATTTAAAATTGGCCTCTTTGCAGATGATGTTATGCTTTCCTTGCTGGACCCAGTAAATTCGGTTGCGGAAGTTTCGAAGGTTCTAGAACTATTCTCTCAGATTTCTTATTTTAAGATCAATAATGAGAAGTCTAAACTTTTAAACATTAATCTGGACCGTCAGACGAGAGAGGTTTTACACTCGAGATTTTCCTTCGGTTTGGCTAAACGCAATCTGACTTATTTGGGGATCAGTATTGGTAAAACTATTAACTCAACAATTTCTGACAACCTGGTTCTGATTGAGGATATCGTCCGTGGAGATTTGATGGAATTTTTGAAAAGAGATTTGTCATGGTGGGGTAGAGTCCTCTCTATTAAGATGTTTGTTCTACCCAAAATCTTGTATTTTTTCCGCAACTTACCTTTAACTATTTCTCACATCTTTATTCAAAAAATTCAAAATCAGATTAATTCCTATGTCTGGGATAATAAACGTGTGAGGATATCTGCAGATATATTGCACAAGAATAAGTGCAACGGAGGTCTGAGCCACCCTAATATTTCCGCTTACTATTTGGCAAACCTCATCAAACAGAGCAGTAATTGGTTTAATTCTGACAGTCCCCCAGCTTGGATGACTCTGGAGACCTTCTTAAATAATGGTTCTTCTCCCCGTGAATTGTTACTTAGGCATCTCTTTAAACAGTGCACTCATGATTCTTCCCATCCTATTTTCCAGGCGATTATTGACGCCTGGAAAAAAATCGCCAAAAGAAAGAAAAGGAGTCCCCTAAGAGATTCTGATAGGGATAAGTTTTCTTTTGTCAAAAATTTTCCAATTGGTTTTGTTGCTGATCTGTATAACTCTTCCATTCCAGATCAGTGGGACAATAAAGGGTTAAGGAAAATTGGAGACTTCTATGAAGCTTCTGCCTTTATTCCTTTCCAAACTCTTAAAAAAAGATTCAACTTACCTTCCTCTGATTTCTTTTTATACTCTCATTTAAAGAGCATTATTCTGGAATTTATTTCTGGTAAACTTATTGTTTCTGAAACCTCGGTGAACCTGTTAAGCAACCCATCCCACAAAATTTTTTGGAGCCTGAGACACATATATAACAGCTTCAATAATGATCTTTCCTTCCAAAAACACCTCTACATGATACGCTGGGAAAAAGATCTAAAACTCAATTTCCAATCCGATCAATGGGAGAGTGCTGTTCTTTTTTCTCAGGCCTCTAATATATCTATGCCCTTACAAGAGGCTTACTTCAAAATTCTAACCAGATGGTATTACACTCCAATCAGGCTTCACCATATAAAGCCCAGCAACTCTCCCCTTTGTTGGAGGGAGTGCGGCCTTAGGGGAGATCTTTTACATCTCTTTTGGAGCTGCCCTAAAATCCGGAATCTATGGGCTCAGATCTCTTCTTTGGTAGATGACCTTTTAGGCAGACCTGTAGTATTGACCCCTCAAATGGCTTTACTATCCTTAGATCTTGAACCATATAAGTCGTTTGAAAGATCTTTGGTGATTCACTTATTTTCAGTGTGTAAGAACGCATTGGCTTTTTATTGGAGAAAGTCACATGTCCCCACTTTGGAGGACTTAGTTGATAAGATGAATCTCCATAGAATATTTGAACTCAGATTTGCCCTTATCAACAATAATTTACTTAAATTTTCTAGGAAGTGGGATATTTGGCTCACTAAATTCCCTCAACCCTCTCATAACGCTGGAACATCTTAATGTGTGTCGTGTTTAGCTCATTAATATGTTTAATTTTTGCTAATGATAGTAATGTGTGTTTAAAGTGTTCAAATTTCTGTATTATCGTATATACTATTTGACGAACAAATTTCTCCCATCTTTCCTGATTATCCATTCCCGTTTGTTCCCTTTCCCTTTCCCTTCCCTCAGAATTTTTCCCTTATTATGAATATTCTTTTGTCACTACTTTTATGCTACGTGTGTTATTCCCCTGTTAAATTGTTTATTAAAAATAAAAAAAATATGGTAAAACAAAGAGAGTGAGATGCCAGATCCTTTCATTCAGTCAGTAGCTTCAAACATTTCTGGACGTTTTTCAATGGCAAAAATCAATGAATATTGTAAATGCACAAACAGTAATATCTCCACATTGCAAGGTGCAATTCTGAAATTTTTTGCTTTTTCCTGCTAATCCTAGCATGATAAAGAAGATTCAAAGAGAGTGAGATGCCAGCTCCTTTCATTCAGTCAGTAGCTTCAAACATTTCTGGATGTTTTTCAATGGCAAAAATCAATGAATATTGTAAATGCACAAACAGTAATATCTCCACATTGCAAGGTGCAATTCTGAAATTTTTTGCTTTTTCCTGCTAATCCTAGCAGGATAAAGAAGATTCAAAGAGAGTGAGATGCCAGCTCCTTTCATTCAGTCAGTAGCTTCAAACATTTCTGGTATATGAAAAACATGTTTTTCAATGGCAAAAATCAATGAATATTGTAAATGCACAAACAGTAATATCTCCACATTGCAAGGTGCAATTCTGAAATTTTTTGCTTTTTCCTGCTAATCCTAGCATGATAAAGAAGATTCAAAGAGAGTGAGATGCCAGCTCCTTTCATTCAGTCAGTAGCTTCAAACATTTCTGTTATATGAAAAACATGTTTTTCAATGGCAAAAATCAATGAATATTGTAAATGCACAAACAGTAATATCTCCACATTGCAAGGTGCAATTCTGAAATTTTTTGCTTTTTCCTGCTAATCCTAGCATGATAAAGAAGATTCAAAGAGAGTGAGATGCCAGCTCCTTTCATTCAGTCAGTAGCTTCAAACATTTCTGGACGTTTTTCAATGGCAAAAATCAATGAATATTGTAAATGCACAAACAGTAATATCTCCACATTGCAAGGTGCAATTCTGAAATTTTTTGCTTTTTCCTGTTAATCCTAGCATGATAAAGAAGATTCAAAGAGAGTGAGATGCCAGCTCCTTTCATTCAGTCAGTAGCTTCAAACATTTCTGGTATATGAAAAACATGTTTTTCAATGGCAAAAATCAATGAATATTGTAAATGCACAAACAGTAATTTCTCCGCATTGCAAGGTGCAATTCTGAAATTTTTTGCTTTTTCCTGCTCCTCTTAGCATGATAAAGAAGATTCAAAGAGAGTGAGATGCCTGCTCCTTTCATTCAGTCAGTAGCTTCAATCATTTCTGGACGTTTTTCAATGGCAAAAATCAATGAATATTGTAAATGCACAAACAGTAATTTCTCCGCATTGCAAGGTGCAATTCTGAAATTTTTTGCTTTTTCCTGCTCCACTTAGCATGATAAAGAAGATTCAAAGAGAGTGAGATGCCAGCTCCTTTCATTCAGTCAGTAGCTTCAATCATTTCTGGATGTTTTTCAATGGCAAAAATCAATGAATATTGTAAATGCACAAACAGTAATTTCTCCGCATTGCAAGGTGCAATTCTGAAATTTTTTGCTTTTTCCTGCTCCTCTTAGCATGATAAAGAAGATTCAAAGAGAGTGAGATGCCAGCTCCTTTCATTCAGTCAGTAGCTTCAATCATTTCTGGTAAATGGATAACATGATGTTTTTCAATGGCAAAAATCAATGAATTTTGTAAATGCACAAAAAGTAATTTCTCCGCATTGCAAGGTGCAATTCTGAAATTATTTGCTTTTTCCTGCTCCTCTTAGCATGATAAAGAAGATTCAAAGAGAGTGAGATGCCAGCTCCTTTCATTCAGTCAGTAGCTTCAATCATTTCTGGATGTTTTTCAATGGCAAAAATCAATGAATATTATAAATGCACAAACAGTAATTTCTCCGCATTGCAAGGTGCAATTCTGAAATTTTTTGCTTTTTCCTGCTCCTCTTAGCATGATAAAGAAGATTCAAAGAGAGTGAGATGCCAGCTCCTTTCATTCAGTCAGTAGCTTCAATCATTTCTGGACGTTTTTCAATGGCAAAAATCAATGAATATTGTAAATGCAGAAACAGTAATTTCTCCGCATTGCAAGGTGCAATTCTGAAATTTTTTGCTTTTTCCTGCTCCTCTTAGCATGATAAAGAAGATTCAAAGAGAGTGAGGTGCCAGCTCCTTTCATTCAGTCAGTAGCTTCAAACATTTCTGGTATATGAATAAAATATTTTTCAATGGCAAAAATCAATGAATATTGTAAATGCACAAACAGTAATTTCTCCGCATTGCAAGGTGCAATTCTGAAATTTTTTGCTTTTTCCTGCTCCTCTTAGCATGATAAAGAAGATTCAAAGAGAGTGAGATGCCAGCTCCTTTCATTCAGTCAGTAGCTTCAATCATTTCTGGACGTTTTTCAATGGCAAAAATCAATGAATATTGTAAATGCACAAACAGTAATTTCTCCGCATTGCAAGGTGCAATTCTGAAATTTTTTGCTTTTTACTGCTCCTCTTAGCATGATAAAGAAGATTCAAAGAGAGTGAGATGCCAGCTCCTTTCATTCAGTCAGTAGCTTCAATCATTTCTGGACGTTTTTCAATGGCAAAAATCAATGAATATTGTAAATGCACAAACAGTAATATCTCCACATTGCAAGGTGCAATTCTGAAATTTTTTGCTTTTTCCTGCTAATCCTAGCATGATAAAGAAGATTCAAAGAGAGTGAGATGCCAGCTCCTTTCATTCAGTCAGTAGCTTCAAACATTTCTGGTATATGAAAAACATGTTTTTCAATGGCAAAAATCAATGAATATTGTAAATGCACAAACAGTAATATCTCCACATTGCAAGGTGCAATTCTGAAATTTTTTGCTTTTTCCTGTTAATCCTAGCATGATAAAGAAGATTCAAAGAGAGTGAGATGCCAGCTCCTTTCATTCAGTCAGTAGCTTCAAACATTTCTGGTATATGAAAAACATGTTTTTCAATGGCAAAAATCAATGAATATTGTAAATGCACAAACAGTAATATCTCCACATTGCAAGGTGCAATTCTGAAATTTTTTGCTTTTTCCTGCTAATCCTAGCATGATAAAGAAGATTCAAAGAGAGTGAGATGCCAGCTCCTTTCATTCAGTCAGTAGCATCAAACATTTCTGGATGTTTTTCAATGGCAAAAATCAATGAATATTGTAAATGCACAAACAGTAATATCTCCACATTGCAAGGTGCAATTCTGAAATTTTTTGCTTTTTCCTGTTAATCCTAGCATGATAAAGAAGATTCAAAGAGAGTGAGATGCCAGCTCCTTTCATTCAGTCAGTAGCTTCAAACATTTCTGGTATATGAAAAACATGTTTTTCAATGGCAAAAATCAATGAAAATTGTAAATGCACAAACAGTAATATCTCCACATTGCAAGGTGCAATTCTGAAATTTTTTGCTTTTTCCTGCTAATCCTAGCAGGATAAAGAAGATTCAAAGAGAGTGAGATGCCAGCTCCTTTCATTCAGTCAGTAGCTTCAAACATTTCTGGTATATGAAAAACATGTTTTTCAATGGCAAAAATCAATGAATATTGTAAATGCACAAACAGTAATATCTCCACATTGCAAGGTGCAATTCTGAAATTTTTTGCTTTTTCCTGCTAATCCTAGCATGATAAAGAAGATTCAAAGAGAGTGAGATGCCAGCTCCTTTCATTCAGTCAGTAGCTTCAAACATTTCTGTTATATGAAAAACATGTTTTTCAATGGCAAAAATCAATGAATATTGTAAATGCACAAACAGTAATATCTCCACATTGCAAGGTGCAATTCTGAAATTTTTTGCTTTTTCCTGCTAATCCTAGCATGATAAAGAAGATTCAAAGAGAGTGAGATGCCAGCTCCTTTCATTCAGTCAGTAGCTTCAAACATTTCTGGACGTTTTTCAATGGCAAAAATCAATGAATATTGTAAATGCACAAACAGTAATATCTCCACATTGCAAGGTGCAATTCTGAAATTTTTTGCTTTTTCCTGTTAATCCTAGCATGATAAAGAAGATTCAAAGAGAGTGAGATGCCAGCTCCTTTCATTCAGTCAGTAGCTTCAAACATTTCTGGTATATGAAAAACATGTTTTTCAATGGCAAAAATCAATGAATATTGTAAATGCACAAACAGTAATTTCTCCGCATTGCAAGGTGCAATTCTGAAATTTTTTGCTTTTTCCTGCTCCTCTTAGCATGATAAAGAAGATTCAAAGAGAGTGAGATGCCTGCTCCTTTCATTCAGTCAGTAGCTTCAATCATTTCTGGACGTTTTTCAATGGCAAAAATCAATGAATATTGTAAATGCACAAACAGTAATTTCTCCGCATTGCAAGGTGCAATTCTGAAATTTTTTGCTTTTTCCTGCTCCACTTAGCATGATAAAGAAGATTCAAAGAGAGTGAGATGCCAGCTCCTTTCATTCAGTCAGTAGCTTCAATCATTTCTGGATGTTTTTCAATGGCAAAAATCAATGAATATTGTAAATGCACAAACAGTAATTTCTCCGCATTGCAAGGTGCAATTCTGAAATTTTTTGCTTTTTCCTGCTCCTCTTAGCATGATAAAGAAGATTCAAAGAGAGTGAGATGCCAGCTCCTTTCATTCAGTCAGTAGCTTCAATCATTTCTGGTAAATGGATAACATGATGTTTTTCAATGGCAAAAATCAATGAATTTTGTAAATGCACAAAAAGTAATTTCTCCGCATTGCAAGGTGCAATTCTGAAATTATTTGCTTTTTCCTGCTCCTCTTAGCATGATAAAGAAGATTCAAAGAGAGTGAGATGCCAGCTCCTTTCATTCAGTCAGTAGCTTCAATCATTTCTGGATGTTTTTCAATGGCAAAAATCAATGAATATTGTAAATGCACAAACAGTAATTTCTCCGCATTGCAAGGTGCAATTCTGAAATTTTTTGCTTTTTCCTGCTCCTCTTAGCATGATAAAGAAGATTCAAAGAGAGTGAGATGCCAGCTCCTTTCATTCAGTCAGTAGCTTCAATCATTTCTGGACGTTTTTCAATGGCAAAAATCAATGAATATTGTAAATGCACAAACAGTAATTTCTCCGCATTGCAAGGTGCAATTCTGAAATTTTTTGCTTTTTCCTGCTCCTCTTAGCATGATAAAGAAGATTCAAAGAGAGTGAGGTGCCAGCTCCTTTCATTCAGTCAGTAGCTTCAAACATTTCTGGTATATGAATAAAATGTTTTTCAATGGCAAAAATCAATGAATATTGTAAATGCACAAACAGTAATTTCTCCGCATTGCAAGGTGCAATTCTGAAATTTTTTGCTTTTTCCTGCTCCTCTTAGCATGATAAAGAAGATTCAAAGAGAGTGAGATGCCAGCTCCTTTCATTCAGTCAGTAGCTTCAATCATTTCTGGACGTTTTTCAATGGCAAAAATCAATGAATATTGTAAATGCACAAACAGTAATTTCTCCGCATTGCAAGGTGCAATTCTGAAATTTTTTGCTTTTTACTGCTCCTCTTAGCATGATAAAGAAGATTCAAAGAGAGTGAGATGCCAGCTCCTTTCATTCAGTCAGTAGCTTCAATCATTTCTGGACGTTTTTCAATGGCAAAACTCAATGAATATTGTAAATGCACAAACTGTAATTTCTCCGCATTGCAAGGTGCAATTCTGAAATTTTTTGCTTTTTCCTGCTCCTCTTAGCATGATAAAGAAGATTCAAAGAGCGTGAGATGCCAGCTCCTTTCATTCAGTCAGTAGCTTCAATCATTTCTGGACGTTTTTCAATGGCAAAAATCAATGAATATTGTAAATGCACAAACAGTAATATCTCCACATTGCAAGGTGCAATTCTGAAATTTTTTGCTTTTTCCTGCTAATTCTAGCATGATAAAGAAGATTCAAAGAGAGTGAGATGCCAGCTCCTTTCATTCAGTCAGTAGCTTCAAACATTTCTGGTATATGAAAAACATGTTTTTCAATGGCAAAAATCAATGAATATTGTAAATGCACAAACAGTAATATCTCCACATTGCAAGGTGCAATTCTGAAATTTTTTGCTTTTTCCTGTTAATCCTAGCATGATAAAGAAGATTCAAAGAGAGTGAGATGCCAGCTCCTTTCATTCAGTCAGTAGCTTCAAACATTTCTGGTATATGAAAAACATGTTTTTCAATGGCAAAAATCAATGAATATTGTAAATGCACAAACAGTAATATCTCCACATTGCAAGGTGCAATTCTGAAATTTTTTGCTTTTTCCTGCTAATCCTAGCATGATAAAGAAGATTCAAAGAGAGTGAGATGCCAGCTCCTTTCATTCAGTCAGTAGCATCAAACATTTCTGGATGTTTTTCAATGGCAAAAATCAATGAATATTGTAAATGCACAAACAGTAATATCTCCACATTGCAAGGTGCAATTCTGAAATTTTTTGCTTTTTCCTGTTAATCCTAGCATGATAAAGAAGATTCAAAGAGAGTGAGATGCCAGCTCCTTTCATTCAGTCAGTAGCTTCAAACATTTCTGGTATATGAAAAACATGTTTTTCAATGGCAAAAATCAATGAAAATTGTAAATGCACAAACAGTAATATCTCCACATTGCAAGGTGCAATTCTGAAATTTTTTGCTTTTTCCTGCTAATCCTAGCATGATAAAGAAGATTCAAAGAGAGTGAGATGCCAGCTCCTTTCATTCAGTCAGTAGCTTCAAACATTTCTGGACGTTTTTCAATGGCAAAAATCAATGAATATTGTAAATGCACAAACAGTAATTTCTCCGCATTGCAAGGTGCAATTCTGAAATTTTTTGCTTTTTCCTGCTCCTCTTAGCATGATAAAGAAGATTCAAAGAGAGTGAGATGCCAGCTCCTTTCGTTCAGTCAGTAGCTTCAATCATTTCTGGACATTTTTCAATGGCAAAAATCATTGAATATTGTAAATGCACAAACAGTAATTTCTCCGCATTGCAAGGTGCAATTCTGAAATTTTTTACTTTTTCCTGCTCCTCTTAGCATGATAAAGAAGATTCAAAGAGAGTGAGATGCCAGCTCCTTTCATTCAGTCAGTAGCTTCAATCATTTCTGGTATATGAATAACATGATGTTTTTCAATGGCAAAAATCAATGAATATTGTAAATGCACAAACAGTAATTTCTCCGCATTGCAAGGTGCAATTCTGAAATTTTTTGCTTTTTCCTGCTCCTCTTAGCATGATAAACAAGATTCAAAGAGAGTGAGATGCCAGCTCCTTTCATTCAGTCAGTAGCTTCAATCATTTCTGGACGTTTTTCAATGGCAAAAATCAATGAATATTGTAAATGCACAAACAGTAATTTCTCCGCATTGCAAGGTGCAATTCTGAAATTTTTTGCTTTTTCCTGCTCCTCTTAGCATGATAAAGAAGATTCAAAGAGAGTGAGATGCCAGCTCCTTTCATTCAGTCAGTAGCTTCAAACATTCCTGGTATATGAATAACATGATGTTTTTCAATGGCAAAAATCAATGAATATTGTAAATGCACAAACAGTAATTTCTCCGCATTGCAAGGTTCAATTCTGAAATTTTTTGCTTTTTCCTGCTCCTCTTAGCATGATAAAGAAGATTCAAAGAGAGTGAGATGCCAGCTCCTTTCATTCAGTCAGTAGCTTCAATCATTTCTGGACGTATTTCAATTGCAAAAATCAATGAATATTGTAAATGCACAAACAGTAATTTCTCCGCATTGCAAGGTGCAATTCTGAAATTTTTTGCTTTTTCCTGCTCCTCTTAGCATGATAAAGAAGATTCAAAGAGAGTGAGATGCCAGCTCCTTTCATTCAGTCAGTAGCTTCAATCATTTCTGGTATATGAATAACATGATGTTTTTCAATGGCAAAAATCAATGAATATTGTAAATGCACAAACAGTAATTTCTCCGCATTGCAAGGTGCAATTCTGAAATTTTTTGCTTTTTCCTGCTCCTCTTAGCATGATAAAGAAGATTCAAAGAGAGTGAGATGCCAGCTCCTTTCATTCAGTCAGTAGCTTCAATCATTTCTGGTATATGAATAACATGATGTTTTTCAATGGCAAAAATCAATGAATATTGTAAATGCACAAACAGTAATTTATCCGCATTGCAAGGTGCAATTCTGAAATTTTTTGCTTTTTCCTGCTCCTCTTAGCATGATAAAGAAGATTCAAAGAGAGTGAGATGCCAGCTCCTTTCATTCAGTCAGTAGCTTCAAACATTTCTGGTATATGAATAACTTGATGTTTTTCAATGGCAAAAATCAATGAATATTGTAAATGCACAAACAGTAATTTCTCCGCATTGCAAGGTGCAATTCTGAAATTTTTTGCTTTTTCCTGCTCCTCTTAGCATGATAAAGAAGATTCAAAGAGAGTGAGATGCCTGCTCCTTTCATTCAGTCAGTAGCTTCAATCATTTCTGGACGTTTTTCAATGGCAAAAATCAATGAATATTGTAAATGCACAAACAGTAATTTCTCCGCTTTGCAAGGTGCAATTCTGAAATATTTTGCTTTTTCCTGCTCCTCTTAGCATGATAAAGAAGATTCAAAGAGAGTGAGATGCCAGCTCCTTTCATTCAGTCAGTAGCTTCAATCATTTCTGGACGTTTTTCAATGGCAAAAATCAATGAATATTGTAAATGCACAAACAGTAATTTCTCCGCATTGCAAGGTGCAATTCTGAAATTTTTTGCTTTTTCCTGCTCCTCTTAGCATGATAAAGAAGATTCAAAGAGAGTGAGATGCCAGCTCCTTTCATTCAGTCAGTAGCTTCAAACATTTCTGGTATATGAATAACATGATGTTTTTCAATGGCAAAAATCAATGAATATTGTAAATGCACAAACAGTAATTTCTCCGCATTGCAAGGTGCAATTCTGAAATTTTTTGCTTTTTCCTGCTCCTCTTAGCATGATAAAGAAGATTCAAAGAGAGTGAGATGCCAGCTCCTTTCATTCAGTCAGTAGCTTCAATCATTTCTGGATGTTTTTCAATGGCAAAAATCAATGAATATTGTAAATGCACAAACAGTAATTTCTCCGCATTGCAAGGTGCAATTCTGAATTTTTTTGCTTTTTCCTGCTCCTCTTAGCATGATAAAGAAGATTCAAAGAGAGTGAGATGCCAGCTCCTTTCATTCAGTCAGTAGCTTCAATCATTTCTGGTATATGAATAACATGATGTTTTTCAATGGCAAAAATCAATGAATATTGTAAATGCACAAACAGTAATTTATCCGCATTGCAAGGTGCAATTCTGAAATTTTTTGCTTTTTCCTGCTCCTCTTAGCATGATAAAGAAGATTCAAAGAGAGTGAGATGCCAGCTCCTTTCATTCAGTCAGTAGCTTCAAACATTTCTGGTATATGAATAACATGATGTTTTTCAATGGCAAAAATCAATGAATATTGTAAATGCACAAACAGTAATTTCTCCGCATTGCAAGGTGCAATTCTGAAATTTTTTGCTTTTTCCTGCTCCTCTTAGCATGATAAAGAAGATTCAAAGAGAGTGAGATGCCTGCTCCTTTCATTCAGTCAGTAGCTTCAATCATTTCTGGACGTTTTTCAATGGCAAAAATCAATGAATATTGTAAATGCACAAACAGTAATTTCTCTGCATTGCAAGGTGCAATTCTGAAATTTTTTGCTTTTTCCTGCTCCTCTTAGCATGATAAAGAAGATTCAAAGAGAGTGAGATGCCAGCTCCTTTCATTCAGTCAGTAGCTTCAAACATTTCTGGTATATGAATAACATGATGTTTTTCAATGGCAAAAATCAATGAATATTGTAAATGCACAAACAGTAATTTCTCCGCATTGCAAGGTGCAATTCTGCAATTTTTTGCTTTTTCCTGCTCCTCTTAGCATGATAAAGAAGATTCAAAGAGAGTGAGATGCCAGCTCCTTTCGTTCAGTCAGTAGCTTCAATCATTTCTGGACGTTTTTCAATGGCAAAAATCATTGAATATTGTAAATGCACAAACAGTAATTTCTCCGCATTGCAAGGTGCAATTCTGAAATTTTTTACTTTTTCCTGCTCCTCTTAGCATGATAAAGAAGATTCAAAGAGAGTGAGATGCCAGCTCCTTTCATTCAGTCAGTAGCTTCAATCATTTCTGGTATATGAATAACATGATGTTTTTCAATGGCAAAAATCAATGAATATTGTAAATGCACAAACAGTAATTTCTCCGCATTGCAAGGTGCAATTCTGAAATTTTTTGCTTTTTCCTGCTCCACTTAGCATGATAAAGAAGATTCAAAGAGAGTGAGATGCCAGCTCCTTTCATTCAGTCAGTAGCTTCAATCATTTCTGGTAAATGGATAACATGATGTTTTTCAATGGCAAAAATCAATGAATTTTGTAAATGCACAAAAAGTAATTTCTCCGCATTGCAAGGCGCAATTCTGAAATTATTTGCTTTTTCCTGCTCCTCTTAGCATGATAAAGAAGATTCAAAGAGAGTGAGATGCCAGCTCCTTTCATTCAGTCAGTAGCTTCAATCATTTCTGGATGTTTTTCAATGGCAAAAATCAATGAATATTGTAAATGCACAAACAGTAATTTCTCCGCATTGCAAGGTGCAATTCTGAAATTTTTTGCTTTTTCCTGCTCCTCTTAGCATGATAAAGAAGATTCAAAGAGAATGAGATGCCAGCTCCTTTCATTCAGTCAGTAACTTCAATCATTTCTGGACGTTTTTCAATGGCAAAAATCAATGAATATTGTAAATGCACAAACAGTAATTTCTCCGCATTGCAAGGTGCAATTCTGAAATTTTTTGCTTTTTCCTGCTCTTCTTAGCATGATAAAGAAGATTCAAAGAGAGTGAGGTGCCAGCTCCTTTCATTCAGTCAGTAGCTTCAAACATTTCTGGTATATGAATAAAATGTTTTTCAATGGCAAAAATCAATGAATATTGTAAATGCACAAACAGCAATTTCTCCGCATTGCAAGGTGCAATTCTGAAATTTTTTCCTTTTTCCTGCTCCTCTTAGCATGATAAAGAAGATTCAAAGAGAGTGAGATGCGAGCTCCTTTCATTCAGTCAGTAGCTTCAATCATTTCTGGACGTTTTTCAATGGCAAAAATCAATGAATATTGTAAATGCACAAACAGTAATTTCTCCGCATTGCAAGGTGCAATTCTGAAATTTTTTGCTTTTTCCTGCTCCTCTTAGCATGATAAAGAAGATTCAAAGAGAGTGAGATGCCAGCTCCTTTCATTCAGTCAGTAGCTTCAATCATTTCTGGACGTTTTTCAATGGCAAAACTCAATGAATATTGTAAATGCACAAACTGTAATTTCTCCGCATTGCAAGGTGCAATTCTGAAATTTTTTGCTTTTTCCTGCTCCTCTTAGCATGATAAAGAAGATTCAAAGAGCGTGAGATGCCAGCTCCTTTCATTCAGTCAGTAGCTTCAATCATTTCTGGACGTTTTTCAATGGCAAAAATCAATGAATATTGTAAATGCACAAACAGTAATTTCTCCGCATTGCAAGGTGCAATTCTGAAATTTTTTGCTTTTTCCTGCTCCTCTTAGCATGATAAAGAAGATTCAAAGAGAGTGAGATGCCAGCTCCTTTCATTCAGTCAGTAGCTTCAAACATTTCTGGTATATGAATAACATGATGTTTTTCAATGGCAAAAATCAATGAATATTGTAAATGCACAAACAGTAATTTCTCCGCATTGCAAGGTGCAAGTCTGAAATTTTTTGCTTTTTCCTGCTCCTTTTAGCATGATAAAGAAGATTCAAAGAGAGTGAGATGCCAGCTACTTTCATTCAGTCAGTAGCTTCAATCATTTCTGGACGTTTTTCAATGGTAAAAATCAATGAATATTGTAAATGCACAAACAGTAATTTCTCCGCATTGCAAGGTGCAATTCTGAAATTTTTTGCTTTTTCCTGCTCCTCTTAGCATGATAAAGAAGATTCAAAGAGAGTGAGATGCCAGCTCCTTTCATTCAGTCAGTAGCTTCAAACATTTCTGGTATATGAATAACATGATGTTTTTCAATGGCAAAAATCAATGAATATTGTAAATGCACAAACAGTAATTTCTCCGCATTGCAAGGTGCAATTCTGAAATTTTTTGCTTTTTCCTGCTCCTCTTAGCATGATAAAGAAGATTCAAAGAGAGTGAGATGCCAGCTCCTTTCATTCAGTCAGTAGCTTCAATCATTTCTGGACGTATTTCAATTGCAAAAATCAATGAATATTGTAAATGCACAAACAGTAATTTCTCCGCATTGCAAGGTGCAATTCTGAAATTTTTTGCTTTTTCCTGCTCCTCTTAGCATGATAAAGAAGATTCAAAGAGAGTGAGATGCCAGCTCCTTTCATTCAGTCAGTAGCTTCAATCATTTCTGGACGTATTTCAATTGCAAAAATCAATGAATATTGTAAATGCACAAACAGTAATTTCTCCGCATTGCAAGGTGCAATTCTGAAATTTTTTGCTTTTTCCTGCTCCTCTTAGCATGATAAAGAAGATTCAAAGAGAGTGAGATGCCAGCTCCTTTCATTCAGTCAGTAGCTTCAATCATTTCTGGTATATGAATAACATGATGTTTTTCAATGGCAAAAATCAATGAATATTGTAAATGCACAAACAGTAATTTCTCCGCATTGCAAGGTGCAATTCTGAAATTTTTTGCTTTTTCCTGCTCCTCTTAGCATGATAAAGAAGATTCAAAGAGAGTGAGATGCCAGCTCCTTTCATTCAGTCAGTAGCTTCAATCATTTCTGGTATATGAATAACATGATGTTTTTCAATGGCAAAAATCAATGAATATTGTAAATGCACAAACAGTAATTTATCCGCATTGCAAGGTGCAATTCTGAAATTTTTTGCTTTTTCCTGCTCCTCTTAGCATGATAAAGAAGATTCAAAGAGAGTGAGATGCCAGCTCCTTTCATTCAGTCAGTAGCTTCAAACATTTCTGGTATATGAATAACTTGATGTTTTTCAATGGCAAAAATCAATGAATATTGTAAATGCACAAACAGTAATTTCTCCGCATTGCAAGGTGCAATTCTGAAATTTTTTGCTTTTTCCTGCTCCTCTTAGCATGATAAAGAAGATTCAAAGAGAGTGAGATGCCTGCTCCTTTCATTCAGTCAGTAGCTTCAATCATTTCTGGACGTTTTTCAATGGCAAAAATCAATGAATATTGTAAATGCACAAACAGTAATTTCTCCGCTTTGCAAGGTGCAATTCTGAAATATTTTGCTTTTTCCTGCTCCTCTTAGCATGATAAAGAAGATTCAAAGAGAGTGAGATGCCAGCTCCTTTCATTCAGTCAGTAGCTTCAATCATTTCTGGACGTTTTTCAATGGCAAAAATCAATGAATATTGTAAATGCACAAACAGTAATTTCTCCGCATTGCAAGGTGCAATTCTGAAATTTTTTGCTTTTTCCTGCTCCTCTTAGCATGATAAAGAAGATTCAAAGAGAGTGAGATGCCAGCTCCTTTCATTCAGTCAGTAGCTTCAAACATTTCTGGTATATGAATAACATGATGTTTTTCAATGGCAAAAATCAATGAATATTGTAAATGCACAAACAGTAATTTCTCCGCATTGCAAGGTGCAATTCTGAAATTTTTTGCTTTTTCCTGCTCCTCTTAGCATGATAAAGAAGATTCAAAGAGAGTGAGATGCCAGCTCCTTTCATTCAGTCAGTAGCTTCAATCATTTCTGGATGTTTTTCAATGGCAAAAATCAATGAATATTGTAAATGCACAAACAGTAATTTCTCCGCATTGCAAGGTGCAATTCTGAATTTTTTTGCTTTTTCCTGCTCCTCTTAGCATGATAAAGAAGATTCAAAGAGAGTGAGATGCCAGCTCCTTTCATTCAGTCAGTAGCTTCAATCATTTCTGGTATATGAATAACATGATGTTTTTCAATGGCAAAAATCAATGAATATTGTAAATGCACAAACAGTAATTTATCCGCATTGCAAGGTGCAATTCTGAAATTTTTTGCTTTTTCCTGCTCCTCTTAGCATGATAAAGAAGATTCAAAGAGAGTGAGATGCCAGCTCCTTTCATTCAGTCAGTAGCTTCAAACATTTCTGGTATATGAATAACATGATGTTTTTCAATGGCAAAAATCAATGAATATTGTAAATGCACAAACAGTAATTTCTCCGCATTGCAAGGTGCAATTCTGAAATTTTTTGCTTTTTCCTGCTCCTCTTAGCATGATAAAGAAGATTCAAAGAGAGTGAGATGCCTGCTCCTTTCATTCAGTCAGTAGCTTCAATCATTTCTGGACGTTTTTCAATGGCAAAAATCAATGAATATTGTAAATGCACAAACAGTAATTTCTCTGCATTGCAAGGTGCAATTCTGAAATTTTTTGCTTTTTCCTGCTCCTCTTAGCATGATAAAGAAGATTCAAAGAGAGTGAGATGCCAGCTCCTTTCATTCAGTCAGTAGCTTCAAACATTTCTGGTATATGAATAACATGATGTTTTTCAATGGCAAAAATCAATGAATATTGTAAATGCACAAACAGTAATTTCTCCGCATTGCAAGGTGCAATTCTGCAATTTTTTGCTTTTTCCTGCTCCTCTTAGCATGATAAAGAAGATTCAAAGAGAGTGAGATGCCAGCTCCTTTCGTTCAGTCAGTAGCTTCAATCATTTCTGGACGTTTTTCAATGGCAAAAATCATTGAATATTGTAAATGCACAAACAGTAATTTCTCCGCATTGCAAGGTGCAATTCTGAAATTTTTTACTTTTTCCTGCTCCTCTTAGCATGATAAAGAAGATTCAAAGAGAGTGAGATGCCAGCTCCTTTCATTCAGTCAGTAGCTTCAATCATTTCTGGTATATGAATAACATGATGTTTTTCAATGGCAAAAATCAATGAATATTGTAAATGCACAAACAGTAATTTCTCCGCATTGCAAGGTGCAATTCTGAAATTTTTTGCTTTTTCCTGCTCCACTTAGCATGATAAAGAAGATTCAAAGAGAGTGAGATGCCAGCTCCTTTCATTCAGTCAGTAGCTTCAATCATTTCTGGTAAATGGATAACATGATGTTTTTCAATGGCAAAAATCAATGAATTTTGTAAATGCACAAAAAGTAATTTCTCCGCATTGCAAGGCGCAATTCTGAAATTATTTGCTTTTTCCTGCTCCTCTTAGCATGATAAAGAAGATTCAAAGAGAGTGAGATGCCAGCTCCTTTCATTCAGTCAGTAGCTTCAATCATTTCTGGATGTTTTTCAATGGCAAAAATCAATGAATATTGTAAATGCACAAACAGTAATTTCTCCGCATTGCAAGGTGCAATTCTGAAATTTTTTGCTTTTTCCTGCTCCTCTTAGCATGATAAAGAAGATTCAAAGAGAATGAGATGCCAGCTCCTTTCATTCAGTCAGTAACTTCAATCATTTCTGGACGTTTTTCAATGGCAAAAATCAATGAATATTGTAAATGCACAAACAGTAATTTCTCCGCATTGCAAGGTGCAATTCTGAAATTTTTTGCTTTTTCCTGCTCTTCTTAGCATGATAAAGAAGATTCAAAGAGAGTGAGGTGCCAGCTCCTTTCATTCAGTCAGTAGCTTCAAACATTTCTGGTATATGAATAAAATGTTTTTCAATGGCAAAAATCAATGAATATTGTAAATGCACAAACAGCAATTTCTCCGCATTGCAAGGTGCAATTCTGAAATTTTTTCCTTTTTCCTGCTCCTCTTAGCATGATAAAGAAGATTCAAAGAGAGTGAGATGCGAGCTCCTTTCATTCAGTCAGTAGCTTCAATCATTTCTGGACGTTTTTCAATGGCAAAAATCAATGAATATTGTAAATGCACAAACAGTAATTTCTCCGCATTGCAAGGTGCAATTCTGAAATTTTTTGCTTTTTCCTGCTCCTCTTAGCATGATAAAGAAGATTCAAAGAGAGTGAGATGCCAGCTCCTTTCATTCAGTCAGTAGCTTCAATCATTTCTGGACGTTTTTCAATGGCAAAACTCAATGAATATTGTAAATGCACAAACTGTAATTTCTCCGCATTGCAAGGTGCAATTCTGAAATTTTTTGCTTTTTCCTGCTCCTCTTAGCATGATAAAGAAGATTCAAAGAGCGTGAGATGCCAGCTCCTTTCATTCAGTCAGTAGCTTCAATCATTTCTGGACGTTTTTCAATGGCAAAAATCAATGAATATTGTAAATGCACAAACAGTAATTTCTCCGCATTGCAAGGTGCAATTCTGAAATTTTTTGCTTTTTCCTGCTCCTCTTAGCATGATAAAGAAGATTCAAAGAGAGTGAGATGCCAGCTCCTTTCATTCAGTCAGTAGCTTCAAACATTTCTGGTATATGAATAACATGATGTTTTTCAATGGCAAAAATCAATGAATATTGTAAATGCACAAACAGTAATTTCTCCGCATTGCAAGGTGCAAGTCTGAAATTTTTTGCTTTTTCCTGCTCCTTTTAGCATGATAAAGAAGATTCAAAGAGAGTGAGATGCCAGCTACTTTCATTCAGTCAGTAGCTTCAATCATTTCTGGACGTTTTTCAATGGTAAAAATCAATGAATATTGTAAATGCACAAACAGTAATTTCTCCGCATTGCAAGGTGCAATTCTGAAATTTTTTGCTTTTTCCTGCTCCTCTTAGCATGATAAAGAAGATTCAAAGAGAGTGAGATGCCAGCTCCTTTCATTCAGTCAGTAGCTTCAAACATTTCTGGTATATGAATAACATGATGTTTTTCAATGGCAAAAATCAATGAATATTGTAAATGCACAAACAGTAATTTCTCCGCATTGCAAGGTGCAATTCTGAAATTTTTTGCTTTTTCCTGCTCCTCTTAGCATGATAAAGAAGATTCAAAGAGAGTGAGATGCCAGCTCCTTTCATTCAGTCAGTAGCTTCAATCATTTCTGGACGTTTTTCAATGGCAAAAATCAATGAATATTGTAAATGCACAAACAGTAATTTCTCCGCATTGCAAGGTGCAATTCTGAATTTTTTTGCTTTTTCCTGCTCCTCTTAGCATGATAAAGAAGATTCAAAGAGAGTGAGATGCCAGCTCCTTTCATTCAGTCAGTAGCTTCAAACATTTCTGGTATATGAATAACATGATGTTTTTCAATGGCAAAAATCAATGAATATTGTAAATGCACAAACAGTAATTTCTCCGCATTGCAAGGTGCAATTCTGAAATTTTTTGCTTTTTCCTGCTCCTCTTAGCATGATAAAGAAGATTCAAAGAGAGTGAGATGCCAGCTCCTTTCATTCAGTCAGTAGCTTCAATCATTTCTGGACGTTTTTCAATGGCAAAACTCAATGAATATTGTAAATGCACAAACTGTAATTTCTCCGCATTGCAAGGTGCAATTCTGAAATTTTTTGCTTTTTCTTGCTCCTCTTAGCATGATAAAGAAGATTCAAAGAGCGTGAGATGCCAGCTCCTTTCATTCAGTCAGTAGCTTCAATCATTTCTGGACGTTTTTCAATGGCAAAAATCAATGAATATTGTAAATGCACAAACAGTAATTTCTCCGCATTGCAAGGTGCAATTCTGAAATTTTTTGCTTTTTCCTGCTCCTCTTAGCATGATAAAGAAGATTCAAAGAGAGTGAGATGCCAGCTCCTTTCGTTCAGTCAGTAGCTTCAATCATTTCTGGACGTTTTTCAATGGCAAAAATCATTGAATATTGTAAATGCACAAACAGTAATTTCTCCGCATTGCAAGGTGCAATTCTGAAATTTTTTACTTTTTCCTGCTCCTCTTAGCATGATAAAGAAGATTCAAAGAGAGTGAGATGCCAGCTCCTTTCATTCAGTCAGTAGCTTCAATCATTTCTGGTATATGAATAACATGATGTTTTTCAATGGCAAAAATCAATGAATATTGTAAATGCACAAACAGTAATTTCTCCGCATTGCAAGGTGCAATTCTGAAATTTTTTGCTTTTTCCTGCTCCACTTAGCATGATAAAGAAGATTCAAAGAGAGTGAGATGCCAGCTCCTTTCATTCAGTCAGTAGCTTCAATCATTTCTGGATGTTTTTCAATGGCAAAAATCAATGAATATTGTAAATGCACAAACAGTAATTTCTCCGCATTGCAAGGTGCAATTCTGAAATTTTTTGCTTTTTCCTGCTCCTCTTAGCATGATAAAGAAGATTCAAAGAGAGTGAGATGCCAGCTCCTTTCATTCAGTCAGTAGCTTCAATCATTTCTGGTAAATGGATAACATGATGTTTTTCAATGGCAAAAATCAATGAATTTTGTAAATGCACAAAAAGTAATTTCTCCGCATTGCAAGGCGCAATTCTGAAATTATTTGCTTTTTCCTGCTCCTCTTAGCATGATAAAGAAGATTCAAAGAGAGTGAGATGCCAGCTCCTTTCATTCAGTCAGTAGCTTCAATCATTTCTGGATGTTTTTCAATGGCAAAAATCAATGAATATTGTAAATGCACAAACAGTAATTTCTCCGCATTGCAAGGTGCAATTCTGAAATTTTTTGCTTTTTCCTGCTCCTCTTAGCATGATAAAGAAGATTCAAAGAGAGTGAGATGCCAGCTCCTTTCATTCAGTCAGTAGCTTCAATCATTTCTGGACGTTTTTCAATGGCAAAAATCAATGAATATTGTAAATGCACAAACAGTAATTTCTCCGCATTGCAAGGTGCAATTCTGAAATTTTTTGCTTTTTCCTGCTCCTCTTAGCATGATAAAGAAGATTCAAAGAGAGTGAGGTGCCAGCTCCTTTCATTCAGTCAGTAGCTTCAAACATTTCTGGTATATGAATAAAATGTTTTTCAATGGCAAAAATCAATGAATATTGTAAATGCACAAACAGCAATTTCTCCGCATTGCAAGGTGCAATTCTGAAATTTTTTCCTTTTTCCTGCTCCTCTTAGCATGATAAAGAAGATTCAAAGAGAGTGAGATGCGAGCTCCTTTCATTCAGTCAGTAGCTTCAATCATTTCTGGACGTTTTTCAATGGCAAAAATCAATGAATATTGTAAATGCACAAACAGTAATTTCTCCGCATTGCAAGGTGCAATTCTGAAATTTTTTGCTTTTTCCTGCTCCTCTTAGCATGATAAAGAAGATTCAAAGAGAGTGAGATGCCAGCTCCTTTCATTCAGTCAGTAGCTTCAATCATTTCTGGACGTTTTTCAATGGCAAAACTCAATGAATATTGTAAATGCACAAACTGTAATTTCTCCGCATTGCAAGGTGCAATTCTGAAATTTTTTGCTTTTTCCTGCTCCTCTTAGCATGATAAAGAAGATTCAAAGAGCGTGAGATGCCAGCTCCTTTCATTCAGTCAGTAGCTTCAATCATTTCTGGACGTTTTTCAATGGCAAAAATCAATGAATATTGTAAATGCACAAACAGTAATTTCTCCGCATTGCAAGGTGCAATTCTGAAATTTTTTGCTTTTTCCTGCTCCTCTTAGCATGATAAAGAAGATTCAAAGAGAGTGAGATGCCAGCTCCTTTCATTCAGTCAGTAGCTTCAAACATTTCTGGTATATGAATAACATGATGTTTTTCAATGGCAAAAATCAATGAATATTGTAAATGCACAAACAGTAATTTCTCCGCATTGCAAGGTGCAAGTCTGAAATTTTTTGCTTTTTCCTGCTCCTTTTAGCATGATAAAGAAGATTCAAAGAGAGTGAGATGCCAGCTACTTTCATTCAGTCAGTAGCTTCAATCATTTCTGGACGTTTTTCAATGGTAAAAATCAATGAATATTGTAAATGCACAAACAGTAATTTCTCCGCATTGCAAGGTGCAATTCTGAAATTTTTTGCTTTTTCCTGCTCCTCTTAGCATGATAAAGAAGATTCAAAGAGAGTGAGATGCCAGCTCCTTTCATTCAGTCAGTAGCTTCAAACATTTCTGGTATATGAATAACATGATGTTTTTCAATGGCAAAAATCAATGAATATTGTAAATGCACAAACAGTAATTTCTCCGCATTGCAAGGTGCAATTCTGAAATTTTTTGCTTTTTCCTGCTCCTCTTAGCATGATAAAGAAGATTCAAAGAGAGTGAGATGCCAGCTCCTTTCATTCAGTCAGTAGCTTCAATCATTTCTGGACGTTTTTCAATGGCAAAAATCAATGAATATTGTAAATGCACAAACAGTAATTTCTCCGCATTGCAAGGTGCAATTCTGAATTTTTTTGCTTTTTCCTGCTCCTCTTAGCATGATAAAGAAGATTCAAAGAGAGTGAGATGCCAGCTCCTTTCATTCAGTCAGTAGCTTCAAACATTTCTGGTATATGAATAACATGATGTTTTTCAATGGCAAAAATCAATGAATATTGTAAATGCACAAACAGTAATTTCTCCGCATTGCAAGGTGCAATTCTGAAATTTTTTGCTTTTTCCTGCTCCTCTTAGCATGATAAAGAAGATTCAAAGAGAGTGAGATGCCAGCTCCTTTCATTCAGTCAGTAGCTTCAATCATTTCTGGACGTTTTTCAATGGCAAAACTCAATGAATATTGTAAATGCACAAACTGTAATTTCTCCGCATTGCAAGGTGCAATTCTGAAATTTTTTGCTTTTTCTTGCTCCTCTTAGCATGATAAAGAAGATTCAAAGAGCGTGAGATGCCAGCTCCTTTCATTCAGTCAGTAGCTTCAATCATTTCTGGACGTTTTTCAATGGCAAAAATCAATGAATATTGTAAATGCACAAACAGTAATTTCTCCGCATTGCAAGGTGCAATTCTGAAATTTTTTGCTTTTTCCTGCTCCTCTTAGCATGATAAAGAAGATTCAAAGAGAGTGAGATGCCAGCTCCTTTCGTTCAGTCAGTAGCTTCAATCATTTCTGGACGTTTTTCAATGGCAAAAATCATTGAATATTGTAAATGCACAAACAGTAATTTCTCCGCATTGCAAGGTGCAATTCTGAAATTTTTTACTTTTTCCTGCTCCTCTTAGCATGATAAAGAAGATTCAAAGAGAGTGAGATGCCAGCTCCTTTCATTCAGTCAGTAGCTTCAATCATTTCTGGTATATGAATAACATGATGTTTTTCAATGGCAAAAATCAATGAATATTGTAAATGCACAAACAGTAATTTCTCCGCATTGCAAGGTGCAATTCTGAAATTTTTTGCTTTTTCCTGCTCCACTTAGCATGATAAAGAAGATTCAAAGAGAGTGAGATGCCAGCTCCTTTCATTCAGTCAGTAGCTTCAATCATTTCTGGATGTTTTTCAATGGCAAAAATCAATGAATATTGTAAATGCACAAACAGTAATTTCTCCGCATTGCAAGGTGCAATTCTGAAATTTTTTGCTTTT
This sequence comes from Phyllobates terribilis, assembly GCF_046119375.1. Lineage (NCBI taxonomy): Eukaryota > Metazoa > Chordata > Amphibia > Anura > Dendrobatidae > Phyllobates > Phyllobates terribilis. Next base: position 65,951 of record NW_027363420.1, read on the forward strand.
TCCTGCTCCTCTTAGCATGATAAAGAAGATTCAAAGAGAGTGAGATGCCAGCTCCTTTCATTCAGTCAGTAGCTTCAATCATTTCTGGTAAATGGATAACATGATGTTTTTCAATGGCAAAAATCAATGAATTTTGTAAATGCACAAAAAGTAATTTCTCCGCATTGCAAGGCGCAATTCTGAAATTATTTGCTTTTTCCTGCTCCTCTTAGCATGATAAAGAAGATTCAAAGAGAGTGAGATGCCAGCTCCTTTCATTCAGTCAGTAGCTTCAATCATTTCTGGATGTTTTTCAATGGCAAAAATCAATGAATATTGTAAATGCACAAACAGTAATTTCTCCGCATTGCAAGGTGCAATTCTGAAATTTTTTGCTTTTTCCTGCTCCTCTTAGCATGATAAAGAAGATTCAAAGAGAGTGAGATGCCAGCTCCTTTCATTCAGTCAGTAGCTTCAATCATTTCTGGACGTTTTTCAATGGCAAAAATCAATGAATATTGTAAATGCACAAACAGTAATTTCTCCGCATTGCAAGGTGCAATTCTGAAATTTTTTGCTTTTTCCTGCTCCTCTTAGCATGATAAAGAAGATTCAAAGAGAGTGAGGTGCCAGCTCCTTTCATTCAGTCAGTAGCTTCAAACATTTCTGGTATATGAATAAAATGTTTTTCAATGGCAAAAATCAATGAATATTGTAAATGCACAAACAGTAATTTCTCCGCATTGCAAGGTGCAATTCTGAAATTTTTTGCTTTTTCCTGCTCCTCTTAGCATGATAAAGAAGATTCAAAGAGCGTGAGATGCCAGCTCCTTTCATTCAGTCAGTAGCTTCAATCATTTCTGGACGTTTTTCAATGGCAAAAATCAATGAATATTGTAAATGCACAAACAGTAATTTCTCCGCATTGCAAGGTGCAATTCTGAAATTTTTTGCTTTTTCCTGCTCCTCTTAGCATGATAAAGAAGATTCAAAGAGAGTGAGATGCCAGCTCCTTTCATTCAGTCAGTAGCTTCAAACATTTCTGGTATATGAATAACATGATGTTTTTCAATGGCAAAAATCAATGAATATTGTAAATGCACAAACAGTAATTTCTCCGCATTGCAAGGTGCAAGTCTGAAATTTTTTGCTTTTTCCTGCTCCTCTTAGCATGATAAAGAAGATTCAAAGAGAGTGAGATGCCAGCTCCTTTCATTCAGTCAGTAGCTTCAATCATTTCTGGACGTTTTTCAATGGCAAAAATCAATGAATATTGTAAATGCACAAACAGTAATTTCTCCGCATTGCAAGGTGCAATTCTGAATTTTTTTGCTTTTTCCTGCTCCTCTTAGCATGATAAAGAAGATTCAAAGAGAGTGAGATGCCAGCTCCTTTCATTCAGTCAGTAGCTTCAAACATTTCTGGTATATGAATAACATGATGTTTTTCAATGGCAAAAATCAATGAATATTGTAAATGCACAAACAGTAATTTCTCCGCATTGCAAGGTGCAATTCTGAAATTTTTTGCTTTTTCCTGCTCCTCTTAGCATGATAAAGAAGATTCAAAGAGAGTGAGATGAAAGCTCCTTTCATTCAGTCAGTAGCTTCAATCATTTCTGGACGTTTTTCAATGGCAAAAATCAATGAATATTGTAAATGCACAAACAGTAATTTCTCCGCATTGCAAGGTGCAATTCTGAAATTTTTTGCTTTTTCCTGCTCCTCTTAGCATGATAAAGAAGATTCAAAGAGAGTGAGATGCCAGCTCCTTTCATTCAGTCAGTAGCTTCAAACATTTCTGGTATATGAATAACATGATGTTTTTCAATGGCAAAAATCAATGAATATTGTAAATGCACAAACAGTAATTTCTCCGCATTGCAAGGTGCAATTCTGAAATTTTTTGCTTTTTCCTGCTCCTCTTAGCATGATAAAGAAGATTCAAAGAGAGTGAGATGCCAGCTCCTTTCGTTCAGTCAGTAGCTTCAATCATTTCTGGACGTTTTTCAATGGCAAAAATCATTGAATATTGTAAATGCACAAACAGTAATTTCTCCGCATTGCAAGGTGCAATTCTGAAATTTTTTACTTTTTCCTGCTCCTCTTAGCATGATAAAGAAGATTCAAAGAGAGTGAGATGCCAGCTCCTTTCATTCAGTCAGTAGCTTCAATCATTTCTGGTATATGAATAACATGATGTTTTTCAATGGCAAAAATCAATGAATATTGTAAATGCACAAACAGTAATTTCTCCGCATTGCAAGGTCAATTCTGAAATTTTTTGCTTTTTCCTGCTCCTCTTAGCATGATAAACAAGATTCAAAGAGAGTGAGATAACAGCTCCTTTCATTCAGTCAGTAGCTTCAATCATTTCTGGACGTTTTTCAATGGGAAAAATCAATGAATATTGTAAATGCACAAACAGTAATTTCTCCGCATTGCAAGGTGCAATTCTGAAATTTTTTGCTTTTTCCTGCTCCTCTTAGCATGATAAAGAAGATTCAAAGAGAGTGAGATGCCAGCTCCTTTCATTCAGTCAGTAGCTTCAAACATTTCTGGTATATGAATAACATGATGTTTTTCAATGGCAAAAATCAATGAATATTGTAAATGCACAAACAGTAATTTCTCCGCATTGCAAGGTGCAATTCTGAAATTTTTTGCTTTCTCCTGCTCCTCTTAGCATGATAAAGAAGATTCAAAGAGAGTGAGATGCCAGCTCCTTTCATTCAGTCAGAAGCTTCAATCATTTCTGGACGTTTTTCAATTGCAAAAATCAATGAATATTGTAAATGCACAAACAGTAATTTCTCCGCATTGCAAGGTGCAATTCTGAAATTTTTTGCTTTTTCCTGCTCCTCTTAGCATGATAAAGAAGATTCAAAGAGAGTGAGATGCCAGCTACTTTCATTCAGTCAGTAGCTTCAATCATTTCTGGTATATGAATAACATGATGTTTTTCAATGGCAAAAATCAATGAATATTGTAAATGCACAAACAGTAATTTCTCCGCATTGCAAGGTGCAATTCTGAAATTTTTTGCTTTTGTCTGCTCCTCTTAGCATGATAAAGAAGATTCAAAGAGAGTGAGATGCCAGCTCCTTTCATTCAGCCAGTAGCTTCAATCATTTCTGGTATATGAATAACATGATGTTTTTCAATGGCAAAAATCAATGAATATTGTAAATGCACAAACAGTAATTTATCCGCATTGCAAGGTGCAATTCTGAAATTTTTTGCTTTTTCCTGCTCCTCTTAGCATGATAAAGAAGATTCAAAGAGAGTGAGATGCCAGCTCCTTTCATTCAGTCAGTAGCTTCAAACATTTCTGGTATATGAATAACATGATGTTTTTCAATGGCAAATATCAATGAATATTGTAAATGCACAAACAGTAATTTCTCCGCATTGCAAGGTGCAATTCTGAAATTTTTTGCTTTTTCCTGCTCCTCTTAGCATGATAAAGAAGATTCAAAGAGAGTGAGATGCCAGCTCCTTTCATTCAGTCAGTAGCTTCAATCATTTCTGGAAGTTTTTCAATGGCAAAAATCAATGAATATTGTAAATGCACAAACAGTAATTTCTCCGCATTGCAAGGTGCAATTCTGAAATTTTTTGCTTTTTCCTGCTCCTCTTAGCATGATAAAGAAGATTCAAAGAGAGTGAGATGCCAGCTCCTTTCATTCAGTCAGTAGCTTCAATCATTTCTGGTATATGAATAACATGATGTTTTTCAATGGCAAAAATCAATGAATTTTGTAAATGCACAAACAGTAATTTCTCCGCATTGCAAGGTGCAATTCTGAAATTTTTTGCTTTTTCCTGCTCCTCTTAGCATGATAAAGAAGATTCAAAGAGAGTGAGATGCCAGCTCCTTTCATTCAGTCAGTAGCTTCAATCATTTCTGGACGTTTTTCAATGGCAAAAATCAATGAATATTGTAAATGCACAAAGTAATTTCTCCGCATTGCAAGGTGCAATTCTGAAATTTTTTGCTTTTTCCTGCTCCTCTTAGCATGATAAAGAAGATTCAAAGAGAGTGAGATGCCAGCTCCTTTCATTCAGTCAGTAGCTTCAAACATTTCTGGTATATGAATAACATTATGTTTTTCAATGGCAAAAATCAATGAATATTGTAAATGCACAAACAGTAATTTCTCCGCATTGCAAGGTGCAATTCTGAAATTTTTTGCTTTTTCCTGCTCCTCTTAGCATGATAAAGAAGATTCAAAGAGAGTGAGATGCCAGCTCCTTTCGTTCAGTCAGTAGCTTCAATCATTTCTGGACGTTTTTCAATGGTAAAAATCAATGAATATTGTAAATGCACAAACAGTAATTTCTCCGCATTGCAAGGTGCAATTCTGAAATTTTTTGCTTTTTCCTGCTCCTCTTAGCATGATAAAGAAGATTCAAAGAGAGTGAGATGCCAGCTCCTTTCATTCAGTCAGTAGCTTCAAACATTTCTGGTATATGAATAACATGATGTTTTTCAATGGCAAAAATCAATGAATATTGTAAATGCACAAACAGTAATTTCTCCGCATTGCAAGGTGCAATTCTGAAATTTTTTGCTTTTTCCTGCTCCTCTTAGCATGATAAAGAAGATTCAAAGAGAGTGAGATGCCAGCTCCTTTCATTCAGTCAGTAGCTTCAAACATTTCTGGTATATGAATAACATGATGTTTTTCAATGGCAAAAATCAATGAATACTGTAAATGCACAAACAGTAATTTCTCCGCATTGCAAGGTGCAATTCTGAAATTTTTTGCTTTTTCCTGCTCCTCTTAGCATGATAAAGAAGATTCAAAGAGAGTGAGATGCCAGCTCCTTTCATTCAGTCAGTAGCTTCAAACATTTCTGGTATATGAATAACATGATGTTTTTCAATGGCAAAAATCAATGAATATTGTAAATGCACAAACAGTAATTTCTCCGCATTGCAAGGTGCAATTCTGAAATTTTTTGCTTTTTCCTGCTCCTCTTAGCATGATAAAGAAGATTCAAAGAGAGTGAGATGCCAGCTCCTTTCATTCAGTCAGTAGCTTCAAACATTTCTGGTATATGAATAACATGATGTTTTTCAATGGCAAAAATCAATGAATATTGTCAATGCACAAACAGTAATTTCTCCGCATTGCAAGGTGCAATTCTGAAATTTTTTGCTTTTTCCTGCTCCTCTTAGCATGATAAAGAAGATTCAAAGAGAGTGAGATGCCAGCTCCTTTCATTCAGTCAGTAACTTCAATCATTTCTGGACGTTTTTCAATGGCAAAAATCAATGAATATTGTAAACGCACAAACAGTAATTTCTCCGCATTGCAAGGTGCAATTCTGAAATTTTTTGCTTTTTCCTGCTCCTCTTAGCATGATAAAGAAGATTCAAAGAGAGTGAGATGCCAGCTCCTTTCATTCAGTCAGTAGCTTCAAACATTTCTGGTATATGAATAACATGATGTTTTTCAATGGCAAAAATCAATGAATATTGTAAATGCACAAACAGTAATTTCTCCGCATTGCAAGGTGCAATTCTGAAATTTTTTGCTTTTTCCTGCTCCTCTTAGCATGATAAAGAAGATTCAAAGAGAGTGAGATGCCAGCTCCTTTCGTTCAGTCAGTAGCTTCAATCATTTCTGGACGTTTTTCAATGGCAAAAATCATTGAATATTGTAAATGCACAAACAGTAATTTCTCCGCATTGCAAGGTGCAATTCTGAAATTTTTTACTTTTTCCTGCTCCTCTTAGCATGATAAAGAAGATTCAAAGAGAGTGAGATGCCAGCTCCTTTCATTCAGTCAGTAGCTTCAATCATTTCTGGTCGTTTTTCAATGGCAAAAATCAATGAATATTGTAAATGCACAAACAGTAATTTCTCCGCATTGCAAGGTGCAATTCTGAAATTTTTTGCTTTTTCCTGCTCCTCTTAGCATGATAAAGAAGATTCAAAGAGAGTGAGATGCCAGCTACTTTCATTCAGTCAGTAGCTTCAATCATTTCTGGTATATGAATAACATGATGTTTTTCAATGGCAAAAATCAATGAATATTGTAAATGCACAAACAGTAATTTCTCCGCATTGCAAGGTGCAATTCTGAAATTTTTTGCTTTTGTCTGCTCCTCTTAGCATGATAAAGAAGATTCAAAGAGAGTGAGATGCCAGCTACTTTCATTCAGTCAGTAGCTTCAATCATTTCTGGTATATGAATAACATGATGTTTTTCAATGGCAAAAATCAATGAATATTGTAAATGCACAAACAGTAATTTCTCCGCATTGCAAGGTGCAATTCTGAAATTTTTTGCTTTTGTCTGCTCCTCTTAGCATGATAAAGAAGATTCAAAGAGAGTGAGATGCCAGCTCCTTTCATTCAGCCAGTAGCTTCAATCATTTCTGGTATATGAATAACATGATGTTTTTCAATGGCAAAAATCAATGAATATTGTAAATGCACAAACAGTAATTTATCCGCATTGCAAGGTGCAATTCTGAAATTTTTTGCTTTTTCCTGCTCCTCTTAGCATGATAAAGAAGATTCAAAGAGAGTGAGATGCCAGCTCCTTTCATTCAGTCAGTAGCTTCAAACATTTCTGGTATATGAATAACATGATGTTTTTCAATGGCAAATATCAATGAATATTGTAAATGCACAAACAGTAATTTCTCCGCATTGCAAGGTGCAATTCTGAAATTTTTTGCTTTTTCCTGCTCCTCTTAGCATGATAAAGAAGATTCAAAGAGAGTGAGATGCCAGCTCCTTTCATTCAGTCAGTAGCTTCAATCATTTCTGGAAGTTTTTCAATGGCAAAAATCAATGAATATTGTAAATGCACAAACAGTAATTTCTCCGCATTGCAAGGTGCAATTCTGAAATTTTTTGCTTTTTCCTGCTCCTCTTAGCATGATAAAGAAGATTCAAAGAGAGTGAGATGCCAGCTCCTTTCATTCAGTCAGTAGCTTCAATCATTTCTGGTATATGAATAACATGATGTTTTTCAATGGCAAAAATCAATGAATTTTGTAAATGCACAAACAGTAATTTCTCCGCATTGCAAGGTGCAATTCTGAAATTTTTTGCTTTTTCCTGCTCCTCTTAGCATGATAAAGAAGATTCAAAGAGAGTGAGATGCCAGCTCCTTTCATTCAGTCAGTAGCTTCAATCATTTCTGGACGTTTTTCAATGGCAAAAATCAATGAATATTGTAAATGCACAAAGTAATTTCTCCGCATTGCAAGGTGCAATTCTGAAATTTTTTGCTTTTTCCTGCTCCTCTTAGCATGATAAAGAAGATTCAAAGAGAGTGAGATGCCAGCTCCTTTCATTCAGTCAGTAGCTTCAAACATTTCTGGTATATGAATAACATTATGTTTTTCAATGGCAAAAATCAATGAATATTGTAAATGCACAAACAGTAATTTCTCCGCATTGCAAGGTGCAATTCTGAAATTTTTTGCTTTTTCCTGCTCCTCTTAGCATGATAAAGAAGATTCAAAGAGAGTGAGATGCCAGCTCCTTTCGTTCAGTCAGTAGCTTCAATCATTTCTGGACGTTTTTCAATGGTAAAAATCAATGAATATTGTAAATGCACAAACAGTAATTTCTCCGCATTGCAAGGTGCAATTCTGAAATTTTTTGCTTTTTCCTGCTCCTCTTAGCATGATAAAGAAGATTCAAAGAGAGTGAGATGCCAGCTCCTTTCATTCAGTCAGTAGCTTCAAACATTTCTGGTATATGAATAACATGATGTTTTTCAATGGCAAAAATCAATGAATATTGTAAATGCACAAACAGTAATTTCTCCGCATTGCAAGGTGCAATTCTGAAATTTTTTGCTTTTTCCTGCTCCTCTTAGCATGATAAAGAAGATTCAAAGAGAGTGAGATGCCAGCTCCTTTCATTCAGTCAGTAGCTTCAAACATTTCTGGTATATGAATAACATGATGTTTTTCAATGGCAAAAATCAATGAATATTGTAAATGCACAAACAGTAATTTCTCCGCATTGCAAGGTGCAATTCTGAAATTTTTTGCTTTTTCCTGCTCCTCTTAGCATGATAAAGAAGATTCAAAGAGAGTGAGATGCCAGCTCCTTTCATTCAGTCAGTAGCTTCAAACATTTCTGGTATATGAATAACATGATGTTTTTCAATGGCAAAAATCAATGAATATTGTAAATGCACAAACAGTAATTTCTCCGCATTGCAAGGTGCAATTCTGAAATTTTTTGCTTTTTCCTGCTCCTCTTAGCATGATAAAGAAGATTCAAAGAGAGTGAGATGCCAGCTCCTTTCATTCAGTCAGTAGCTTCAAACATTTCTGGTATATGAATAACATGATGTTTTTCAATGGCAAAAATCAATGAATATTGTCAATGCACAAACAGTAATTTCTCCGCATTGCAAGGTGCAATTCTGAAATTTTTTGCTTTTTCCTGCTCCTCTTAGCATGATAAAGAAGATTCAAAGAGAGTGAGATGCCAGCTCCTTTCATTCAGTCAGTAACTTCAATCATTTCTGGACGTTTTTCAATGGCAAAAATCAATGAATATTGTAAACGCACAAACAGTAATTTCTCCGCATTGCAAGGTGCAATTCTGAAATTTTTTGCTTTTTCCTGCTCCTCTTAGCATGATAAAGAAGATTCAAAGAGAGTGAGATGCCAGCTCCTTTCATTCAGTCAGTAGCTTCAAACATTTCTGGTATATGAATAACATGATTTTTTTCAATGGCAAAAATCAATGAATATTGTAAATGCACAAACAGTAATTTCTCCGCATTGCAAGGTGCAATTCTGAAATTTTTTGCTTTTTCCTGCTCCTCTTAGCATGATAAAGAAGATTCAAAGAGAGTGAGATGCCAGCTCCTTTCGTTCAGTCAGTAGCTTCAATCATTTCTGGACGTTTTTCAATGGCAAAAATCATTGAATATTGTAAATGCACAAACAGTAATTTCTCCGCATTGCAAGGTGCAATTCTGAAATTTTTTACTTTTTCCTGCTCCTCTTAGCATGATAAAGAAGATTCAAAGAGAGTGAGATGCCAGCTCCTTTCATTCAGTCAGTAGCTTCAATCATTTCTGGTCGTTTTTCAATGGCAAAAATCAATGAATATTGTAAATGCACAAACAGTAATTTCTCCGCATTGCAAGGTGCAATTCTGAAATTTTTTGCTTTTTCCTGCTCCTCTTAGCATGATAAAGAAGATTCAAAGAGAGTGAGATGCCAGCTCCTTTCATTCAGTCAGTAGCTTCAAACATTTCTGGTATATGAATAACATGATGTTTTTCAATGGCAAAAATCAATGAATATTGTAAATGCACAAACAGTAATTTCTCCGCATTGCAAGGTGCAATTCTGAAATTTTTTGCTTTTTCCTGCTCCTCTTAGCATGATAAAGAAGATTCAAAGAGAGTGAGATGCCAGCTCCTTTCATTCTGTCAGTAGCTTCAATCATTTCTGGACGTTTTTCAATTGCAAAAATCAATGAATATTGTAAATGCACAAACAGTAATTTCTCCGCATTGCAAGGTGCAATTCTGAAATTTTTTGCTTTTTCCTGCTCCTCTTAGCATGATAAAGAAGATTCAAAGAGAGTGAGATGCCAGCTACTTTCATTCAGTCAGTAGCTTCAATCATTTCTGGTATATGAATAACATGATGTTTTTCAATGGCAAAAATCAATGAATATTGTAAATGCACAAACAGTAATTTCTCCGCATTGCAAGGTGCAATTCTGAAATTTTTTGCTTTATCCTGCTCCTCTTAGCATGATAAAGAAGATTCAAAGAGAGTGAGATGCCAGCTCCTTTCATTCAGTCAGTAGCTTCAATCATTTCTGGTATATGAATAACATGATGTTTTTCAATGGCAAAAATCAATGAATATTGTAAATGCACAAACAGTAATTTATCCGCATTGCAAGGTGCAATTCTGAAATTCTTTGCTTTTTCCTGCTCCTCTTAGCATGATAAAGAAGATTCAAAGAGAGTGAGATGCCAGCTCCTTTCGTTCAGTCAGTAGCTTCAATCATTTCTGGACGTTTTTCAATGGCAAAAATCATTGAATATTGTAAATGCACAAACAGTAATTTCTCCGCATTGCAAGGTGCAATTCTGAAATTTTTTACTTTTTCCTGCTCCTCTTAGCATGATAAAGAAGATTCAAAGAGAGTGAGATGCCAGCTCCTTTCATTCAGTCAGTAGCTTCAATCATTTCTGGTCGTTTTTCAATGGCAAAAATCAATGAATATTGTAAATGCACAAACAGTAATTTCTCCGCATTGCAAGGTGCAATTCTGAAATTTTTTGCTTTTTCCTGCTCCTCTTAGCATGATAAAGAAGATTCAAAGAGAGTGAGATGCCAGCTCCTTTCATTCAGTCAGTAGCTTCAAACATTTCTGGTATATGAATAACATGATGTTTTTCAATGGCAAAAATCAATGAATATTGTAAATGCACAAACAGTAATTTCTCCGCATTGCAAGGTGCAATTCTGAAATTTTTTGCTTTTTCCTGCTCCTCTTAGCATGATAAAGAAGATTCAAAGAGAGTGAGATGCCAGCTCCTTTCATTCAGTCAGTAGCTTCAAACATTTCTGGTATATGAATAACATGATGTTTTTCAATGGCAAAAATCAATGAATATTGTAAATGCACAAACAGTAATTTCTCCGCATTGCAAGGTGCAATTCTGAAATTTTTTGCTTTTTCCTGCTCCTCTTAGCATGATAAAGAAGATTCAAAGAGAGTGAGATGCCAGCTCCTTTCATTCTGTCAGTAGCTTCAATCATTTCTGGACGTTTTTCAATTGCAAAAATCAATGAATATTGTAAATGCACAAACAGTAATTTCTCCGCATTGCAAGGTGCAATTCTGAAATTTTTTGCTTTTTCCTGCTCCTCTTAGCATGATAAAGAAGATTCAAAGAGAGTGAGATGCCAGCTACTTTCATTCAGTCAGTAGCTTCAATCATTTCTGGTATATGAATAACATGATGTTTTTCAATGGCAAAAATCAATGAATATTGTAAATGCACAAACAGTAATTTCTCCGCATTGCAAGGTGCAATTCTGAAATTTTTTGCTTTATCCTGCTCCTCTTAGCATGATAAAGAAGATTCAAAGAGAGTGAGATGCCAGCTCCTTTCATTCAGTCAGTAGCTTCAATCATTTCTGGTATATGAATAACATGATGTTTTTCAATGGCAAAAATCAATGAATATTGTAAATGCACAAACAGTAATTTATCCGCATTGCAAGGTGCAATTCTGAAATTCTTTGCTTTTTCCTGCTCCTCTTAGCATGATAAAGAAGATTCAAAGAGAGTGAGATGCCAGCTCCTTTCGTTCAGTCAGTAGCTTCAATCATTTCTGGACGTTTTTCAATGGCAAAAATCATTGAATATTGTAAATGCACAAACAGTAATTTCTCCGCATTGCAAGGTGCAATTCTGAAATTTTTTACTTTTTCCTGCTCCTCTTAGCATGATAAAGAAGATTCAAAGAGAGTGAGATGCCAGCTCCTTTCATTCAGTCAGTAGCTTCAATCATTTCTGGTCGTTTTTCAATGGCAAAAATCAATGAATATTGTAAATGCACAAACAGTAATTTCTCCGCATTGCAAGGTGCAATTCTGAAATTTTTTGCTTTTTCCTGCTCCTCTTAGCATGATAAAGAAGATTCAAAGAGAGTGAGATGCCAGCTCCTTTCATTCAGTCAGTAGCTTCAAACATTTCTGGTATATGAATAACATGATGTTTTTCAATGGCAAAAATCAGTGAATATTGTAAATGCACAAACAGTAATTTCTCCGCATTGCAAGGTGCAATTCTGAAATTTTTTGCTTTTTCCTGCTCCTCTTAGCATGATAAAGAAGATTCAAAGAGAGTGAGATGCCAGCTCCTTTCATTCAGTCAGTAGCTTCAATCATTTCTGGTATATGAATAACATGATGTTTTTCAATGGCAAAAATCAATGAATATTGTCAATGCACAAACAGTAATTTCTCCGCATTGCAAGGTGCAATTCTGAAATTTTTTGCTTTTTCCTGCTCCTCTTAGCATGATAAAGAAGATTCAAAGAGAGTGAGATGCCAGCTCCTTTCGTTCAGTCAGTAGCTTCAATCATTTCTGGACGTTTTTCAATGGTAAAAATCAATGAATATTGTAAATGCACAAACAGTAATTTCTCCGCATTGCAAGGTGCAATTCTGAAATTTTTTGCTTTTTCCTGCTCCTCTTAGCATGATAAAGAAGATTCAAAGAGAGTGAGATGCCAGCTCCTTTCATTCAGTCAGTAGCTTCAAACATTTCTGGTATATGAATAACATGATGTTTTTCAATGGCAAAAATCAATGAATATTGTAAATGCACAAACAGTAATTTCTCCGCATTGCAAGGTGCAATTCTGAAATTTTTTGCTTTTTCCTGCTCCTCTTAGCATGATAAAGAAGATTCAAAGAGAGTGAGATGCCAGCTCCTTTCATTCAGTCAGTAGCTTCAAACATTTCTGGTATATGAATAACATGATGTTTTTCAATGGCAAAAATCAATGAATATTGTAAATGCACAAACAGTAATTTCTCCGCATTGCAAGGTGCAATTCTGAAATTTTTTGCTTTTTCCTGCTCCTCTTAGCATGATAAAGAAGATTCAAAGAGAGTGAGATGCCAGCTCCTTTCATTCAGTCAGTAGCTTCAAACATTTCTGGTATATGAATAACATGATGTTTTTCAATGGCAAAAATCAATGAATATTGTAAATGCACAAACAGTAATTTCTCCGCATTGCAAGGTGCAATTCTGAAATTTTTTGCTTTTTCCTGCTCCTCTTAGCATGATAAAGAAGATTCAAAGAGAGTGAGATGCCAGCTCCTTTCATTCAGTCAGTAGCTTCAAACATTTCTGGTATATGAATAACATGATGTTTTTCAATGGCAAAAATCAATGAATATTGTCAATGCACAAACAGTAATTTCTCCGCATTGCAAGGTGCAATTCTGAAATTTTTTGCTTTTTCCTGCTCCTCTTAGCATGATAAAGAAGATTCAAAGAGAGTGAGATGCCAGCTCCTTTCATTCAGTCAGTAACTTCAATCATTTCTGGACGTTTTTCAATGGCAAAAATCAATGAATATTGTAAACGCACAAACAGTAATTTCTCCGCATTGCAAGGTGCAATTCTGAAATTTTTTGCTTTTTCCTGCTCCTCTTAGCATGATAAAGAAGATTCAAAGAGAGTGAGATGCCAGCTCCTTTCATTCAGTCAGTAGCTTCAAACATTTCTGGTATATGAATAACATGATGTTTTTCAATGGCAAAAATCAATGAATATTGTAAATGCACAAACAGTAATTTCTCCGCATTGCAAGGTGCAAATCTGAAATTTTTTGCTTTTTCCTGCTCCTCTTATCATGATAAAGAAGATTCAAAGAGAGTGAGATGCCAGCTCCTTTCGTTCAGTCAGTAGCTTCAATCATTTCTGGACGTTTTTCAATGGCAAAAATCATTGAATATTGTAAATGCACAAACAGTAATTTCTCCGCATTGCAAGGTGCAATTCTGAAATTTTTTACTTTTTCCTGCTCCTCTTAGCATGATAAAGAAGATTCAAAGAGAGTGAGATGCCAGCTCCTTTCATTCAGTCAGTAGCTTCAATCATTTCTGGTCGTTTTTCAATGGCAAAAATCAATGAATATTGTAAATGCACAAACAGTAATTTCTCCGCATTGCAAGGTGCAATTCTGAAATTTTTTGCTTTTTCCTGCTCCTCTTAGCATGATAAAGAAGATTCAAAGAGAGTGAGATGCCAGCTCCTTTCATTCAGTCAGTAGCTTCAAACATTTCTGGTATATGAATAACATGATGTTTTTCAATGGCAAAAATCAATGAATATTGTAAATGCACAAACAGTAGTTTCTCCGCATTGCAAGGTGCAATTCTGAAATTTTTTGCTTTTTCCTGCTCCTCTTAGCATGATAAAGAAGATTCAAAGAGAGTGAGATGCCAGCTCCTTTCATTCTGTCAGTAGCTTCAATCATTTCTGGACGTTTTTCAATTGCAAAAATCAATGAATATTGTAAATGCACAAACAGTAATTTCTCCGCATTGCAAGGTGCAATTCTGAAATTTTTTGCTTTTTCCTGCTCCTCTTAGCATGATAAAGAAGATTCAAAGAGAGTGAGATGCCAGCTACTTTCATTCAGTCAGTAGCTTCAATCATTTCTGGTATATGAATAACATGATGTTTTTCAATGGCAAAAATCAATGAATATTGTAAATGCACAAACAGTAATTTCTCCGCATTGCAAGGTGCAATTCTGAAATTTTTTGCTTTATCCTGCTCCTCTTAGCATGATAAAGAAGATTCAAAGAGAGTGAGATGCCAGCTCCTTTCATTCAGTCAGTAGCTTCAATCATTTCTGGTATATGAATAACATGATGTTTTTCAATGGCAAAAATCAATGAATATTGTAAATGCACAAACAGTAATTTATCCGCATTGCAAGGTGCAATTCTGAAATTCTTTGCTTTTTCCTGCTCCTCTTAGCATGATAAAGAAGATTCAAAGAGAGTGAGATGCCAGCTCCTTTCGTTCAGTCAGTAGCTTCAATCATTTCTGGTCGTTTTTCAATGGCAAAAATCAATGAATATTGTAAATGCACAAACAGTAATTTCTCCGCATTGCAAGGTGCAATTCTGAAATTTTTTGCTTTTTCCTGCTCCTCTTAGCATGATAAAGAAGATTCAAAGAGAGTGAGATGCCAGCTCCTTTCATTCAGTCAGTAGCTTCAAACATTTCTGGTATATGAATAACATGATGTTTTTCAATGGCAAAAATCAATGAATATTGTAAATGCACAAACAGTAATTTCTCCGCATTGCAAGGTGCAATTCTGAAATTTTTTGCTTTTTCCTGCTCCTCTTAGCATGATAAAGAAGATTCAAAGAGAGTGAGATGCCAGCTCCTTTCATTCAGTCAGTAGCTTCAATCTTTTCTGGTATATGAATAACATGATGTTTTTCAATGGCAAAAATCAATGAATATTGTAAATGCACAAACAGTAATTTATCCGCATTGCAAGGTGCAATTCTGAAATTCTTTGCTTTTTCCTGCTCCTCTTAGCATGATAAAGAAGATTCAAAGAGAGTGAGATGCCAGCTCCTTTCATTCAGTCAGTAGCTTCAAACATTTCTGGTATATGAATAACATGATGTTTTTCAATGGCAAAAATCAATGAATATTGTAAATGCACAAACAGTAATTTCTCCGCATTGCAAGGTGCAATTCTGAATTTTTTTGCTTTTTCCTGCTCCTCTTAGCATGATAAAGAAGATTCAAAGAGAGTGAGATGACAGCTCCTTTCATTCAGTCAGTAGCTTCAATCATTTCTGGAAGTTTTTCAATGGCAAAAATCAATGAATATTGTAAATGCACAAACAGTAATTTCTCCGCATTGCAAGGTGCAATTCTGAAATTTTTTGCTTTTTCCTGCTCCTCTTAGCATGATAAAGAAGATTCAAAGAGAGTGAGATGCCAGCTCCTTTCATTCAGTCAGTAGCTTCAATCATTTCTGGTATATGAATAACATTATGTTTTTCAATGGCAAAAATCAATGAATTTTGTAAATGCACAAACAGTAATTTCTCCGCATTGCAAGTTGCAATTCTGAATGTTTTTGCTTTTTCCTGCTCCTCTTAGCATGATAAAGAACATTCAAAGAGAGTGAGATGCCAGCTCCTTTCATTCAGTCAGTAGCTTCAAACATTTCTGGTATATGAATAACATGATGTTTTTCAATGGCAAAAATCAATGAATATTGTAAATGCACAAACAGTAATTTCTCCGCATTGCAAGGTGCAATTCTGAAATTTTTTGCTTTTTCCTGCTCCTCTTAGCATGATAAAGAAGATTCAAAGAGAGTGAGATGCCAGCTCCTTTCGTTCAGTCAGTAGCTTCAATCATTTCTGGAAGTTTTTCAATGGCAAAAATCAATGAATATTGTAAATGCACAAACAGTAATTTCTCCGCATTGCAAGGTGCAATTCTGAAATTTTTTGCTTTTTCCTGCTCCTCTTAGCATGATAAAGAAGATTCAAAGAGAGTGAGATGCCAGCTCCTTTCATTCAGTCAGTAGCTTCAATCATTTCTGGTATATGAATAACATTATGTTTTTCAATGGCAAAAATCAATGAATTTTGTAAATGCACAAACAGTAATTTCTCCGCATTGCAAGTTGCAATTCTGAAATTTTTTGCTTTTTCCTGCTCCTCTTAGCATGATAAAGAAGATTCAAAGAGAGTGAGATGCCAGCTCCTTTCATTCAGTCAGTAGCTTCAATCATTTCTGGTATATGAATAACATGATGTTTTTCAATGGCAAAAATCAATGAATATTGTAAATGCACAAACAGTAATTTCTCCGCACTGCAAGGTGCAATTCTGAAATTTTTTGCTTTTTCCTGCTCCTCTTAGCATGATAAAGAAGATTCAAAGAGAGTGAGATGCCAGCTCCTTTCATTCAGTCAGTAGCTTCAATCATTTCTGGACGTTTTTCAATGGCAAAAATCAATGAATATTGTAAATGCACAAACAGTAATTTCTCCGCATTGCAAGGTGCAATTCTGAAATTTTTTGCTTTTTCCTGCTCCTCTTAGCATGATAAAGAAGATTCAAAGAGAGTGAGATGCCAGCTCCTTTCATTCAGTCAGTAGCTTCAATCATTTCTGGACGTTTTTCAATGGCAAAAATCAATGAATATTGTAAATGCACAAACAGTAATTTCTCCGCATTGCAAGGTGCAATTCTGAAATTTTTTGCTTTTTCCTGCTCCTCTTAGCATGATAAAGAAGATTCAAAGAGAGTGAGATGCCAGCTCCTTTCATTCAGTCAGTAGCTTCAATCATTTCTGGTATATGAATAACATGATGTTTTTCAATGGCAAAAATCAATGAATATTGTAAATGCACAAACAGTAATTTCTCCGCATTGCAAGGTGCAATTCTGAAAATTTTTGCTTTTTCCTGCTCCTCTTAGCATGATAAAGAAGATTCAAAGAGAGTGAGATGCCAGCTCCTTTCATTCAGTCAGTAGCTTCAAACATTTCTGGTATATGAATAACATGATGTTTTTCAATGGCAAAAATCAATGAATATTGTAAATGCACAAACAGTAATTTCTCCGCATTGCAAGGTGCAATTCTGAAATTTTTTGCTTTTTCCTACTCCTCTTAGCATGATAAAGAAGATTCAAAGAGAGTGAGATGCCAGCTCCTTTCATTCAGTCAGTAGCTTCAATCATTTCTGGACGTTTTTCAATGGCAAAAATCAATGAATATTGTAAATGCACAAACAGTAATTTCTCCGCATTGCAAGGTGCAATTCTGAAATTTTTTGCTTTTTCCTGCTCCTCTTAGCATGATAAAGAAGATTCAAAGAGAGTGAGATGCCAGCTCCTTTAATTCAGTCAGTAGCTTCAATCATTTCTGGTATATGAATAACATGATGTTTTTCAATGGCAAAAATCAATGAATATTGTAAATGCACAAACAGTAATTTCTCCGCATTGCAAGGTGCAATTCTGAAATTTTTTGCTTTTTCCTGCTCCTCTTAGCATGATAAAGAAGATTCAAAGAGAGTGAGATGCCAGCTCCTTTCATTCAGTCAGTAGCTTCAAACATTTCTGGTATATGAATAACATGATGTTTTTCAATGGCAAAAATCAATGAATATTGTAAATGCACAAACAGTAATTTCTCCGCATTGCAAGGTGCAATTCTGAAATTTTTTGCTTTTTCCTGCTCCTCTTAGCATGATAAAGAAGATTCAAAGAGAGTGAGATGCCAGCTCCTTCCTTACAGTCAGTAGCTTCAATCATTTCTGGACGTTTTTCAATGGCAAAAATCAATGAATATTGTAAATGCACACAGTAATTTCTCCGCATTGCAATGTGCAATTCTGAAATTTTTTGCTTTTTCCTGCTCCTCTTAGCATGATAAAGAAGATTCAAAGAGAGTGAGATGCCAGCTCCTTTCATTTAGTCAGTAGCTTCAATCATTTCTGGTATATGAATAACATGATGTTTTTCAATGGCAAAAATCAATGAATATTGTAAGTGCACAAACAGTAATTTCTCCGCATTGCAAGGTGCAATTCTGAAATTTTTTGCTTTTTCCTGCTCCTCTTAGCATGATAAAGAAGATTCAAAGAGAGTGAGATGCCAGCTCCTTTCATTTAGTCAGTAGCTTCAATCATTTCTGGACGTTTTTCAATGGCAAAAATCAATGAATATTGTAAATGCACAAACAGTAATTTCTCCGCATTGCAAGGTGCAATTCTGAAATTTTTTGCTTTTTCCTGCTCCTCTTAGCATGATAAAGAAGATTCAAAGAGAGTGAGATGCCAGCTCCTTTCATTCAGTAAGTAGATTCAAACATTTCTGGTATATGAATAACATGATGTTTTTCAATGGCAAAAATCAATGAATATTGTAAATGCACAAACAGTAATTTCTCCGCATTGCAAGGTGCAATTCTGAAATTTTTTGCTTTTTCCTGCTCCTCTTAGCATGATAAAGAAGATTCAAAGAGAGTGAGATGCCAGCTCCTTTCATTCAGTCAGTAGCTTCAATCATTTCTGGACGTTTTTCAAAGGCAAAAATCAATGAATATTGTAAATGCACAAACAGTAATTTCTCCGCATTGCAAGGTGCAAATCTGAAATTTTTTGCTTTTTCCTGCTCCTCTTAGCATGATAAAGAAGATTCAAAGAGAGTGAGATGCCAACTCCTTTCATTCAGTCAGTAGCTTCAATCATTTCTGGACGTTTTTCAATGGCAAAAATCAATGAATATTGTAAATGCACAAACAGTAATTTCTCCGCATTGCAAGGTGCAATTCTGAAATTTTTTGCTTTTTCCTGCTCCTCATAGCATGATAAAGAAGATTCAAAGAGAGTGAGATGCCAGCTCCTTTCATTCAGTCAGTAGCTTCAAACATTTCTGGACGTTTTTCAATGGCAAAAATCAATGAATATTGTAAATGCACAAACAGTAATTTCTCCGCATTGCAATGTGCAATTCTGAAATTTTTTGCTTTTTCCTGCTCCTCTTAGCATGATAAAGAAGATTCAAAGAGAGTGAGATGCCAGCTCCTTTCATTCAGTCAGTAGCTTCAAACATTTCTGGTATATGAATAACATGATGTTTTTCAATGGCAAAAATCAATGAATATTGTAAATGCACAAACAGTAATTTCTCCGCATTGCAAGGTGCAATTCTGAAATTTTTTGCTTTTTCCTGCTCCTCTTAGCATGATAAAGAAGATTCAAAGAGAGTGAGATGCCAGCTCCTTTCATTCAGTCAGTAGCTTCAATCATTTCTGGACGTTTTTCAATGGCAAAAATCAATGAATATTGTAAATGCACAAACAGTAATTTCTCCGCATTGCAAGGTGCAATTCTGAAATTTTTTGCTTTTTCCTGCTCCTCTTAGCATGATAAAGAATATTCAAAGAGAGTGAGATGCCAGCTCCTTTCATTCAGTCAGTAGCTTCAATCATTTCTGGTATATGAATAACATGATGTTTTTCAATGGCAAAAATCAATGAATATTGTAAATGCACAAACAGTAATTTCTCCGCATTGCAAGGTGCAATTCTGAAATTTTTTGCTTTTTCCTGCTCCTCTTAGCATGATAAAGAAGATTCAAAGAGAGTGAGATGCCAGCTCCTTTCATTCAGTCAGTAGCTTCAATCATTTCTGGTATATGAATAACATGATGTTTTTCAATGGCAAAAATCAATGAATATTGTAAATGCACAAACAGTAATTTCTCCGCATTGCAAGGTGCAATTCTGAAATTTTTTCCTTTTTCCTGCTCCTCTTAGCATGATAAAGAAGATTCAAAGAGAGTGAGATGCCAGCTCCTTTCATTCAGTCAGTAGCTTCAAACATTTCTGGTATATGAATAACATGATGTTTTTCAATGGCAAAAATCAATGAATATTGTAAATGCACAAACAGTAATTTCTCCGCATTGCAAGGTGCAATTCTGAAATTTTTTGCTTTTTCCTGTTCCTCTTAGCATGATAAAGAAGATTCAAAGAGAGTGAGATGCCAGCTCCTTTCATTCAGTCAGTAGCTTCAATCATTTCTGGACGTTTTTCAATGGCAAAAATCAATGAATATTGTAAATGCACAAACAGTAATTTCTCAGTATTGCAAGGTGCAATTCTGAAATTTTTTGCTTTTTCCTGCTCCTCTTAGCATGATAAAGAAGATTCAAAGAGAGTGAGATGCCAGCTCCTTTCATTCAGTCAGTAGCTTCAATCATTTCTGGACGTTTTTCAATGGCAAAAATCAATGAATATTGTAAATGCACAAACAGTAATTTCTCCGCATTGCAAGGTGCAATTCTGAAATTTTTTGCTTTTTCCTGCTCCTCTTAGCATGATAAAGAAGATTCAAAGAGAGTGAGATGCCAGCTCCTTTCATTCAGTCAGTAGCTTCAAACATTTCTGGTATATGAATAACATGATGTTTTTCAATGGCAAAAATCAATGAATATTGTAAATGCACAAACAGTAATTTCTCCGCATTGCAAGGTGCAAATCTGAAATTTTTTGCTTTTTCCTGCTCCTCTTATCATGATAAAGAAGATTCAAAGAGAGTGAGATGCCAGCTCCTTTCGTTCAGTCAGTAGCTTCAATCATTTCTGGACGTTTTTCAATGGCAAAAATCATTGAATATTGTAAATGCACAAACAGTAATTTCTCCGCATTGCAAGGTGCAATTCTGAAATTTTTTACTTTTTCCTGCTCCTCTTAGCATGATAAAGAAGATTCAAAGAGAGTGAGATGCCAGCTCCTTTCATTCAGTCAGTAGCTTCAATCATTTCTGGTCGTTTTTCAATGGCAAAAATCAATGAATATTGTAAATGCACAAACAGTAATTTCTCCGCATTGCAAGGTGCAATTCTGAAATTTTTTGCTTTTTCCTGCTCCTCTTAGCATGATAAAGAAGATTCAAAGAGAGTGAGATGCCAGCTCCTTTCATTCAGTCAGTAGCTTCAAACATTTCTGGTATATGAATAACATGATGTTTTTCAATGGCAAAAATCAATGAATATTGTAAATGCACAAACAGTAGTTTCTCCGCATTGCAAGGTGCAATTCTGAAATTTTTTGCTTTTTCCTGCTCCTCTTAGCATGATAAAGAAGATTCAAAGAGAGTGAGATGCCAGCTCCTTTCATTCTGTCAGTAGCTTCAATCATTTCTGGACGTTTTTCAATTGCAAAAATCAATGAATATTGTAAATGCACAAACAGTAATTTCTCCGCATTGCAAGGTGCAATTCTGAAATTTTTTGCTTTTTCCTGCTCCTCTTAGCATGATAAAGAAGATTCAAAGAGAGTGAGATGCCAGCTACTTTCATTCAGTCAGTAGCTTCAATCATTTCTGGTATATGAATAACATGATGTTTTTCAATGGCAAAAATCAATGAATATTGTAAATGCACAAACAGTAATTTCTCCGCATTGCAAGGTGCAATTCTGAAATTTTTTGCTTTATCCTGCTCCTCTTAGCATGATAAAGAAGATTCAAAGAGAGTGAGATGCCAGCTCCTTTCATTCAGTCAGTAGCTTCAATCATTTCTGGTATATGAATAACATGATGTTTTTCAATGGCAAAAATCAATGAATATTGTAAATGCACAAACAGTAATTTATCCGCATTGCAAGGTGCAATTCTGAAATTCTTTGCTTTTTCCTGCTCCTCTTAGCATGATAAAGAAGATTCAAAGAGAGTGAGATGCCAGCTCCTTTCGTTCAGTCAGTAGCTTCAATCATTTCTGGTCGTTTTTCAATGGCAAAAATCAATGAATATTGTAAATGCACAAACAGTAATTTCTCCGCATTGCAAGGTGCAATTCTGAAATTTTTTGCTTTTTCCTGCTCCTCTTAGCATGATAAAGAAGATTCAAAGAGAGTGAGATGCCAGCTCCTTTCATTCAGTCAGTAGCTTCAAACATTTCTGGTATATGAATAACATGATGTTTTTCAATGGCAAAAATCAATGAATATTGTAAATGCACAAACAGTAATTTCTCCGCATTGCAAGGTGCAATTCTGAAATTTTTTGCTTTTTCCTGCTCCTCTTAGCATGATAAAGAAGATTCAAAGAGAGTGAGATGCCAGCTCCTTTCATTCAGTCAGTAGCTTCAATCATTTCTGGTATATGAATAACATGATGTTTTTCAATGGCAAAAATCAATGAATATTGTAAATGCACAAACAGTAATTTATCCGCATTGCAAGGTGCAATTCTGAAATTCTTTGCTTTTTCCTGCTCCTCTTAGCATGATAAAGAAGATTCAAAGAGAGTGAGATGCCAGCTCCTTTCATTCAGTCAGTAGCTTCAAACATTTCTGGTATATGAATAACATGATGTTTTTCAATGGCAAAAATCAATGAATATTGTAAATGCACAAACAGTAATTTCTCCGCATTGCAAGGTGCAATTCTGAATTTTTTTGCTTTTTCCTGCTCCTCTTAGCATGACAAAGAAGATTCAAAGAGAGTGAGATGACAGCTCCTTTCATTCAGTCAGTAGCTTCAATCATTTCTGGAAGTTTTTCAATGGCAAAAATCAATGAATATTGTAAATGCACAAACAGTAATTTCTCCGCATTGCAAGGTGCAATTCTGAAATTTTTTGCTTTTTCCTGCTCCTCTTAGCATGATAAAGAAGATTCAAAGAGAGTGAGATGCCAGCTCCTTTCATTCAGTCAGTAGCTTCAATCATTTCTGGTATATGAATAACATTATGTTTTTCAATGGCAAAAATCAATGAATTTTGTAAATGCACAAACAGTAATTTCTCCGCATTGCAAGTTGCAATTCTGAATGTTTTTGCTTTTTCCTGCTCCTCTTAGCATGATAAAGAACATTCAAAGAGAGTGAGATGCCAGCTCCTTTCATTCAGTCAGTAGCTTCAAACATTTCTGGTATATGAATAACATGATGTTTTTCAATGGCAAAAATCAATGAATATTGTAAATGCACAAACAGTAATTTCTCCGCATTGCAAGGTGCAATTCTGAAATTTTTTGCTTTTTCCTGCTCCTCTTAGCATGATAAAGAAGATTCAAAGAGAGTGAGATGCCAGCTCCTTTCGTTCAGTCAGTAGCTTCAATCATTTCTGGAAGTTTTTCAATGGCAAAAATCAATGAATATTGTAAATGCACAAACAGTAATTTCTCCGCATTGCAAGGTGCAATTCTGAAATTTTTTGCTTTTTCCTGCTCCTCTTAGCATGATAAAGAAGATTCAAAGAGAGTGAGATGCCAGCTCCTTTCATTCAGTCAGTAGCTTCAATCATTTCTGGTATATGAATAACATTATGTTTTTCAATGGCAAAAATCAATGAATTTTGTAAATGCACAAACAGTAATTTCTCCGCATTGCAAGTTGCAATTCTGAAATTTTTTGCTTTTTCCTGCTCCTCTTAGCATGATAAAGAAGATTCAAAGAGAGTGAGATGCCAGCTCCTTTCATTCAGTCAGTAGCTTCAATCATTTCTGGTATATGAATAACATGATGTTTTTCAATGGCAAAAATCAATGAATATTGTAAATGCACAAACAGTAATTTCTCCGCACTGCAAGGTGCAATTCTGAAATTTTTTGCTTTTTCCTGCTCCTCTTAGCATGATAAAGAAGATTCAAAGAGAGTGAGATGCCAGCTCCTTTCATTCAGTCAGTAGCTTCAATCATTTCTGGACGTTTTTCAATGGCAAAAATCAATGAATATTGTAAATGCACAAACAGTAATTTCTCCGCATTGCAAGGTGCAATTCTGAAATTTTTTGCTTTTTCCTGCTCCTCTTAGCATGATAAAGAAGATTCAAAGAGAGTGAGATGCCAGCTCCTTTCATTCAGTCAGTAGCTTCAATCATTTCTGGTATATGAATAACATGATGTTTTTCAATGGCAAAAATCAATGAATATTGTAAATGCACAAACAGTAATTTCTCCGCATTGCAAGGTGCAATTCTGAAATTTTTTGCTTTTTCCTACTCCTCTTAGCATGATAAAGAAGATTCAAAGAGAGTGAGATGCCAGCTCCTTTCATTCAGTCAGTAGCTTCAATCATTTCTGGACGTTTTTCAATGGCAAAAATCAATGAATATTGTAAATGCACAAACAGTAATTTCTCCGCATTGCAAGGTGCAATTCTGAAATTTTTTGCTTTTTCCTGCTCCTCTTAGCATGATAAAGAAGATTCAAAGAGAGTGAGATGCCAGCTCCTTTAATTCAGTCAGTAGCTTCAATCATTTCTGGTATATGAATAACATGATGTTTTTCAATGGCAAAAATCAATGAATATTGTAAATGCACAAACAGTAATTTCTCCGCATTGCAAGGTGCAATTCTGAAATTTTTTGCTTTTTCCTGCTCCTCTTAGCATGATAAAGAAGATTCAAAGAGAGTGAGATGCCAGCTCCTTTCATTCAGTCAGTAGCTTCAAACATTTCTGGTATATGAATAACATGATGTTTTTCAATGGCAAAAATCAATGAATATTGTAAATGCACAAACAGTAATTTCTCCGCATTGCAAGGTGCAATTCTGAAATTTTTTGCTTTTTCCTGCTCCTCTTAGCATGATAAAGAAGATTCAAAGAGAGTGAGATGCCAGCTCCTTCCTTACAGTCAGTAGCTTCAATCATTTCTGGACGTTTTTCAATGGCAAAAATCAATGAATATTGTAAATGCACACAGTAATTTCTCCGCATTGCAATGTGCAATTCTGAAATTTTTTGCTTTTTCCTGCTCCTCTTAGCATGATAAAGAAGATTCAAAGAGAGTGAGATGCCAGCTCCTTTCATTTAGTCAGTAGCTTCAATCATTTCTGGTATATGAATAACATGATGTTTTTCAATGGCAAAAATCAATGAATATTGTAAGTGCACAAACAGTAATTTCTCCGCATTGCAAGGTGCAATTCTGAAATTTTTTGCTTTTTCCTGCTCCTCTTAGCATGATAAAGAAGATTCAAAGAGAGTGAGATGCCAGCTCCTTTCATTTAGTCAGTAGCTTCAATCATTTCTGGACGTTTTTCAATGGCAAAAATCAATGAATATTGTAAATGCACAAACAGTAATTTCTCCGCATTGCAAGGTGCAATTCTGAAATTTTTTGCTTTTTCCTGCTCCTCTTAGCATGATAAAGAAGATTCAAAGAGAGTGAGATGCCAGCTCCTTTCATTCAGTAAGTAGATTCAAACATTTCTGGTATATGAATAACATGATGTTTTTCAATGGCAAAAATCAATGAATATTGTAAATGCACAAACAGTAATTTCTCCGCATTGCAAGGTGCAAATCTGAAATTTTTTGCTTTTTCCTGCTCCTCTTAGCATGATAAAGAAGATTCAAAGAGAGTGAGATGCCAGCTCCTTTCATTCAGTCAGTAGCTTCAATCATTTCTGGACGTTTTTCAAAGGCAAAAATCAATGAATATTGTAAATGCACAAACAGTAATTTCTCCGCATTGCAAGGTGCAAATCTGAAATTTTTTGCTTTTTCCTGCTCCTCTTAGCATGATAAAGAAGATTCAAAGAGAGTGAGATGCCAGCTCCTTTCATTCAGTCAGTAGCTTCAATCATTTCTGGACGTTTTTCAATGGCAAAAATCAATGAATATTGTAAATGCACAAACAGTAATTTCTCCGCATTGCAAGGTGCAATTCTGAAATTTTTTGCTTTTTCCTGCTCCTCATAGCATGATAAAGAAGATTCAAAGAGAGTGAGATGCCAGCTCCTTTCATTCAGTCAGTAGCTTCAAACATTTCTGGACGTTTTTCAATGGCAAAAATCAATGAATATTGTAAATGCACAAACAGTAATTTCTCCGCATTGCAATGTGCAATTCTGAAATTTTTTGCTTTTTCCTGCTCCTCTTAGCATGATAAAGAAGATTCAAAGAGAGTGAGATGCCAGCTCCTTTCATTCAGTCAGTAGCTTCAAACATTTCTGGTATATGAATAACATGATGTTTTTCAATGGCAAAAATCAATGAATATTGTAAATGCACAAACAGTAATTTCTCCGCATTGCAAGGTGCAATTCTGAAATTTTTTGCTTTTTCCTGCTCCTCTTAGCATGATAAAGAAGATTCAAAGAGAGTGAGATGCCAGCTCCTTTCATTCAGTCAGTAGCTTCAATCATTTCTGGACGTTTTTCAATGGCAAAAATCAATGAATATTGTAAATGCACAAACAGTAATTTCTCCGCATTGCAAGGTGCAATTCTGAAATTTTTTGCTTTTTCCTGCTCCTCTTAGCATGATAAAGAATATTCAAAGAGAGTGAGATGCCAGCTCCTTTCATTCAGTCAGTAGCTTCAATCATTTCTGGTATATGAATAACATGATGTTTTTCAATGGCAAAAATCAATGAATATTGTAAATGCACAAACAGTAATTTCTCCGCATTGCAAGGTGCAATTCTGAAATTTTTTGCTTTTTCCTGCTCCTCTTAGCATGATAAAGAAGATTCAAAGAGAGTGAGATGCCAGCTCCTTTCATTCAGTCAGTAGCTTCAATCATTTCTGGTATATGAATAACATGATGTTTTTCAATGGCAAAAATCAATGAATATTGTAAATGCACAAACAGTAATTTCTCCGCATTGCAAGGTGCAATTCTGAAATTTTTTCCTTTTTCCTGCTCCTCTTAGCATGATAAAGAAGATTCAAAGAGAGTGAGATGCCAGCTCCTTTCATTCAGTCAGTAGCTTCAAACATTTCTGGTATATGAATAACATGATGTTTTTCAATGGCAAAAATCAATGAATATTGTAAATGCACAAACAGTAATTTCTCCGCATTGCAAGGTGCAATTCTGAAATTTTTTGCTTTTTCCTGTTCCTCTTAGCATGATAAAGAAGATTCAAAGAGAGTGAGATGCCAGCTCCTTTCATTCAGTCAGTAGCTTCAATCATTTCTGGACGTTTTTCAATGGCAAAAATCAATGAATATTGTAAATGCACAAACAGTAATTTCTCAGTATTGCAAGGTGCAATTCTGAAATTTTTTGCTTTTTCCTGCTCCTCTTAGCATGATAAAGAAGATTCAAAGAGAGTGAGATGCCAGCTCCTTTCATTCAGTCAGTAGCTTCAATCATTTCTGGACGTTTTTCAATGGCAAAAATCAATGAATATTGTAAATGCACAAACAGTAATTTCTCCGCATTGCAAGGTGCAATTCTGAAATTTTTTGCTTTTTCCTGCTCCTCTTAGCATGATAAAGAAGATTCAAAGAGAGTGAGATGCCAGCTCCTTTCATTCAGTCAGTAGCTTCAAACATTTCTGGTATATGAATAACATGATGTTTTTCAATGGCAAAAATCAATGAATATTGTAAATGCACAAACAGTAATTTCTCTGCATTGCAAGGTGCAATTCTGAAATTTTTTGCTTTTTCCTGCTCCTCTTAGCATGATAAAGAAGATTCAAAGAGAGTGAGATGCCAGCTCCTTTCATTCAGTCAGTAGCTTCAATCATTTCTGGACGTTTTTCAATGGCAAAAATCAATGAATATTGTAAATGCACAAACAGTAATTTCTCCGCATTGCAAGGTGCAATTCTGAAATTTTTTGCTTTTTACTGCTCCTCTTAGCATGATAAAGAAGATTCAAAGAGAGTGAGATGCCAGCTCCTTTCATTCAGTCAGTAGCTTCAATCATTTCTGGTATATGAATAACATGATGTTTTTCAATGGCAAAAATCAATGAATATTGTAAATGCACAAACAGTAATTTCTCCGCATTGCAAGGTGCAATTCTGAAATTTTTTGCTTTTTCCTGCTCCTCTTAGCATGATAAAGAAGATTCAAAGAGAGTGAGATGCCAGCTCCTTTCATTCAGTCAGTAGCTTCAATCATTTCTGGACGTTTTTCAATGGCAAAAATCAATGAATATTGTAAATGCACAAACAGTAATTTCTCCGCATTGCAAGGTGCAATTCTGAAATTTTTTGCTTTTTCCTGCTCCTCTTAGCATGATAAAGAAGATTCAAAGAGAGTGAGATGCCAGCTCCTTTAATTCAGTCAGTAGCTTCAATCATTTCTGGTATATGAATAACATGATGTTTTTCAATGGCAAAAATCAATGAATATTGTAAATGCACAAACAGTAATTTCTCCGCATTGCAAGGTGCAATTCTGAAATTTTTTGCTTTTTCCTGCTCCTCTTAGCATGATAAAGAAGATTCAAAGAGAGTGAGATGCCAGCTCCTTTCATTCAGTCAGTAGCTTCAAACATTTCTGGTATATGAATAACATGATGTTTTTCAATGGCAAAAATCAATGAATATTGTAAATGCACAAACAGTAATTTCTCCGCATTGCAAGGTGCAATTCTGAAATTTTTTGCTTTTTCCTGCTCCTCTTAGCATGATAAAGAAGATTCAAAGAGAGTGAGATGCCAGCTCCTTTCTTACAGTCAGTAGCTTCAATCATTTCTGGACGTTTTTCAATGGCAAAAATCAATGAATATTGTAAATGCACACAGTAATTTCTCCGCATTGCAATGTGCAATTCTGAAATTTTTTGCTTTTTCCTGCTCCTCTTAGCATGATAAAGAAGATTCAAAGAGAGTGAGATGCCAGCTCCTTTCATTTAGTCAGTAGCTTCAATCATTTCTGGTATATGAATAACATGATGTTTTTCAATGGCAAAAATCAATGAATATTGTAAGTGCACAAACAGTAATTTCTCCGCATTGCAAGGTGCAATTCTGAAATTTTTTGCTTTTTCCTGCTCCTCTTAGCATGATAAAGAAGATTCAAAGAGAGTGAGATGCCAGCTCCTTTCATTTAGTCAGTAGCTTCAATCATTTCTGGACGTTTTTCAATGGCAAAAATCAATGAATATTGTAAATGCACAAACAGTAATTTCTCCGCATTGCAAGGTGCAATTCTGAAATTTTTTGCTTTTTCCTGCTCCTCTTAGCATGATAAAGAAGATTCAAAGAGAGTGAGATGCCAGCTCCTTTCATTCAGTAAGTAGATTCAAACATTTCTGGTATATGAATAACATGATGTTTTTCAATGGCAAAAATCAATGAATATTGTAAATGCACAAACAGTAATTTCTCCGCATTGCAAGGTGCAATTCTGAAATTTTTTGCTTTTTCCTGCTCCTCTTAGCATGATAAAGAAGATTCAAAGAGAGTGAGATGCCAGCTCCTTTCATTCAGTCAGTAGCTTCAATCATTTCTGGACGTTTTTCAAAGGCAAAAATCAATGAATATTGTAAATGCACAAACAGTAATTTCTCCGCATTGCAAGGTGCAAATCTGAAATTTTTTGCTTTTTCCTGCTCCTCTTAGCATGATAAAGAAGATTCAAAGAGAGTGAGATGCCAGCTCCTTTCATTCAGTCAGTAGCTTCAATCATTTCTGGACGTTTTTCAATGGCAAAAATCAATGAATATTGTAAATGCACAAACAGTAATTTCTCCGCATTGCAAGGTGCAATTCTGAAATTTTTTGCTTTTTCCTGCTCCTCATAGCATGATAAAGAAGATTCAAAGAGAGTGAGATGCCAGCTCCTTTCATTCAGTCAGTAGCTTCAAACATTTCTGGACGTTTTTCAATGGCAAAAATCAATGAATATTGTAAATGCACAAACAGTAATTTCTCCGCATTGCAATGTGCAATTCTGAAATTTTTTGCTTTTTCCTGCTCCTCTTAGCATGATAAAGAAGATTCAAAGAGAGTGAGATGCCAGCTCCTTTCATTCAGTCAGTAGCTTCAAACATTTCTGGTATATGAATAACATGATGTTTTTCAATGGCAAAAATCAATGAATATTGTAAATGCACAAACAGTAATTTCTCCGCATTGCAAGGTGCAATTCTGAAATTTTTTGCTTTTTCCTGCTCCTCTTAGCATGATAAAGAAGATTCAAAGAGAGTGAGATGCCAGCTCCTTTCATTCAGTCAGTAGCTTCAATCATTTCTGGACGTTTTTCAATGGCAAAAATCAATGAATATTGTAAATGCACAAACAGTAATTTCTCCGCATTGCAAGGTGCAAATCTGAAATTTTTTGCTTTTTCCTGCTCCTCTTAGCATGATAAAGAAGATTCAAAGAGAGTGAGATGCCAGCTCCTTTCATTCAGTCAGTAGCTTCAATCATTTCTGGACGTTTTTCAATGGCAAAAATCAATGAATATTGTAAATGCACAAACAGTAATTTCTCCGCATTGCAAGGTGCAATTCTGAAATTTTTTGCTTTTTCCTGCTCCTCATAGCATGATAAAGAAGATTCAAAGAGAGTGAGATGCCAGCTCCTTTCATTCAGTCAGTAGCTTCAAACATTTCTGGACGTTTTTCAATGGCAAAAATCAATGAATATTGTAAATGCACAAACAGTAATTTCTCCGCATTGCAATGTGCAATTCTGAAATTTTTTGCTTTTTCCTGCTCCTCTTAGCATGATAAAGAAGATTCAAAGAGAGTGAGATGCCAGCTCCTTTCATTCAGTCAGTAGCTTCAAACATTTCTGGTATATGAATAACATGATGTTTTTCAATGGCAAAAATCAATGAATATTGTAAATGCACAAACAGTAATTTCTCCGCATTGCAAGGTGCAATTCTGAAATTTTTTGCTTTTTCCTGCTCCTCTTAGCATGATAAAGAAGATTCAAAGAGAGTGAGATGCCAGCTCCTTTCATTCAGTCAGTAGCTTCAATCATTTCTGGACGTTTTTCAATGGCAAAAATCAATGAATATTGTAAATGCACAAACAGTAATTTCTCCGCATTGCAAGGTGCAATTCTGAAATTTTTTGCTTTTTCCTGCTCCTCTTAGCATGATAAAGAAGATTCAAAGAGAGTGAGATGCCAGCTCCTTTCATTCAGTCAGTAGCTTCAATCATTTCTGGTATATGAATAACATGATGTTTTTCAATGGCAAAAATCATTGAATATTGTAAATGCACAAACAGTAATTTCTCCGCATTGCAAGGTGCAATTCTGAAATTTTTTGCTTTTTCCTGCTCCTCTTAGCATGATAAAGAAGATTCAAAGAGAGTGAGATGCCAGCTCCTTTCATTCAGTCAGTAGCTTCAATCATTTCTGGTATATGAATAACATGATGTTTTTCAATGGCAAAAATCAATGAATATTGTAAATGCACAAACAGTAATTTCTCCGCATTGCAAGGTGCAATTCTGAAATTTTTTCCTTTTTCCTGCTCCTCTTAGCATGATAAAGAAGATTCAAAGAGAGTGAGATGCCAGCTCCTTTCATTCAGTCAGTAGCTTCAAACATTTCTGGTATATGAATAACATGATGTTTTTCAATGGCAAAAATCAATGAATATTGTAAATGCACAAACAGTAATTTCTCCGCATTGCAAGGTGCAATTCTGAAATTTTTTGCTTTTTCCTGTTCCTCTTAGCATGATAAAGAAGATTCAAAGAGAGTGAGATGCCAGCTCCTTTCATTCAGTCAGTAGCTTCAATCATTTCTGGACGTTTTTCAATGGCAAAAATCAATGAATATTGTAAATGCACAAACAGTAATTTCTCAGTATTGCAAGGTGCAATTCTGAAATTTTTTGCTTTTTCCTGCTCCTCTTAGCATGATAAAGAAGATTCAAAGAGAGTGAGATGCCAGCTCCTTTCATTCAGTCAGTAGCTTCAATCATTTCTGGACGTTTTTCAATGGCAAAAATCAATGAATATTGTAAATGCACAAACAGTAATTTCTCCGCATTGCAAGGTGCAATTCTGAAATTTTTTGCTTTTTCCTGCTCCTCTTAGCATGATAAAGAAGATTCAAAGAGAGTGAGATGCCAGCTCCTTTCATTCAGTCAGTAGCTTCAAACATTTCTGGTATATGAATAACATGATGTTTTTCAATGGCAAAAATCAATGAATATTGTAAATGCACAAACAGTAATTTCTCTGCATTGCAAGGTGCAATTCTGAAATTTTTTGCTTTTTCCTGCTCCTCTTAGCATGATAAAGAAGATTCAAAGAGAGTGAGATGCCAGCTCCTTTCATTCAGTCAGTAGCTTCAATCATTTCTGGACGTTTTTCAATGGCAAAAATCAATGAATATTGTAAATGCACAAACAGTAATTTCTCCGCATTGCAAGGTGCAATTCTGAAATTTTTTGCTTTTTACTGCTCCTCTTAGCATGATAAAGAAGATTCAAAGAGAGTGAGATGCCAGCTCCTTTCATTCAGTCAGTAGCTTCAATCATTTCTGGTATATGAATAACATGATGTTTTTCAATGGCAAAAATCAATGAATATTGTAAATGCACAAACAGTAATTTCTCCGCATTGCAAGGTGCAATTCTGAAATTTTTTGCTTTTTAGTGCTCCTCTTAGCATGATAAAGAAGATTCAAAGAGAGTGAGATGCCAGCTCCTTTCATTCAGTCAGTAGCTTCAAACATTTCTGGTATATGAATAACATGATGTTTTTCAATGGCAAAAATCAATGAATATTGTAAATGCACAAACAGTAATTTCTCCGCATTGCAAGGTGCAATTCTGAAATTTTTTGCTTTTTCCTGCTCCTCTTAGCATGATAAAGAAGATTCAAAGAGAGTGAGATGCCAGCTCCTTTCATTCAGTCAGTAGCTTCAATCATTTCTGGACGTTTTTCAATGGCAAAAATCAATGAATATTGTAAATGCACAAACAGTAATTTCTCCGCATTGCAAGGTGCAATTCTGAAATTTTTTGCTTTTTCCTGCTCCTCTTAGCATGATAAAGAAGATTCAAAGAGAGTGAGATGCCAGGTCCTTTCATTCAGTCAGTAGCTTCAATCATTTCTGGTATATGAATAACATGATGTTTTTCAATGGCAAAAATCAATGAATATTGTAAATGCACAAACAGTAATTTCTCCGCATTGCAAGGTGCAATTCTGAAATTTTTTGCTTTTTCCTGCTCCTCTTAGCATGATAAAGAAGATTCAAAGAGAGTGAGATGCCAGCTCCTTTCATTCAGTCAGTAGCTTCAAACATATCTGGTATATGAATAACATGATGTTTTTCAATGGCAAAAATCAATGAATATTGTAAATGCACAAACAGTAATTTCTCCGCATTGCAAGGTGCAATTCTGAAATTTTTTGCTTTTTCCTGCTCCTCTTAGCATGATAAAGAAGATTCAAAGAGATTGAGATGCCAGCTCCTTTCATTCAGTCAGTAGCTTCAATCATTTCTGGACGTTTTTCAATGGCAAAAATCAATGAATATTGTAAATGCACAAACAGTAATTTCTCCGCATTGCAAGGTGCAATTCTGAAATTTTTTGCTTTTTCCTGCTCCTCTTAGCATGATAAAGAAGATTCAAAGAGAGTGAGATGCCAGCTCCTTTCATTCAGTCAGTAGCTTCAAACATTTCTGGTATATGAATAACATGATGTTTTTCAATGGCAAAAATCAATGAATATTGTAAATGCACAAACAGTAATTTCTCAGTATTGCAAGGTGCAATTCTGAAATTTTTTGCTTTTTCCTGCTCCTCTTAGCATGATAAAGAAGATTCAAAGAGAATGAGATGCCAGCTCCTTTCATTCAGTCAGTAGCTTCAATCATTTCTGGACGTTTTTCAATGGCAAAAATCAATGAATATTGTAAATGCACAAACAGTAATTTCTCCGCATTGCAAGGTGCAATTCTGAAATTTTTTGCTTTTTCCTGCTCCTCTTAGCATGATAAAGAAGATTCAAAGAGAGTGAGATGCCAGCTCCTTTCATTCAGTCAGTAGCTTCAAACATTTCTGGTATATGAATAACATGATGTTTTTCAATGGCAAAAATCAATGAATATTGTAAATGCACAAACAGTAATTTCTCTGCATTGCAAGGTGCAATTCTGAAATTTTTTGCTTTTTCCTGCTCCTCTTAGCATGATAAAGAAGATCAAAGAGAGTGAGATGCCAGCTCCTTTCATTCAGTCAGTAGCTTCAATCATTTCTGGACGTTTTTCAATGGCAAAAATCAATGAATATTGTAAATGCACAAACAGAAATTTCTCCGCATTGCAAGGTGCAATTCTGAAATTTTTTTGCTTTTTCCTGCTCCTCTTAGCATGATAAAGAAGATTCAAAGAGAGTGAGATGCCAGCTCCTTTCATTCAGTCAGTAGCTTCAATCATTTCTGGTATATGAATAACATGATGTTTTTCAATGGCAAAAATCAATGAATATTGTAAATGCACAAACAGTAATTTCTCCGCATTGCAAGGTGCAATTCTGAAATTTTTTGCTTTTTCCTGCTCCTCTTAGCATGATAAAGAAGATTCAAAGAGAGTGAGATGCCAGCTCCTTTCATTCAGTCAGTAGATTCAATCATTTCTGGTATATGAATAACATGATGTTTTTCAAAGGCAAAAATCAATGAATATTGTAAAAGAACAAACAGTAATTTCTCCACCTTGCAAGGTGCAATTCTGAAATTTTTTGCTTTTTAGTGCTCCTCTTAGCATGATAAAGAAGATTCAAAGAGAGTGAGATGCCAGCTCCTTTCATTCAGTCAGTAGCTTCAAACATTTCTGGTATATGAATAACATGATGTTTTTCAATGGCAAAAATCAATGAATATTGTAAATGCACAAACAGTAATTTCTCCGCATTGCAAGGTGCAATTCTGAAATTTTTTGCTTTTTCCTGCTCCTCTTAGCATGATAAAGAAGATTCAAAGAGAGTGAGATGCCAGCTCATTTCATTCAGTCAGTAGCTTCAATCATTCCTGGACGTTTTTCAATGGCAAAAATCAATGAATATTGTAAATGCACAAACAGTAATTTCTCCGCATTGCAAGGTGCAATTCTGAAATTTTTTGCTTTTTCCTGCTCCTCTTAGCATGATAAAGAAGATTCAAAGAGAGTGAGATGCCAGCTCCTTTCATTCAGTCAGTAGCTTCAATCATTTCTGGTATATGAATAACATGATGTTTTTCAATGGCAAAAATCAATGAATATTGTAAATGCACAAACAGTAATTTCTCCGCATTGCAAGGTGCAATTCTGAAATTTTTTGCTTTTTCCTGCTCCTCTTAGCATGATAAAGAAGATTCAAAGAGAGTGAGATGCCAGCTCCTTTCATTCAGTCAGTAGCTTCAATCATTTCTGGTATATGAATAACATGATGTTTTTCAAAGGCAAAAATCAATGAATATTGTAAAAGAACAAACAGTAATTTCTCCACCTTGCAAGGTGCAATTCTGAAATTTTTTGCTTTTTAGTGCTCCTCTTAGCATGATAAAGAAGATTCAAAGAGAGTGAGATGCCAGCTCCTTTCATTCAGTCAGTAGCTTCAAACATTTCTGGTATATGAATAACATGATGTTTTTCAATGGCAAAAATCAATGAATATTGTAAATGCACAAACAGTAATTTCTCCGCATTGCAAGGTGCAATTCTGAAATTTTTTGCTTTTTCCTGCTCCTCTTAGCATGATAAAGAAGATTCAAAGAGAGTGAGATGCCAGCTCATTTCATTCAGTCAGTAGCTTCAATCATTCCTGGACGTTTTTCAATGGCAAAAATCAATGAATATTGTAAATGCACAAACAGTAATTTCTCCGCATTGCAAGGTGCAATTCTGAAATTTTTTGCTTTTTCCTGCTCCTCTTAGCATGATAAAGAAGATTCAAAGAGAGTGAGATGCCAGGTCCTTTCATTCAGTCAGTAGCTTCAATCATTTCTGGTATATGAATAACATGATGTTTTTCAATGGCAAAAATCAATGAATATTGTCAATGCACAAACAGTAATTTCTCCGCATTGCAAGGTGCAATTCTGAAATTTTTTGCTTTTTCCTGCTCCTCTTAGCATGATAAAGAAGATTCAAAGAGAGTGAGATGCCAGCTCCTTTCATTCAGTCAGTAGCTTCAAACATATCTGGTATATGAATAACATGATGTTTTTCAATGGCAAAAATCAATGAATATTGTAAATGCACAAACAGTAATTTCTCCGCATTGCAAGGTGCAATTCTGAAATTTTTTGCTTTTTCCTGCTCCTCTTAGCATGATAAAGAAGATTCAAAGAGAGTGAGATGCCAGCTCATTTCATTCAGTCAGTAGCTTCAATCATTCCTGGACGTTTTTCAATGGCAAAAATCAATGAATATTGTAAATGCACAAACAGTAATTTCTCCGCATTGCAAGGTGCAATTCTGAAATTTTTTGCTTTTTCCTGCTCCTCTTAGCATGATAAAGAAGATTCAAAGAGAGTGAGATGCCAGGTCCTTTCATTCAGTCAGTAGCTTCAATCATTTCTGGTATATGAATAACATGATGTTTTTCAATGGCAAAAATCAATGAATATTGTCAATGCACAAACAGTAATTTCTCCGCATTGCAAGGTGCAATTCTGAAATTTTTTGCTTTTTCCTGCTCCTCTTAGCATGATAAAGAAGATTCAAAGAGAGTGAGATGCCAGCTCCTTTCATTCAGTCAGTAGCTTCAAACATATCTGGTATATGAATAACATGATGTTTTTCAATGGCAAAAATCAATGAATATTGTAAATGCACAAACAGTAATTTCTCCGCATTGCAAGGTGCAATTCTGAAATTTTTTGCTTTTTCCTGCTCCTCTTAGCATGATAAAGAAGATTCAAAGAGATTGAGATGCCAGCTCCTTTCATTCAGTCAGTAGCTTCAATAATTTCTGGACGTTTTTCAATGGCAAAAATCAATGAATATTGTAAATGCACAAACAGTAATTTCTCCGCATTGCAAGGTGCAATTCTGAAATTTTTTGCTTTTTCCTGCTCCTCTTAGCATGATAAAGAAGATTCAAAGAGAGTGAGATGCCAGCTCCTTTCATTCAGTCAGTAGCTTCAAACATATCTGGTATATGAATAACATGATGTTTTTCAATGGCAAAAATCAATGAATATTGTAAATGCACAAACAGTAATTTCTCCGCATTGCAAGGTGCAATTCTGAAATTTTTTGCTTTTTCCTGCTCCTCTTAGCATGATAAAGAAGATTCAAAGAGATTGAGATGCCAGCTCCTTTCATTCAGTCAGTAGCTTCAATAATTTCTGGACGTTTTTCAATGGCAAAAATCAATGAATATTGTAAATGCACAAACAGTAATTTCTCCGCATTGCAAGGTGCAATTCTGAAATTTTTTGCTTTTTCCTGCTCCTCTTAGCATGATAAAGAAGATTCAAAGAGAGTGAGATGCCAGCTCCTTTCATTCAGTCAGTAGCTTCAAACATTTCTGGTATATGAATAACATGATGTTTTTCAATGGCAAAAATCAATGAATATTGTAAATGCACAAACAGGAATTTCTCCGCATTGCAAGGTGCAATTCTGAAATTTTTTGCTTTTTCCTGCTCCTCTTAGCATGATAAAGAAGATTCAAAGAGAGTGAGATGCCAGCTCCTTTCATTCAGTCAGTAGCTTCAATCATTTCTGGACGTTTATCAATGGCAAAAATCAATGAATATTGTAAATGCACAAACAGTAATTTCTCCGCATTGCAAGGTGCAATTCTGAAATTTTTTGCTTTTTCCTGCTCCTCTTAGCATGATAAAGAAGATTCAAAGAGAGTGAGATGCCAGCTCCTTTCGTTCAGTCAGTAGCTTCAATCATTTCTGGTCGTTTTTCAATGGCAAAAATCAATGAATATTGTAAATGCACAAACAGTAATTTCTCCGCATTGCAAGGTGCAATTCTGAAATTTTTTGCTTTTTCCTGCTCCTCTTAGCATGATAAAGAAGATTCAAAGAGAGTGAGATGCCAGGTCCTTTCATTCAGTCAGTAGCTTCAATCATTTCTGGTATATGAATAACAT
Organism: Phyllobates terribilis; assembly: GCF_046119375.1. Lineage (NCBI taxonomy): Eukaryota > Metazoa > Chordata > Amphibia > Anura > Dendrobatidae > Phyllobates > Phyllobates terribilis. The sequence goes on from NW_027363420.1 coordinate 103,755, forward strand.
GATGTTTTTCAATGGCAAAAATCAATGAATATTGTAAATGCACAAACAGTAATTTCTCCGCATTGCAAGGTGCAATTCTGAAATTTTTTGCTTTTTCCTGCTCCACTTAGCATGATAAAGAAGATTCAAAGAGAGTGAGATGCCAGCTCCTTTCATTCAGTCAGTAGCTTCAAACATATCTGGTATATGAATAACATGATGTTTTTCAATGGCAAAAATCAATGAATATTGTAAATGCACAAACAGTAATTTCTCCGCATTGCAAGGTGCAATTCTGAAATTTTTTGCTTTTTCCTGCTCCTCTTAGCATGATAAAGAAGATTCAAAGAGATTGAGATGCCAACTCCTTTCATTCAGTCAGTAGCTTCAATCATTTCTGGACGTTTTTCAATGGCAAAAATCAATGAATATTGTAAATGCACAAACAGTAATTTCTCCGCATTGCAAGGTGCAATTCTGAAATTTTTTGCTTTTTCCTGCTCCTCTTAGCATGATAAAGAAGATTCAAAGAGAGTGAGATGCCAGCTCCTTTCATTCAGTCAGTAGCTTCAAACATTTCTGGTATATGAATAAAATGATGTTTTTCAATGGCAAAAATCAATGAATATTGTAAATGCAAAAACAGGAATTTCTCCGCATTGCAAGGTGCAATTCTGAAATTTTTTGCTTTTTCCTGCTCCTCTTAGCATGATAAAGAAGATTCAAAGAGAGTGAGATGCCAGCTCCTTTCATTCAGTCAGTAGCTTCAATCATTTCTGGACGTTTTTCAATGGCAAAAATCAATGAATATTGTAAATGCACAAACAGTAATTTCTCCGCATTGCAAGGTGCAATTCTGAAATTTTTTGCTTTTTCCTGCTCCTCTTAGCATGATAAAGAAGATTCAAAGAGAGTGAGATTCCAGCTCCTTTCATTCAGTCAGTAGCTTCAAACATTTCTGGTATATGAATAACATGATGTTTTTCAATGGCAAAAATCAATGAATATTGTAAATGCACAAACAGTAATTTCTCAGTATTTCAAGGTGCAATTCTGAAATTTTTTGCTTTTTCCTGCTCCTCTTAGCATGATAAAGAAGATTCAAAGAGAATGAGATGCCAGCTCCTTTCATTCAGTCAGTAGCTTCAATCATTTCTGGACGTTTTTCAATGGCAAAAATCAATGAATATTGTAAATGCACAAACAGTAATTTCTCCGCATTGCAAGGTGCAATTCTGAAATTTTTTGCTTTTTCCTGCTCCTCTTAGCATGATAAAGAAGATTCAAAGAGAGTGAGATGCCAGCTCCTTTCATTCAGTCAGTAGCTTCAATCATTTCTGGTATATGAATAACATGATGTTTTTCAATGGCAAAAATCAATGAATATTGTAAATGCACAAACAGTAATTTCTCCGCATTGCAAGGTGCAATTCTGAAATTTTTTGCTTTTTCCTGCTCCTCTTAGCATGATAAAGAAGATTCAAAGAGAGTGAGATGCCAGCTCCTTTCATTCAGTCAGTAGCTTCAATCATTTCTGGTATATGAATAACATGATGTTTTTCAAAGGCAAAAATCAATGAATATTGTAAAAGAACAAACAGTAATTTCTCCACCTTGCAAGGTGCAATTCTGAATTTTTTTGCTTTTTAGTGCTCCTCTTAGCATGATAAAGAAGATTCAAAGAGAGTGAGATGCCAGCTCCTTTCATTCAGTCAGTAGCTTTAAACATTTCTGGTATATGAATAACATGATGTTTTTCAATGGCAAAAATCAATGAATATTGTAAATGCACAAACAGTAATTTCTCCGCATTGCAAGGTGCAATTCTGAAATTTTTTGCTTTTTCCTGCTCCTCTTAGCATGATAAAGAAGATTCAAAGAGAGTGAGATGCCAGCTCCTTTCATTCAGTCAGTAGCTTCAATCATTCCTGGACGTTTTTCAATGGCAAAAATCAATGAATATTGTAAATGCACAAACAGTAATTTCTCCGCATTGCAAGGTGCAATTCTGAAATTTTATGCTTTTTCCTGCTCCTCTTAGCATGATAAAGAAGATTCAAAGAGAGTGAGATGCTAGGTCCTTTCATTCAGTCAGTAGCTTCAATCATTTCTGGTATATGAATAACATGATGTTTTTCAATGGCAAAAATCAATGAATATTGTAAATGCACAAACAGTAATTTCTCCGCATTGCAAGGTGCAATTCTGAAATTTTTTGCTTTTTCCTGCTCCTCTTAGCATGATAAAGAAGATTCAAAGAGAGTGAGATGCCAGCTCCTTTCATTCAGTCAGTAGCTTCAAACATATCTGGTATATGAATAACATGATGTTTTTCAATGGCAAAAATCAATGAATATTGTAAATGCACAAACAGTAATTTCTCCGCATTGCAAGGTGCAATTCTGAAATTTTTTGCTTTTTCCTGCTCCTCTTAGCATGATAAAGAAGATTCAAAGAGATTGAGATGCCAGCTCCTTTCATTCAGTCAGTAGCTTCAATAATTTCTGGACGTTTTTCAATGGCAAAAATCCATGAATATTGTAAATGCACAAACAGTAATTTCTCCGCATTGCAAGGTGCAATTCTGAAATTTTTTGCTTTTTCCTGCTCCTCTTAGCATGATAAAGAAGATTCAAAGAGAGTGAGATGCCAGCTCCTTTCATTCAGTCAGTAGCTTCAAACATTTCTGGTATATGAATAACATGATGTTTTTCAATGGCAAAAATCAATGAATATTGTAAATGCACAAACAGGAATTTCTCCGCATTGCAAGGTGCAATTCTGAAATTTTTTGCTTTTTCCTGCTCCTCTTAGCATGATAAAGAAGATTCAAAGAGAGTGAGATGCCAGCTCCTTTCATTCAGTCAGTAGCTTCAATCATTTCTGGACGTTTTTCAATGGCAAAAATCAATGAATATTGTAAATGCACAAACAGTAATTTCTCCGCATTGCAAGGTGCAATTCTGAAATTTTTTGCTTTTTCCTGCTCCTCTTAGCATGATAAAGAAGATTCAAAGAGAGTGAGATGCCAGCTCCTTTCATTCAGTCAGTAGCTTCAATCATTTCTGGTCGTTTTTCAATAGCAAAAATCAATGAATATTGTAAATGCACAAACAGTAATTTCTCCGCATTGCAAGGTGCAATTCTGAAATTTTTTAGTTTTTCCTGCTCCTCTTAGCATGATAAAGAAGATTCAAAGATAGTGAGATGCCAGCTCCTTTCATTCAGTCAGTAGCTTCAAACATTTCTGGTATATGAATAACATGATGTTTTTCAATGGCAAAAATCAATGAATATTGTAAATGCACAAACAGTAATTTCTCCGCATTGCAAGGTGCAATTCTGAAATTTTTTGCTTTTTCCTGCTCCTCTTAGCATGATAAAGAAGATTCAAAGAGAGTGAGATGCCAGCTCATTTCATTCAGTCAGTAGCTTCAATCATTTCTGGACGTTTTTCAATGGCAAAAATCAATGGATACTGTAAATGCACAAACAGTAATTTCTCCGCATTGCAAGGTGCAATTCTGAAATTTTTTGCTTTTTCCTGCTCCTCTTAGCATGATAAAGAAGATTCAAAGAGAGTGAGATGCCAGCTCCTTTCATTCAGTCAGTAGCTTCAATCATTTCTGGTATATGAATAACATGATGTTTTTCAATGGCAAAAATCAATGAATATTGTAAATGCACAAACAGTAATTTCTGCGCATTGCAAGGTGCAATTCTGAAATTTTTTGCTTTTTCCTGCTCCTCTTAGCATGATAAAGAAGATTCAAAGAGAGTGAGATGCCAGCTCCTTTCATTCAGTCAGTAGCTTCAATCATTTCTGTACGTTTTTCAATGGCAAAAATCAATGAATATTGTAAATGCACAAACAGTAATTTCTCCGCATTGCAAGGTGCAATTCTGAAATTTTTTGCTTTTTCCTGCTCCTCTTAGTATGATAAAGAAGATTCAAAGAGAGTGAGATGCCAGCTCCTTTCATTCAGTCAGTAGCTTCAATCATTTCTGGATGTTTTTCAATGGCAAAAATCAATGAATATTGTAAATGCACAAACAGTAATTTCTCCGCATTGCAAGGTGCAATTCTGAAATTTTTTGCTTTTTCCTGCTCCTCTTAGCATGATAAAGAAGATTCAAAGAGAGTGAGATGCCAGCTCCTTTCATTCAGTCAGTAGCTTCAAACATTTCTGGTATATGAATAACATGATGTTTTTCAATGGCAAAAATCAATGAATTTTGTAAATGCACAAACAGTAATTTATCCGCATTGCAAGGTGCAATTCTGAAATTTTTTGCTTTTTCCTGCTCTTCTTAGCATGATAAAGAAGATTCAAAGAGAGTGAGATACCAGCTCCTTTCATTCAGTCAGTAGCTTCAATAATTTCTGGACGTTTTTCAATGGCAAAAATCAATGAATATTGTAAATGCACAAACAGTAATTTCTCCGCATTGCAAGGTGCAATTCTGAAATTTTTTGCTTTTTCCTGCTCCTCTTAGCATGATAAAGAAGATTCAAAGAGAGTGAGATGCCAGCTCCTTTCATTCAGTCAGTAGCTTCAATCATTTCTGGTATATGAATAACATGATGTTTTTCAATGGCAAAAATCAATGAATATTGTAAATGCACAAACTAATTTCTCCGCATTGCAAGGTGCAAATCTGAAATTTTTTGCTTTTTCCTGCTCCTCTTAGCATGATAAAGAAGATTCAAAGAGAGTGAGATGCCAGCTCCTTTCATTCAGTCAGTAGCTTCAATCATTTCTGGACGTTTTTCAATGGCAAAAATCAATGAATATTGTAAATGCACAAACAGTAATTTCTCCGCATTGCAAGGTGCAATTCTGAAATTATTTGCTTTTTCCTGCTCCTCATAGCATGATAAAGAAGATTCAAAGAGAGTGAGATGCCAGCTCCTTTCATTCAGTCAGTAGCTTCAAACATTTCTGGACGTTTTTCAATGGCAAAAATCAATGAATATTGTAAATGCACAAACAGTAATTTCTCCGCATTGCAATGTGCAATTCTGAAATTTTTTGCTTTTTCCTGCTCCTCTTAGCATGATAAAGAAGATTCAAAGAGAGTGAGATGCCAGCTCCTTTCATTCAGTCAGTAGCTTCAAACATTTCTGGTATATGAATAACATGATGTTTTTCAATGGCAAAAATCAATGAATATTGTAAATGCACAAACAGTAATTTCTCCGCATTGCAAGGTGCAATTCTGAAATTTTTTGCTTTTTCCTGCTCCTCTTAGCATGATAAAGAAGATTCAAAGAGAGTGAGATGCCAGCTCCTTTCATTCAGTCAGTAGCTTCAATCATTTCTGGACGTTTTTCAATGGCAAAAATCAATGAATATTGTAAATGCACAAACAGTAATTTCTCCGCATTGCAAGGTGCAATTCTGAAATTTTTTGCTTTTTCCTGCTCCTCTTAGCATGATAAAGAAGATTCAAAGAGAGTGAGATGCCAGCTCCTTTCATTCAGTCAGTAGCTTCAATCATTTCTGGTATATGAATAACATGATGTTTTTCAATGGCAAAAATCAATGAATATTGTAAATGCACAAACAGTAATTTCTCCGCATTGCAAGGTGCAATTCTGAAATTTTTTGCTTTTTCCTGCTCCTCTTAGCATGATAAAGAAGATTCAAAGAGAGTGAGATGCCAGCTCCTTTCATTCAGTCAGTAGCTTCAATCATTTCTGGTATATGAATAACATGATGTTTTTCAATGGCAAAAATCAATGAATATTGTAAATGCACAAACAGTAATTTCTCCGCATTGCAAGGTGCAATTCTGAAATTTTTTCCTTTTTCCTGCTCCTCTTAGCATGATAAAGAAGATTCAAAGAGAGTGAGATGCCAGCTCCTTTCATTCAGTCAGTAGCTTCAAACATTTCTGGTATATGAATAACATGATGTTTTTCAATGGCAAAAATCAATGAATATTGTAAATGCACAAACAGTAATTTCTCCGCATTGCAAGGTGCAATTCTGAAATTTTTTGCTTTTTCCTGTTCCTCTTAGCATGATAAAGAAGATTCAAAGAGAGTGAGATGCCAGCTCCTTTCATTCAGTCAGTAGCTTCAATCATTTCTGGACGTTTTTCAATGGCAAAAATCAATGAATATTGTAAATGCACAAACAGTAATTTCTCAGTATTGCAAGGTGCAATTCTGAAATTTTTTGCTTTTTCCTGCTCCTCTTAGCATGATAAAGAAGATTCAAAGAGAGTGAGATGCCAGCTCCTTTCATTCAGTCAGTAGCTTCAATCATTTCTGGACGTTTTTCAATGGCAAAAATCAATGAATATTGTAAATGCACAAACAGTAATTTCTCCGCATTGCAAGGTGCAATTCTGAAATTTTTTGCTTTTTCCTGCTCCTCTTAGCATGATAAAGAAGATTCAAAGAGAGTGAGATGCCAGCTCCTTTCATTCAGTCAGTAGCTTCAAACATTTCTGGTATATGAATAACATGATGTTTTTCAATGGCAAAAATCAATGAATATTGTAAATGCACAAACAGTAATTTCTCTGCATTGCAAGGTGCAATTCTGAAATTTTTTGCTTTTTCCTGCTCCTCTTAGCATGATAAAGAAGATTCAAAGAGAGTGAGATGCCAGCTCCTTTCATTCAGTCAGTAGCTTCAATCATTTCTGGACGTTTTTCAATGGCAAAAATCGATGAATATTGTAAATGCACAAACAGTAATTTCTCCGCATTGCAAGGTGCAATTCTGAAATTTTTTGCTTTTTCCTGCTCCTCTTAGCATGATAAAGAAGATTCAAAGAGAGTGAGATGTCAGCTCCTCTCATTCAGTCAGTAGATTCAAACATTTCTGGTATATGAATAACATGATGTTTTTCAATGGCAAAAATCAATGAATATTGTAAATGCACAAGCAGTATTTTCTCCGCATTGCAAGGTGCAATTCTGAAATTTTTTGCTTTTTCCTGCTCCTCTTAGCATGATAAAGAAGATTCAAAGAGAGTGAGATGCCAGCTCCTTTCATTCAGTTAGCAGCTTCAATCATTTCTGGACGTTTTTCAATGGCAAAAAGCAATGAATATTGTAAATGCACAAACAGTAATTTCTCCGCATTGCAAGGTGCAATTCTGAAATTTTTTGCTTTTTCCTGCTCCTCTTAGCATGATAAAGAAGATTCAAAGAGAGTGAGATGCCAGCTCCTTTCATTCAGTCAGTAGCTTCAATCATTTCTGGACGTTTTTCAATGGCAAAAATCAATGAATATTGTAAATGCACAAACAGTAATTTCTCCGCATTGCAAGGTGCAATTCTGAAATTTTTTGCTTTTTCCTGCTCCTCTTAGCATGATAAAGAAGATTCAAAGAGAGTGAGATGCCAGCTCCTTTCATTCAGTCAGTAGCTTCAATCATTTCTGGTATATGAATAACATGATGTTTTTCAATGGCAAAAATCAATGAATATTGTAAATGCACAAACAGTAATTTCTCCGCATTGCAAGGTGCAATTCTGAAATTTTTTGCTTTTTCCTGCTCCTCTTAGCATGATAAAGAAGATTCAAAGAGAGTGAGATGCCAGCTCCTTTCATTCAGTCAGTAGCTTCAATCATTTCTGGTATATGAATAACATGATGTTTTTCAAAGGCAAAAATCAATGAATATTGTAAAAGAACAAACAGTAATTTCTCCACCTTGCAAGGTGCAATTCTGAATTTTTTTGCTTTTTAGTGCTCCTCTTAGCATGATAAAGAAGATTCAAAGAGAGTGAGATGCCAGCTCCTTTCATTCAGTCAGTAGCTTCAAACATTTCTGGTATATGAATAACATGATGTTTTTCAATGGCAAAAATCAATGAATATTGTAAATGCACAAACAGTAATTTCTCCGCATTGCAAGGTGCAATTCTGAAATTTTTTGCTTTTTCCTGCTCCTCTTAGCATGATAAAGAAGATTCAAAGAGAGTGAGATGCCAGCTCCTTTCATTCAGTCAGTAGCTTCAATCATTCCTGGACGTTTTTCAATGGCAAAAATCAATGAATATTGTAAATGCACAAACAGTAATTTCTCCGCATTGCAAGGTGCAATTCTGAAATTTTATGCTTTTTCCTGCTCCTCTTAGCATGATAAAGAAGATTCAAAGAGAGTGAGATGCTAGGTCCTTTCATTCAGTCAGTAGCTTCAATCATTTCTGGTATATGAATAACATGATGTTTTTCAATGGCAAAAATCAATGAATATTGTAAATGCACAAACAGTAATTTCTCCGCATTGCAAGGTGCAATTCTGAAATTTTTTGCTTTTTCCTGCTCCTCTTAGCATGATAAAGAAGATTCAAAGAGAGTGAGATGCCAGCTCCTTTCATTCAGTCAGTAGCTTCAAACATATCTGGTATATGAATAACATGATGTTTTTCAATGGCAAAAATCAATGAATATTGTAAATGCACAAACAGTAATTTCTCCGCATTGCAAGGTGCAATTCTGAAATTTTTTGCTTTTTCCTGCTCCTCTTAGCATGATAAAGAAGATTCAAAGAGATTGAGATGCCAGCTCCTTTCATTCAGTCAGTAGCTTCAATAATTTCTGGACGTTTTTCAATGGCAAAAATCCATGAATATTGTAAATGCACAAACAGTAATTTCTCCGCATTGCAAGGTGCAATTCTGAAATTTTTTGCTTTTTCCTGCTCCTCTTAGCATGATAAAGAAGATTCAAAGAGAGTGAGATGCCAGCTCCTTTCATTCAGTCAGTAGCTTCAAACATTTCTGGTATATGAATAACATGATGTTTTTCAATGGCAAAAATCAATGAATATTGTAAATGCACAAACAGGAATTTCTCCGCATTGCAAGGTGCAATTCTGAAATTTTTTGCTTTTTCCTGCTCCTCTTAGCATGATAAAGAAGATTCAAAGAGAGTGAGATGCCAGCTCCTTTCATTCAGTCAGTAGCTTCAATCATTTCTGGACGTTTTTCAATGGCAAAAATCAATGAATATTGTAAATGCACAAACAGTAATTTCTCCGCATTGCAAGGTGCAATTCTGAAATTTTTTGCTTTTTCCTGCTCCTCTTAGCATGATAAAGAAGATTCAAAGAGAGTGAGATGCCAGCTCCTTTCATTCAGTCAGTAGCTTCAATCATTTCTGGTCGTTTTTCAATGGCAAAAATCAATGAATATTGTAAATGCACAAACAGTAATTTCTCCGCATTGCAAGGTGCAATTCTGAAATTTTTTAGTTTTTCCTGCTCCTCTTAGCATGATAAAGAAGATTCAAAGATAGTGAGATGCCAGCTCCTTTCATTCAGTCAGTAGCTTCAAACATTTCTGGTATATGAATAACATGATGTTTTTCAATGGCAAAAATCAATGAATATTGTAAATGCACAAACAGTAATTTCTCCGCATTGCAAGGTGCAATTCTGAAATTTTTTGCTTTTTCCTGCTCCTCTTAGCATGATAAAGAAGATTCAAAGAGAGTGAGATGCCAGCTCCTTTCATTCAGTCAGTAGCTTCAATCATTTCTGGACGTTTTTCAATGGCAAAAATCAATGGATACTGTAAATGCACAAACAGTAATTTCTCCGCATTGCAAGGTGCAATTCTGAAATTTTTTGCTTTTTCCTGCTCCTCTTAGCATGATAAAGAAGATTCAAAGAGAGTGAGATGCCAGCTCCTTTCATTCAGTCAGTAGCTTCAATCATTTCTGGTATATGAATAACATGATGTTTTTCAATGGCAAAAATCAATGAATATTGTAAATGCACAAACAGTAATTTCTGCGCATTGCAAGGTGCAATTCTGAAATTTTTTGCTTTTTCCTGCTCCTCTTAGCATGATAAAGAAGATTCAAAGAGAGTGAGATGCCAGCTCCTTTCATTCAGTCAGTAGCTTCAATCATTTCTGTACGTTTTTCAATGGCAAAAATCAATGAATATTGTAAATGCACAAACAGTAATTTCTCCGCATTGCAAGGTGCAATTCTGAAATTTTTTGCTTTTTCCTGCTCCTCTTAGTATGATAAAGAAGATTCAAAGAGAGTGAGATGCCAGCTCCTTTCATTCAGTCAGTAGCTTCAATCATTTCTGGATGTTTTTCAATGGCAAAAATCAATGAATATTGTAAATGCACAAACAGTAATTTCTCCGCATTGCAAGGTGCAATTCTGAAATTTTTTGCTTTTTCCTGCTCCTCTTAGCATGATAAAGAAGATTCAAAGAGAGTGAGATGCCAGCTCCTTTCATTCAGTCAGTAGCTTCAAACATTTCTGGTATATGAATAACATGATGTTTTTCAATGGCAAAAATCAATGAATTTTGTAAATGCACAAACAGTAATTTATCCGCATTGCAAGGTGCAATTCTGAAATTTTTTGCTTTTTCCTGCTCTTCTTAGCATGATAAAGAAGATTCAAAGAGAGTGAGATACCAGCTCCTTTCATTCAGTCAGTAGCTTCAATAATTTCTGGACGTTTTTCAATGGCAAAAATCAATGAATATTGTAAATGCACAAACAGTAATTTCTCCGCATTGCAAGGTGCAATTCTGAAATTTTTTGCTTTTTCCTGCTCCTCTTAGCATGATAAAGAAGATTCAAAGAGAGTGAGATGCCAGCTCCTTTCATTCAGTCAGTAGCTTCAATCATTTCTGGTATATGAATAACATGATGTTTTTCAATGGCAAAAATCAATGAATATTGTAAATGCACAAACTAATTTCTCCGCATTGCAAGGTGCAAATCTGAAATTTTTTGCTTTTTCCTGCTCCTCTTAGCATGATAAAGAAGATTCAAAGAGAGTGAGATGCCAGCTCCTTTCATTCAGTCAGTAGCTTCAATCATTTCTGGACGTTTTTCAATGGCAAAAATCAATGAATATTGTAAATGCACAAACAGTAATTTCTCCGCATTGCAAGGTGCAATTCTGAAATTATTTGCTTTTTCCTGCTCCTCATAGCATGATAAAGAAGATTCAAAGAGAGTGAGATGACAGCTCCTTTCATTCAGTCAGTAGCTTCAAACATTTCTGGACGTTTTTCAATGGCAAAAATCAATGAATATTGTAAATGCACAAACAGTAATTTCTCCGCATTGCAATGTGCAATTCTGAAATTTTTTGCTTTTTCCTGCTCCTCTTAGCATGATAAAGAAGATTCAAAGAGAGTGAGATGCCAGCTCCTTTCATTCAGTCAGTAGCTTCAAACATTTCTGGTATATGAATAACATGATGTTTTTCAATGGCAAAAATCAATGAATATTGTAAATGCACAAACAGTAATTTCTCCGCATTGCAAGGTGCAATTCTGAAATTTTTTGCTTTTTCCTGCTCCTCTTAGCATGATAAAGAAGATTCAAAGAGAGTGAGATGCCAGCTCCTTTCATTCAGTCAGTAGCTTCAATCATTTCTGGACGTTTTTCAATGGCAAAAATCAATGAATATTGTAAATGCACAAACAGTAATTTCTCCGCATTGCAAGGTGCAATTCTGAAATTTTTTGCTTTTTCCTGCTCCTCTTAGCATGATAAAGAAGATTCAAAGAGAGTGAGATGCCAGCTCCTTTCATTCAGTCAGTAGCTTCAATCATTTCTGGTATATGAATAACATGATGTTTTTCAATGGCAAAAATCAATGAATATTGTAAATGCACAAACAGTAATTTCTCCGCATTGCAAGGTGCAATTCTGAAATTTTTTGCTTTTTCCTGCTCCTCTTAGCATGATAAAGAAGATTCAAAGAGAGTGAGATGCCAGCTCCTTTCATTCAGTCAGTAGCTTCAATCATTTCTGGTATATGAATAACATGATGTTTTTCAATGGCAAAAATCAATGAATATTGTAAATGCACAAACAGTAATTTCTCCGCATTGCAAGGTGCAATTCTGAAATTTTTTCCTTTTTCCTGCTCCTCTTAGCATGATAAAGAAGATTCAAAGAGAGTGAGATGCCAGCTCCTTTCATTCAGTCAGTAGCTTCAAACATTTCTGGTATATGAATAACATGATGTTTTTCAATGGCAAAAATCAATGAATATTGTAAATGCACAAACAGTAATTTCTCCGCATTACAAGGTGCAATTCTGAAATTTTTTGCTTTTTCCTGTTCCTCTTAGCATGATAAAGAAGATTCAAAGAGAGTGAGATGCCAGCTCCTTTCATTCAGTCAGTAGCTTCAATCATTTCTGGACGTTTTTCAATGGCAAAAATCAATGAATATTGTAAATGCACAAACAGTAATTTCTCAGTATTGCAAGGTGCAATTCTGAAATTTTTTGCTTTTTCCTGCTCCTCTTAGCATGATAAAGAAGATTCAAAGAGAGTGAGATGCCAGCTCCTTTCATTCAGTCAGTAGCTTCAATCATTTCTGGACGTTTTTCAATGGCAAAAATCAATGAATATTGTAAATGCACAAACAGTAATTTCTCCGCATTGCAAGGTGCAATTCTGAAATTTTTTGCTTTTTCCTGCTCCTCTTAGCATGATAAAGAAGATTCAAAGAGAGTGAGATGCCAGCTCCTTTCATTCAGTCAGTAGCTTCAAACATTTCTGGTATATGAATAACATGATGTTTTTCAATGGCAAAAATCAATGAATATTGTAAATGCACAAACAGTAATTTCTCTGCATTGCAAGGTGCAATTCTGAAATTTTTTGCTTTTTCCTGCTCCTCTTAGCATGATAAAGAAGATTCAAAGAGAGTGAGATGCCAGCTCCTTTCATTCAGTCAGTAGCTTCAATCATTTCTGGACGTTTTTCAATGGCAAAAATCGATGAATATTGTAAATGCACAAACAGTAATTTCTCCGCATTGCAAGGTGCAATTCTGAAATTTTTTGCTTTTTCCTGCTCCTCTTAGCATGATAAAGAAGATTCAAAGAGAGTGAGATGTCAGCTCCTCTCATTCAGTCAGTAGATTCAAACATTTCTGGTATATGAATAACATGATGTTTTTCAATGTCAAAAATCAATGAATATTGTAAATGCACAAGCAGTATTTTCTCCGCATTGCAAGGTGCAATTCTGAAATTTTTTGCTTTTTCCTGCTCCTCTTAGCATGATAAAGAAGATTCAAAGAGAGTGAGATGCCAGCTCCTTTCATTCAGTTAGCAGCTTCAATCATTTCTGGACGTTTTTCAATGGCAAAAAGCAATGAATATTGTAAATGCACAAACAGTAATTTCTCCGCATTGCAAGGTGCAATTCTGAAATTTTTTGCTTTTTCCTGCTCCTCTTAGCATGATAAAGAAGATTCAAAGAGAGTGAGATGCCAGCTCCTTTCATTCAGTCAGTAGCTTCAATCATTTCTGGACGTTTTTCAATGGCAAAAATCAATGAATATTGTAAATGCACAAACAGTAATTTCTCCGCATTGCAAGGTGCAATTCTGAAATTTTTTGCTTTTTCCTGCTCCTCTTAGCATGACAAAGAAGATTCAAAGAGAGTGAGATGCCAGCTCCTTTCATTCAGTCAGTAGCTTCAATCATTTCTGGACGTTTTTCAATGGCAAAAATCAATGAATATTGTAAATGCACAAACAGTAATTTCTCCGCATTGCAAAGTGCAATTCTGAAATTTTTTGCTTTTTCCTGCTCCTCTTAGCAAGATAAAGAAGATTCAAAGAGACTGAGATGCCAGCTCCTTTCATTCAGTCAGTAGCTTCAAACATTTCTGGTATATGAATAACATGATGTTTTTCAATGGCAAAAATCAATGAATATTGTAAATGCACAAACTAATTTCTCCGCATTGCAAGGTGCAATTCTGAAATTTTTTGCTTTTTCCTGCTCCTCTTAGCATGATAAAGAAGATTCAAAGAGACTGAGATGCCAGCTCCTTTCATTCAGTCAGTAGCTTCAATCATTTCTGGACGTTTTTCAATGGCAAAAATCAATGAATATTGTAAATGCACAAACAGTAATTTCTCCGCATTGCAAGGTGCAATTCTGAAATTTTTTGCTTTTTCCTGCTCCTCTTAGCATGATAAAGAAGATTCAAAGAGAGTGAGATGCCAGCTCCTTTCATTCAGTCAGTAGCTTCAAACATTTCTGGTATATGAATAACATGATGTTTTTCAATGGCAAAAATCAATGAATATTTTAAATGCACAAACAGTAATTTCTCCGCATTGCAAGGTGCAATTCTGAAATTTTTTGCTTTTTCCTGCTCCTCTTAGCATGATAAAGAAGATTCAAAGAGAGTGAGATACCAGCTCCTTTCATTCAGTCAGTAGCTTCAATCATTTCTGGACGTTTTTCAATGGCAAAAATCAATGAATATTGTAAATGCACAAACAGTAATTTCTCCGCATTGCAAGGTGCAATTCTGAAATTTTTTGCTTTTTCCTGCTCCTCTTAGCATGATAAAGAAGATTCAAAGAGAGTGAGATGCCAGCTCCTTTCATTCAGTCAGTAGCTTCAATCATTTCTGGACGTTTTTCAATGGCAAAAATCAATGAATATTGTAAATGCACAGACAGTAATTTCTCCGCATTGCAAGGTGCAATTCTGAAATTTTTTGCTTTTTCCTGCTCCTCTTAGCATGATAAAGAAGATTCAAAGAGAGTGAGATGTCAGCTCCTTTCATTCAGTCAGTAGCTTCAAACATTTCTGGTATATGAATAACATGATGTTTTTCAATGGCAAAAATCAATGTATATTGTAAATGCACAAACAGTAATTTCTCCGCATTGCAAGGTGCAATTCTGAAATTTTTTGCTTTTTCCTGCTCCTCTTAGCATGATAAAGAAGATTCAAAGAGTGTAAGATGCCAGCTCCTTTCATTCAGTCAGTAGCTTCAATCATTTCTGGACGTTTTTCAATGGCAAAAATAAATGAATATTGTAAATGCACAAACAGTAATTTCTCTGCATTGCAAGGTGCAATTCTGAAATTTTTTGCTTTTTCCTGCTCCTCTTAGCATGATAAAGAAGATTCAAAGAGAGTGAGATGCCAGCTCCTTTCATTCAGTCAGTAGCTTCAAACATTTCTGGTATATGAATAACATGATGTTTTTCAATGGCAAAAATCAATGAATATTGTAAATGCACAAACAGTAATTTCTCCGCATTGCAAGGTGCAATTCTGAAATTTTTTGCTTTTTCCTGCTCCTCTTAGCATGATAAAGAAGATTCAAAGAGAGTGAGATGCCAGCTCCTTTCATTCAGTCAGTAGCTTCAATCATTTCTGGACGTTTTTCAATGGCAAAAATCAATGAATATTGTAAATGCACAAACAGTAATTTCTCCGCATTGCAAGGTGCAATTCTGAAATTTTTTGCTTTTTCCTGCTCCTCTTAGCATGATAAAGAAGATTCAAAGAGAGTGAGATGCCAGCTCCTTTCATTCAGTCAGTAGCTTCAATCATTTCTGGACGTTTTTCAATGGCAAAAATCAATGAATATTGTAAATGCACAAACAGTAATTTCTCCGCATTGCAAGGTGCAATTCTGAAATTTTTTGCTTTTTCCTGCTCCTCTTAGCATGATAAAGAAGATTCAAAGAGAGTGAGATGCCAGCTCCTTTCATTCAGTCAGTAGCTTCAAACATTTCTGGTATATGAATATCATGATGTTTTTCAATGGCAAAAATCAATGAATATTGTAAATGCACAAACAGTAATTTCTCCGCATTGCAAGGTGCAATTCTGAAATTTTTTGCTTTTTCCTGCTCCTCTTAGCATGATAAAGAAGATTCAAAGAGAGTGAGATGCCAGCTCCTTTCATTCAGTCAGTAGCTTCAATCATTTCTGGACGTTTTTCAATGGCAAAAATCAATGAATATTGTAAATGCACAAACAGTAATTTCTCCGCATTGCAAGGTGCAATTCTGAAATTTTTTGCTTTTTCCTGCTCCTCTTAGCATGATAAAGAAGATTCAAAGAGAGTGAGATGCCAGCTCCTTTCATTCAGTCAGTAGCTTCAATCATTTCTGGACGTTTTTCAATGGCAAAAATCAATGAATATTGTAAATGCACAAACAGTAATTTCTCCGCATTGCAAGGTGCAATTCTGAAATTTTTTGCTTTTTCCTGCTCCTCTTAGCATGATAAAGAAGATTCAAAGAGAGTGAGATGCCAGCTCCTTTCATTCAGTCAGTAGCTTCAAACATTTCTGGTATATGAATAACATGATGTTTTTCAATGGCAAAAATCAATGAATATTGTAAATGCACAAACAGTAATTTCTCCGCATTGCAAGGTGCAATTCTGAAATTTTTTGCTTTTTCCTGCTCCTCTTAGCATGATAAAGAAGATTCAAAGAGAGTGAGATGCCAGCTCCTTTCATTCAGTCAGTAGCTTCAATCATTTCTGGACGTTTTTCAAAGGCAAAAATCAATGAATATTGTAAATGCACAAACAGTAATTTCTCCGCATTGCAAGGTGCAATTCTGAAATTTTTTGCTTTTTCCTGCTCCTCTTAGCATGATAAAGAAGATTCAAAGAGAGTGAGATGCCAGCTCCTTTCATTCAGTCAGTAGCTTCAATCATTTCTGGAAATTTTTCAATGGCAAAAATCAATGAATATTGTAAATGCACAAACAGTAATTTCTCCGCATTGCAAGGTGCAATTCTGAAATTTTTTGCTTTTTCCTGCTCCTCTTAGCATGATAAAGAAAATTCAAAGAGAGTGAGATGCCAGCTCCTTTCATTCAGTCAGTAGCTTCAAACATTTCTTGTATATGAATAACATGATGTTTTTCAATGGCAAAAATCAATGAATATTGTAAATGCACAAACAGTAATTTCTCAGTATTGCAAGGTGCAATTCTGAAATTTTTTGCTTTTTCCTGCTCCTCTTAGCATGATAAAGAAGATTCAAAGAGAGTGAGATGCCAGCTCCTTTCATTCAGTCAGTAGCTTCAATCATTTCTGGACGTTTTTCAATGGCAAAAATCAATGAATATTGTAAATGCACAAACAGTAATTTCTCCGCATTGCAAGGTGCAATTCTGAAATTTTTTGCTTTTTCCTGCTCCTCTTAGCATGATAAAGAAGATTCAAAGAGAGTGAGATGCCAGCTCCTTTCATTCAGTCAGTAGCTTCAAACATTTCTGGTATATGAATAACATGATGTTTTTCAATGGCAAAAATCAATGAATATTGTAAATGCACAAACAGTAATTTCTCTGCATTGCAAGGTGCAATTCTGAAATTTTTTGCTTTTTCCTGCTCCTCTTAGCATGATAAAGAAGATTCAAAGAGAGTGAGATGCCAGCTCCTTTCATTCAGTCAGTAGCTTCAATCATTTCTGGACGTTTTTCAATGGCAAAAATCAATGAATATTGTAAATGCACAAACAGTAATTTCTCCGCATTGCAAGGTGCAATTCTGAAATTTTTTGCTTTTTCCTGCTACTCTTAGCATGATAAAGAAGATTCAAAGAGAGTGAGATGCCAGCTCCTTTCATTCAGTCAGTAGCTTCAATCATTTCTGGTATATGAATAACATGATGTTTTTCAATGGCAAAAATCAATGAATATTGTAAATGCACAAACAGTAATTTCTCCGCATTGCAAGGTGCAATTCTGAAATTTTTTGCTTTTTCCTGCTCCTCTTAGCATGATAAAGAAGATTCAAAGAGAGTGAGATGCCAGCTCCTTTCATTCAGTCAGTAGCTTCAATCATTTCTGGTATATGAATAACATGATGTTTTTCAATGGCAAAAATCAATGAATATTGTAAATGCACAAACAGTAATTTCTCCGCATTGCAAGGTGCAATTCTGAAATTTTTTGCTTTTTCCTGCTCCTCTTAGCATGATAAAGAAGATTCAAAGAGAGTGAGATGCCAGCTCCTTTCATTCAGTCAGTAGCTTCAAACATTTCTGGTATATGAATAACATGATGTTTTTCAATGGCAAAAATCAATGAATATTGTAAATGCACAAACAGTAATTTCTCCGCATTGCAAGGTGCAATTCTGAAATTTTTTGCTTTTTCCTGCTCCTCTTAGCATGATAAAGAAGATTCAAAGAGAGTGAGATGCCAGCTCCTTTCATTCAGTCAGTAGCTTCAATCATTTCTGGACGTTTTTCAATGGCAAAAATCAATGAATATTGTAAATGCACAAACAGTAATTTCTCCGCATTGCAAGGTGCAATTCTGAAATTTTTTGCTTTTTCCTGCTCCTCTTAGCATGATAAAGAAGATTCAAAGAGAGTGAGATGCCAGCTCCTTTCATTCAGTCAGTAGCTTCAAACATTTCTGGTATATGAAAAACATGTTTTTCAATGGCAAAAATCAATGAATATTGTAAATGCACAAACAGTAATATCTCCACATTGCAAGGTGCAATTCTGAAATTTTTTGCTTTTTCCTGCTAATCCTAGCATGATAAAGAAGATTCAAAGAGAGTGAGATGCCAGCTCCTTTCATTCAGTCAGTAGCTTCAATCATTTCTGGACGTTTTTCAATGGCAAAAATCAATGAATATTGTAAATGCACAGACAGTAATTTCTCCGCATTGCAAGGTGCAATTCTGAAATTTTTTGCTTTTTCCTGCTCCTCTTAGCATGATAAAGAAGATTCAAAGAGAGTGAGATGTCAGCTCCTTTCATTCAGTCAGTAGCTTCAAACATTTCTGGTATATGAATAACATGATGTTTTTCAATGGCAAAAATCAATGTATATTGTAAATGCACAAACAGTAATTTCTCCGCATTGCAAGGTGCAATTCTGAAATTTTTTGCTTTTTCCTGCTCCTCTTAGCATGATAAAGAAGATTCAAAGAGTGTAAGATGCCAGCTCCTTTCATTCAGTCAGTAGCTTCAATCATTTCTGGACGTTTTTCAATGGCAAAAATAAATGAATATTGTAAATGCACAAACAGTAATTTCTCTGCATTGCAAGGTGCAATTCTGAAATTTTTTGCTTTTTCCTGCTCCTCTTAGCATGATAAAGAAGATTCAAAGAGAGTGAGATGCCAGCTCCTTTCATTCAGTCAGTAGCTTCAAACATTTCTGGTATATGAATAACATGATGTTTTTCAATGGCAAAAATCAATGAATATTGTAAATGCACAAACAGTAATTTCTCCGCATTGCAAGGTGCAATTCTGAAATTTTTTGCTTTTTCCTGCTCCTCTTAGCATGATAAAGAAGATTCAAAGAGAGTGAGATGCCAGCTCCTTTCATTCAGTCAGTAGCTTCAATCATTTCTGGACGTTTTTCAATGGCAAAAATCAATGAATATTGTAAATGCACAAACAGTAATTTCTCCGCATTGCAAGGTGCAATTCTGAAATTTTTTGCTTTTTCCTGCTCCTCTTAGCATGATAAAGAAGATTCAAAGAGAGTGAGATGCCAGCTCCTTTCATTCAGTCAGTAGCTTCAATCATTTCTGGACGTTTTTCAATGGCAAAAATCAATGAATATTGTAAATGCACAAACAGTAATTTCTCCGCATTGCAAGGTGCAATTCTGAAATTTTTTGCTTTTTCCTGCTCCTCTTAGCATGATAAAGAAGATTCAAAGAGAGTGAGATGCCAGCTCCTTTCATTCAGTCAGTAGCTTCAAACATTTCTGGTATATGAATATCATGATGTTTTTCAATGGCAAAAATCAATGAATATTGTAAATGCACAAACAGTAATTTCTCCGCATTGCAAGGTGCAATTCTGAAATTTTTTGCTTTTTCCTGCTCCTCTTAGCATGATAAAGAAGATTCAAAGAGAGTGAGATGCCAGCTCCTTTCATTCAGTCAGTAGCTTCAATCATTTCTGGACGTTTTTCAATGGCAAAAATCAATGAATATTGTAAATGCACAAACAGTAATTTCTCCGCATTGCAAGGTGCAATTCTGAAATTTTTTGCTTTTTCCTGCTCCTCTTAGCATGATAAAGAAGATTCAAAGAGAGTGAGATGCCAGCTCCTTTCATTCAGTCAGTAGCTTCAATCATTTCTGGACGTTTTTCAATGGCAAAAATCAATGAATATTGTAAATGCACAAACAGTAATTTCTCCGCATTGCAAGGTGCAATTCTGAAATTTTTTGCTTTTTCCTGCTCCTCTTAGCATGATAAAGAAGATTCAAAGAGAGTGAGATGCCAGCTCCTTTCATTCAGTCAGTAGCTTCAAACATTTCTGGTATATGAATAACATGATGTTTTTCAATGGCAAAAATCAATGAATATTGTAAATGCACAAACAGTAATTTCTCCGCATTGCAAGGTGCAATTCTGAAATTTTTTGCTTTTTCCTGCTCCTCTTAGCATGATAAAGAAGATTCAAAGAGAGTGAGATGCCAGCTCCTTTCATTCAGTCAGTAGCTTCAATCATTTCTGGACGTTTTTCAAAGGCAAAAATCAATGAATATTGTAAATGCACAAACAGTAATTTCTCCGCATTGCAAGGTGCAATTCTGAAATTTTTTGCTTTTTCCTGCTCCTCTTAGCATGATAAAGAAGATTCAAAGAGAGTGAGATGCCAGCTCCTTTCATTCAGTCAGTAGCTTCAATCATTTCTGGAAATTTTTCAATGGCAAAAATCAATGAATATTGTAAATGCACAAACAGTAATTTCTCCGCATTGCAAGGTGCAATTCTGAAATTTTTTGCTTTTTCCTGCTCCTCTTAGCATGATAAAGAAAATTCAAAGAGAGTGAGATGCCAGCTCCTTTCATTCAGTCAGTAGCTTCAAACATTTCTTGTATATGAATAACATGATGTTTTTCAATGGCAAAAATCAATGAATATTGTAAATGCACAAACAGTAATTTCTCAGTATTGCAAGGTGCAATTCTGAAATTTTTTGCTTTTTCCTGCTCCTCTTAGCATGATAAAGAAGATTCAAAGAGAGTGAGATGCCAGCTCCTTTCATTCAGTCAGTAGCTTCAATCATTTCTGGACGTTTTTCAATGGCAAAAATCAATGAATATTGTAAATGCACAAACAGTAATTTCTCCGCATTGCAAGGTGCAATTCTGAAATTTTTTGCTTTTTCCTGCTCCTCTTAGCATGATAAAGAAGATTCAAAGAGAGTGAGATGCCAGCTCCTTTCATTCAGTCAGTAGCTTCAAACATTTCTGGTATATGAATAACATGATGTTTTTCAATGGCAAAAATCAATGAATATTGTAAATGCACAAACAGTAATTTCTCTGCATTGCAAGGTGCAATTCTGAAATTTTTTGCTTTTTCCTGCTCCTCTTAGCATGATAAAGAAGATTCAAAGAGAGTGAGATGCCAGCTCCTTTCATTCAGTCAGTAGCTTCAATCATTTCTGGACGTTTTTCAATGGCAAAAATCAATGAATATTGTAAATGCACAAACAGTAATTTCTCCGCATTGCAAGGTGCAATTCTGAAATTTTTTGCTTTTTCCTGCTACTCTTAGCATGATAAAGAAGATTCAAAGAGAGTGAGATGCCAGCTCCTTTCATTCAGTCAGTAGCTTCAATCATTTCTGGTATATGAATAACATGATGTTTTTCAATGGCAAAAATCAATGAATATTGTAAATGCACAAACAGTAATTTCTCCGCATTGCAAGGTGCAATTCTGAAATTTTTTGCTTTTTCCTGCTCCTCTTAGCATGATAAAGAAGATTCAAAGAGAGTGAGATGCCAGCTCCTTTCATTCAGTCAGTAGCTTCAATCATTTCTGGTATATGAATAACATGATGTTTTTCAATGGCAAAAATCAATGAATATTGTAAATGCACAAACAGTAATTTCTCCGCATTGCAAGGTGCAATTCTGAAATTTTTTGCTTTTTCCTGCTCCTCTTAGCATGATAAAGAAGATTCAAAGAGAGTGAGATGCCAGCTCCTTTCATTCAGTCAGTAGCTTCAAACATTTCTGGTATATGAATAACATGATGTTTTTCAATGGCAAAAATCAATGAATATTGTAAATGCACAAACAGTAATTTCTCCGCATTGCAAGGTGCAATTCTGAAATTTTTTGCTTTTTCCTGCTCCTCTTAGCATGATAAAGAAGATTCAAAGAGAGTGAGATGCCAGCTCCTTTCATTCAGTCAGTAGCTTCAATCATTTCTGGACGTTTTTCAATGGCAAAAATCAATGAATATTGTAAATGCACAAACAGTAATTTCTCCGCATTGCAAGGTGCAATTCTGAAATTTTTTGCTTTTTCCTGCTCCTCTTAGCATGATAAAGAAGATTCAAAGAGAGTGAGATGCCAGCTCCTTTCATTCAGTCAGTAGCTTCAAACATTTCTGGTATATGAAAAACATGTTTTTCAATGGCAAAAATCAATGAATATTGTAAATGCACAAACAGTAATATCTCCACATTGCAAGGTGCAATTCTGAAATTTTTTGCTTTTTCCTGCTAATCCTAGCATGATAAAGAAGATTCAAAGAGAGTGAGATGCCAGCTCCTTTCATTCAGTCAGTAGCTTCAATCATTTCTGGAAATTTTTCAATGGCAAAAATCAATGAATATTGTAAATGCACAAACAGTAATTTCTCCGCATTGCAAGGTGCAATTCTGAAATTTTTTGCTTTTTCCTGCTCCTCTTAGCATGATAAAGAAGATTCAAAGAGAGTGAGATGCCAGCTCCTTTCATTCAGTCAGTAGCTTCAAACATTTCTGGTATATGAATAACATGATGTTTTTCAATGGCAAAAATCAATGAATATTGTAAATGCACAAACAGTAATTTCTCCGCATTGCAAGGTGCAATTCTGAAATTTTTTGCTTTTTCCTGCTCCTCTTAGCATGATAAAGAAAATTCAAAGAGAGTGAGATGCCAGCTCCTTTCATTCAGTCAGTAGCTTCAAACATTTCTGGTATATGAATAACATGATGTTTTTCAATGGCAAAAATCAATGAATATTGTAAATGCACAAACAGTAATTTCTCCGCATTGCAAGGTGCAATTCTGAAATTTTTTGCTTTTTCCTGCTCCTCTTAGCATGATAAAGAAGATTCAAAGAGAGTGAGATGCCAGCTCCTTTCATTCAGTCAGTAGCTTCAATCATTTCTGGAAATTTTTCAATGGCAAAAATCAATGAATATTGTAAATGCACAAACAGTAATTTCTCCGCATTGCAAGGTGCAATTCTGAAATTTTTTGCTTTTTCCTGCTCCTCTTAGCATGATAAAGAAAATTCAAACAGAGTGAGATGCCAGCTCCTTTCATTCAGTCAGTAGCTTCAAACATTTCTGGTATATGAATAACATGATGTTTTTCAATGGCAAAAATCAATGAATATTGTAAATGCACAAACAGTAATTTCTCAGTATTGCAAGGTGCAATTCTGAAATTTTTTGCTTTTTCCTGCTCCTCTTAGCATGATAAAGAAGATTCAAAGAGAGTGAGATGCCAGCTCCTTTCATTCAGTCAGTAGCTTCAATCATTTCTGGACGTTTTTCAATGGCAAAAATCAATGAATATTGTAAATGCACAAACAGTAATTTCTCCGCATTGCAAGGTGCAATTCTGAAATTTTTTGCTTTTTCCTGCTCCTCTTAGCATGATAAAGAAGATTCAAAGAGAGTGAGATGCCAGCTCCTTTCATTCAGTCAGTAGCTTCAAACATTTCTGGTATATGAATAACATGATGTTTTTCAATGGCAAAAATCAATGAATATTGTAAATGCACAAACAGTAATTTCTCTGCATTGCAAGGTGCAATTCTGAAATTTTTTGCTTTTTCCTGCTCCTCTTAGCATGATAAAGAAGATTCAAAGAGAGTGAGATGCCAGCTCCTTTCATTCAGTCAGTAGCTTCAATCATTTCTGGACGTTTTTCAATGGCAAAAATCAATGAATATTGTAAATGCACAAACAGTAATTTCTCCGCATTGCAAGGTGCAATTCTGAAATTTTTTGCTTTTTCCTGCTCCTCTTAGCATGATAAAGAAGATTCAAAGAGAGTGAGATGCCAGCTCCTTTCATTCAGTCAGTAGCTTCAATCATTTCTGGTATATGAATAACATGATGTTTTTCAATGGCAAAAATCAATGAATATTGTAAATGCACAAACAGTAATTTCTCCGCATTGCAAGGTGCAATTCTGAAATTTTTTGCTTTTTCCTGCTCCTCTTAGCATGATAAAGAAGATTCAAAGAGAGTGAGATGCCAGCTCCTTTCATTCAGTCAGTAGCTTCAATCATTTCTGGTATATGAATAACATGATGTTTTTCAATGGCAAAAATCAATGAATATTGTAAATGCACAACCAGTAATTTCTCCGCATTGCAAGGTGCAATTCTGAAATTTTTTGCTTTTTAGTGCTCCTCTTAGCATGATAAAGAAGATTCAAAGAGAGTGAGATGCCAGCTCCTTTCATTCAGTCAGTAGCTTCAAACATTTCTGGTATATGAATAACATGATGTTTTTCAATGGCAAAAATCAATGAATATTGTAAATGCACAAACAGTAATTTCTCCGCATTGCAAGGTGCAATTCTGAAATTTTTTGCTTTTTCCTGCTCCTCTTAGCATGATAAAGAAGATTCAAAGAGAGTGAGATGCCAGCTCCTTTCATTCAGTCAGTAGCTTCAATCATTTCTGGACGTTTTTCAATGGCAAAAATCAATGAATATTGTAAATGCACAAACAGTAATTTCTCCGCATTGCAAGGTGCAATTCTGAAATTTTTTGCTTTTTCCTGCTCCTCTTAGCATGATAAAGAAGATTCAAAGAGAGTGAGATGCCAGCTCCTTTCATTCAGTCAGTAGCTTCAAACATTTCTGGTATATGAAAAACATGTTTTTCAATGGCAAAAATCAATGAATATTGTAAATGCACAAACAGTAATATCTCCACATTGCAAGGTGCAATTCTGAAATTTTTTGCTTTTTCCTGCTAATCCTAGCATGATAAAGAAGATTCAAAGAGAGTGAGATGCCAGCTCCTTTCATTCAGTCAGTAGCTTCAATCATTTCTGGAAATTTTTCAATGGCAAAAATCAATGAATATTGTAAATGCACAAACAGTAATTTCTCCGCATTGCAAGGTGCAATTCTGAAATTTTTTGCTTTTTCCTGCTCCTCTTAGCATGATAAAGAAGATTCAAAGAGAGTGAGATGCCAGCTCCTTTCATTCAGTCAGTAGCTTCAAACATTTCTGGTATATGAATAACATGATGTTTTTCAATGGCAAAAATCAATGAATATTGTAAATGCACAAACAGTAATTTCTCCGCATTGCAAGGTGCAATTCTGAAATTTTTTGCTTTTTCCTGCTCCTCTTAGCATGATAAAGAAAATTCAAAGAGAGTGAGATGCCAGCTCCTTTCATTCAGTCAGTAGCTTCAAACATTTCTGGTATATGAATAACATGATGTTTTTCAATGGCAAAAATCAATGAATATTGTAAATGCACAAACAGTAATTTCTCCGCATTGCAAGGTGCAATTCTGAAATTTTTTGCTTTTTCCTGCTCCTCTTAGCATGATAAAGAAGATTCAAAGAGAGTGAGATGCCAGCTCCTTTCATTCAGTCAGTAGCTTCAATCATTTCTGGACGTTTTTCAATGGCAAAAATCAATGAATATTGTAAATGCACAAACAGTAATTTCTCCGCATTGCAAGGTGCAATTCTGAAATTTTTTGCTTTTTCCTGCTCCTCTTAGCATGATAAAGAAGATTCAAAGAGAGTGAGATGCCAGGTCCTTTCATTCAGTCAGTAGCTTCAATCATTTCTGGTATATGAATAACATGATGTTTTTCAATGGCAAAAATCAATGAGTATTGTAAATGCACAAACAGTAATTTCTCCGCATTGCAAGGTGCAATTCTGAAATTTTTTGCTTTTTCCTGCTCCTCTTAGCATGATAAAGAAGATTCAAAGAGAGTGAGATGCCAGCTCCTTTCATTCAGTCAGTAGCTTCAAACATATCTGGTATATGAATAACATGATGTTTTTCAATGGCAAAAATCAATGAATATTGTAAATGGACAAACAGTAATTTCTCCGCATTGCAAGGTGCAATTCTGAAATTTTTTGCTTTTTCCTGCTCCTCTTAGCATGATAAAGAATATTCAAAGAGATTGAGATGCCAGCTCCTTTCATTCAGTCAGTAGCTTCAATCATTTCTGGACGTTTTTCAATGGCAAAAATCAATGAATATTGTAAATGCACAAACAGTAATTTCTCCGCATTGCAAGGTGCAATTCTGAAATTTTTTGCTTTTTCCTGCTCCTCTTAGCATGATAAAGAAGATTCAAAGAGAGTGAGATGCCAGCTCCTTTCATTCAGTCAGTAGCTTCAAACATTTCTGGTATATGAATAACATGATGTTTTTCAATGGCAAAAATCAATGAATATTGTAAATGCACAAACAGGAATTTCTCCGCATTGCAAGGTGCAATTCTGAAATTTTTTGCTTTTTCCTGTTCCTCTTAGCATGATAAAGAAGATTCAAAGAGAGTGAGATGCCAGCTCCTTTCATTCAGTCAGTAGCTTCAATCATTTCTGGACGTTTTTCAATGGCAAAAATCAATGAATATTGTAAATGCACAAACAGTAATTTCTCCGCATTGCAAGGTGCAATTCTGAAATTTTTTGCTTTTTCCTGCTCCTCTTAGCATGATAAAGAAGATTCAAAGAGAGTGAGATGCCAGCTCCTTTCATTCAGTCAGTAGCTTCAAACATTTCTGGTATATGAATAACATGATGTTTTTCAATGGCAAAAATCAATGAATATTGTAAATGCACAAACAGTAATTTCTCAGTATTGCAAGGTGCAATTCTGAAATTTTTTGCTTTTTCCTGCTCCTCTTAGCATGATAAAGAAGATTCAAAGAGAGTGAGATGCCAGCTCCTTTCATTCAGTCAGTAGCTTCAATCATTTCTGGACGTTTTTCAATGGCAAAAATCAATGAATATTGTAAATGCACAAACAGTAATTTCTCCGCATTGCAAGGTGCAATTCTGAAATTTTTTGCTTTTTCCTGCTCCTCTTAGCATGATAAAGAAGATTCAAAGAGAGTGAGATGCCAGCTCCTTTCATTCAGTCAGTAGCTTCAAACATTTCTGGTATATGAATAACATGATGTTTTTCAATGGCAAAAATCAATGAATATTGTAAATGCACAAACAGTAATTTCTCTGCATTGCAAGGTGCAATTCTGAAATTTTTTGCTTTTTCCTGCTCCTCTTAGCATGATAAAGAAGATTCAAAGAGAGTGAGATGCCAGCTCCTTTCATTCAGTCAGTAGCTTCAATCATTTCTGGACGTTTTTCAATGGCAAAAATCAATGAATATTGTAAATGCACAAACAGTAATTTCTCCGCATTGCAAGGTGCAATTCTGAAATTTTTTGCTTTTTCCTTCTCCTCTTAGCATGATAAAGAAGATTCAAAGAGAGTGAGATGCCAGCTCCTTTCATTCAGTCAGTAGCTTCAATCATTTCTGGTATATGAATAACATGTTTTTCAATGGCAAAAATCAATGAATATTGTAAATGCACAAACAGTAATTTCTCCGCATTGCAAGGTGCAATTCTGAAATTTTTTGCTTTTTCCTGCTCCTCTTAGCATGATAAAGAAGATTCAAAGAGAGTGAGATGCCAGCTCCTTTCATTCAGTCAGTAGCTTCAAACATTTCTGGTATATGAATAACATGATGTTTTTCAATGGCAAAAATCAATGAATATTGTAAATGCACAAACAGTAATTTCTCCGCATTGCAAGGTGCAATTCTGAAATTTTTTGCTTTTTCCTGCTCCTCTTAGCATGATAAAGAAGATTCAAAGAGAGTGAGATGCCAGCTCCTTTCATTCAGTCAGTAGCTTCAATCATTTCTGGACGTTTTTCAATGGCAAAATCAATGAATATTGTAAATGCACAAACAGTAATTTCTCCGCATTGCAAGGTGCAATTCTGAAATTTTTTGCTTTTTCCTGCTCCTCTTAGCATGATAAAGAAGATTCAAAGAGAGTGAGATGCCAGCTCCTTTCATTCAGTCAGTAGCTTCAAACATATCTGGTATATGAATAACATGATGTTTTTCAATGGCAAAAATCAATGAATATTGTAAATGCACAAACAGTAATTTCTCCGCATTGCAAGGTGCAATTCTGAAATTTTTTGCTTTTTCCTGCTCCTCTTAGCATGATAAAGAAGATTCAAAGAGATTGAGATGCCAGCTCCTTTCATTCAGTCAGTAGCTTCAATCATTTCTGGACGTTTTTCAATGGCAAAAATCAATGAATATTGTAAATGCACAAACAGTAATTTCTCCGCATTGCAAGGTGCAATTCTGAAATTTTTTGCTTTTTCCTGCTCCTCTTAGCATGATAAAGAAGATTCAAAGAGAGTGAGATGCCAGCTCCTTTCATTCAGTCAGTAGCTTCAATCATTTCTGGACGTTTTTCAATGGCAAAAATCAATGAATATTGTAAATGCACAAACAGTAATTTCTCCGCATTGCAAGGTGCAATTCTGAAATTTTTTGCTTTTTCCTGCTCCTCTTAGCATGATAAAGAAGATTCAAAGAGAGTGAGATGCCAGCTCCTTTCATTCAGTCAGTAGCTTCAATCATTTCTGGTCGTTTTTCAATGGCAAAAATCAATGAATATTGTAAATGCACAAACAGTAATTTCTCCGCATTGCAAGGTGCAATTCTGAAATTTTTTGCTTTTTCCTGCTCCTCTTAGCATGATAAAGAAGATTCAAAGAGAGTGAGATGCCAGCTCCTTTCATTCAGTCAGTAGCTTCAATCATTTCTGGTATATGAATAACATGATGTTTTTCAATGGCAAAAATCAATGAATATTGTAAATGCACAAACAGTAATTTCTCCGCATTGCAAGGTGCAATTCTGAAATTTTTTGCTTTTTCCTGCTCCTCTTAGCATGATAAAGAAGATTCAAAGAGAGTGAGATGCCAGCTCCTTTTATTCAGTCTGTAGCTTCAATCATTTCTGTACGTTTTTCAATGGCAAAAATCGATGAATATTGTAAATGCACAAACAGTAATTTCTCCGCATTGCAAGGTGCAATTCTGAAATTTTTTGCTTTTTCCTGCTCCTCTTAGTATGATAAAGAAGATTCAAAGAGAGTGAGATGCCAGCTCCTTTCATTCAGTCAGTAGCTTCAATCATTTCTGGACGTTTTTCAATGGCAAAAATCAATGAATATTGTAAATGCACAAACAGTAATTTCTCCGCATTGCAAGGTGCAATTCTGAAATTTTTTGCTTTTTCCTGCTCCTCTTAGCATGATAAAGAATATTCAAAGAGAGTGAGATGCCAGCTCCTTTCATTCAGTCAGTAGCTTCAAACATTTCTGGTATATGAATAACATGATGTTTTTCAATGGCAAAAATCAATGAATTTTGTAAATGCACAAACAGTAATTTCTCCGCATTGCAAGGTGCAATTCTGAAATTTTTTGCTTTTTCCTGCTCCTCTTAGCATGATAAAGAAGATTCAAAGAGAGTGAGATACCAGCTCCTTTCATTCAGTCAGTAGCTTCAATAATTTCTGGACGTTTTTCAATGGCAAAAATCAATGAATATTGTAAATGCACAAACAGTAATTTCTCCGCATTGCAAGGTGCAATTCTGAAATTTTTTGCTGTTTCCTGCTCCTCTTAGCATGATAAAGAAGATTCAAAGAGAGTGAGATGCCAGCTCCTTTCATTCAGTCAGTAGCTTCAATCATTTCTGGATGTTTTTCAATGGCAAAAATCAATGAATATTGTAAATGCACAGACAGTAATTTCTCCGCATTGCAAGGTGCAATTCTGAAATTTTTTGCTTTTTCCTGCTCCTCTTAGCATGATAAAGAAGATTCAAAGAGAGTGAGATGTCAGCTCCTTTCATTCAGTCAGTAGCTTCAAACATTTCTGGTATATGAATAACATGATGTTTTTCAATGGCAAAAATCAATGAATATTGTAAATGCACAAACAGTAATTTCTCCGCATTGCAAGGTGCAATTCTGAAATTTTTTGCTTTTTCCTGCTCCTCTTAGCATGATAAAGAAGATTCAAAGAGAGTGAGATGCCAGCTCCTTTCATTCAGTTAGTAGCTTCAATCATTTCTGGACGTTTTTCAATGGCAAAAATCAATGAATATTGTAAATGCACAAACAGTAATTTCTCCGCATTGCAAGGTGCAATTCTGAAATTTTTTGCTTTTTCCTGCTCCTCTTAGCATGATAAAGAAGATTCAAAGAGAGTGAGATGCCAGCTCCTTTCATTCAGTCAGTAGCTTCAATCATTTCTGGATGTTTTTCAATGGCAAAAATCAATGAATATTGTAAATGCACAGACAGTAATTTCTCCGCATTGCAAGGTGCAATTCTGAAATTTTTTGCTTTTTCCTGCTCCTCTTAGCATGATAAAGAAGATTCAAAGAGAGTGAGATGCCAGCTCCTTTTATTCAGTCTGTAGCTTCAATCATTTCTGGTATATGAATAACATGATGTTTTTCAATGGCAAAAATCAATGAATATTGTAAATGGACAAACAGTAATTTCTCCGCATTGCAAGGTGCAATTCTGAAATTTTTTGCTTTTTCCTGCTCCTCTTAGCATGATAAGGAAGATTCAAAGAGAGTGAGATGCCAGCTCCTTTCATTCAGTCAGTAGCTTCAATCATTTCTGGACGTTTTTCAATGGCAAAAATCAATGGATATTGTAAATGCAGAAACAGTAATTTCTCCGCATTGCAAGGTGCAATTCTGAAATTTTTTGCTTTTTCCTGCTCCTCTTAGCATGATAAAGAAGATTCAAAGAGAGTGAGATGCCAGCTCCTTTCATTCAGTCAGTAGCTTCAAACATTTCTGGTATATGAATAACATGATGTTTTTCAATGGCAAAAATCAATGAATTTTGTAAATGCACAAACAGTAATTTCTCCGCATTGCAAGGTGCAATTCTGAAATTTTTTGCTTTTTCCTGCTCCTCTTAGCATGATAAAGAAGATTCAAAGAGAGTGAGATGCCAGCTCCTTTCATTCAGTCAGTAGCTTCAATCATTTCTGTATGTTTTTCAATGGCAAAAATCAATGAATATTGTAAATGCACAGACAGTAATTTATCCGCATTGCAAGGTGCAATTATGAAATTTTTTGCTTTTTCCTGCTCCTCTTAGCATGATAAAGAAGATTCAAAGAGAGTGAGATGCCAGCTCCTTTCATTCAGTCAGTAGCTTCAATCATTTCTGGTATATGAATAACATGATGTTTTTCAATGGCAAAAATCAATGAATATTGTAAATGCACAAACAGTAATTTCTCCGCATTGCAAGGTGCAATTCTGAAATTTTTTGCTTTTTCCTGCTCCTCTTAGCATGATAAAGAAGATTCAAAGAGAGTGAGATGCCAGCTCCTTTTATTCAGTCTGTAGCTTCAATCATTTCTGTACGTTTTTCAATGGCAAAAATCGATGAATATTGTAAATGCACAAACAGTAATTTCTCCGCATTGCAAGGTGCAATTCTGAAATTTTTTGCTTTTTCCTGCTCCTCTTAGTATGATAAAGAAGATTCAAAGAGAGTGAGATGCCAGCTCCTTTCATTCAGTCAGTAGCTTCAATCATTTCTGGACGTTTTTCAATGGCAAAAATCAATGAATATTGTAAATGCACAAACAGTAATTTCTCCGCATTGCAAGGTGCAATTCTGAAATGTTTTGCTTTTTCCTGCTCCTCTTAGCATGATAAAGAATATTCAAAGAGAGTGAGATGCCAGCTCCTTTCATTCAGTCAGTAGCTTCAAACATTTCTGGTATATGAATAACATGATGTTTTTCAATGGCAAAAATCAATGAATTTTGTAAATGCACAAACAGTAATTTCTCCGCATTGCAAGGTGCAATTCTGAAATTTTTTGCTTTTTCCTGCTCCTCTTAGCATGATAAAGAAGATTCAAAGAGAGTGAGATACCAGCTCCTTTCATTCAGTCAGTAGCTTCAATAATTTCTGGACGTTTTTCAATGGCAAAAATCAATGAATATTGTAAATGCACAAACAGTAATTTCTCCGCATTGCAAGGTGCAATTCTGAAATTTTTTGCTGTTTCCTGCTCCTCTTAGCATGATAAAGAAGATTCAAAGAGAGTGAGATGCCAGCTCCTTTCATTCAGTCAGTAGCTTCAATCATTTCTGGATGTTTTTCAATGGCAAAAATCAATGAATATTGTAAATGCACAGACAGTAATTTCTCCGCATTGCAAGGTGCAATTCTGAAATTTTTTGCTTTTTCCTGCTCCTCTTAGCATGATAAAGAAGATTCAAAGAGAGTGAGATGTCAGCTCCTTTCATTCAGTCAGTAGCTTCAAACATTTCTGGTATATGAATAACATGATGTTTTTCAATGGCAAAAATCAATGAATATTGTAAATGCACAAACAGTAATTTCTCCGCATTGCAAGGTGCAATTCTGAAATTTTTTGCTTTTTCCTGCTCCTCTTAGCATGATAAAGAAGATTCAAAGAGAGTGAGATGCCAGCTCCTTTCATTCAGTTAGTAGCTTCAATCATTTCTGGACGTTTTTCAATGGCAAAAATCAATGAATATTGTAAATGCACAAACAGTAATTTCTCCGCATTGCAAGGTGCAATTCTGAAATTTTTTGCTTTTTCCTGCTCCTCTTAGCATGATAAAGAAGATTCAAAGAGAGTGAGATGCCAGCTCCTTTCATTCAGTCAGTAGCTTCAATCATTTCTGGATGTTTTTCAATGGCAAAAATCAATGAATATTGTAAATGCACAGACAGTAATTTCTCCGCATTGCAAGGTGCAATTCTGAAATTTTTTGCTTTTTCCTGCTCCTCTTAGCATGATAAAGAAGATTCAAAGAGAGTGAGATGTCAGCTCCTTTCATTCAGTCAGTAGCTTCAAACATTTCTGGTATATGAATAACATGATGTTTTTCAATGGCAAAAATCAATGAATATTGTAAATGCACAAACAGTAATTTCTCCGCATTGCAAGGTGAAATTCTGAAATTTTTTGCTTTTTCCTGCTCCTCTTAGCATGATAAAGAAGATTCAAAGAGAGTGAGATGCCAGCTCCTTTCATTCAGTTAGTAGCTTCAATCATTTCTGGACGTTTTTCAATGGCAAAAATCAATGAATATTGTAAATGCACAAACAGTAATTTCTCCGCATTGCAAGGTGCAATTCTGAAATTTTTTGCTTTTTCCGGCTCCTCTTAGCATGATAAAGAAGATTCAAAGAGAGTGAGATGCCAGCTCCTTTCATTCAGTCAGTAGCTTCAATCATTTCTGGACGTTTTTCAATGGCAAAAATCAATGAATATTGTAAATGCACAAACAGTAATTTCTCCGCATTGCAAGGTGCAATTATGAAATTTTTTGCTTTTTCCTGCTCCTCTTAGCATGACAAAGAAGATTCAAAGAGAGTGAGATGCCAGCTCCTTTCATTCAGTCAGTAGCTTCAATCATTTCTGGACGTTTTTCAATGGCAAAAATCAATGAATATTGTAAATGCACAAACAGTAATTTCTCCGCATTGCAAGGTGCAATTCTGAAATTTTTTGCTTTTTCCTGCTCCTCTTAGCATGATAAAGAAGATTCAAAGAGAGTGAGATGCCAGCTCCTTTCATTCAGTCAGTAGCTTCAAACATTTCTGGACGTTTTTCAATGGCAAAAATCAATGAATATTGTAAATGCACAAACAGTAATTTCTCCGCATTGCAAAGTGCAATTCTGAAATTTTTTGCTTTTTCCTGCTCCTCTTAGCAAGATAAAGAAGATTCAAAGAGAGTGAGATGCCAGCTCCTTTCATTCAGTCAGTAGCTTCAAACATTTCTGGTATATGAATAACATGATGTTTTTCAATGGCAAAAATCAATGAATATTGTAAATGCACAAACAGTAATTTCTCCGCATTGCAAGGTGCAATTCTGAAATTTTTTGCTTTTTCCTGCTCCTCTTAGCATGATAAAGAAGATTCAAAGAGACTGAGATGCCAGCTCCTTTCATTCAGTCAGTAGCTTCAATCATTTCTGGACGTTTTTCAATGGCAAAAATCAATGAATATTGTAAATGCACAAACAGTAATTTCTCCGCATTGCAAGGTGCAATTCTGAAATTTTTTGCTTTTTCCTGCTCCTCTTAGCATGATAAAGAAGATTCAAAGAGAGTGAGATGCCAGCTCCTTTCATTCAGTCAGTAGCTTCAATCATTTCTGGACGTTTTTCAATGGCAAAAATCAATGAATATTGTAAATGCACAAACAGTAATTTCTCCGCATTGCAAGGTGCAATTCTGAAATTTTTTGCTTTTTCCTGCTCCTCTTAGCATGATAAAGAAGATTCAAAGAGAGGGAGATGCCAGCTCCTTTCATTCAGTCAGTAGCTTCAAACATATCTGGTATATGAATAACATGATGTTTTTCAATTGGAAAAATCAATGAATATTGTAAATGCACAAACAGTAATTTCTCCGCATTGTAAGGTGCAATTCTGAAATTTTTTGCTTTTTCCTGCTCCTCTTAGCATGATAAAGAAGATTCAAAGAGATTGAGATGCCAGCTCCTTTCATTCAGTCAGTAGCTTCAATCATTTCTGGACGTTTTTCAATGGCAAAAATCAATGAATATTGTAAATGCACAAACAGTAATTTCTCCGCATTGCAAGGTGCAATTCTGAAATTTTTTGCTTTTTCCTGCTCCTCTTAGCATGATAAAGAAGATTCAAAGAGAGTGAGATGCCAGCTCCTTTCATTCAGTCAGTAGCTTCAATCATTTCTGGACGTTTTTCAATGGCAAAAATCAATGAATATTGTAAATGCACAAACAGTAATTTCTCCGCATTGCAAGGTGCAATTCTGAAATTTTTTGCTTTTTCCTGCTCCTCTTAGCATGATAAAGAAGATTCAAAGACAGTGAGATGCCAGCTCCTTTCATTCAGTCAGTAGCTTCAATCATTTCTGGTCGTTTTTCAATGGCAAAAATCAATGAATATTGTAAATGCACAAACAGTAATTTCTCCGCATTGCAAGGTGCAATTCTGAAATTTTTTAGTTTTTCCTGCTCCTCTTAGCATGATAAAGAAGATTCAAAGAGAGTGAGATGCCAGCTCCTTTCATTCAGTCAGTAGCTTCAAACATTTCTGGTATATGAATAACATGATGTTTTTCAATGGCAAAAATCAATGAATATTGTAAATGGACAAACAGTAATTTCTCCGCATTGCAAGGTGCAATTCTGAAATTTTTTGCTTTTTCCTGCTCCTCTTAGCA
This sequence comes from Phyllobates terribilis, assembly GCF_046119375.1. Classification (NCBI taxonomy): domain Eukaryota; kingdom Metazoa; phylum Chordata; class Amphibia; order Anura; family Dendrobatidae; genus Phyllobates; species Phyllobates terribilis. The sequence goes on from NW_027363420.1 coordinate 138,823, forward strand.
TGATAAAGAAGATTCAAAGAGAGTGAGATGCCAGCTCCTTTCATTCAGTCAGTAGCTTCAATCATTTCTGGACGTTTTTCAATGGCAAAAATCAATGGATATTGTAAATGCACAAACAGTAATTTCTCCGCATTGCAAGGTGCAATTCTGAAATTTTTTGCTTTTTCCTGCTCCTCTTAGCATGATAAAGAAGATTCAAAGAGAGTGAGATGCCAGCTCCTTTCATTCAGTCAGTAGCTTCAAACATTTCTGGTATATGAATAACATGATGTTTTTCAATGGCAAAAATCAATGAATTTTGTAAATGCACAAACAGTAATTTCTCCGCATTGCAAGGTGCAATTCTGAAATTTTTTGCTTTTTCCTGCTCCTCTTAGCATGATAAAGAAGATTCAAAGAGAGTGAGATACCAGCTCCTTTCATTCAGTCAGTAGCTTCAATAATTTCTGGACGTTTTTCAATGGCAAAAATCAATGAATATTGTAAATGCACAAACAGTAATTTCTCCGCATTGCAAGGTGCAATTCTGAAATTTTTTGCTTTTTCCTGCTCCTCTTAGCATGATAAAGAAGATTCAAAGAGAGTGAGATGCCAGCTCCTTTCATTCAGTCAGTAGCTTCAATCATTTCTGTATGTTTTTCAATTGCAAAAATCAATGAATATTGTAAATGCACAGACAGTAATTTATCCGCATTGCAAGGTGCAATTATGAAATTTTTTGCTTTTTCCTGCTCCTCTTAGCATGATAAAGAAGATTCAAAGAGAGTGAGATGCCAGCTCCTTTCATTCAGTCAGTAGCTTCAATCATTTCTGGTATATGAATAACATGATGTTTTTCAATGGCAAAAATCAATGAATATTGTAAATGCACAAACAGTAATTTCTCCGCATTGCAAGGTGCAATTCTGAAATTTTTTGCTTTTTCCTGCTCCTCTTAGCATGATAAAGAAGATTCAAAGAGAGTGAGATGCCAGCTCCTTTTATTCAGTCTGTAGCTTCAATCATTTCTGTACGTTTTTCAATGGCAAAAATCGATGAATATTGTAAATGCACAAACAGTAATTTCTCCGCATTGCAAGGTGCAATTCTGTAATTTTTTGCTTTTTCCTGCTCCTCTTAGTATGATAAAGAAGATTCAAAGAGAGTGAGATGCCAGCTCCTTTCATTCAGTCAGTAGCTTCAATCATTTCTGGACGTTTTTCAATGGCAAAAATCAATGAATATTGTAAATGCACAAACAGTAATTTCTCCGCATTGCAAGGTGCAATTCTGAAATTTTTTGCTTTTTAGTGCTCCTCTTAGCATGATAAAGAAGATTCAAAGAGAGTGAGATGCCAGCTCCTTTCATTCAGTCAGTAGCTTCAAACATTTCTGGTATATGAATAACATGATGTTTTTCAATGGGAAAAATCAATGAATATTGTAAATGCACAAACAGTAATTTCTCCGCATTGCAAGGTGCAATTCTGAAATTTTTTGCTTTTTCCTGCTCCTCTTAGCATGATAAAGAAGATTCAAAGAGAGTGAGATGCCAGCTCCTTTCATTCAGTCAGTAGCTTCAATCATTTCTGGACGTTTTTCAATGGCAAAAATCAATGAATATTGTAAATGCACAAACAGTAATTTCTCCGCATTGCAAGGTGCAATTCTGAAATTTTTTGCTTTTTCCTGCTCCTCTTAGCATGATAAAGAAGATTCAAAGAGAGTGAGATGCCAGGTCCTTTCATTCAGTCAGTAGCTTCAATCATTTCTGGTATATGAATAACATGATGTTTTTCAATGGCAAAAATCAATGAATATTGTAAATGCACAAACAGTAATTTCTCCGCATTGCAAGGTGCAATTCTGAAATTTTTTGCTTTTTCCTGCTCCTCTTAGCATGATAAAGAAGATTCAAAGAGAGTGAGATGCCAGCTCCTTTCATTCAGTCAGTAGCTTCAAACATATCTGGTATATGAATAACATGATGTTTTTCAATGGCAAAAATCAATGAATATTGTAAATGGACAAACAGGAATTTCTCCGCATTGCAAGGTGCAATTCTGAAATTTTTTGCTTTTTCCTGCTCCTCTTAGCATGATAAAGAAGATTCAAAGAGATTGAGATGCCAGCTCCTTTCATTCAGTCAGTAGCTTCAATCATTTCTGGACGTTTTTCAATGGCAAAAATCAATGAATATTGTAAATGCACAAACAGTAATTTCTCCGCATTGCAAGGTGCAATTCTGAAATTTTTTGCTTTTTCCTGCTCCTCTTAGCATGATAAAGAAGATTCAAAGAGAGTGAGATGCCAGCTCCTTTCATTCAGTCAGTAGCTTCAAACATTTCTGGTATATGAATAACATGATGTTTTTCAATGGCAAAAATCAATGAATATTGTAAATGCACAAACAGGAATTTCTCCGCATTGCAAGGTGCAATTCTGAAATTTTTTGCTTTTTCCTGTTCCTCTTAGCATGATAAAGAAGATTCAAAGAGAGTGAGATGCCAGCTCCTTTCATTCAGTCAGTAGCTTCAATCATTTCTGGACGTTTTTCAATGGCAAAAATCAATGAATATTGTAAATGCACAAACAGTAATTTCTCCGCATTGCAAGGTGCAATTCTGAAATTTTTTGCTTTTTCCTGCTCCTCTTAGCATGATAAAGAAGATTCAAAGAGAGTGAGATGCCAGCTCCTTTCATTCAGTCAGTAGCTTCAATCATTTCTGGACGTTTTTCAATGGCAAAAATCAATGAATATTGTAAATGCACAAACAGTAATTTCTCCGCATTGCAAGGTGCAATTCTGAAATTTTTTGCTTTTTCCTGCTCCTCTTAGCATGATAAAGAAGATTCAAAGAGAGTGAGATGCGAGCTCCTTTCATTCAGTCAGTAGCTTCAAACATTTCTGGTATATGAATAACATGATGTTTTTCAATGGCAAAAATCAATGAATATTGTAAATGCACAAACAGTAATTTCTCTGCATTGCAAGGTGCAATTCTGAAATTTTTTGCTTTTTCCTGCTCCTCTTAGCATGATAAAGAAGATTCAAAGAGAGTGAGATGCCAGCTCCTTTCATTCAGTCAGTAGCTTCAATCATTTCTGGACGTTTTTCAATGGCAAAAATCAATGAATATTGTAAATGCACAAACAGTAATTTCTCCGCATTGCAAGGTGCAATTCTGAAATTTTTTGCTTTTTCCTGCTCCTCTTAGCATGATAAAGAAGATTCAAAGAGAGTGAGATGCCAGCTCCTTTCATTCAGTCAGTAGCTTCAATCATTTCTGGTATATGAATAACATGATGTTTTTCAATGGCAAAAATCAATGAATATTGTAAATGCACAAACAGTAATTTCTCCGCATTGCAAGGTGCAATTCTGAAATTTTTTGCTTTTTCCTGCTCCTCTTAGCATGATAAAGAAGATTCAAAGAGAGTGAGATGCCAGCTCCTTTCATTCAGTCAGTAGCTTCAAACATTTCTGGTATATGAATAACATGATGTTTTTCAATGGCAAAAATCAATGAATATTGTAAATGCACAAACAGTAATTTCTCCGCATTGCAAGGTGCAATTCTGAAATTTTTTGCTTTTTCCTGCTCCTCTTAGCATGATAAAGAAGATTCAAAGAGAGTGAGATGCCAGCTCCTTTCATTCAGTCAGTAGCTTCAATCATTTCTGGACGTTTTTCAATGGCAAAAATCAATGAATATTGTAAATGCACAAACAGTAATTTCTCCGCATTGCAAGGTGCAATTCTGAAATTTTTTGCTTTTTCCTGCTCCTCTTAGCATGATAAAGAAGATTCAAAGAGAGGGAGATGCCAGCTCCTTTCATTCAGTCAGTAGCTTCAAACATATCTGGTATATGAATAACATGATGTTTTTCAATGGCAAAAATCAATGAATATTGTAAATGCACAAACAGTAATTTCTCCGCATTGTAAGGTGCAATTCTGAAATTTTTTGCTTTTTCCTGCTCCTCTTAGCATGATAAAGAAGATTCAAAGAGATTGAGATGCCAGCTCCTTTCATTCAGTCAGTAGCTTCAATCATTTCTGGACGTTTTTCAATGGCAAAAATCAATGAATATTGTAAATGCACAAACAGTAATTTCTCCGCATTGCAAGGTGCAATTCTGAAATTTTTTGCTTTTTCCTGCTCCTCTTAGCATGATAAAGAAGATTCAAAGAGAGTGAGATGCCAGCTCCTTTCATTCAGTCAGTAGCTTCAATCATTTCTGGACGTTTTTCAATGGCAAAAATCAATGAATATTGTAAATGCACAAACAGTAATTTCTCCGCATTGCAAGGTGCAATTCTGAAATTTTTTGCTTTTTCCTGCTCCTCTTAGCATGATAAAGAAGATTCAAAGAGAGTGAGATGCCAGCTCCTTTCATTCAGTCAGTAGCTTCAATCATTTCTGGTCGTTTTTCAATGGCAAAAATCAATGAATATTGTAAATGCACAAACAGTAATTTCTCCGCATTGCAAGGTGCAATTCTGAAATTTTTTAGTTTTTCCTGCTCCTCTTAGCATGATAAAGAAGATTCAAAGAGAGTGAGATGCCAGCTCCTTTCATTCAGTCAGTAGCTTCAAACATTTCTGGTATATGAATAACATGATGTTTTTCAATGGCAAAAATCAATGAATATTGTAAATGGACAAACAGTAATTTCTCCGCATTGCAAGGTGCAATTCTGAAATTTTTTGCTTTTTCCTGCTCCTCTTAGCATGATAAAGAAGATTCAAAGAGAGTGAGATGCCAGCTCCTTTCATTCAGTCAGTAGCTTCAATCATTTCTGGACGTTTTTCAATGGCAAAAATCAATGGATATTGTAAATGCACAAACAGTAATTTCTCCGCATTGCAAGGTGCAATTCTGAAATTTTTTGCTTTTTCCTGCTCCTCTTAGCATGATAAAGAAGATTCAAAGAGAGTGAGATGCCAGCTCCTTTCATTCAGTCAGTAGCTTCAAACATTTCTGGTATATGAATAACATGATGTTTTTCAATGACAAAAATCAATGAATTTTGTAAATGCACAAACAGTAATTTCTCCGCATTGCAAGGTGCAATTCTGAAATTTTTTGCTTTTTCCTGCTCCTCTTAGCATGATAAAGAAGATTCAAAGAGAGTGAGATACCAGCTCCTTTCATTCAGTCAGTAGCTTCAATAATTTCTGGACGTTTTTCAATGGCAAAAATCAATGAATATTGTAAATGCACAAACAGTAATTTCTCCGCATTGCAAGGTGCAATTCTGAAATTTTTTGCTTTTTCCTGCTCCTCTTAGCATGATAAAGAAGATTCAAAGAGAGTGAGATGCCAGCTCCTTTCATTCAGTCAGTAGCTTCAATCATTTCTGTATGTTTTTCAATTGCAAAAATCAATGAATATTGTAAATGCACAGACAGTAATTTATCCGCATTGCAAGGTGCAATTATGAAATTTTTTGCTTTTTCCTGCTCCTCTTAGCATGATAAAGAAGATTCAAAGAGAGTGAGATGCCAGCTCTTTTCATTCAGTCAGTAGCTTCAATCATTTCTGGTATATGAATAACATGATGTTTTTCAATGGCAAAAATCAATGAATATTGTAAATGCACAAACAGTAATTTCTCCGCATTGCAAGGTGCAATTCTGAAGTTTTTTGCTTTTTCCTGCTCCTCTTAGCATGATAAAGAAGATTCAAAGAGAGTGAGATGCCAGCTCCTTTTATTCAGTCTGTAGCTTCAATCATTTCTGTACGTTTTTCAATGGCAAAAATCGATGAATATTGTAAATGCACAAACAGTAATTTCTCCGCATTGCAAGGTGCAATTCTGTAATTTTTTGCTTTTTCCTGCTCCTCTTAGTATGATAAAGAAGATTCAAAGAGAGTGAGATGCCAGCTCCTTTCATTCAGTCAGTAGCTTCAATCATTTCTGGACGTTTTTCAATGGCAAAAATCAATGAATATTGTAAATGCACAAACAGTAATTTCTCCGCATTGCAAGGTGCAATTCTGAAATTTTTTGCTTTTTCCTGCTCCTCTTAGCATGATAAAGAATATTCAAAGAGAGTGAGATGCCAGCTCCTTTCATTCAGTCAGTAGCTTCAAACATTTCTGGTATATGAATAACATGATGTTTTTCAATGGCAAAAATCAATGAATTTTGTAAATGCACAAACAGTAATTTCTCCGCATTGCAAGGTGCAATTCTGAAATTTTTTGCTGTTTCCTGCTCCTCTTAGCATGATAAAGAAGATTCAAAGAGAGTGAGATGCCAGCTCCTTTCATTCAGTCAGTAGCTTCAATCATTTCTGGATGTTTTTCAATGGCAAAAATCAATGAATATTGTAAATGCACAGACAGTAATTTCTCCGCATTGCAAGGTGCAATTCTGAAATTTTTTGCTTTTTCCTGCTCCTCTTAGCATGATAAAGAAGATTCAAAGAGAGTGAGATGTCAGCTCCTTTCATTCAGTCAGTAGCTTCAAACATTTCTGGTATATGAATAACATGATGTTTTTCAATGGCAAAAATCAATGAATATTGTAAATGCACAAACAGTAATTTCTCCGCATTGCAAGGTGCAATTCTGAAATTTTTTGCTTTTTCCTGCTCTTCTTAGCATGATAAAGAAGATTCAAAGAGAGTGAGATGCCAGCTCCTTTCATTCAGTTAGTAGCTTCAATCATTTCTGGACGTTTTTCAATGGCAAAAATCAATGAATATTGTAAATGCACAAACAGTAATTTCTCCGCATTGCAAGGTGCAATTCTGAAATTTTTTGCTTTTTCCTGCTCCTCTTAGCATGATAAAGAAGATTCAAAGAGAGTGAGATGCCAGCTCCTTTCATTCAGTCAGTAGCTTCAATCATTTCTGGATGTTTTTCAATGGCAAAAATCAATGAATATTGTAAATGCACAGACAGTAATTTCTCCGCATTGCAAGGTGCAATTCTGAAATTTTTTGCTTTTTCCTGCTCCTCTTAGCATGATAAAGAAGATTCAAAGAGAGTGAGATGTCAGCTCCTTTCATTCAGTCAGTAGCTTCAAACATTTCTGGTATGTGAATAACATGATGTTTTTCAATGGCAAAAATCAATGAATATTGTAAATGCACAAACAGTAATTTCTCCGCATTGCAAGGTGCAATTCTGAAATTTTTTGCTTTTTCCTGCTCCTCTTAGCATGATAAAGAAGATTCAAAGAGAGTGAGATGCCAGCTCCTTTCATTCAGTTAGTAGCTTCAATCATTTCTGGACGTTTTTCAATGGCAAAAATCAATGAATATTGTAAATGCACAAACAGTAATTTCTCCGCATTGCAAGGTGCAATTCTGAAATTTTTTGCTTTTTCCGGCTCCTCTTAGCATGATAAAGAAGATTCAAAGAGAGTGAGATGCCAGCTCCTTTCATTCAGTCAGTAGCTTCAATCATTTCTGGACGTTTTTCAATGGCAAAAATCAATGAATATTGTAAATGCACAAACAGTAATTTCTCCGCATTGCAAGGTGCAATTCTGAAATTTTTTGCTGTTTCCTGCTCCTCTTAGCATGATAAAGAAGATTCAAAGAGAGTGAGATGCCAGCTCCTTTCATTCAGTCAGTAGCTTCAATCATTTCTGGATGTTTTTCAATGGCAAAAATCAATGAATATTGTAAATGCACAGACAGTAATTTCTCCGCATTGCAAGGTGCAATTCTGAAATTTTTTGCTTTTTCCTGCTCCTCTTAGCATGATAAAGAAGATTCAAAGAGAGTGAGATGTCAGCTCCTTTCATTCAGTCAGTAGCTTCAAACATTTCTGGTATATGAATAACATGATGTTTTTCAATGGCAAAAATCAATGAATATTGTAAATGCACAAACAGTAATTTCTCCGCATTGCAAGGTGCAATTCTGAAATTTTTTGCTTTTTCCTGCTCCTCTTAGCATGATAAAGAAGATTCAAAGAGAGTGAGATGCCAGCTCCTTTCATTCAGTTAGTAGCTTCAATCATTTCTGGACGTTTTTCAATGGCAAAAATCAATGAATATTGTAAATGCACAAACAGTAATTTCTCCGCATTGCAAGGTGCAATTCTGAAATTTTTTGCTTTTTCCTGCTCCTCTTAGCATGATAAAGAAGATTCAAAGAGAGTGAGATGCCAGCTCCTTTCATTCAGTCAGTAGCTTCAATCATTTCTGGATGTTTTTCAATGGCAAAAATCAATGAATATTGTAAATGCACAGACAGTAATTTCTCCGCATTGCAAGGTGCAATTCTGAAATTTTTTGCTTTTTCCTGCTCCTCTTAGCATGATAAAGAAGATTCAAAGAGAGTGAGATGTCAGCTCCTTTCATTCAGTCAGTAGCTTCAAACATTTCTGGTATATGAATAACATGATGTTTTTCAATGGCAAAAATCAATGAATATTGTAAATGCACAAACAGTAATTTCTCCGCATTGCAAGGTGCAATTCTGAAATTTTTTGCTTTTTCCTGCTCCTCTTAGCATGATAAAGAAGATTCAAAGAGAGTGAGATGCCAGCTCCTTTCATTCAGTTAGTAGCTTCAATCATTTCTGGACGTTTTTCAATGGCAAAAATCAATGAATATTGTAAATGCACAAACAGTAATTTCTCCGCATTGCAAGGTGCAATTCTGAAATTTTTTGCTTTTTCCGGCTCCTCTTAGCATGATAAAGAAGATTCAAAGAGAGTGAGATGCCAGCTCCTTTCATTCAGTCAGTAGCTTCAATCATTTCTGGACGTTTTTCAATGGCAAAAATCAATGAATATTGTAAATGCACAAACAGTAATTTCTCCGCATTGCAAGGTGCAATTATGAAATTTTTTGCTTTTTCCTGCTCCTCTTAGCATGACAAAGAAGATTCAAAGAGAGTGAGATGCCAGCTCCTTTCATTCAGTCAGTAGCTTCAAACATTTCTGGACGTTTTTCAATGGCAAAAATCAATGAATATTGTAAATGCACAAACAGTAATTTCTCCGCATTGCAAAGTGCAATTCTGAAATTTTTTGCTTTTTCCTGCTCCTCTTAGCAAGATAAAGAAGATTCAAAGAGAGTGAGATGCCAGCTCCTTTCATTCAGTCAGTAGCTTCAAACATTTCTGGTATATGACTAACATGATGTTTTTCAATGGCAAAAATCAATGAATATTGTAAATGCACAAACAGTAATTTCTCCGCATTGCAAGGTGCAATTCTGAAATTTTTTGCTTTTTCCTGCTCCTCTTAGCATGATAAAGAAGATTCAAAGAGACTGAGATGCCAGCTCCTTTCATTCAGTCAGTAGCTTCAATCATTTCTGGACGTTTTTCAATGGCAAAAATCAATGAATATTGTAAATGCACAAACAGTAATTTCTCCGCATTGCAAGGTGCAATTCTGAAATTTTTTGCTTTTTCCTGCTCCTCTTAGCATGATAAAGAAGATTCAAAGAGAGTGAGATGCCATCTCCTTTCATTCAGTCAGTAGCTTCAAACATTTCTGGTATATGAATAACATGATGTTTTTCAATGGCAAAAATCAATGAATATTTTAAATGCACAAACAATAATTTCTCCGCATTGCAAGGTGCAATTCTGAAATTTTTTGCTTTTTCCTGCTCCTCTTAGCATGATAAAGAAGATTCAAAGAGACTGAGATACCAGCTCCTTTCATTCATTCAGTAGCTTCAATCATTTCTGGACGTTTTTCAATGGCAAAAATCAATGAATATTGTAAATGCACAAACAGTAATTTCTCCGCATTGCAAGGTGCAATTCTGAAATATTTTGCTTTTTCCTGCTCCTCTTAGCATGATAAAGAAGATTCAAAGAGAGTGAGATGCCAGCTCCTTTCATTCAGTCAGTAGCTTCAATCATTTCTGGACGTTTTTCAATGGCAAAAATCAATGAATATTGTAAATGCACAGACAGTAATTTCTCCGCATTGCAAGGTGCAATTCTGAAATTTTTTGATTTTTCCTGCTCCTCTTAGCATGATAAAGAAGATTCAAAGAGAGTGAGATGTCAGCTCCTTTCATTCAGTCAGTAGCTTCAAACATTTCTGGTATATGAATAACATGATGTTTTTCAATGGCAAAAATCAATGTATATTGTAAATGCACAAACAGTAATTTCTCCGCATTGCAAGGTGCAATTCTGAAATTTTTTGCTTTTTCCTGCTCCTCTTAGCATGATAAAGAAGATTCAAAGAGAGTAAGATGCCAGCTCCTTTCATTCAGTCAGTAGCTTCAATCATTTCTGGACGTTTTTCAATGGCCAAAATCAATGAATATTGTAAATGCACAAACAGTAATTTCTCCGCATTGCAAGGTGCAATTCTGAAATTTTTTGCTTTTTCCTGCTCCTCTTAGCATGATAAAGAAGATTCAAAGAGAGTGAGATGCCAGCTCCTTTCATTCAGTCAGTAGCTTCAATCATTTCTGGTATATGAATAACATGATGTTTTTCAATGGCAAAAATCAATGAATATTGTAAATGCACAAACAGTAATTTCTCCGCATTGCAAGGTGCAATTCTGAAATTTTTTGCTTTTTCCTGCTCCTCTTAGCATGATAAAGAAGATTCAAAGAGAGTGAGATGCCAGCTCCTTTCATTCAGTCAGTAGCTTCAAACATTTCTGGTATATGAATAACATGATGTTTTTCAATGGCAAAAATCAATGAATATTGTAAATGCACAAACAGTAATTTCTCCGCATTGCAAGGTGCAATTCTGAAATTTTTTGCTTTTTCCTGCTCCTCTTAGCATGATAAAGAAGATTCAAAGAGAGTGAGATGCCAGCTCCTTTCATTCAGTCAGTAGCTTCAATCATTTCTGGGCGTTTTTCAATGGCAAAAATCAATGAATATTGTAAATGCACAAACAGTAATTTCTCCGCATTGCAAGGTGCAATTCTGAAATTTTTTGCTTTTTCCTGCTCCTCTTAGCATGATAAAGAAGATTCAAAGAGAGGGAGATGCCAGCTCCTTTCATTCAGTCAGTAGCTTCAAACATATCTGGTATATGAATAACATGATGTTTTTCAATGGCAAAAATCAATGAATATTGTAAATGCACAAACAGTAATTTCTCCGCATTGTAAGGTGCAATTCTGAAATTTTTTGCTTTTTCCTGCTCCTCTTAGCATGATAAAGAAGATTCAAAGAGATTGAGATGCCAGCTCCTTTCATTCAGTCAGTAGCTTCAATCATTTCTGGACGTTTTTCAATGGCAAAAATCAATGAATATTGTAAATGCACAAACAGTAATTTCTCCGCATTGCAAGGTGCAATTCTGAAATTTTTTGCTTTTTCCTGCTCCTCTTAGCATGATAAAGAAGATTCAAAGAGAGTGAGATGCCAGCTCCTTTCATTCAGTCAGTAGCTTCAATCATTTCTGGACGTTTTTCAATGGCAAAAATCAATGAATATTGTAAATGCACAAACAGTAATTTCTCCGCATTGCAAGGTGCAATTCTGAAATTTTTTGCTTTTTCCTGCTCCTCTTAGCATGATAAAGAAGATTCAAAGAGAGTGAGATGCCAGCTCCTTTCATTCAGTCAGTAGCTTCAATCATTTCTGGTCGTTTTTCAATGGCAAAAATCAATGAATATTGTAAATGCACAAACAGTAATTTCTCCGCATTGCAAGGTGCAATTCTGAAATTTTTTAGTTTTTCCTGCTCCTCTTAGCATGATAAAGAAGATTCAAAGAGAGTGAGATGCCAGCTCCTTTCATTCAGTCAGTAGCTTCAAACATTTCTGGTATATGAATAACATGATGTTTTTCAATGGCAAAAATCAATGAATATTGTAAATGGACAAACAGTAATTTCTCCGCATTGCAAGGTGCAATTCTGAAATTTTTTGCTTTTTCCTGCTCCTCTTAGCATGATAAAGAAGATTCAAAGAGAGTGAGATGCCAGCTCCTTTCATTCAGTCAGTAGCTTCAATCATTTCTGGATGTTTTTCAATGGCAAAAATCAATGGATATTGTAAATGCACAAACAGTAATTTCTCCGCATTGCAAGGTGCAATTCTGAAATTTTTTGCTTTTTCCTGCTCCTCTTAGCATGATAAAGAAGATTCAAAGAGAGTGAGATGCCAGCTCCTTTCATTCAGTCAGTAGCTTCAAACATTTCTGGTATATGAATAACATGATGTTTTTCAATGGCAAAAATCAATGAATTTTGTAAATGCACAAACAGTAATTTCTCCGCATTGCAAGGTGCAATTCTGAAATTTTTTGCTTTTTCCTGCTCCTCTTAGCATGATAAAGAAGATTCAAAGAGAGTGAGATACCAGCTCCTTTCATTCAGTCAGTAGCTTCAATAATTTCTGGACGTTTTTCAATGGCAAAAATCAATGAATATTGTAAATGCACAAACAGTAATTTCTCCGCATTGCAAGGTGCAATTCTGAATTTTTTTGCTTTTTCCTGCTCCTCTTAGCATGATAAAGAAGATTCAAAGAGAGTGAGATGCCAGCTCCTTTCATTCAGTCAGTAGCTTCAATCATTTATGTATGTTTTTCAATTGCAAAAATCAATGAATATTGTAAATGCACAGACAGTAATTTATCCGCATTGCAAGGTGCAATTATGAAATTTTTTGCTTTTTCCTGCTCCTCTTAGCATGATAAAGAAGATTCAAAGAGAGTGAGATGCCAGCTCCTTTCATTCAGTCAGTAGCTTCAATCATTTCTGGTATATGAATAACATGATGTTTTTCAATGGCAAAAATCAATGAATATTGTAAATGCACAAACAGTAATTTCTCCGCATTGCAAGGTGCAATTCTGAAATTTTTTGCTTTTTCCTGCTCCTCTTAGCATGATAAAGAAGATTCAAAGAGAGTGAGATGCCAGCTCCTTTTATTCAGTCTGTAGCTTCAATCATTTCTGTACGTTTTTCAATGGCAAAAATCGATGAATATTGTAAATGCACAAACAGTAATTTCTCCGCATTGCAAGGTGCAATTCTGTAATTTTTTGCTTTTTCCTGCTCCTCTTAGTATGATAAAGAAGATTCAAAGAGAGTGAGATGCCAGCTCCTTTCATTCAGTCAGTAGCTTCAATCATTTCTGGACGTTTTTCAATGGCAAAAATCAATGAATATTGTAAATGCACAAACAGTAATTTCTCCGCATTGCAAGGTGCAATTCTGAAATTTTTTGCTTTTTCCTGCTCCTCTTAGCATGATAAAGAATATTCAAAGAGAGTGAGATGCCAGCTCCTTTCATTCAGTCAGTAGCTTCAAACATTTCTGGTATATGAATAACATGATGTTTTTCAATGGCAAAAATCAATGAATTTTGTAAATGCACAAACAGTAATTTCTCCGCATTGCAAGGTGCAATTCTGAAATTTTTGGCTTTTTCCTGCTCCTCTTAGCATGATAAAGAAGATTCAAAGAGAGTGAGATACCAGCTCCTTTCATTCAGTCAGTAGCTTCAATAATTTCTGGACGTTTTTCAATGGCAAAAATCAATGAATATTGTAAATGCACAAACAGTAATTTCTCCGCATTGCAAGGTGCAATTCTGAAATTTTTTGCTGTTTCCTGCTCCTCTTAGCATGATAAAGAAGATTCAAAGAGAGTGAGATGCCAGCTCCTTTCATTCAGTCAGTAGCTTCAATCATTTCTGGATGTTTTTCAATGGCAAAAATCAATGAATATTGTAAATGCACAGACAGTAATTTCTCCGCATTGCAAGGTGCAATTCTGAAATTTTTTGCTTTTTCCTGCTCCTCTTAGCATGATAAAGAAGATTCAAAGAGAGTGAGATGTCAGCTCCTTTCATTCAGTCAGTAGCTTCAAACATTTCTGGTATATGAATAACATGATGTTTTTCAATGGCAAAAATCAATGAATATTGTAAATGCACAAACAGTAATTTCTCCGCATTGCAAGGTGCAATTCTGAAATTTTTTGCTTTTTCCTGCTCCTCTTAGCATGATAAAGAAGATTCAAAGAGAGTGAGATGCCAGCTCCTTTCATTCAGTTAGTAGCTTCAATCATTTCTGGACGTTTTTCAATGGCAAAAATCAATGAATATTGTAAATGCACAAACAGTAATTTCTCCGCATTGCAAGGTGCAATTCTGAAATTTTTTGCTTTTTCCTGCTCCTCTTAGCATGATAAAGAAGATTCAAAGAGAGTGAGATGCCAGCTCCTTTCATTCAGTCAGTAGCTTCAATCATTTCTGGATGTTTTTCAATGGCAAAAATCAATGAATATTGTAAATGCACAGACAGTAATTTCTCCGCATTGCAAGGTGCAATTCTGAAATTTTTTGCTTTTTCCTGCTCCTCTTAGCATGATAAAGAAGATTCAAAGAGAGTGAGATGTCAGCTCCTTTCATTAAGTCAGTAGCTTCAAACATTTCTGGTATATGAATAACATGATGTTTTTCAATGGCAAAAATCAATGAATATTGTAAATGCACAAACAGTAATTTCTCCGCATTGCAAGGTGCAATTCTGAAATTTTTTGCTTTTTCCTGCTCCTCTTAGCATGATAAAGAAGATTCAAAGAGAGTGAGATGCCAGCTCCTTTCATTCAGTTAGTAGCTTCAATCATTTCTGGACGTTTTTCAATGGCAAAAATCAATGAATATTGTAAATGCACAAACAGTAATTTCTCCGCATTGCAAGGTGCAATTCTGAAATGTTTTGCTTTTTCCGGCTCCTCTTAGCATGATAAAGAAGATTCAAAGAGAGTGAGATGCCAGCTCCTTTCATTCAGTCAGTAGCTTCAATCATTTCTGGACGTTTTTCAATGGCAAAAATCAATGAATATTGTAAATGCACAAACAGTAATTTCTCCGCATTGCAAGGTGCAATTATGAAATTTTTTGCTTTTTCCTGCTCCTCTTAGCATGACAAAGAAGATTCAAAGAGAGTGAGATGCCAGCTCCTTTCATTCAGTCAGTAGCTTCAATCATTTCTGGACGTTTTTCAATGGCAAAAATCAATGAATATTGTAAATGCACAAACAGTAATTTCTCCGCATTGCAAGGTGCAATTCTGAAATTTTTTGCTTTTTCCTGCTCCTCTTAGCATGATAAAGAAGATTCAAAGAGAGTGAGATGCCAGCTCCTTTCATTCAGTCAGTAGCTTCAAACATTTCTGGACGTTTTTCAATGGCAAAAATCAATGAATATTGTAAATGCACAAACAGTAATTTCTCCGCATTGCAAAGTGCAATTCTGAAATTTTTTGCTTTTTCCTGCTCCTCTTAGCAAGATAAAGAAGATTCAAAGAGAGTGAGATGCCAGCTCCTTTCATTCAGTCAGTAGCTTCAAACATTTCTGGTATATGAATAACATGATGTTTTTCAATGGCAAAAATCAATGAATATTGTAAATGCACAAACAGTAATTTCTCCGCATTGCAAGGTGCAATTCTGAAATTTTTTGCTTTTTCCTGCTCCTCTTAGCATGATAAAGAAGATTCAAAGAGACTGAGATGCCAGCTCCTTTCATTCAGTCAGTAGCTTTAATCATTTCTGGACGTTTTTCAATGGCAAAAATCAATGAATATTGTAAATGCACAAACAGTAATTTCTCCGCATTGCAAGGTGCAATTCTGAAATTTTTTGCTTTTTCCTGCTCCTCTTAGCATGATAAAGAAGATTCAAAGAGAGTGAGATGCCAGCTCCTTTCATTCAGTCAGTAGCTTCAAACATTTCTGGTATATGAATAACATGATGTTTTTCAATGGCAAAAATCAATGAATATTTTAAATGCACAAACAATAATTTCTCCGCATTGCAAGGTGCAATTCTGAAATTTTTTGCTTTTTCCTGCTCCTCTTAGCATGATAAAGAAGATTCAAAGAGACTGAGATACCAGCTCCTTTCATTCATTCAGTAGCTTCAATCATTTCTGGACGTTTTTCAATGGCAAAAATCAATGAATATTGTAAATGCACAAACAGTAATTTCTCCGCATTGCAAGGTGCAATTCTGAAATTTTTTGCTTTTTCCTGCTCCTCTTAGCATGATAAAGAAGATTCAAAGAGAGTGAGATGCCAGCTCCTTTCATTCAGTCAGTAGCTTCAATCATTTCTGGACGTTTTTCAATGGCAAAAATCAATGAATATTGTAAATGCACAGACAGTAATTTCTCCGCATTGCAAGGTGCAATTCTGAAATTTTTTGATTTTTCCTGCTCCTCTTAGCATGATAAAGAAGATTCAAAGAGAGTGAGATGTCAGCTCCTTTCATTCAGTCAGTAGCTTCAAACATTTCTGGTATATGAATAACATGATGTTTTTCAATGGCAAAAATCAATGTATATTGTAAATGCACAAACAGTAATTTCTCCGCATTGCAAGGTGCAATTCTGAAATTTTTTGCTTTTTCCTGCTCCTCTTAGCATGATAAAGAAGATTCAAAGAGAGTAAGATGCCAGCTCCTTTCATTCAGTCAGTAGCTTCAATCATTTCTGGACATTTTTCAATGGCCAAAATCAATGAATATTGTAAATGCACAAACAGTAATTTCTCCGCATTGCAAGGTGCAATTCTGAAATTTTTTGCTTTTTCCTGCTCCTCTTAGCATGATAAAGAAGATTCAAAGAGAGTGAGATGCCAGCTCCTTTCATTCAGTCAGTATCTTCAATCATTTCTGGACGTTTTTCAATGGCAAAAATCAATGAATATTGTAAATGCACAAACAGTAATTTCTCCGCATTGCAAGGTGCAATTCTGAAATTTTTTGCTTTTTCCTGCTCCTCTTAGCATGATAAAGAAGATTCAATGAGAGTGAGATGCCAGCTCCTTTCATTCAGTCAGTAGCTTCAAACATTTCTGGTATATGAATAACATGATGTTTTTCAATGGCAAAAATCAATGAATATTGTAAATGCACAAACAGTAATTTCTCCGCATTGCAAGGTGCAATTCTGAAATTTTTTGCTTTTTCCTGCTCCTCTTAGCATGATAAAGAAGATTCAAAGAGAGTGAGATGCCAGCTCCTTTCATTCAGTCAGTAGCTTCAATCATTTCTGGACGTTTTTCAATGGCAAAAATCAATGAATATTGTAAATGCACAAACAGTAATTTCTCCGCATTGCAAGGTGCAATTCTGAAATTTTTTGCTTTTTCCTGCTCCTCTTAGCATGATAAAGAAGATTCAAAGAGAGTGAGATGCCAGCTCCTTTCATTCAGTCAGTAGCTTCAAACATTTCTGGTATATGAATAACATGATGTTTTTCAATGGCAAAAATCAATGAATATTGTAAATGCACAAACAGTAATTTCTCCGCATTGCAAGGTGCAATTCTGAAATTTTTTGCTTTTTCCTGCTCCTCTTAGCATGATAAAGAAGATTCAAAGAGAGTGAGATGCCAGCTCCTTTCATTCAGTCAGTAGCTTCAATCATTTCTGGACGTTTTTCAATGGCAAAAATCAATGAATATTGTAAATGCACAAACAGTAATTTCTCCGCATTGCAAGGTGCAATTCTGAAATTTTTTGCTTTTTCCTGCTCCTCTTAGCATGATAAAGAAGATTCAAAGAGAGTGAGATGCCAGCTCCTTTCATTCAGTCAGTAGCTTCAATCATTTCTGGACGTTTTTCAATGGCAAAAATCAATGAATATTGTAAATGCACAAACAGTAATTTCTCCACATTGCAAGGTGCAATTCTGAAATTTTTTGCTTTTTCCTGCTCCTCTTAGCATGATAAAGAAGATTCAAAGAGTGTGAGATGCCAGCTCCTTTCATTCAGTCAGTAGCTTCAAACATTTCTGGTATATGAATAACATGATGTTTTTCAATGGCAAAAATCAATGAATATTGTAAATGCACAAACAGTAATTTCTCCGCATTGCAAGGTGCAATTCTGAAATTTTTTGCTTTTTCCTGCTCCTCTTTGCATGATAAAGAAGATTCAAAGAGAGTGAGATGCCAGCTCCTTTCATTCAGTCAGTAGCTTCAATCATTTCTGGACGTTTTTCAATGGCAAAAATCAATGAATATTGTAAATGCACAAACAGTAATTTCTCCGCATTGCAACGTGCAATTCTGAAATTTTTTGCTTTTTCCTGCTCCTCTTAGCATGATAAAGAAGATTCAAAGAGAGTGAGATGCCAGCTCCTTTCATTCAGTCAGTAGCTTCAATCATTTCTGGACGTTTTTCAATGGCAAAAATCAATGAATATTGTAAATGCACAAACAGTAATTTCTCCGCATTGCAAGGTGCAATTCTGAAATTTTTTGCTTTTTCCTGCTCCTCTTAGCATGATAAAGAAGATTCAAAGAGAGTGAGATGCCAGCTCCTTTCATTCAGTCAGAAGCTTCAATCATTTCTGGACGTTTTTCAATGGCAAAAATCAATGAATATTGTAAATGCACAAACAGTAATTTCTCCGCATCGCAAGGTGCAATTCTGAAATTTTTTGCTTTTTCCTGCTCCTCTTAGCATGATAAAGAAGATTCAATGAGAGTGAGATGCCAGCTCCTTTCATTCAGTCAGTAGCTTCAAACATTTCTGGTATATGAATAACATGATGTTTTTCAATGGCAAAAATCAATGAATATTGTAAATGCACAAACAGTAATTTCTCCGCATTGCAAGGTGCAATTCTGAAATTTTTTGCTTTTTCCTGCTCCTCTTAGCATGATAAAGAAGATTCAAAGAGAGTGAGATGCCAGCTCCTTTCATTCAGTCAGTAGCTTCAATCATTTCTGGACGTTTTTCAATGGCAAAAATCAATGAATATTGTAAATGCACAAACAGTAATTTCTCCGCATTGCAAGGTGCAATTCTGAAATTTTTTGCTTTTTCCTGCTCCTCTTAGCATGATAAAGAAGATTCAAAGAGAGTGAGATGCCAGCTCCTTTCATTCAGTCAGTAGCTTCAAACATTTCTGGTATATGAATAACATGATGTTTTTCAATGGCAAAAATCAATGTATATTGTAAATGCACAAACAGTAATTTCTCCGCATTGCAAGGTGCAATTCTGAAATTTTTTGCTTTTTCCTGCTCCTCTTAGCATGATACAGAAGATTCAAAGAGAGTAAGATGCCAGCTCCTTTCATTCAGTCAGTAGCTTCAATCATTTCTGGACGTTTTTCAATGGCAAAAATCAATGAATATTGTAAATGCACAAACAATAATTTCTCCCCATTGCAAGGTGCAATTCTGAAATTTTTTGCTTTTTCCTGCTCCTCTTAGCATGATAAAGAAGATTCAAAGAGAGTGAGATGCCAGCTCCTTTCATTCAGTCAGTATCTTCAATCATTTCTGGACGTTTTTCAATGGCAAAAATCAATGAATATTGTAAATGCACAAACAGTAATTTCTCCGCATTGCAAGGTGCAATTCTGAAATTTTTTGCTTTTTCCTGCTCCTCTTAGCATGATAAAGAAGATTCAAAGAGAGTGAGATGCCAGCTCCTTTCATTCAGTCAGTAGCTTCAATCATTTCTGGACATTTTTGAATGGCAAAAATCAATGAATATTGTAAATGCACAAACAGTAATTTCTCCGCATTGCAAGGTGCAATTCTGAAATTTTTTGCTTTTTCCTGCTCCTCTTAGCATGATAAAGAAGATTCAAAGAGAGTGAGATGCCAGCTCCTTTCATTCAGTCAGTAGCTTCAAACATTTCTGGTATATGAATAACATGATGTTTTTCAATGGCAAAAATCAATGAATATTGTAAATGCACAAACAGTAATTTCTCCGCATTGCAAGGTGCAATTCTGAAATTTTTTGCTTTTTCCTGCTCCTCTTAGCATGATAAAGAAGATTCAAAGAGAGTGAGATGCCAGCTCCTTTCATTCAGTCAGTAGCTTCAATCATTTCTGGACGTTTTTCAATGGCAAAAATCAATGAATATTGTAAATGCACAAACAGTAATTTCTCCGCATTGCAAGGTGCAATTCTGAAATTTTTTGCTTTTTCCTGCTCCTCTTAGCATGATAAAGAAGATTCAAAGAGAGTGAGATGCCAGCTCCTTTCATTCAGTCAGTAGCTTCAATCATTTCTGGACGTTTTTCAATGGCAAAAATCAATGAATATTGTAAATGCACAAACAGTAATTTCTCCGCATTGCAAGGTGCAATTCTGAAATTTTTTGCTTTTTCCTGCTCCTCTTAGCATGATAAAGAAGATTCAAAGAGAGTGAGATGCCAGCTCCTTTCATTCAGTCAGTAGCTTCAAACATTTCTGGTATATGAATAACATGATGTTTTTCAATGGCAAAAATCAATGAATATTGTAAATGCACAAACAGTAATTTCTCCGCATTGCAAGGTGCAATTCTGAAATTTTTTGCTTTTTCCTGCTCCTCTTAGCATTATAAAGAAGATTCAAAGAGAGTGAGATGCCAGCTCCTTTCATTCAGTCAGTAGCTTCAATCATTTCTGGACGTTTTTCAATGGCAAAAATCAATGAATATTGTAAATGCACAAACAGTAATTTCTCCGCATTGCAAGGTGCAATTCTGAAATTTTTTGCTTTTTCCTGCTCCTCTTAGCATGATAAAGAAGATTCAAAGAGAGTGAGATGTCAGCTCCTTTCATTCAGTCAGTAGCTTCAAACATTTCTGGTATATGAATAACGATGTTTTTCAATGGCAACAATCAATGAATATTGTAAATGCACAAACAGTAATTTCTCCGCATTGCAAGGTGCAATTCTGAAATTTTTTGCTTTTTCCTGCTCCTCTTTGCATGATAAAGAAGATTCAAAGAGAGTGAGATGCCAGCTCCTTTCATTCAGTCAGTAGCTTCAATCATTTCTGGACGTTTTTCAATGGCAAAAATCAATGAATATTGTAAATGCACAAACAGTAATTTCTCCGCATTGCAAGGTGCAATTCTGAAATTTTTTGCTTTTTCCTGCTCCTCTTAGCATGATAAAGAAGATTCAAAGAGAGTGAGATGCCAGCTCCTTTCATTCAGTCAGTAGCTTCAAACATTTCTGGTATATGAATAACATGATGTTTTTCAATGGCAAAAATCAATGAATATTGTAAATGCACAAACAGTAATTTCTCCGCATTGCAAGGTGCAATTCTGAAATTTTTTGCTTTTTCCTGCTCCTCTTAGCATGATAAAGAAGATTCAAAGAGAGTGAGATGTCAGCTCCTTTCATTCAGTCAGTAGCTTCAAACATTTCTGGTATATGAATAACATGATGTTTTTCAATGGCAACAATCAATGAATATTGTAAATGCACAAACAGTAATTTCTCCGCATTGCAAGGTGCAATTCTGAAATTTTTTCCTTTTTCCTGCTCCTCTTTGCATGATAAAGAAGATTCAAAGAGAGTGAGATGCCAGCTCCTTTCATTCAGTCAGTAGCTTCAATCATTTCTGGACGTTTTTCAATGGCAAAAATCAATGAATATTGTAAATGCACAAACAGTAATTTCTCCGCATTGCAAGGTGCAATTCTGAAATTTTTTGCTTTTTCCTGCTCCTCTTAGCATGATAAAGAAGATTCAAAGAGAGTGAGATGCCAGCTCCTTTCATTCAGTCAGTAGCTTCAATCATTTCTGGACGTTTTTCAATGGCAAAAATCAATGAATATTGTAAATGCACAAACAGTAATTTCTCCGCATTGCAAGGTGCAATTCTGAAATTTTTTGCTTTTTCCTGCTCCTCTTAGCATGATAAAGAAGATTCAAAGAGAGTGAGATGCCAGCTCCTTTCATTCAGTCAGTAGCTTCAAACATTTCTGGTATATGAATAACATGATGTTTTTCAATGGCAAAAATCAATGAATATTGTAAATGCACAAACAGTAATTTCTCCGCATTGCAAGGTGCAATTCTGAAATTTTTTGCTTTTTCCTGCTCCTCTTAGCATGATAAAGAAGATTCAAAGAGAGTGAGATGCCAGCTCCTTTCATTCAGTCAGAAGCTTCAATCATTTCTGGACGTTTTTCAATGGCAAAAATCAATGAATATTGTAAATGCACAAACAGTAATTTCTCCGCATTGCAAGGTGCAATTCTGAAATTTTTTGCTTTTTCCTGCTCCTCTTAGCATGATAAAGAAGATTCAAAGAGAGTGAGATGCCAGCTCCTTTCATTCAGTCAGTAGCTTCAAACATTTCTGGTATATGAATAACATGATATTTTTCAATGGCAAAAATCAATGAATATTGTAAATGCACAAACAGTAATTTCTCCGCATTGCAAGGTGCAATTCTGAAATTTTTTGCTTTTTCCTGCTCCTCTTAGCATGTTAAAGAAGATTCAAAGAGAGTGAGATGCCAGCTCCTTTCATTCAGTCAGTAGCTTCAAACATTTCTGGTATATGAATAACATGATGTTTTTCAATGGCAAAAATCTATGAATATTGTAAATGCACAAACAGTAATTTCTCCGCATTGCAAGGTGCAATTCTGAAATTTTTTGCTTTTTCCTGCTCCTCTTAGCATGATAAAGAAGATTCAAAGAGAGTGAGATGTCAGCTCCTTTCATTCAGTCAGTAGCTTCAAACATTTCTGGTATATGAATAACATGATGTTTTTCAATGGCAACAATCAATGAATATTGTAAATGCACAAACAGTAATTTCTCCGCATTGCAAGGTGCAATTCTGAAATTTTTTGCTTTTTCCTGCTCCTCTTTGCATGATAAAGAAGATTCAAAGAGAGTGAGATGCCAGCTCCTTTCATTCAGTCAGTAGCTTCAATCATTTCTGGACGTTTTTCAATGGCAAAAATCAATGAATATTGTAAATGCACAAACAGTAATTTCTCCGCATTGCAAGGTGCAATTCTGAAATTTTTTGCTTTTTCCTGCTCCTCTTAGCATGATAAAGAAGATTCAAATAGAGTGAGAAGCCAGCTCCTTTCATTCAGTCAGTAGCTTCAATGATTTCTGGACGTTTTTCAATGGCAAAAATCAATGAATATTGTAAATGCACAAACAGTAATTTCTCCGCATTGCAAGGTGCAATTCTGAAATTTTTTGCTTTTTCCTGCTCCTCTTAGCATGATAAAGAAGATTCAAAGAGAGTGAGATGCCAGCTCCTTTCATTCAGTCAGTAGCTTCAAACATTTCTGGTATATGAATAACATGATGTTTTTCAATGGCAAAAATCAATGAATATTGTAAATGCACAAACAGTAATTTCTCCGCATTGCAAGGTGCAATTCTGAAATTTTTTGCTTTTTCCTGCTCCTCTTAGCATGATAAAGAAGATTCAAAGAGAGTGAGATGCCAGCTCCTTTCATTCAGTCAGAAGCTTCAATCATTTCTGGACGTTTTTCAATGGCAAAAATCAACGAATATTGTAAATGCACAAACAGTAATTTCTCCGCATTGCAAGGTGCAATTCTGAAATTTTTTGCTTTTTCCTGCTCCTCTTAGCATGATAAAGAAGATTCAAAGAGAGTGAGATGCCAGCTCCTTTCATTCAGTCAGTAGCTTCAAACATTTCTGGTATATGAATAACATGATATTTTTCAATGGCAAAAATCAATGAATATTGTAAATGCACAAACAGTAATTTCTCCGTATTGCAAGGTGCAATTCTGAAATTTTTTGCTTTTTCCTGCTCCTCTTAGCATGATAAAGAAGATTCAAAGAGAGTGAGATGCCAGCTCCTTTCATTCAGTCAGTAGCTTCAATCATTTCTGGACGTTTTTCAATGGCAAAAATCAATGAATATTGTAAATGCACAAACAGTAATTTCTCCGCATTGCAAGGTGCAATTCTGAAATTTTTTGCTTTTTCCTGCTCCTCTTAGCATGATAAAGAAGATTCAAAGAGAGTGAGATGCCAGCTCCTTTCATTCAGTCAGTAGCTTCAATCATTTCTGGACGTTTTTCAATGGCAAAAATCAATGAATATTGTAAATGCACAAACAGTAATTTCTCCGCATTGCAAGGTGCAATTCTGAAATTTTTTGCTTTTTCCTGCTCCTCTTAGCATGATAAAGAAGATTCAAAGAGAGTGAGATGCCAGCTCCTTTCATTCAGTCAGTAGCTTCAAACATTTCTGGTATATGAATAACATGATGTTTTTCAATGGCAAAAATCAATGAATATTGTAAATGCACAAACAGTAATTTCTCCGCATTGCAAGGTGCAATTCTGAAATTTTTTGCTTTTTCCTGCTCCTCTTAGCATTATAAAGAAGATTCAAAGAGAGTGAGATGCCAGCTCCTTTCATTCAGTCAGTAGCTTCAATCATTTCTGGACGTTTTCAATGGCAAAAATCAATGAATATTGTAAATGCACAAACAGTAATTTCTCCGCATTGCAAGGTGCAATTCTGAAATTTTTTGCTTTTTCCTGCTCCTCTTAGCATGATAAAGAAGATTCAAAGAGAGTGAGATGTCAGCTCCTTTCATTCAGTCAGTAGCTTCAAACATTTCTGGTATATGAATAACATGATGTTTTTCAATGGCAACAATCAATGAATATTGTAAATGCACAAACAGTAATTTCTCCGCATTGCAAGGTGCAATTCTGAAATTTTTTGCTTTTTCCTGCTCCTCTTTGCATGATAAAGAAGATTCAAAGAGAGTGAGATGCCAGCTCCTTTCATTCAGTCAGTAGCTTCAATCATTTCTGGACGTTTTTCAATGGCAAAAATCAATGAATATTGTAAATGCACAAACAGTAATTTCTCCGCATTGCAAGGTGCAATTCTGAAATTTTTTGCTTTTTCCTGCTCCTCTTAGCATGATAAAGAAGATTCAAAGAGAGTGAGATGCCAGCTCCTTTCATTCAGTCAGTAGCTTCAATCATTTCTGGACGTTTTTCAATGGCAAAAATCAATGAATATTGTAAATGCACAAACAGTAATTTCTCCGCATTGCAAGGTGCAATTCTGAAATTTTTTGCTTTTTCCTGCTCCTCTTAGCATGATAAAGAAGATTCAAAGAGAGTGAGATGCCAGCTCCTTTCATTCAGTCAGTAGCTTCAAACATTTCTGGTATATGAATAACATGATGTTTTTCAATGGCAAAAATCAATGAATATTGTAAATGCACAAACAGTAATTTCTCCGCATTGCAAGGTGCAATTCTGAAATTTTTTGCTTTTTCCTGCTCCTCTTAGCATGATAAAGAAGATTCAAAGAGAGTGAGATGCCAGCTCCTTTCATTCAGTCAGAAGCTTCAATCATTTCTGGACGTTTTTCAATGGCAAAAATCAATGAATATTGTAAATGCACAAACAGTAATTTCTCCGCATTGCAAGGTGCAATTCTGAAATTTTTTGCTTTTTCCTGCTCCTCTTAGCATGATAAAGAAGATTCAAAGAGAGTGAGATGCCAGCTCCTTTCATTCAGTCAGTAGCTTCAAACATTTCTGGTATATGAATAACATGATGTTTTTCAATGGCAAAAATCAATGAATATTGTAAATGCACAAACAGTAATTTCTCCGCATTGCAAGGTGCAATTCTGAAATTTTTTGCTTTTTCCTGCTCCTCTTAGCATGATAAAGAAGATTCAAAGAGAGTGAGATGCCAGCTCCTTTCATTCAGTCAGTAGCTTCAAACATTTCTGGTATATGAATAACATGTTTTTCAATGGCAAAAATCAATGAATATTGTTAATGCACAAACAGTAATTTCTCCTCATTGCACGGTGCAATTCTGAAATTTTTGCTTTTTCCTGCTCCTCTTAGCATGATAAAGAAGATTCAAAGAGAGTGAGATGCCAGCTCCTTTCATTCAGTCAGTAGCTTCAATCATTTCTGGACGTTTTTCAATGGCAAAAATCAATGAATATTGTAAATGCACAAACAGTAATTTCTCCGCATTGCAAGGTGCAATTCTGAAATTTTTTGCTTTTTCCTGCTCCTCTTAGCATGATAAAGAAGATTCAAAGAGAGTGAGATGCCAGCTCCTTTCATTCAGTCAGTAGCTTCAAACATTTCTGGTATATGAATAACATGATGTTTTTCAATGGCAAAAATCAATGAATATTGTAAATGCACAAACAGTAATTTCTCCGCATTGCAAGGTGCAATTCTGAAATTTTTTGCTTTTTCCTGCTCCTCTTAGCATGATAAAGAAGATTCAAAGAGAGTGAGATGCCAGCTCCTTTCATTCAGTCAGTAGCTTCAATCATTTCTGGACATTTTTCAATGGCAAAAATCAATGAATATTGTAAATGCACAAACAGTAATTTCTACGCATTGCAAGGTGCAATTCTGACATTTTTTGCTTTTTCCTGCTCCTCTTAGCATGATAAAGAAGATTCAAAGAGAGTGAGATGCCAGCTCCTTTCATTCAGTCAGTAGCTTCAAACATTTCTGGTATATGAATAACATGATGTTTTTCAATGGCAAAAATC
The DNA here is from genome assembly GCF_046119375.1 of Phyllobates terribilis. Classification (NCBI taxonomy): domain Eukaryota; kingdom Metazoa; phylum Chordata; class Amphibia; order Anura; family Dendrobatidae; genus Phyllobates; species Phyllobates terribilis. The sequence continues at coordinate 165,047 of NW_027363420.1, forward strand.
AATGAATATTGTAAATGCACAAACAGTAATATCTCCACATTGCAAGGTGCAATTCTGAAATTTTTTGCTTTTTCCTGCTAATCCTAGCATGATAAAGAAGATTCAAAGAGAGTGAGATGCCAGCTCCTTTCATTCAGTCAGTAGCTTCAATCATTTCTGGAAATTTTTCAATGGCAAAAATCAATGAATATTGTAAATGCACAAACAGTAATTTCTCCGCATTGCAAGGTGCAATTCTGAAATTTTTTGCTTTTTCCTGCTCCTCTTAGCATGATAAAGAAGATTCAAAGAGAGTGAGATGCCAGCTCCTTTCATTCAGTCAGTAGCTTCAAACATTTCTGGTATATGAATAACATGATGTTTTTCAATGGCAAAAATCAATGAATATTGTAAATGCACAAACAGTAATTTCTCCGCATTGCAAGGTGCAATTCTGAAATTTTTTGCTTTTTCCTGCTCCTCTTAGCATGATAAAGAAGATTCAAAGAGAGTGAGATGCCAGCTCCTTTCATTCAGTCAGTAGCTTCAAACATTTCTGGTATATGAATAACATGATGTTTTTCAATGGCAAAAATCAATGAATATTGTAAATGCACAAACAGTAATTTCTCCGCATTGCAAGGTGCAATTCTGAAATTTTTTGCTTTTTCCTGCTCCTCTTAGCATGATAAAGAAGATTCAAAGAGAGTGAGATGCCAGCTCCTTTCATTCAGTCAGTAGCTTCAAACATTTCTGGTATATGAATAACATGATGTTTTTCAATGGCAAAAATCAATGAATATTGTAAATGCACAAACAGTAATTTCTCCGCATTGCAAGGTGCAATTCTGAAATTTTTTGCTTTTTCCTGCTCCTCTTAGCATGATAAAGAAGATTCAAAGAGAGTGAGATGCCAGCTCCTTTCATTCAGTCAGAAGCTTCAATCATTTCTGGACGTTTTTCAATGGCAAAAATCAATGAATATTGTAAATGCACAAACAGTAATTTCTCCGCATTGCAAGGTGCAATTCTGAAATTTTTTGCTTTTTCCTGCTCCTCTTAGCATGATAAAGAAGATTCAAAGAGAGTGAGATGCCAGCTCCTTTCATTCAGTCAGTAGCTTCAAACATTTCTGGTATATGAATAACATGATATTTTTCAATGGCAAAAATCAATGAATATTGTAAATGCACAAACAGTAATTTCTCCGCATTGCAAGGTGCAATTCTGAAATTTTTTGCTTTTTCCTGCTCCTCTTAGCATGTTAAAGAAGATTCAAAGAGAGTGAGATGCCAGCTCCTTTCATTCAGTCAGTAGCTTCAAACATTTCTGGTATATGAATAACATGATGTTTTTCAATGGCAAAAATCTATGAATATTGTAAATGCACAAACAGTAATTTCTCCGCATTGCAAGGTGCAATTCTGAAATTTTTTGCTTTTTCCTGCTCCTCTTAGCATGATAAAGAAGATTCAAAGAGAGTGAGATGTCAGCTCCTTTCATTCAGTCAGTAGCTTCAAACATTTCTGGTATATGAATAACATGATGTTTTTCAATGGCAACAATCAATGAATATTGTAAATGCACAAACAGTAATTTCTCCGCATTGCAAGGTGCAATTCTGAAATTTTTTGCTTTTTCCTGCTCCTCTTTGCATGATAAAGAAGATTCAAAGAGAGTGAGATGCCAGCTCCTTTCATTCAGTCAGTAGCTTCAATCATTTCTGGACGTTTTTCAATGGCAAAAATCAATGAATATTGTAAATGCACAAACAGTAATTTCTCCGCATTGCAAGGTGCAATTCTGAAATTTTTTGCTTTTTCCTGCTCCTCTTAGCATGATAAAGAAGATTCAAATAGAGTGAGAAGCCAGCTCCTTTCATTCAGTCAGTAGCTTCAATGATTTCTGGACGTTTTTCAATGGCAAAAATCAATGAATATTGTAAATGCACAAACAGTAATTTCTCCGCATTGCAAGGTGCAATTCTGAAATTTTTTGCTTTTTCCTGCTCCTCTTAGCATGATAAAGAAGATTCAAAGAGAGTGAGATGCCAGCTCCTTTCATTCAGTCAGTAGCTTCAAACATTTCTGGTATATGAATAACATGATGTTTTTCAATGGCAAAAATCAATGAATATTGTAAATGCACAAACAGTAATTTCTCCGCATTGCAAGGTGCAATTCTGAAATTTTTTGCTTTTTCCTGCTCCTCTTAGCATGATAAAGAAGATTCAAAGAGAGTGAGATGCCAGCTCCTTTCATTCAGTCAGAAGCTTCAATCATTTCTGGACGTTTTTCAATGGCAAAAATCAACGAATATTGTAAATGCACAAACAGTAATTTCTCCGCATTGCAAGGTGCAATTCTGAAATTTTTTGCTTTTTCCTGCTCCTCTTAGCATGATAAAGAAGATTCAAAGAGAGTGAGATGCCAGCTCCTTTCATTCAGTCAGTAGCTTCAAACATTTCTGGTATATGAATAACATGATATTTTTCAATGGCAAAAATCAATGAATATTGTAAATGCACAAACAGTAATTTCTCCGTATTGCAAGGTGCAATTCTGAAATTTTTTGCTTTTTCCTGCTCCTCTTAGCATGATAAAGAAGATTCAAAGAGAGTGAGATGCCAGCTCCTTTCATTCAGTCAGTAGCTTCAATCATTTCTGGACGTTTTTCAATGGCAAAAATCAATGAATATTGTAAATGCACAAACAGTAATTTCTCCGCATTGCAAGGTGCAATTCTGAAATTTTTTGCTTTTTCCTGCTCCTCTTAGCATGATAAAGAAGATTCAAAGAGAGTGAGATGCCAGCTCCTTTCATTCAGTCAGTAGCTTCAATCATTTCTGGACGTTTTTCAATGGCAAAAATCAATGAATATTGTAAATGCACAAACAGTAATTTCTCCGCATTGCAAGGTGCAATTCTGAAATTTTTTGCTTTTTCCTGCTCCTCTTAGCATGATAAAGAAGATTCAAAGAGAGTGAGATGCCAGCTCCTTTCATTCAGTCAGTAGCTTCAAACATTTCTGGTATATGAATAACATGATGTTTTTCAATGGCAAAAATCAATGAATATTGTAAATGCACAAACAGTAATTTCTCCGCATTGCAAGGTGCAATTCTGAAATTTTTTGCTTTTTCCTGCTCCTCTTAGCATTATAAAGAAGATTCAAAGAGAGTGAGATGCCAGCTCCTTTCATTCAGTCAGTAGCTTCAATCATTTCTGGACGTTTTCAATGGCAAAAATCAATGAATATTGTAAATGCACAAACAGTAATTTCTCCGCATTGCAAGGTGCAATTCTGAAATTTTTTGCTTTTTCCTGCTCCTCTTAGCATGATAAAGAAGATTCAAAGAGAGTGAGATGTCAGCTCCTTTCATTCAGTCAGTAGCTTCAAACATTTCTGGTATATGAATAACATGATGTTTTTCAATGGCAACAATCAATGAATATTGTAAATGCACAAACAGTAATTTCTCCGCATTGCAAGGTGCAATTCTGAAATTTTTTGCTTTTTCCTGCTCCTCTTTGCATGATAAAGAAGATTCAAAGAGAGTGAGATGCCAGCTCCTTTCATTCAGTCAGTAGCTTCAATCATTTCTGGACGTTTTTCAATGGCAAAAATCAATGAATATTGTAAATGCACAAACAGTAATTTCTCCGCATTGCAAGGTGCAATTCTGAAATTTTTTGCTTTTTCCTGCTCCTCTTAGCATGATAAAGAAGATTCAAAGAGAGTGAGATGCCAGCTCCTTTCATTCAGTCAGTAGCTTCAATCATTTCTGGACGTTTTTCAATGGCAAAAATCAATGAATATTGTAAATGCACAAACAGTAATTTCTCCGCATTGCAAGGTGCAATTCTGAAATTTTTTGCTTTTTCCTGCTCCTCTTAGCATGATAAAGAAGATTCAAAGAGAGTGAGATGCCAGCTCCTTTCATTCAGTCAGTAGCTTCAAACATTTCTGGTATATGAATAACATGATGTTTTTCAATGGCAAAAATCAATGAATATTGTAAATGCACAAACAGTAATTTCTCCGCATTGCAAGGTGCAATTCTGAAATTTTTTGCTTTTTCCTGCTCCTCTTAGCATGATAAAGAAGATTCAAAGAGAGTGAGATGCCAGCTCCTTTCATTCAGTCAGAAGCTTCAATCATTTCTGGACGTTTTTCAATGGCAAAAATCAATGAATATTGTAAATGCACAAACAGTAATTTCTCCGCATTGCAAGGTGCAATTCTGAAATTTTTTGCTTTTTCCTGCTCCTCTTAGCATGATAAAGAAGATTCAAAGAGAGTGAGATGCCAGCTCCTTTCATTCAGTCAGTAGCTTCAAACATTTCTGGTATATGAATAACATGATGTTTTTCAATGGCAAAAATCAATGAATATTGTAAATGCACAAACAGTAATTTCTCCGCATTGCAAGGTGCAATTCTGAAATTTTTTGCTTTTTCCTGCTCCTCTTAGCATGATAAAGAAGATTCAAAGAGAGTGAGATGCCAGCTCCTTTCATTCAGTCAGTAGCTTCAAACATTTCTGGTATATGAATAACATGTTTTTCAATGGCAAAAATCAATGAATATTGTTAATGCACAAACAGTAATTTCTCCTCATTGCACGGTGCAATTCTGAAATTTTTGCTTTTTCCTGCTCCTCTTAGCATGATAAAGAAGATTCAAAGAGAGTGAGATGCCAGCTCCTTTCATTCAGTCAGTAGCTTCAATCATTTCTGGACGTTTTTCAATGGCAAAAATCAATGAATATTGTAAATGCACAAACAGTAATTTCTCCGCATTGCAAGGTGCAATTCTGAAATTTTTTGCTTTTTCCTGCTCCTCTTAGCATGATAAAGAAGATTCAAAGAGAGTGAGATGCCAGCTCCTTTCATTCAGTCAGTAGCTTCAAACATTTCTGGTATATGAATAACATGATGTTTTTCAATGGCAAAAATCAATGAATATTGTAAATGCACAAACAGTAATTTCTCCGCATTGCAAGGTGCAATTCTGAAATTTTTTGCTTTTTCCTGCTCCTCTTAGCATGATAAAGAAGATTCAAAGAGAGTGAGATGCCAGCTCCTTTCATTCAGTCAGTAGCTTCAATCATTTCTGGACATTTTTCAATGGCAAAAATCAATGAATATTGTAAATGCACAAACAGTAATTTCTACGCATTGCAAGGTGCAATTCTGACATTTTTTGCTTTTTCCTGCTCCTCTTAGCATGATAAAGAAGATTCAAAGAGAGTGAGATGCCAGCTCCTTTCATTCAGTCAGTAGCTTCAAACATTTCTGGTATATGAATAACATGATGTTTTTCAATGGCAAAAATCAATGAATATTGTAAATGCACAAACAGTAATATCTCCACATTGCAAGGTGCAATTCTGAAATTTTTTGCTTTTTCCTGCTAATCCTAGCATGATAAAGAAGATTCAAAGAGAGTGAGATGCCAGCTCCTTTCATTCAGTCAGTAGCTTCAATCATTTCTGGAAATTTTTCAATGGCAAAAATCAATGAATATTGTAAATGCACAAACAGTAATTTCTCCGCATTGCAAGGTGCAATTCTGAAATTTTTTGCTTTTTCCTGCTCCTCTTAGCATGATAAAGAAGATTCAAAGAGAGTGAGATGCCAGCTCCTTTCATTCAGTCAGTAGCTTCAAACATTTCTGGTATATGAATAACATGATGTTTTTCAATGGCAAAAATCAATGAATATTGTAAATGCACAAACAGTAATTTCTCCGCATTGCAAGGTGCAATTCTGAAATTTTTTGCTTTTTCCTGCTCCTCTTAGCATGATAAAGAAAATTCAAAGAGAGTGAGATGCCAGCTCCTTTCATTCAGTCAGTAGCTTCAAACATTTCTGGTATATGAATAACATGATGTTTTTCAATGGCAAAAATCAATGAATATTGTAAATGCACAAACAGTAATTTCTCCGCATTGCAAGGTGCAATTCTGAAATTTTTTGCTTTTTCCTGCTCCTCTTAGCATGATAAAGAAGATTCAAAGAGAGTGAGATGCCAGCTCCTTTCATTCAGTCAGTAGCTTCAATCATTTCTGGACGTTTTTCAATGGCAAAAATCAATGAATATTGTAAATGCACAAACAGTAATTTCTCCGCATTGCAAGGTGCAATTCTGAAATTTTTTGCTTTTTCCTGCTCCTCTTAGCATGATAAAGAAGATTCAAAGAGAGTGAGATGCCAGGTCCTTTCATTCAGTCAGTAGCTTCAATCATTTCTGGTATATGAATAACATGATGTTTTTCAATGGCAAAAATCAATGAATATTGTAAATGCACAAACAGTAATTTCTCCGCATTGCAAGGTGCAATTCTGAAATTTTTTGCTTTTTCCTGCTCCTCTTAGCATGATAAAGAAGATTCAAAGAGAGTGAGATGCCAGCTCCTTTCATTCAGTCAGTAGCTTCAAACATATCTGGTATATGAATAACATGATGTTTTTCAATGGCAAAAATCAATGAATATTGTAAATGGACAAACAGTAATTTCTCCGCATTGCAAGGTGCAATTCTGAAATTTTTTGCTTTTTCCTGCTCCTCTTAGCATGATAAAGAAGACTCAAAGAGATTGAGATGCCAGCTCCTTTCATTCAGTCAGTAGCTTCAATCATTTCTGGACGTTTTTCAATGGCAAAAATCAATGAGTATTGTAAATGCACAAACAGTAATTTCTCCGCATTGCAAGGTGCAATTCTGAAATTTTTTGCTTTTTCCTGCTCCTCTTAGCATGATAAAGAAGATTCAAAGAGAGTGAGATGCCAGCTCCTTTCATTCAGTCAGTAGCTTCAAACATTTCTGGTATATGAATAACATGATGTTTTTCAATGGCAAAAATCAATGAATATTGTAAATGCACAAACAGGAATTTCTCCGCATTGCAAGGTGCAATTCTGAAATTTTTTGCTTTTTCCTGTTCCTCTTAGCATGATAAAGAAGATTCAAAGAGAGTGAGATGCCAGCTCCTTTCATTCAGTCAGTAGCTTCAATCATTTCTGGACGTTTTTCAATGGCAAAAATCAATGAATATTGTAAATGCACAAACAGTAATTTCTCCGCATTGCAAGGTGCAATTCTGAAATTTTTTGCTTTTTCCTGCTCCTCTTAGCATGATAAAGAAGATTCAAAGAGAGTGAGATGCCAGCTCCTTTCATTCAGTCAGTAGCTTCAAACATTTCTGGTATATGAATAACATGATGTTTTTCAATGGCAAAAATCAATGAATATTGTAAATGCACAAACAGTAATTTCTCAGTATTGCAAGGTGCAATTCTGAAATTTTTTGCTTTTTCCTGCTCCTCTTAGCATGATAAAGAAGATTCAAAGAGAGTGAGATGCCAGCTCCTTTCATTCAGTCAGTAGCTTCAATCATTTCTGGACGTTTTTCAATGGCAAAAATCAATGAATATTGTAAATGCACAAACAGTAATTTCTCCGCATTGCAAGGTGCAATTCTGAAATTTTTTGCTTTTTCCTGCTCCTCTTAGCATGATAAAGAAGATTCAAAGAGAGTGAGATGCCAGCTCCTTTCATTCAGTCAGTAGCTTCAAACATTTCTGGTATATGAATAACATGATGTTTTTCAATGGCAAAAATCAATGAATATTGTAAATGCACAAACAGTAATTTCTCTGCATTGCAAGGTGCAATTCTGAAATTTTTTGCTTTTTCCTGCTCCTCTTAGCATGATAAAGAAGATTCAAAGAGAGTGAGATGCCAGCTCCTTTCATTCAGTCAGTAGCTTCAATCATTTCTGGACGTTTTTCAATGGCAAAAATCAATGAATATTGTAAATGCACAAACAGTAATTTCTCCGCATTGCAAGGTGCAATTCTGAAATTTTTTGCTTTTTCCTTCTCCTCTTAGCATGATAAAGAAGATTTAAAGAGAGTGAGATGCCAGCTCCTTTCATTCAGTCAGTAGCTTCAATCATTTCTGGTATATGAATAACATGATGTTTTTCAATGGCAAAAATCAATGAATATTGTAAATGCACAAACAGTAATTTCTCCGCATTGCAAGGTGCAATTCTGAAATTTTTTGCTTTTTCCTGCTCCTCTTAGCATGATAAAGAAGATTCAAAGAGAGTGAGATGCCAGCTCCTTTCATTCAGTCAGTAGCTTCAAACATTTCTGGTATATGAATAACATGATGTTTTTCAATGGCAAAAATCAATGAATATTGTAAATGCACAAACAGTAATTTCTCCGCATTGCAAGGTGCAATTCTGAAATTTTTTGCTTTTTCCTGCTCCTCTTAGCATGATAAAGAAGATTCAAAGAGAGTGAGATGCCAGCTCCTTTCATTCAGTCAGTAGCTTCAATCATTTCTGGACGTTTTTCAATGGCAAAAATCAATGAATATTGTAAATGCACAAACAGTAATTTCTCCGCATTGCAAGGTGCAATTCTGAAATTTTTTGCTTTTTCCTGCTCCTCTTAGCATGATAAAGAAGATTCAAAGAGAGTGAGATGCCAGCTCCTTTCATTCAGTCAGTAGCTTCAAACATATCTGGTATATGAATAACATGATGTTTTTCAATGGCAAAAATCAATGAATATTGTAAATGCACAAACAGTAATTTCTCCGCATTGCAAGGTGCAATTCTGAAATTTTTTGCTTTTTCCTGCTCCTCTTAGCATGATAAAGAAGATTCAAAGAGATTGAGATGCCAGCTCCTTTCATTCAGTCAGTAGCTTCAATCATTTCTGGACGTTTTTCAATGGCAAAAATCAATGAATATTGTAAATGCACAAACAGTAATTTCTCCGCATTGCAAGGTGCAATTCTGAAATTTTTTGCTTTTTCCTGCTCCTCTTAGCATGATAAAGAAGATTCAAAGAGAGTGAGATGCCAGCTCCTTTCATTCAGTCAGTAGCTTCAATCATTTCTGGACGTTTTTCAATGGCAAAAATCAATGAATATTGTAAATGCACAAACAGTAATTTCTCCGCATTGCAAGGTGCAATTCTGAAATTTTTTGCTTTTTCCTGCTCCTCTTAGCATGATAAAGAAGATTCAAAGAGAGTGAGATGCCAGCTCCTTTCATTCAGTCAGTAGCTTCAATCATTTCTGGTCGTTTTTCAATGGCAAAAATCAATGAATATTGTAAATGCACAAACAGTAATTTCTCCGCATTGCAAGGTGCAATTCTGAAATTTTTTAGTTTTTCCTGCTCCTCTTAGCATGATAAAGAAGATTCAAAGAGAGTGAGATGCCAGCTCCTTTCATTCAGTCAGTAGCTTCAAACATTTCTGGTATATGAATAACATGATGTTTTTCAATGGCAAAAATCAATGAATATTGTAAATGGACAAACAGTAATTTCTCCGCATTGCAAGGTGCAATTCTGAAATTTTTTGCTTTTTCCTGCTCCTCTTAGCATGATAAAGAAGATTCAAAGAGAGTGAGATGCCAGCTGCTTTCATTCAGTCAGTAGCTTCAATCATTTCTGGACGTTTTTCAATGGCAAAAATCAATGGATATTGTAAATGCACAAACAGTAATTTCTCCGCATTGCAAGGTGCAATTCTGAAATTTTTTGCTTTTTCCTGCTCCTCTTAGCATGATAAAGAAGATTCAAAGAGAGTGAGATGCCAGCTCCTTTCATTCAGTCAGTAGCTTCAAACATTTCTGGTATATGAATAACATGATGTTTTTCAATGGCAAAAATCAATGAATTTTGTAAATGCACAAACAGTAATTTCTCCGCATTGCAAGGTGCAATTCTGAAATTTTTTGCTTTTTCCTGCTCCTCTTAGCATGATAAAGAAGATTCAAAGAGAGTGAGATACCAGCTCCTTTCATTCAGTCAGTAGCTTCAATAATTTCTGGACGTTTTTCAATGGCAAAAATCAATGAATATTGTAAATGCACAAACAGTAATTTCTCCGCATTGCAAGGTGCAATTCTGAAATTTTTTGCTTTTTCCTGCTCCTCTTAGCATGATAAAGAAGATTCAAAGAGAGTGAGATGCCAGCTCCTTTCATTCAGTCAGTAGCTTCAATCATTTCTGTATGTTTTTCAATGGCAAAAATCAATGAATATTGTAAATGCACAGACAGTAATTTATCCGCATTGCAAGGTGCAATTATGAAATTTTTTGCTTTTTCCTGCTCCTCTTAGCATGATAAAGAAGATTCAAAGAGAGTGAGATGCCAGCTCCTTTCATTCAGTCAGTAGCTTCAATCATTTCTGGTATATGAATAACATGATGTTTTTCAATGGCAAAAATCAATGAATATTGTAAATGCACAAACAGTAATTTCTCCGCATTGCAAGGTGCAATTCTGAAATTTTTTGCTTTTTCCTGCTCCTCTTAGCATGATAAAGAAGATTCAAAGAGAGTGAGATGCCAGCTCCTTTTATTCAGTCTGTAGCTTCAATCATTTCTGTACGTTTTTCAATGGCAAAAATCGATGAATATTGTAAATGCACAAACAGTAATTTCTCCGCATTGCAAGGTGCAATTCTGAAATTTTTTGCTTTTTCCTGCTCCTCTTAGTATGATAAAGAAGATTCAAAGAGAGTGAGATGCCAGCTCCTTTCATTCAGTCAGTAGCTTCAATCATTTCTGGACGTTTTTCAATGGCAAAAATCAATGAATATTGTAAATGCACAAACAGTAATTTCTCCGCATTGCAAGGTGCAATTCTGAAATTTTTTGCTTTTTCCTGCTCCTCTTAGCATGATAAAGAATATTCAAAGAGAGTGAGATGCCAGCTCCTTTCATTCAGTCAGTAGCTTCAAACATTTCTGGTATATGAATAACATGATGTTTTTCAATGGCAAAAATCAATGAATTTTGTAAATGCACAAACAGTAATTTCTCCGCATTGCAAGGTGCAATTCTGAAATTTTTTGCTTTTTCCTGCTCCTCTTAGCATGATAAAGAAGATTCAAAGAGAGTGAGATACCAGCTCCTTTCATTCAGTCAGTAGCTTCAATAATTTCTGGACGTTTTTCAATGGCAAAAATCAATGAATATTGTAAATGCACAAACAGTAATTTCTCCGCATTGCAAGGTGCAATTCTGAAATTTTTTGCTGTTTCCTGCTCCTCTTAGCATGATAAAGAAGATTCAAAGAGAGTGAGATGCCAGCTCCTTTCATTCAGTCAGTAGCTTCAATCATTTCTGGATGTTTTTCAATGGCAAAAATCAATGAATATTGTAAATGCACAGACAGTAATTTCTCCGCATTGCAAGGTGCAATTCTGAAATTTTTTGCTTTTTCCTGCTCCTCTTAGCATGATAAAGAAGATTCAAAGAGTGAGATGTCAGCTCCTTTCATTCAGTCAGTAGCTTCAAACATTTCTGGTATATGAATAACATGATGTTTTTCAATGGCAAAAATCAATGAATATTGTAAATGCACAAACAGTAATTTCTCCGCATTGCAAGGTGCAATTCTGAAATTTTTTGCTTTTTCCTGCTCCTCTTAGCATGATAAAGAAGATTCAAAGAGAGTGAGATGCCAGCTCCTTTCATTCAGTTAGTAGCTTCAATCATTTCTGGACGTTTTTCAATGGCAAAAATCAATGAATATTGTAAATGCACAAACAGTAATTTCTCCGCATTGCAAGGTGCAATTCTGAAATTTTTTGCTTTTTCCTGCTCCTCTTAGCATGATAAAGAAGATTCAAAGAGAGTGAGATGCCAGCTCCTTTCATTCAGTCAGTAGCTTCAATCATTTCTGGATGTTTTTCAATGGCAAAAATCAATGAATATTGTAAATGCACAGACAGTAATTTCTCCGCATTGCAAGGTGCAATTCTGAAATTTTTTGCTTTTTCCTGCTCCTCTTAGCATGATAAAGAAGATTCAAAGAGAGTGAGATGTCAGCTCCTTTCATTCAGTCAGTAGCTTCAAACATTTCTGGTATATGAATAACATGATGTTTTTCAATGGCAAAAATCAATGAATATTGTAAATGCACAAACAGTAATTTCTCCGCATTGCAAGGTGAAATTCTGAAATTTTTTGCTTTTTCCTGCTCCTCTTAGCATGATAAAGAAGATTCAAAGAGAGTGAGATGCCAGCTCCTTTCATTCAGTTAGTAGCTTCAATCATTTCTGGACGTTTTTCAATGGCAAAAATCAATGAATATTGTAAATGCACAAACAGTAATTTCTCCGCATTGCAAGGTGCAATTCTGAAATTTTTTGCTTTTTCCGGCTCCTCTTAGCATGATAAAGAAGATTCAAAGAGAGTGAGATGCCAGCTCCTTTCATTCAGTCAGTAGCTTCAATCATTTCTGGACGTTTTTCAATGGCAAAAATCAATGAATATTGTAAATGCACAAACAGTAATTTCTCCGCATTGCAAGGTGCAAATATGAAATTTTTTGCTTTTTCCAGCTCCTCTTAGCATGACAAAGAAGATTCAAAGAGATTGAGATGCCAGCTCCTTTCATTCAGTCAGTAGCTTCAATCATTTCTGGACGTTTTTCAATGGCAAAAATCAATGAATATTGTAAATGCACAAACAGTAATTTCTCCGCATTGCAAGGTGCAATTCTGAAATTTTTTGCTTTTTCCTGCTCCTCTTAGCATGATAAAGAAGATTCAAAGAGAGTGAGATGCCAGCTCCTTTCATTCAGTCAGTAGCTTCAAACATTTCTGGACGTTTTTCAATGGCAAAAATCAATGAATATTGTAAATGCACAAACAGTAATTTCTCCGCATTGCAAAGTGCAATTCTGAAATTTTTTGCTTTTTCCTGCTCCTCTTAGCAAGATAAAGAAGATTCAAAGAGAGTGAGATGCCAGCTCCTTTCATTCAGTCAGTAGCTTCAAACATTTCTGGTATATGAATAACATGATGTTTTTCAATGGCAAAAATCAATGAATATTGTAAATGCACAAACAGTAATTTCTCCGCATTGCAAGGTGCAATTCTGAAATTTTTTGCTTTTTCCTGCTCCTCTTAGCATGATAAAGAAGATTCAAAGAGACTGAGATGCCAGCTCCTTTCATTCAGTCAGTAGCTTCAATCATTTCTGGACGTTTTTCAATGGCAAAAATCAATGAATATTGTAAATGCACAAACAGTAATTTCTCCGCATTGCAAGGTGCAATTCTGAAATTTTTTGCTTTTTCCTGCTCCTCTTAGCATGATAAAGAAGATTCAAAGAGAGTGAGATGCCAGCTCCTTTCATTCAGTCAGTAGCTTCAATCATTTCTGGACGTTTTTCAATGGCAAAAATCAATGAATATTGTAAATGCACAAACAGTAATTTCTCCGCATTGCAAGGTGCAATTCTGAAATTTTTTGCTTTTTCCTGCTCCTCTTAGCATGATAAAGAAGATTCAAAGAGAGGGAGATGCCAGCTCCTTTCATTCAGTCAGTAGCTTCAAACATATCTGGTATATGAATAACATGATGTTTTTCAATGGCAAAAATCAATGAATATTGTAAATGCACAAACAGTAATTTCTCCGCATTGTAAGGTGCAATTCTGAAATTTTTTGCTTTTTCCTGCTCCTCTTAGCATGATAAAGAAGATTCAAAGAGATTGAGATGCCAGCTCCTTTCATTCAGTCAGTAGCTTCAATCATTTCTGGACGTTTTTCAATGGCAAAAATCAATGAATATTGTAAATGCACAAACAGTAATTTCTCCGCATTGCAAGGTGCAATTCTGAAATTTTTTGCTTTTTCCTGCTCCTCTTAGCATGATAAAGAAGATTCAAAGAGAGTGAGATGCCAGCTCCTTTCATTCAGTCAGTAGCTTCAATCATTTCTGGACGTTTTTCAATGGCAAAAATCAATGAATATTGTAAATGCACAAACAGTAATTTCTCCGCATTGCAAGGTGCAATTCTGAAATTTTTTGCTTTTTCCTGCTCCTCTTAGCATGATAAAGAAGATTCAAAGACAGTGAGATGCCAGCTCCTTTCATTCAGTCAGTAGCTTCAATCATTTCTGGTCGTTTTTCAATGGCAAAAATCAATGAATATTGTAAATGCACAAACAGTAATTTCTCCGCATTGCAAGGTGCAATTCTGAAATTTTTTAGTTTTTCCTGCTCCTCTTAGCATGATAAAGAAGATTCAAAGAGAGTGAGATGCCAGCTCCTTTCATTCAGTCAGTAGCTTCAAACATTTCTGGTATATGAATAACATGATGTTTTTCAATGGCAAAAATCAATGAATATTGTAAATGGACAAACAGTAATTTCTCCGCATTGCAAGGTGCAATTCTGAAATTTTTTGCTTTTTCCTGCTCCTCTTAGCATGATAAAGAAGATTCAAAGAGAGTGAGATGCCAGCTCCTTTCATTCAGTCAGTAGCTTCAATCATTTCTGGACGTTTTTCAATGGCAAAAATCAATGGATATTGTAAATGCACAAACAGTAATTTCTCCGCATTGCAAGGTGCAATTCTGAAATTTTTTGCTTTTTCCTGCTCCTCTTAGCATGATAAAGAAGATTCAAAGAGAGTGAGATGCCAGCTCCTTTCATTCAGTCAGTAGCTTCAAACATTTCTGGTATATGAATAACATGATGTTTTTCAATGGCAAAAATCAATGAATTTTGTAAATGCACAAACAGTAATTTCTCCGCATTGCAAGGTGCAATTCTGAAATTTTTTGCTTTTTCCTGCTCCTCTTAGCATGATAAAGAAGATTCAAATAGAGTGAGATACCAGCTCCTTTCATTCAGTCAGTAGCTTCAATAATTTCTGGACGTTTTTCAATGGCAAAAATCAATGAATATTGTAAATGCACAAACAGTAATTTCTCCGCATTGCAAGGTGCAATTCTGAAATTTTTTGCTTTTTCCTGCTCCTCTTAGCATGATAAAGAAGATTCAAAGAGAGTGAGATGCCAGCTCCTTTCATTCAGTCAGTAGCTTCAATCATTTCTGTATGTTTTTCAATTGCAAAAATCAATGAATATTGTAAATGCACAGACAGTAATTTATCCGCATTGCAAGGTGCAATTATGAAATTTTTTGCTTTTTCCTGCTCCTCTTAGCATGATAAAGAAGATTCAAAGAGAGTGAGATGCCAGCTCCTTTCATTCAGTCAGTAGCTTCAATCATTTCTGGTATATGAATAACATGATGTTTTTCAATGGCAAAAATCAATGAATATTGTAAATGCACAAACAGTAATTTCTCCGCATTGCAAGGTGCAATTCTGAAATTTTTTGCTTTTTCCTGCTCCTCTTAGCATGATAAAGAAGATTCAAAGAGAGTGAGATGCCAGCTCCTTTTATTCAGTCTGTAGCTTCAATCATTTCTGTACGTTTTTCAATGGCAAAAATCGATGAATATTGTAAATGCACAAACAGTAATTTCTCCGCATTGCAAGGTGCAATTCTGTAATTTTTTGCTTTTTCCTGCTCCTCTTAGTATGATAAAGAAGATTCAAAGAGAGTGAGATGCCAGCTCCTTTCATTCAGTCAGTAGCTTCAATCATTTCTGGACGTTTTTCAATGGCAAAAATCAATGAATATTGTAAATGCACAAACAGTAATTTCTCCGCATTGCAAGGTGCAATTCTGAAATTTTTTGCTTTTTAGTGCTCCTCTTAGCATGATAAAGAAGATTCAAAGAGAGTGAGATGCCAGCTCCTTTCATTCAGTCAGTAGCTTCAAACATTTCTGGTATATGAATAACATGATGTTTTTCAATGGGAAAAATCAATGAATATTGTAAATGCACAAACAGTAATTTCTCCGCATTGCAAGGTGCAATTCTGAAATTTTTTGCTTTTTCCTGCTCCTCTTAGCATGATAAAGAAGATTCAAAGAGAGTGAGATGCCAGCTCCTTTCATTCAGTCAGTAGCTTCAATCATTTCTGGACGTTTTTCAATGGCAAAAATCAATGAATATTGTAAATGCACAAACAGTAATTTCTCCGCATTGCAAGGTGCAATTCTGAAATTTTTTGCTTTTTCCTGCTCCTCTTAGCATGATAAAGAAGATTCAAAGAGAGTGAGATGCCAGGTCCTTTCATTCAGTCAGTAGCTTCAATCATTTCTGGTATATGAATAACATGATGTTTTTCAATGGCAAAAATCAATGAATATTGTAAATGCACAAACAGTAATTTCTCCGCATTGCAAGGTGCAATTCTGAAATTTTTTGCTTTTTCCTGCTCCTCTTAGCATGATAAAGAAGATTCAAAGAGAGTGAGATGCCAGCTCCTTTCATTCAGTCAGTAGCTTCAAACATATCTGGTATATGAATAACATGATGTTTTTCAATGGCAAAAATCAATGAATATTGTAAATGGACAAACAGGAATTTCTCCGCATTGCAAGGTGCAATTCTGAAATTTTTTGCTTTTTCCTGCTCCTCTTAGCATGATAAAGAAGATTCAAAGAGATTGAGATGCCAGCTCCTTTCATTCAGTCAGTAGCTTCAATCATTTCTGGACGTTTTTCAATGGCAAAAATCAATGAATATTGTAAATGCACAAACAGTAATTTCTCCGCATTGCAAGGTGCAATTCTGAAATTTTTTGCTTTTTCCTGCTCCTCTTAGCATGATAAAGAAGATTCAAAGAGAGTGAGATGCCAGCTCCTTTCATTCAGTCAGTAGCTTCAAACATTTCTGGTATATGAATAACATGATGTTTTTCAATGGCAAAAATCAATGAATATTGTAAATGCACAAACAGGAATTTCTCCGCATTGCAAGGTGCAATTCTGAAATTTTTTGCTTTTTCCTGTTCCTCTTAGCATGATAAAGAAGATTCAAAGAGAGTGAGATGCCAGCTCCTTTCATTCAGTCAGTAGCTTCAATCATTTCTGGACGTTTTTCAATGGCAAAAATCAATGAATATTGTAAATGCACAAACAGTAATTTCTCCGCATTGCAAGGTGCAATTCTGAAATTTTTTGCTTTTTCCTGCTCCTCTTAGCATGATAAAGAAGATTCAAAGAGAGTGAGATGCCAGCTCCTTTCATTCAGTCAGTAGCTTCAAACATTTCTGGTATATGAATAACATGATGTTTTTCAATGGCAAAAATCAATGAATATTGTAAATGCACAAACAGTAATTTCTCAGTATTGCAAGGTGCAATTCTGAAATTTTTTGCTTTTTCCTGCTCCTCTTAGCATGATAAAGAAGATTCAAAGAGAGTGAGATGCCAGCTCCTTTCATTCAGTCAGTAGCTTCAATCATTTCTGGACGTTTTTCAATGGCAAAAATCAATGAATATTGTAAATGCACAAACAGTAATTTCTCCGCATTGCAAGGTGCAATTCTGAAATTTTTTGCTTTTTCCTGCTCCTCTTAGCATGATAAAGAAGATTCAAAGAGAGTGAGATGCGAGCTCCTTTCATTCAGTCAGTAGCTTCAAACATTTCTGGTATATGAATAACATGATGTTTTTCAATGGCAAAAATCAATGAATATTGTAAATGCACAAACAGTAATTTCTCTGCATTGCAAGGTGCAATTCTGAAATTTTTTGCTTTTTCCTGCTCCTCTTAGCATGATAAAGAAGATTCAAAGAGAGTGAGATGCCAGCTCCTTTCATTCAGTCAGTAGCTTCAATCATTTCTGGACGTTTTTCAATGGCAAAAATCAATGAATATTGTAAATGCACAAACAGTAATTTCTCCGCATTGCAAGGTGCAATTCTGAAATTTTTTGCTTTTTCCTGCTCCTCTTAGCATGATAAAGAAGATTCAAAGAGAGTGAGATGCCAGCTCCTTTCATTCAGTCAGTAGCTTCAATCATTTCTGGTATATGAATAACATGATGTTTTTCAATGGCAAAAATCAATGAATATTGTAAATGCACAAACAGTAATTTCTCCGCATTGCAAGGTGCAATTCTGAAATTTTTTGCTTTTTCCTGCTCCTCTTAGCATGATAAAGAAGATTCAAAGAGAGTGAGATGCCAGCTCCTTTCATTCAGTCAGTAGCTTCAAACATTTCTGGTATATGAATAACATGATGTTTTTCAATGGCAAAAATCAATGAATATTGTAAATGCACAAACAGTAATTTCTCCGCATTGCAAGGTGCAATTCTGAAATTTTTTGCTTTTTCCTGCTCCTCTTAGCATGATAAAGAAGATTCAAAGAGAGTGAGATGCCAGCTCCTTTCATTCAGTCAGTAGCTTCAATCATTTCTGGACGTTTTTCAATGGCAAAAATCAATGAATATTGTAAATGCACAAACAGTAATTTCTCCGCATTGCAAGGTGCAATTCTGAAATTTTTTGCTTTTTCCTGCTCCTCTTAGCATGATAAAGAAGATTCAAAGAGAGGGAGATGCCAGCTCCTTTCATTCAGTCAGTAGCTTCAAACATATCTGGTATATGAATAACATGATGTTTTTCAATGGCAAAAATCAATGAATATTGTAAATGCACAAACAGTAATTTCTCCGCATTGTAAGGTGCAATTCTGAAATTTTTTGCTTTTTCCTGCTCCTCTTAGCATGATAAAGAAGATTCAAAGAGATTGAGATGCCAGCTCCTTTCATTCAGTCAGTAGCTTCAATCATTTCTGGACGTTTTTCAATGGCAAAAATCAATGAATATTGTAAATGCACAAACAGTAATTTCTCCGCATTGCAAGGTGCAATTCTGAAATTTTTTGCTTTTTCCTGCTCCTCTTAGCATGATAAAGAAGATTCAAAGAGAGTGAGATGCCAGCTCCTTTCATTCAGTCAGTAGCTTCAATCATTTCTGGACGTTTTTCAATGGCAAAAATCAATGAATATTGTAAATGCACAAACAGTAATTTCTCCGCATTGCAAGGTGCAATTCTGAAATTTTTTGCTTTTTCCTGCTCCTCTTAGCATGATAAAGAAGATTCAAAGAGAGTGAGATGCCAGCTCCTTTCATTCAGTCAGTAGCTTCAATCATTTCTGGTCGTTTTTCAATGGCAAAAATCAATGAATATTGTAAATGCACAAACAGTAATTTCTCCGCATTGCAAGGTGCAATTCTGAAATTTTTTAGTTTTTCCTGCTCCTCTTAGCATGATAAAGAAGATTCAAAGAGAGTGAGATGCCAGCTCCTTTCATTCAGTCAGTAGCTTCAAACATTTCTGGTATATGAATAACATGATGTTTTTCAATGGCAAAAATCAATGAATATTGTAAATGGACAAACAGTAATTTCTCCGCATTGCAAGGTGCAATTCTGAAATTTTTTGCTTTTTCCTGCTCCTCTTAGCATGATAAAGAAGATTCAAAGAGAGTGAGATGCCAGCTCCTTTCATTCAGTCAGTAGCTTCAATCATTTCTGGACGTTTTTCAATGGCAAAAATCAATGGATATTGTAAATGCACAAACAGTAATTTCTCCGCATTGCAAGGTGCAATTCTGAAATTTTTTGCTTTTTCCTGCTCCTCTTAGCATGATAAAGAAGATTCAAAGAGAGTGAGATGCCAGCTCCTTTCATTCAGTCAGTAGCTTCAAACATTTCTGGTATATGAATAACATGATGTTTTTCAATGGCAAAAATCAATGAATTTTGTAAATGCACAAACAGTAATTTCTCCGCATTGCAAGGTGCAATTCTGAAATTTTTTGCTTTTTCCTGCTCCTCTTAGCATGATAAAGAAGATTCAAAGAGAGTGAGATACCAGCTCCTTTCATTCAGTCAGTAGCTTCAATAATTTCTGGACGTTTTTCAATGGCAAAAATCAATGAATATTGTAAATGCACAAACAGTAATTTCTCCGCATTGCAAGGTGCAATTCTGAAATTTTTTGCTTTTTCCTGCTCCTCTTAGCATGATAAAGAAGATTCAAAGAGAGTGAGATGCCAGCTCCTTTCATTCAGTCAGTAGCTTCAATCATTTCTGTATGTTTTTCAATTGCAAAAATCAATGAATATTGTAAATGCACAGACAGTAATTTATCCGCATTGCAAGGTGCAATTATGAAATTTTTTGCTTTTTCCTGCTCCTCTTAGCATGATAAAGAAGATTCAAAGAGAGTGAGATGCCAGCTCCTTTCATTCAGTCAGTAGCTTCAATCATTTCTGGTATATGAATAACATGATGTTTTTCAATGGCAAAAATCAATGAATATTGTAAATGCACAAACAGTAATTTCTCCGCATTGCAAGGTGCAATTCTGAAATTTTTTGCTTTTTCCTGCTCCTCTTAGCATGATAAAGAAGATTCAAAGAGAGTGAGATGCCAGCTCCTTTTATTCAGTCTGTAGCTTCAATCATTTCTGTACGTTTTTCAATGGCAAAAATCGATGAATATTGTAAATGCACAAACAGTAATTTCTCCGCATTGCAAGGTGCAATTCTGTAATTTTTTGCTTTTTCCTGCTCCTCTTAGTATGATAAAGAAGATTCAAAGAGAGTGAGATGCCAGCTCCTTTCATTCAGTCAGTAGCTTCAATCATTTCTGGACGTTTTTCAATGGCAAAAATCAATGAATATTGTAAATGCACAAACAGTAATTTCTCCGCATTGCAAGGTGCAATTCTGAAATTTTTTGCTTTTTCCTGCTCCTCTTAGCATGATAAAGAATATTCAAAGAGAGTGAGATGCCAGCTCCTTTCATTCAGTCAGTAGCTTCAAACATTTCTGGTATATGAATAACATGATGTTTTTCAATGGCAAAAATCAATGAATTTTGTAAATGCACAAACAGTAATTTCTCCGCATTGCAAGGTGCACTTCTGAAATTTTTTGCTGTTTCCTGCTCCTCTTAGCATGATAAAGAAGATTCAAAGAGAGTGAGATGCCAGCTCCTTTCATTCAGTCAGTAGCTTCAATCATTTCTGGATGTTTTTCAATGGCAAAAATCAATGAATATTGTAAATGCACAGACAGTAATTTCTCCGCATTGCAAGGTGCAATTCTGAAATTTTTTGCTTTTTCCTGCTCCTCTTAGCATGATAAAGAAGATTCAAAGAGAGTGAGATGTCAGCTCCTTTCATTCAGTCAGTAGCTTCAAACATTTCTGGTATATGAATAACATGATGTTTTTCAATGGCAAAAATCAATGAATATTGTAAATGCACAAACAGTAATTTCTCCGCATTGCAAGGTGCAATTCTGAAATTTTTTGCTTTTTCCTGCTCCTCTTAGCATGATAAAGAAGATTCAAAGAGAGTGAGATGCCAGCTCCTTTCATTCAGTTAGTAGCTTCAATCATTTCTGGACGTTTTTCAATGGCAAAAATCAATGAATATTGTAAATGCACAAACAGTAATTTCTCCGCATTGCAAGGTGCAATTCTGAAATTTTTTGCTTTTTCCTGCTCCTCTTAGCATGATAAAGAAGATTCAAAGAGAGTGAGATGCCAGCTCCTTTCATTCAGTCAGTAGCTTCAATCATTTCTGGATGTTTTTCAATGGCAAAAATCAATGAATATTGTAAATGCACAGACAGTAATTTCTCCGCATTGCAAGGTGCAATTCTGAAATTTTTTGCTTTTTCCTGCTCCTCTTAGCATGATAAAGAAGATTCAAAGAGAGTGAGATGTCAGCTCCTTTCATTCAGTCAGTAGCTTCAAACATTTCTGGTATATGAATAACATGATGTTTTTCAATGGCAAAAATCAATGAATATTGTAAATGCACAAACAGTAATTTCTCCGCATTGCAAGGTGCAATTCTGAAATTATTTGCTTTTTCCTGCTCCTCTTAGCATGATAAAGAAGATTCAAAGAGAGTGAGATGCCAGCTCCTTTCATTCAGTTAGTAGCTTCAATCATTTCTGGACGTTTTTCAATGGCAAAAATCAATGAATATTGTAAATGCACAAACAGTAATTTCTCCGCATTGCAAGGTGCAATTCTGAAATTTTTTGCTTTTTCCGGCTCCTCTTAGCATGATAAAGAAGATTCAAAGAGAGTGAGATGCCAGCTCCTTTCATTCAGTCAGTAGCTTCAATCATTTCTGGACGTTTTTCAATGGCAAAAATCAATGAATATTGTAAATGCACAAACAGTAATTTCTCCGCATTGCAAGGTGCAATTATGAAATTTTTTGCTTTTTCCTGCTCCTCTTAGCATGACAAAGAAGATTCAAAGAGAGTGAGATGCCAGCTCCTTTCATTCAGTCAGTAGCTTCAAACATTTCTGGACGTTTTTCAATGGCAAAAATCAATGAATATTGTAAATGCACAAACATTAATTTCTCCGCATTGCAAAGTGCAATTCTGAAATTTTTTGCTTTTTCCTGCTCCTCTTAGCAAGATAAAGAAGATTCAAAGAGAGTGAGATGCCAGCTCCTTTCATTCAGTCAGTAGCTTCAAACATTTCTGGTATATGACTAACATGATGTTTTTCAATGGCAAAAATCAATGAATATTGTAAATGCACAAACAGTAATTTCTCCGCATTGCAAGGTGCAATTCTGAAATTTTTTGCTTTTTCCTGCTCCTCTTAGCATGATAAAGAAGATTCAAAGAGACTGAGATGCCAGCTCCTTTCATTCAGTCAGTAGCTTCAATCATTTCTGGACGTTTTTCAATGGCAAAAATCAATGAATATTGTAAATGCACAAACAGTAATTTCTCCGCATTGCAAGGTGCAATTCTGAAATTTTTTGCTTTTTCCTGCTCCTCTTAGCATGATAAAGAAGATTCAAAGAGAGTGAGATGCCAGCTCCTTTCATTCAGTCAGTAGCTTCAAACATTTCTGGTATATGAATAACATGATGTTTTTCAATGGCAAAAATCAATGAATATTTTAAATGCACAAACAATAATTTCTCCGCATTGCAAGGTGCAATTCTGAAATTTTTTGCTTTTTCCTGCTCCTCTTAGCATGATAAAGAAGATTCAAAGAGACTGAGATACCAGCTCCTTTCATTCATTCAGTAGCTTCAATCATTTCTGGACGTTTTTCAATGGCAAAAATCAATGAATATTGTAAATGCACAAACAGTAATTTCTCCGCATTGCAAGGTGCAATTCTGAAATTTTTTGCTTTTTCCTGCTCCTCTTAGCATGATAAAGAAGATTCAAAGAGAGTGAGATGCCAGCTCCTTTCATTCAGTCAGTAGCTTCAATCATTTCTGGACGTTTTTCAATGGCAAAAATCAATGAATATTGTAAATGCACAGACAGTAATTTCTCCGCATTGCAAGGTGCAATTCTGAAATTTTTTGATTTTTCCTGCTCCTCTTAGCATGATAAAGAAGATTCAAAGAGAGTGAGATGTCAGCTCCTTTCATTCAGTCAGTAGCTTCAAACATTTCTGGTATATGAATAACATGATGTTTTTCAATGGCAAAAATCAATGTATATTGTAAATGCACAAACAGTAATTTCTCCGCATTGCAAGGTGCAATTCTGAAATTTTTTGCTTTTTCCTGCTCCTCTTAGCATGATAAAGAAGATTCAAAGAGAGTGAGATGCCAGCTCCTTTCATTCAGTCAGTAGCTTCAATCATTTCTGGACGTTTTTCAATGGCAAAAATCAATGAATATTGTAAATGCACAAACAGTAATTTCTCCGCATTGCAAGGTGCAATTCTGAAATTTTTTGCTTTTTCCTGCTCCTCTTAGCATGATAAAGAAGATTCAAAGAGAGGGAGATGCCAGCTCCTTTCATTCAGTCAGTAGCTTCAAACATATCTGGTATATGAATAACATGATGTTTTTCAATGGCAAAAATCAATGAATATTGTAAATGCACAAACAGTAATTTCTCCGCATTGTAAGGTGCAATTCTGAAATTTTTTGCTTTTTCCTGCTCCTCTTAGCATGATAAAGAAGATTCAAAGAGATTGAGATGCCAGCTCCTTTCATTCAGTCAGTAGCTTCAATCATTTCTGGACGTTTTTCAATGGCAAAAATCAATGAATATTGTAAATGCACAAACAGTAATTTCTCCGCATTGCAAGGTGCAATTCTGAAATTTTTTGGTTTTTCCTGCTCCTCTTAGCATGATAAAGAAGATTCAAAGAGAGTGAGATGCCAGCTCCTTTCATTCAGTCAGTAGCTTCAATCATTTCTGGACGTTTTTCAATGGCAAAAATCAATGAATATTGTAAATGCACAAACAGTAATTTCTCCGCATTGCAAGGTGCCATTCTGAAATTTTTTGCTTTTTCCTGCTCCTCTTAGCATGATAAAGAAGATTCAAAGAGAGTGAGATGCCAGCTCCTTTCATTCAGTCAGTAGCTTCAATCATTTCTGGTCGTTTTTCAATGGCAAAAATCAATGAATATTGTAAATGCACAAACAGTAATTTCTCCGCATTGCAAGGTGCAATTCTGAAATTTTTTAGTTTTTCCTGCTCCTCTTAGCATGATAAAGAAGATTCAAAGAGAGTGAGATGCCAGCTCCTTTCATTCAGTCAGTAGCTTCAAACATTTCTGGTATATGAATAACATGATGTTTTTCAATGGCAAAAATCAATGAATATTGTAAATGGACAAACAGTAATTTCTCCGCATTGCAAGGTGCAATTCTGAAATTTTTTGCTTTTTCCTGCTCCTCTTAGCATGATAAAGAAGATTCAAAGAGAGTGAGATGCCAGCTCCTTTCATTCAGTCAGTAGCTTCAATCATTTCTGGACGTTTTTCAATGGCAAAAATCAATGGATATTGTAAATGCACAAACAGTAATTTCTCCGCATTGCAAGGTGCAATTCTGAAATTTTTTGCTTTTTCCTGCTCCTCTTAGCATGATAAAGAAGATTCAAAGAGAGTGAGATGCCAGCTCCTTTCATTCAGTCAGTAGCTTCAAACATTTCTGGTATATGAATAACATGATGTTTTTCAATGGCAAAAATCAATGAATTTTGTAAATGCACAAACAGTAATTTCTCCGCATTGCAAGGTGCAATTCTGAAATTTTTTGCTTTTTCCTGCTCCTCTTAGCATGATAAAGAAGATTCAAAGAGAGTGAGATACCAGCTCCTTTCATTCAGTCAGTAGCTTCAATAATTTCTGGACGTTTTTCAATGGCAAAAATCAATGAATATTGTAAATGCACAAACAGTAATTTCTCCGCATTGCAAGGTGCAATTCTGAAATTTTTTGCTTTTTCCTGCTCCTCTTAGCATGATAAAGAAGATTCAAAGAGAGTGAGATGCCAGCTCCTTTCATTCAGTCAGTAGCTTCAATCATTTATGTATGTTTTTCAATTGCAAAAATCAATGAATATTGTAAATGCACAGACAGTAATTTATCCGCATTGCAAGGTGCAATTATGAAATTTTTTGCTTTTTCCTGCTCCTCTTAGCATGATAAAGAAGATTCAAAGAGAGTGAGATGCCAGCTCCTTTCATTCAGTCAGTAGCTTCAATCATTTCTGGTATATGAATAACATGATGTTTTTCAATGGCAAAAATCAATGAATATTGTAAATGCACAAACAGTAATTTCTCCGCATTGCAAGGTGCAATTCTGAAATTTTTTGCTTTTTCCTGCTCCTCTTAGCATGATAAAGAAGATTCAAAGAGAGTGAGATGCCAGCTCCTTTTATTCAGTCTGTAGCTTCAATCATTTCTGTACGTTTTTCAATGGCAAAAATCGATGAATATTGTAAATGCACAAACAGTAATTTCTCCGCATTGCAAGGTGCAATTCTGTAATTTTTTGCTTTTTCCTGCTCCTCTTAGTATGATAAAGAAGATTCAAAGAGAGTGAGATGCCAGCTCCTTTCATTCAGTCAGTAGCTTCAAACATTTCTGGTATATGAATAACATGATGTTTTTCAATGGCAAAAATCAATGAATTTTGTAAATGCACAAACAGTAATTTCTCCGCATTGCAAGGTGCAATTCTGAAATTTTTGGCTTTTTCCTGCTCCTCTTAGCATGATAAAGAAGATTCAAAGAGAGTGAGATACCAGCTCCTTTCATTCAGTCAGTAGCTTCAATAATTTCTGGACGTTTTTCAATGGCAAAAATCAATGAATATTGTAAATGCACAAACAGTAATTTCTCCGCATTGCAAGGTGCAATTCTGAAATTTTTTGCTGTTTCCTGCTCCTCTTAGCATGATAAAGAAGATTCAAAGAGAGTGAGATGCCAGCTCCTTTCATTCAGTCAGTAGCTTCAATCATTTCTGGATGTTTTTCAATGGCAAAAATCAATGAATATTGTAAATGCACAGACAGTAATTTCTCCGCATTGCAAGGTGCAATTCTGAAATTTTTTGCTTTTTCCTGCTCCTCTTAGCATGATAAAGAAGATTCAAAGAGAGTGAGATGTCAGCTCCTTTCATTCAGTCAGTAGCTTCAAACATTTCTGGTATATGAATAACATGATGTTTTTCAATGGCAAAAATCAATGAATATTGTAAATGCACAAACAGTAATTTCTCCGCATTGCAAGGTGCAATTCTGAAATTTTTTGCTTTTTCCTGCTCCTCTTAGCATGATAAAGAAGATTCAAAGAGAGTGAGATGCCAGCTCCTTTCATTCAGTTAGTAGCTTCAATCATTTCTGGACGTTTTTCAATGGCAAAAATCAATGAATATTGTAAATGCACAAACAGTAATTTCTCCGCATTGCAAGGTGCAATTCTGGAATTTTTTGCTTTTTCCTGCTCCTCTTAGCATGATAAAGAAGATTCAAAGAGAGTGAGATGCCAGCTCCTTTCATTCAGTCAGTAGCTTCAATCATTTCTGGATGTTTTTCAATGGCAAAAATCAATGAATATTGTAAATGCACAGACAGTAATTTCTCCGCATTGCAAGGTGCAATTCTGAAATTTTTTGCTTTTTCCTGCTCCTCTTAGCATGATAAAGAAGATTCAAAGAGAGTGAGATGTCAGCTACTTTCATTCAGTCAGTAGCTTCAAACATTTCTGGTATATGAATAACATGATGTTTTTCAATGGCAAAAATCAATGAATATTGTAAATGCACAAACAGTAATTTCTCCGCATTGCAAGGTGCAATTCTGAAATTTTTTGCTTTTTCCTGCTCCTCTTAGCATGATAAAGAAGATTCAAAGAGAGTGAGATGCCAGCTCCTTTCATTCAGTTAGTAGCTTCAATCATTTCTGGACGTTTTTCAATGGCAAAAATCAATGAATATTGTAAATGCACAAACAGTAATTTCTCCGCATTGCAAGGTGCAATTCTGGAATTTTTTGCTTTTTCCTGCTCCTCTTAGCATGATAAAGAAGATTCAAAGAGAGTGAGATGCCAGCTCCTTTCATTCAGTCAGTAGCTTCAATCATTTCTGGATGTTTTTCAATGGCAAAAATCAATGAATATTGTAAATGCACAGACAGTAATTTCTCCGCATTGCAAGGTGCAATTCTGAAATTTTTTGCTTTTTCCTGCTCCTCTTAGCATGATAAAGAAGATTCAAAGAGAGTGAGATGTCAGCTACTTTCATTCAGTCAGTAGCTTCAAACATTTCTGGTATATGAATAACATGATGTTTTTCAATGGCAAAAATCAATGAATATTGTAAATGCACAAACAGTAATTTCTCCGCATTGCAAGGTGCAATTCTGAAATTTTTTGCTTTTTCCTGCTCCTCTTAGCATGATAAAGAAGATTCAAAGAGAGTGAGATGCCAGCTCCTTTCATTCAGTTAGTAGCTTCAATCATTTCTGGACGTTTTTCAATGGCAAAAATCAATGAATATTGTAAATGCACAAACAGTAATTTCTCCGCATTGCAAGGTGCAATTCTGAAATGTTTTGCTTTTTCCGGCTCCTCTTAGCATGATAAAGAAGATTCAAAGAGAGTGAGATGCCAGCTCCTTTCATTCAGTCAGTAGCTTCAATCATTTCTGGACGTTTTTCAATGGCAAAAATCAATGAATATTGTAAATGCACAAACAGTAATTTCTCCGCATTGCAAGGTGCAATTATGAAATTTTTTGCTTTTTCCTGCTCCTCTTAGCATGACAAAGAAGATTCAAAGAGAGTGAGATGCCAGCTCCTTTCATTCAGTCAGTAGCTTCAATCATTTCTGGACGTTTTTCAATGGCAAAAATCAATGAATATTGTAAATGCACAAACAGTAATTTCTCCGCATTGCAAGGTGCAATTCTGAAATTTTTTGCTTTTTCCTGCTCCTCTTAGCATGATAAAGAAGATTCAAAGAGAGTGAGATGCCAGCTCCTTTCATTCAGTCAGTAGCTTCAAACATTTCTGGACGTTTTTCAATGGCAAAAATCAATGAATATTGTAAATGCACAAACAGTAATTTCTCCGCATTGCAAAGTGCAATTCTGAAATTTTTTGCTTTTTCCTGCTCCTCTTAGCAAGATAAAGAAGATTCAAAGAGAGTGAGATGCCAGCTCCTTTCATTCAGTCAGTAGCTTCAAACATTTCTGGTATATGAATAACATGATGTTTTTCAATGGCAAAAATCAATGAATATTGTAAATGCACAAACAGTAATTTCTCCGCATTGCAAGGTGCAATTCTGAAATTTTTTGCTTTTTCCTGCTCCTCTTAGCATGATAAAGAAGATTCAAAGAGACTGAGATGCCAGCTCCTTTCATTCAGTCAGTAGCTTTAATCATTTCTGGACGTTTTTCAATGGCAAAAATCAATGAATATTGTAAATGCACAAACAGTAATTTCTCCGCATTGCAAGGTGCAATTCTGAAATTTTTTGCTTTTTCCTGCTCCTCTTAGCATGATAAAGAAGATTCAAAGAGAGTGAGATGCCAGCTCCTTTCATTCAGTCAGTAGCTTCAAACATTTCTGGTATATGAATAACATGATGTTTTTCAATGGCAAAAATCAATGAATATTTTAAATGCACAAACAATAATTTCTCCGCATTGCAAGGTGCAATTCTGAAATTTTTTGCTTTTTCCTGCTCCTCTTAGCATGATAAAGAAGATTCAAAGAGACTGAGATACCAGCTCCTTTCATTCATTCAGTAGCTTCAATCATTTCTGGACGTTTTTCAATGGCAAAAATCAATGAATATTGTAAATGCACAAACAGTAATTTCTCCGCATTGCAAGGTGCAATTCTGAAATTTTTTGCTTTTTCCTGCTCCTCTTAGCATGATAAAGAAGATTCAAAGAGAGTGAGATGCCAGCTCCTTTCATTCAGTCAGTAGCTTCAATCATTTCTGGACGTTTTTCAATGGCAAAAATCAATGAATATTGTAAATGCACAGACAGTAATTTCTCCGCATTGCAAGGTGCAATTCTGAAATTTTTTGATTTTTCCTGCTCCTCTTAGCATGATAAAGAAGATTCAAAGAGAGTGAGATGTCAGCTCCTTTCATTCAGTCAGTAGCTTCAAACATTTCTGGTATATGAATAACATGATGTTTTTCAATGGCAAAAATCAATGTATATTGTAAATGCACAAACAGTAATTTCTCCGCATTGCAAGGTGCAATTCTGAAATTTTTTGCTTTTTCCTGCTCCTCTTAGCATGATAAAGAAGATTCAAAGAGAGTAAGATGCCAGCTCCTTTCATTCAGTCAGTAGCTTCAATCATTTCTGGACGTTTTTCAATGGCCAAAATCAATGAATATTGTAAATGCACAAACAGTAATTTCTCCGCATTGCAAGGTGCAATTCTGAAATTTTTTGCTTTTTCCTGCTCCTCTTAGCATGATAAAGAAGATTCAAAGAGAGTGAGATGCCAGCTCCTTTCATTCAGTCAGTATCTTCAATCATTTCTGGACGTTTTTCAATGGCAAAAATCAATGAATATTGTAAATGCACAAACAGTAATTTCTCCGCATTGCAAGGTGCAATTCTGAAATTTTTTGCTTTTTCCTGCTCCTCTTAGCATGATAAAGAAGATTCAATGAGAGTGAGATGCCAGCTCCTTTCATTCAGTCAGTAGCTTCAAACATTTCTGGTATATGAATAACATGATGTTTTTCAATGGCAAAAATCAATGAATATTGTAAATGCACAAACAGTAATTTCTCCGCATTGCAAGGTGCAATTCTGAAATTTTTTGCTTTTTCCTGCTCCTCTTAGCATGATAAAGAAGATTCAAAGAGAGTGAGATGCCAGCTCCTTTCATTCAGTCAGTAGCTTCAATCATTTCTGGACGTTTTTCAATGGCAAAAATCAATGAATATTGTAAATGCACAAACAGTAATTTCTCCGCATTGCAAGGTGCAATTCTGAAATTTTTTGCTTTTTCCTGCTCCTCTTAGCATGATAAAGAAGATTCAAAGAGAGTGAGATGCCAGCTCCTTTCATTCAGTCAGTAGCTTCAAACATTTCTGGTATATGAATAACATGATGTTTTTCAATGGCAAAAATCAATGAATATTGTAAATGCACAAACAGTAATTTCTCCGCATTGCAAGGTGCAATTCTGAAATTTTTTGCTTTTTCCTGCTCCTCTTAGCATGATAAAGAAGATTCAAAGAGAGTGAGATGCCAGCTCCTTTCATTCAGTCAGTAGCTTCAATCATTTCTGGACGTTTTTCAATGGCAAAAATCAATGAATATTGTAAATGCACAAACAGTAATTTCTCCGCATTGCAAGGTGCAATTCTGAAATTTTTTGCTTTTTCCTGCTCCTCTTAGCATGATAAAGAAGATTCAAAGAGAGTGAGATGCCAGCTCCTTTCATTCAGTCAGTAGCTTCAATCATTTCTGGACGTTTTTCAATGGCAAAAATCAATGAATATTGTAAATGCACAAACAGTAATTTCTCCGCATTGCAAGGTGCAATTCTGAAATTTTTTGCTTTTTCCTGCTCCTCTTAGCATGATAAAGAAGATTCAAAGAGAGTGAGATGCCAGCTCCTTTCATTCAGTCAGTAGCTTCAAACATTTCTGGTATATGAATAACATGATGTTTTTCAATGGCAAAAATCAATGAATATTGTAAATGCACAAACAGTAATTTCTCCGCATTGCAAGGTGCAATTCTGAAATTTTTTGCTTTTTCCTGCTCCTCTTTGCATGATAAAGAAGATTCAAAGAGAGTGAGATGCCAGCTCCTTTCATTCAGTCAGTAGCTTCAATCATTTCTGGACGTTTTTCAATGGCAAAAATCAATGAATATTGTAAATGCACAAACAGTAATTTCTCCGCATTGCAAGGTGCAATTCTGAAATTTTTTGCTTTTTCCTGCTCCTCTTAGCATGATAAAGAAGATTCAAAGAGAGTGAGATGCCAGCTCCTTTCATTCAGTCAGTAGCTTCAAACATTTCTGGTATATGAATAACATGATGTTTTTCAATGGCAAAAATCAATGAATTTTGTAAATGCACAAACAGTAATTTCTCCGCATTGCAAGGTGCAATTCTGAAATTTTTTGCTTTTTCCTGCTCCTCTTAGCATGATAAAGAAGATTCAAAGAGAGTGAGATGCCAGCTCCTTTCATTCAGTCAGTAGCTTCAATCATTTCTGGACGTTTTTCAATGGCAAAAATCAATGAATATTGTAAATGCACAAACAGTAATTTCTCCGCATTGCAAGGTGCAATTCTGAAATTTTTTGCTTTTTCCTGCTCCTCTTAGCATGATAAAGAAGATTCAAAGAGAGTGAGATGCCAGCTCCTTTCATTCAGTCAGTAGCTTCAATCATTTCTGGACGTTTTTCAATGGCAAAAATCAATGAATATTGTAAATGCACAAACAGTAATTTCTCCGCATTGCAAGGTGCAATTCTGAAATTTTTTGCTTTTTCCTGCTCCTCTTAGCATGATAAAGAAGATTCAAAGAGAGTGAGATGCCAGCTCCTTTCATTCAGTCAGTAGCTTCAAACATTTCTGGTATATGAATAACATGATGTTTTTCAATGGCAAAAATCAATGAATATTGTAAATGCACAAACAGTAATTTCTCCGCATTGCAAGGTGCAATTCTGAAATTTTTTGCTTTTTCCTGCTCCTCTTTGCATGATAAAGAAGATTCAAAGAGAGTGAGATGCCAGCTCCTTTCATTCAGTCAGTAGCTTCAATCATTTCTGGACGTTTTTCAATGGCAAAAATCAATGAATATTGTAAATGCACAAACAGTAATTTCTCCGCATTGCAAGGTGCAATTCTGAAATTTTTTGCTTTTTCCTGCTCCTCTTAGCATGATAAAGAAGATTCAAAGAGAGTGAGATGCCAGCTCCTTTCATTCAGTCAGTAGCTTCAAACATTTCTGGTATATGAATAACATGATGTTTTTCAATGGCAAAAATCAATGAATTTTGTAAATGCACAAACAGTAATTTCTCCGCATTGCAAGGTGCAATTCTGAAATTTTTTGCTTTTTCCTGCTCCTCTTAGCATGATAAAGAAGATTCAAAGAGAGTGAGATACCAGCTCCTTTCATTCAGTCAGTAGCTTCAATAATTTCTGGACGTTTTTCAATGGCAAAAATCAATGAATATTGTAAATGCACAAACAGTAATTTCTCCGCATTGCAAGGTGCAATTCTGAAATTTTTTGCTTTTTCCTGCTCCTCTTAGCATGATAAAGAAGATTCAAAGAGAGTGAGATGCCAGCTCCTTTCATTCAGTCAGTAGCTTCAATCATTTATGTATGTTTTTCAATTGCAAAAATCAATGAATATTGTAAATGCACAGACAGTAATTTATCCGCATTGCAAGGTGCAATTATGAAATTTTTTGCTTTTTCCTGCTCCTCTTAGCATGATAAAGAAGATTCAAAGAGAGTGAGATGCCAGCTCCTTTCATTCAGTCAGTAGCTTCAATCATTTCTGGTATATGAATAACATGATGTTTTTCAATGGCAAAAATCAATGAATATTGTAAATGCACAAACAGTAATTTCTCCGCATTGCAAGGTGCAATTCTGAAATTTTTTGCTTTTTCCTGCTCCTCTTAGCATGATAAAGAAGATTCAAAGAGAGTGAGATGCCAGCTCCTTTTATTCAGTCTGTAGCTTCAATCATTTCTGTACGTTTTTCAATGGCAAAAATCGATGAATATTGTAAATGCACAAACAGTAATTTCTCCGCATTGCAAGGTGCAATTCTGTAATTTTTTGCTTTTTCCTGCTCCTCTTAGTATGATAAAGAAGATTCAAAGAGAGTGAGATGCCAGCTCCTTTCATTCAGTCAGTAGCTTCAATCATTTCTGGACGTTTTTCAATGGCAAAAATCAATGAATATTGTAAATGCACAAACAGTAATTTCTCCGCATTGCAAGGTGCAATTCTGAAATTTTTTGCTTTTTCCTGCTCCTCTTAGCATGATAAAGAATATTCAAAGAGAGTGAGATGCCAGCTCCTTTCATTCAGTCAGTAGCTTCAAACATTTCTGGTATATGAATAACATGATGTTTTTCAATGGCAAAAATCAATGAATTTTGTAAATGCACAAACAGTAATTTCTCCGCATTGCAAGGTGCAATTCTGAAATTTTTGGCTTTTTCCTGCTCCTCTTAGCATGATAAAGAAGATTCAAAGAGAGTGAGATACCAGCTCCTTTCATTCAGTCAGTAGCTTCAATAATTTCTGGACGTTTTTCAATGGCAAAAATCAATGAATATTGTAAATGCACAAACAGTAATTTCTCCGCATTGCAAGGTGCAATTCTGAAATTTTTTGCTGTTTCCTGCTCCTCTTAGCATGATAAAGAAGATTCAAAGAGAGTGAGATGCCAGCTCCTTTCATTCAGTCAGTAGCTTCAATCATTTCTGGATGTTTTTCAATGGCAAAAATCAATGAATATTGTAAATGCACAGACAGTAATTTCTCCGCATTGCAAGGTGCAATTCTGAAATTTTTTGCTTTTTCCTGCTCCTCTTAGCATGATAAAGAAGATTCAAAGAGAGTGAGATGTCAGCTCCTTTCATTCAGTCAGTAGCTTCAAACATTTCTGGTATATGAATAACATGATGTTTTTCAATGGCAAAAATCAATGAATATTGTAAATGCACAAACAGTAATTTCTCCGCATTGCAAGGTGCAATTCTGAAATTTTTTGCTTTTTCCTGCTCCTCTTAGCATGATAAAGAAGATTCAAAGAGAGTGAGATGCCAGCTCCTTTCATTCAGTTAGTAGCTTCAATCATTTCTGGACGTTTTTCAATGGCAAAAATCAATGAATATTGTAAATGCACAAACAGTAATTTCTCCGCATTGCAAGGTGCAATTCTGAAATTTTTTGCTTTTTCCTGCTCCTCTTAGCATGATAAAGAAGATTCAAAGAGAGTGAGATGCCAGCTCCTTTCATTCAGTCAGTAGCTTCAATCATTTCTGGATGTTTTTCAATGGCAAAAATCAATGAATATTGTAAATGCACAGACAGTAATTTCTCCGCATTGCAAGGTGCAATTCTGAAATTTTTTGCTTTTTCCTGCTCCTCTTAGCATGATAAAGAAGATTCAAAGAGAGTGAGATGTCAGCTCCTTTCATTCAGTCAGTAGCTTCAAACATTTCTGGTATATGAATAACATGATGTTTTTCAATGGCAAAAATCAATGAATATTGTAAATGCACAAACAGTAATTTCTCCGCATTGCAAGGTGCAATTCTGAAATTTTTTGCTTTTTCCTGCTCCTCTTAGCATGATAAAGAAGATTCAAAGAGAGTGAGATGCCAGCTCCTTTCATTCAGTTAGTAGCTTCAATCATTTCTGGACGTTTTTCAATGGCAAAAATCAATGAATATTGTAAATGCACAAACAGTAATTTCTCCGCATTGCAAGGTGCAATTCTGAAATGTTTTGCTTTTTCCGGCTCCTCTTAGCATGATAAAGAAGATTCAAAGAGAGTGAGATGCCAGCTCCTTTCATTCAGTCAGTAGCTTCAATCATTTCTGGACGTTTTTCAATGGCAAAAATCAATGAATATTGTAAATGCACAAACAGTAATTTCTCCGCATTGCAAGGTGCAATTATGAAATTTTTTGCTTTTTCCTGCTCCTCTTAGCATGACAAAGAAGATTCAAAGAGAGTGAGATGCCAGCTCCTTTCATTCAGTCAGTAGCTTCAATCATTTCTGGACGTTTTTCAATGGCAAAAATCAATGAATATTGTAAATGCACAAACAGTAATTTCTCCGCATTGCAAGGTGCAATTCTGAAATTTTTTGCTTTTTCCTGCTCCTCTTAGCATGATAAAGAAGATTCAAAGAGAGTGAGATGCCAGCTCCTTTCATTCAGTCAGTAGCTTCAAACATTTCTGGACGTTTTTCAATGGCAAAAATCAATGAATATTGTAAATGCACAAACAGTAATTTCTCCGCATTGCAAAGTGCAATTCTGAAATTTTTTGCTTTTTCCTGCTCCTCTTAGCAAGATAAAGAAGATTCAAAGAGAGTGAGATGCCAGCTCCTTTCATTCAGTCAGTAGCTTCAAACATTTCTGGTATATGAATAACATGATGTTTTTCAATGGCAAAAATCAATGAATATTGTAAATGCACAAACAGTAATTTCTCCGCATTGCAAGGTGCAATTCTGAAATTTTTTGCTTTTTCCTGCTCCTCTTAGCATGATAAAGAAGATTCAAAGAGACTGAGATGCCAGCTCCTTTCATTCAGTCAGTAGCTTTAATCATTTCTGGACGTTTTTCAATGGCAAAAATCAATGAATATTGTAAATGCACAAACAGTAATTTCTCCGCATTGCAAGGTGCAATTCTGAAATTTTTTGCTTTTTCCTGCTCCTCTTAGCATGATAAAGAAGATTCAAAGAGAGTGAGATGCCAGCTCCTTTCATTCAGTCAGTAGCTTCAAACATTTCTGGTATATGAATAACATGATGTTTTTCAATGGCAAAAATCAATGAATATTTTAAATGCACAAACAATAATTTCTCCGCATTGCAAGGTGCAATTCTGAAATTTTTTGCTTTTTCCTGCTCCTCTTAGCATGATAAAGAAGATTCAAAGAGACTGAGATACCAGCTCCTTTCATTCATTCAGTAGCTTCAATCATTTCTGGACGTTTTTCAATGGCAAAAATCAATGAATATTGTAAATGCACAAACAGTAATTTCTCCGCATTGCAAGGTGCAATTCTGAAATTTTTTGCTTTTTCCTGCTCCTCTTAGCATGATAAAGAAGATTCAAAGAGAGTGAGATGCCAGCTCCTTTCATTCAGTCAGTAGCTTCAATCATTTCTGGACGTTTTTCAATGGCAAAAATCAATGAATATTGTAAATGCACAGACAGTAATTTCTCCGCATTGCAAGGTGCAATTCTGAAATTTTTTGATTTTTCCTGCTCCTCTTAGCATGATAAAGAAGATTCAAAGAGAGTGAGATGTCAGCTCCTTTCATTCAGTCAGTAGCTTCAAACATTTCTGGTATATGAATAACATGATGTTTTTCAATGGCAAAAATCAATGTATATTGTAAATGCACAAACAGTAATTTCTCCGCATTGCAAGGTGCAATTCTGAAATTTTTTGCTTTTTCCTGCTCCTCTTAGCATGATAAAGAAGATTCAAAGAGAGTAAGATGCCAGCTCCTTTCATTCAGTCAGTAGCTTCAATCATTTCTGGACGTTTTTCAATGGCCAAAATCAATGAATATTGTAAATGCACAAACAGTAATTTCTCCGCATTGCAAGGTGCAATTCTGAAATTTTTTGCTTTTTCCTGCTCCTCTTAGCATGATAAAGAAGATTCAAAGAGAGTGAGATGCCAGCTCCTTTCATTCAGTCAGTATCTTCAATCATTTCTGGACGTTTTTCAATGGCAAAAATCAATGAATATTGTAAATGCACAAACAGTAATTTCTCCGCATTGCAAGGTGCAATTCTGAAATTTTTTGCTTTTTCCTGCTCCTCTTAGCATGATAAAGAAGATTCAATGAGAGTGAGATGCCAGCTCCTTTCATTCAGTCAGTAGCTTCAAACATTTCTGGTATATGAATAACATGATGTTTTTCAATGGCAAAAATCAATGAATATTGTAAATGCACAAACAGTAATTTCTCCGCATTGCAAGGTGCAATTCTGAAATTTTTTGCTTTTTCCTGCTCCTCTTAGCATGATAAAGAAGATTCAAAGAGAGTGAGATGCCAGCTCCTTTCATTCAGTCAGTAGCTTCAATCATTTCTGGACGTTTTTCAATGGCAAAAATCAATGAATATTGTAAATGCACAAACAGTAATTTCTCCGCATTGCAAGGTGCAATTCTGAAATTTTTTGCTTTTTCCTGCTCCTCTTAGCATGATAAAGAAGATTCAAAGAGAGTGAGATGCCAGCTCCTTTCATTCAGTCAGTAGCTTCAAACATTTCTGGTATATGAATAACATGATGTTTTTCAATGGCAAAAATCAATGAATATTGTAAATGCACAAACAGTAATTTCTCCGCATTGCAAGGTGCAATTCTGAAATTTTTTGCTTTTTCCTGCTCCTCTTAGCATGATAAAGAAGATTCAAAGAGAGTGAGATGCCAGCTCCTTTCATTCAGTCAGTAGCTTCAATCATTTCTGGACGTTTTTCAATGGCAAAAATCAATGAATATTGTAAATGCACAAACAGTAATTTCTCCGCATTGCAAGGTGCAATTCTGAAATTTTTTGCTTTTTCCTGCTCCTCTTAGCATGATAAAGAAGATTCAAAGAGAGTGAGATGCCAGCTCCTTTCATTCAGTCAGTAGCTTCAATCATTTCTGGACGTTTTTCAATGGCAAAAATCAATGAATATTGTAAATGCACAAACAGTAATTTCTCCGCATTGCAAGGTGCAATTCTGAAATTTTTTGCTTTTTCCTGCTCCTCTTAGCATGATAAAGAAGATTCAAAGAGAGTGAGATGCCAGCTCCTTTCATTCAGTCAGTAGCTTCAAACATTTCTGGTATATGAATAACATGATGTTTTTCAATGGCAAAAATCAATGAATATTGTAAATGCACAAACAGTAATTTCTCCGCATTGCAAGGTGCAATTCTGAAATTTTTTGCTTTTTCCTGCTCCTCTTTGCATGATAAAGAAGATTCAAAGAGAGTGAGATGCCAGCTCCTTTCATTCAGTCAGTAGCTTCAATCATTTCTGGACGTTTTTCAATGGCAAAAATCAATGAATATTGTAAATGCACAAACAGTAATTTCTCCGCATTGCAACGTGCAATTCTGAAATTTTTTGCTTTTTCCTGCTCCTCTTAGCATGATAAAGAAGATTCAAAGAGAGTGAGATGCCAGCTCCTTTCATTCAGTCAGTAGCTTCAATCATTTCTGGACGTTTTTCAATGGCAAAAATCAATGAATATTGTAAATGCACAAACAGTAATTTCTCCGCATTGCAAGGTGCAATTCTGAAATTTTTTGCTTTTTCCTGCTCCTCTTAGCATGATAAAGAAGATTCAAAGAGAGTGAGATGCCAGCTCCTTTCATTCAGTCAGAAGCTTCAATCATTTCTGGACGTTTTTCAATGGCAAAAATCAATGAATATTGTAAATGCACAAACAGTAATTTCTCCGCATCGCAAGGTGCAATTCTGAAATTTTTTGCTTTTTCCTGCTCCTCTTAGCATGATAAAGAAGATTCAATGAGAGTGAGATGCCAGCTCCTTTCATTCAGTCAGTAGCTTCAAACATTTCTGGTATATGAATAACATGATGTTTTTCAATGGCAAAAATCAATGAATATTGTAAATGCACAAACAGTAATTTCTCCGCATTGCAAGGTGCAATTCTGAAATTTTTTGCTTTTTCCTGCTCCTCTTAGCATGATAAAGAAGATTCAAAGAGAGTGAGATGCCAGCTCCTTTCATTCAGTCAGTAGCTTCAATCATTTCTGGACGTTTTTCAATGGCAAAAATCAATGAATATTGTAAATGCACAAACAGTAATTTCTCCGCATTGCAAGGTGCAATTCTGAAATTTTTTGCTTTTTCCTGCTCCTCTTAGCATGATAAAGAAGATTCAAAGAGAGTGAGATGCCAGCTCCTTTCATTCAGTCAGTAGCTTCAAACATTTCTGGACGTTTTTCAATGGCAAAAATCAATGAATATTGTAAATGCACAAACAGTAATTTCTCCGCATTGCAAGGTGCAATTCTGAAATTTTTTGCTTTTTCCTGCTCCTCTTAGCATGATAAAGAAGATTCAAAGAGAGTGAGATGCCAGCTCCTTTCATTCAGTCAGTAGCTTCAAACATTTCTGGTATATGAATAACATGATGTTTTTCAATGGCAAAAATCAATGTATATTGTAAATGCACAAACAGTAATTTCTCCGCATTGCAAGGTGCAATTCTGAAATTTTTTGCTTTTTCTTGCTCCTCTTAGCATGATAAAGAAGATTC
This sequence comes from Phyllobates terribilis, assembly GCF_046119375.1. Classification (NCBI taxonomy): domain Eukaryota; kingdom Metazoa; phylum Chordata; class Amphibia; order Anura; family Dendrobatidae; genus Phyllobates; species Phyllobates terribilis. Next base: position 204,063 of record NW_027363420.1, read on the forward strand.
AAAGAGAGTAAGATGCCAGCTCCTTTCATTCAGTCAGTAGCTTCAATCATTTCTGGACGTTTTTCAATGGCAAAAATCAATGAATATTGTAAATGCACAAACAATAATTTCTCCGCATTGCAAGGTGCAATTCTGAAATTTTTTGCTTTTTCCTGCTCCTCTTAGCATGATAAAGAAGATTCAAAGAGAGTGAGATGCCAGCTCCTTTCATTCAGTCAGTATCTTCAATCATTTCTGGACGTTTTTCAATGGCAAAAATCAATGAATATTGTAAATGCACAAACAGTAATTTCTCCGCATTGCAAGGTGCAATTCTGAAATTTTTTGCTTTTTCCTGCTCCTCTTAGCATGATAAAGAAGATTCAAAGAGAGTGAGATGCCAGCTCCTTTCATTCAGTCAGTAGCTTCAATCATTTCTGGACATTTTTGAATGGCAAAAATCAATGAATATTGTAAATGCACAAACAGTAATTTCTCCGCATTGCAAGGTGCAATTCTGAAATTTTTTGCTTTTTCCTGCTCCTCTTAGCATGATAAAGAAGATTCAAAGAGAGTGAGATGCCAGCTCCTTTCATTCAGTCAGTAGCTTCAAACATTTCTGGTATATGAATAACATGATGTTTTTCAATGGCAAAAATCAATGAATATTGTAAATGCACAAACAGTAATTTCTCCGCATTGCAAGGTGCAATTCTGAAATTTTTTGCTTTTTCCTGCTCCTCTTAGCATGATAAAGAAGATTCAAAGAGAGTGAGATGCCAGCTCCTTTCATTCAGTCAGTAGCTTCAAACATTTCTGGTATATGAATAACATGATGTTTTTCAATGGCAAAAATCAATGAATATTGTAAATGCACAAACAGTAATTTCTCCGCATTGCAAGGTGCAATTCTGAAATTTTTTGCTTTTTCCTGCTCCTCTTAGCATGATAAAGAAGATTCAAAGAGAGTGAGATGCCAGCTCCTTTCATTCAGTCAGTAGCTTCAAACATTTCTGGTATATGAATAACATGATGTTTTTCAATGGCAAAAATCAATGAATATTGTAAATGCACAAACAGTAATTTCTCCGCATTGCAAGGTGCAATTCTGAAATTTTTTGCTTTTTCCTGCTCCTCTTAGCATGATAAAGAAGATTCAAAGAGAGTGAGATGCCAGCTCCTTTCATTCAGTCAGTAGCTTCAAACATTTCTGGTATATGAATAACATGATGTTTTTCAATGGCAAAAATCAATGAATATTGTAAATGCACAAACAGTAATTTCTCCGCATTGCAAGGTGCAATTCTGAAATTTTTTGCTTTTTCCTGCTCCTCTTAGCATGATAAAGAAGATTCAAAGAGAGTGAGATGCCAGCTCCTTTCATTCAGTCAGTAGCTTCAATCATTTCTGGACGTTTTTCAATGGCAAAAATCAATGAATATTGTAAATGCACAAACAGTAATTTCTCCGCATTGCAAGGTGCAATTCTGAAATTTTTTGCTTTTTCCTGCTCCTCTTAGCATGATAAAGAAGATTCAAAGAGAGTGAGATGCCAGCTCCTTTCATTCAGTCAGTAGCTTCAAACATTTCTGGTATATGAATAACATGATGTTTTTCAATGGCAAAAATCAATGAATATTGTAAATGCACAAACAGTAATTTCTCCGCATTGCAAGGTGCAATTCTGAAATTTTTTGCTTTTTCCTGCTCCTCTTAGCATGATAAAGAAGATTCAAAGAGAGTGAGATGCCAGCTCCTTTCATTCAGTCAGAAGCTTCAATCATTTCTGGACGTTTTTCAATGGCAAAAATCAATGAATATTGTAAATGCACAAACAGTAATTTCTCCGCATTGCAAGGTGCAATTCTGAAATTTTTTGCTTTTTCCTGCTCCTCTTAGCATGATAAAGAAGATTCAAAGAGAGTGAGATGCCAGCTCCTTTCATTCAGTCAGTAGCTTCAAACATTTCTGGTATATGAATAACATGATATTTTTCAATGGCAAAAATCAATGAATATTGTAAATGCACAAACAGTAATTTCTCCGCATTGCAAGGTGCAATTCTGAAATTTTTTGCTTTTTCCTGCTCCTCTTAGCATGATAAAGAAGATTCAAAGAGAGTGAGATGCCAGCTCCTTTCATTCAGTCAGTAGCTTCAAACATTTCTGGTATATGAATAACATGATGTTTTTCAATGGCAAAAATCAATGAATATTGTAAATGCACAAACAGTAATTTCTCCGCATTGCAAGGTGCAATTCTGAAATTTTTTGCTTTTTCCTGCTCCTCTTAGCATGATAAAGAAGATTCAAAGAGAGTGAGATGCCAGCTCCTTTCATTCAGTCAGTAGCTTCAATCATTTCTGGACGTTTTTCAATGGCAAAAATCAATGAATATTGTAAATGCACAAACAGTAATTTCTCCGCATTGCAAGGTGCAATTCTGAAATTTTTTGCTTTTTCCTGCTCCTCTTAGCATGATAAAGAAGATTCAAAGAGAGTGAGATGCCAGCTCCTTTCATTCAGTCAGTAGCTTCAATCATTTCTGGACGTTTTTCAATGGCAAAAATCAATGAATATTGTAAATGCACAAACAGTAATTTCTCCGCATTGCAAGGTGCAATTCTGAAATTTTTTGCTTTTTCCTGCTCCTCTTAGCATGATAAAGAAGATTCAAAGAGAGTGAGATGCCAGCTCCTTTCATTCAGTCAGTAGCTTCAATCATTTCTGGACGTTTTTCAATGGCAAAAATCAATGAATATTGTAAATGCACAAACAGTAATTTCTCCGCATTGCAAGGTGCAATTCTGAAATTTTTTGCTTTTTCCTGCTCCTCTTAGCATGATAAAGAAGATTCAAAGAGAGTGAGATGCCAGCTCCTTTCATTCAGTCAGTAGCTTCAAACATTTCTGGTATATGAATAACATGATATTTTTCAATGGCAAAAATCAATGAATATTGTAAATGCACAAACAGTAATTTCTCCGCATTGCAAGGTGCAATTCTGAAATTTTTTGCTTTTTCCTGCTCCTCTTAGCATGATAAAGAAGATTCAAAGAGAGTGAGATGCCAGCTCCTTTCATTCAGTCAGTAGCTTCAAACATTTCTGGTATATGAATAACATGATGTTTTTCAATGGCAAAAATCAATGAATATTGTAAATGCACAAACAGTAATTTCTCCGCATTGCAAGGTGCAATTCTGAAATTTTTTGCTTTTTCCTGCTCCTCTTAGCATGATAAAGAAGATTCAAAGAGAGTGAGATGCCAGCTCCTTTCATTCAGTCAGTAGCTTCAATCATTTCTGGACGTTTTTCAATGGCAAAAATCAATGAATATTGTAAATGCACAAACAGTAATTTCTCCGCATTGCAAGGTGCAATTCTGAAATTTTTTGCTTTTTCCTGCTCCTCTTAGCATGATAAAGAAGATTCAAAGAGAGTGAGATGCCAGCTCCTTTCATTCAGTCAGTAGCTTCAAACATTTCTGGTATATGAATAACATGATGTTTTTCAATGGCAAAAATCAATGAATATTGTAAATGCACAAACAGTAATTTCTCCGCATTGCAAGGTGCAATTCTGAAATTTTTTGCTTTTTCCTGCTCCTCTTAGCATGATAAAGAAGATTCAAAGAGAGTGAGATGTCAGCTCCTTTCATTCAGTCAGTAGCTTCAAACATTTCTGGTATATGAATAACATGATGTTTTTCAATGGCAACAATCAATGAATATTGTAAATGCACAAACAGTAATTTCTCCGCATTGCAAGGTGCAATTCTGAAATTTTTTCCTTTTTCCTGCTCCTCTTTGCATGATAAAGAAGATTCAAAGAGAGTGAGATGCCAGCTCCTTTCATTCAGTCAGTAGCTTCAATCATTTCTGGACGTTTTTCAATGGCAAAAATCAATGAATATTGTAAATGCACAAACAGTAATTTCTCCGCATTGCAAGGTGCAATTCTGAAATTTTTTGCTTTTTCCTGCTCCTCTTAGCATGATAAAGAAGATTCAAAGAGAGTGAGATGCCAGCTCCTTTCATTCAGTCAGTAGCTTCAATCATTTCTGGACGTTTTTCAATGGCAAAAATCAATGAATATTGTAAATGCACAAACAGTAATTTCTCCGCATTGCAAGGTGCAATTCTGAAATTTTTTGCTTTTTCCTGCTCCTCTTAGCATGATAAAGAAGATTCAAAGAGAGTGAGATGCCAGCTCCTTTCATTCAGTCAGTAGCTTCAAACATTTCTGGTATATGAATAACATGATGTTTTTCAATGGCAAAAATCAATGAATATTGTAAATGCACAAACAGTAATTTCTCCGCATTGCAAGGTGCAATTCTGAAATTTTTTGCTTTTTCCTGCTCCTCTTAGCATGATAAAGAAGATTCAAAGAGAGTGAGATGCCAGCTCCTTTCATTCAGTCAGAAGCTTCAATCATTTCTGGACGTTTTTCAATGGCAAAAATCAATGAATATTGTAAATGCACAAACAGTAATTTCTCCGCATTGCAAGGTGCAATTCTGAAATTTTTTGCTTTTTCCTGCTCCTCTTAGCATGATAAAGAAGATTCAAAGAGAGTGAGATGCCAGCTCCTTTCATTCAGTCAGTAGCTTCAAACATTTCTGGTATATGAATAACATGATATTTTTCAATGGCAAAAATCAATGAATATTGTAAATGCACAAACAGTAATTTCTCCGCATTGCAAGGTGCAATTCTGAAATTTTTTGCTTTTTCCTGCTCCTCTTAGCATGATAAAGAAGATTCAAAGAGAGTGAGATGCCAGCTCCTTTCATTCAGTCAGTAGCTTCAAACATTTCTGGTATATGAATAACATGATGTTTTTCAATGGCAAAAATCAATGAATATTGTAAATGCACAAACAGTAATTTCTCCGCATTGCAAGGTGCAATTCTGAAATTTTTTGCTTTTTCCTGCTCCTCTTAGCATGATAAAGAAGATTCAAAGAGAGTGAGATGCCAGCTCCTTTCATTCAGTCAGTAGCTTCAATCATTTCTGGACGTTTTTCAATGGCAAAAATCAATGAATATTGTAAATGCACAAACAGTAATTTCTCCGCATTGCAAGGTGCAATTCTGAAATTTTTTGCTTTTTCCTGCTCCTCTTAGCATGATAAAGAAGATTCAAAGAGAGTGAGATGCCAGCTCCTTTCATTCAGTCAGTAGCTTCAATCATTTCTGGACGTTTTTCAATGGCAAAAATCCATGAATATTGTAAATGCACAAACAGTAATTTCTCCGCATTGCAAGGTGCAATTCTGAAATTTTTTGCTTTTTCCTGCTCCTCTTAGCATGATAAAGAAGATTCAAAGAGAGTGAGATGCCAGCTCCTTTCATTCAGTCAGTAGCTTCAAACATTTCTGGTATATGAATAACATGATGTTTTTCAATGGCAAAAATCAATGAATATTGTAAATGCACAAACAGTAATTTCTCCGCATTGCAAGGTGCAATTCTGAAATTTTTTGCTTTTTCCTGCTCCTCTTAGCATTATAAAGAAGATTCAAAGAGAGTGAGATGCCAGCTCCTTTCATTCAGTCAGTAGCTTCAATCATTTCTGGACGTTTTTCAATGGCAAAAATCAATGAATATTGTAAATGCACAAACAGTAATTTCTCCGCATTGCAAGGTGCAATTCTGAAATTTTTTGCTTTTTCCTGCTCCTCTTAGCATGATAAAGAAGATTCAAAGAGAGTGAGATGTCAGCTCCTTTCATTCAGTCAGTAGCTTCAAACATTTCTGGTATATGAATAACGATGTTTTTCAATGGCAACAATCAATGAATATTGTAAATGCACAAACAGTAATTTCTCCGCATTGCAAGGTGCAATTCTGAAATTTTTTGCTTTTTCCTGCTCCTCTTTGCATGATAAAGAAGATTCAAAGAGAGTGAGATGCCAGCTCCTTTCATTCAGTCAGTAGCTTCAATCATTTCTGGACGTTTTTCAATGGCAAAAATCAATGAATATTGTAAATGCACAAACAGTAATTTCTCCGCATTGCAAGGTGCAATTCTGAAATTTTTTGCTTTTTCCTGCTCCTCTTAGCATGATAAAGAAGATTCAAAGAGAGTGAGATGCCAGCTCCTTTCATTCAGTCAGTAGCTTCAATCATTTCTGGACGTTTTTCAATGGCAAAAATCAATGAATATTGTAAATGCACAAACAGTAATTTCTCCGCATTGCAAGGTGCAATTCTGAAATTTTTTGCTTTTTCCTGCTCCTCTTAGCATGATAAAGAAGATTCAAAGAGAGTGAGATGCCAGCTCCTTTCATTCAGTCAGTAGCTTCAAACATTTCTGGTATATGAATAACATGATGTTTTTCAATGGCAAAAATCAATGAATATTGTAAATGCACAAACAGTAATTTCTCCGCATTGCAAGGTGCAATTCTGAAATTTTTTGCTTTTTCCTGCTCCTCTTAGCATGATAAAGAAGATTCAAAGAGAGTGAGATGTCAGCTCCTTTCATTCAGTCAGTAGCTTCAAACATTTCTGGTATATGAATAACATGATGTTTTTCAATGGCAACAATCAATGAATATTGTAAATGCACAAACAGTAATTTCTCCGCATTGCAAGGTGCAATTCTGAAATTTTTTCCTTTTTCCTGCTCCTCTTTGCATGATAAAGAAGATTCAAAGAGAGTGAGATGCCAGCTCCTTTCATTCAGTCAGTAGCTTCAATCATTTCTGGACGTTTTTCAATGGCAAAAATCAATGAATATTGTAAATGCACAAACAGTAATTTCTCCGCATTGCAAGGTGCAATTCTGAAATTTTTTGCTTTTTCCTGCTCCTCTTAGCATGATAAAGAAGATTCAAAGAGAGTGAGATGCCAGCTCCTTTCATTCAGTCAGTAGCTTCAATCATTTCTGGACGTTTTTCAATGGCAAAAATCAATGAATATTGTAAATGCACAAACAGTAATTTCTCCGCATTGCAAGGTGCAATTCTGAAATTTTTTGCTTTTTCCTGCTCCTCTTAGCATGATAAAGAAGATTCAAAGAGAGTGAGATGCCAGCTCCTTTCATTCAGTCAGTAGCTTCAAACATTTCTGGTATATGAATAACATGATGTTTTTCAATGGCAAAAATCAATGAATATTGTAAATGCACAAACAGTAATTTCTCCGCATTGCAAGGTGCAATTCTGAAATTTTTTGCTTTTTCCTGCTCCTCTTAGCATGATAAAGAAGATTCAAAGAGAGTGAGATGCCAGCTCCTTTCATTCAGTCAGAAGCTTCAATCATTTCTGGACGTTTTTCAATGGCAAAAATCAATGAATATTGTAAATGCACAAACAGTAATTTCTCCGCATTGCAAGGTGCAATTCTGAAATTTTTTGCTTTTTCCTGCTCCTCTTAGCATGATAAAGAAGATTCAAAGAGAGTGAGATGCCAGCTCCTTTCATTCAGTCAGTAGCTTCAAACATTTCTGGTATATGAATAACATGATATTTTTCAATGGCAAAAATCAATGAATATTGTAAATGCACAAACAGTAATTTCTCCGCATTGCAAGGTGCAATTCTGAAATTTTTTGCTTTTTCCTGCTCCTCTTAGCATGATAAAGAAGATTCAAAGAGAGTGAGATGCCAGCTCCTTTCATTCAGTCAGTAGCTTCAAACATTTCTGGTATATGAATAACATGATGTTTTTCAATGGCAAAAATCTATGAATATTGTAAATGCACAAACAGTAATTTCTCCGCATTGCAAGGTGCAATTCTGAAATTTTTTGCTTTTTCCTGCTCCTCTTAGCATGATAAAGAAGATTCAAAGAGAGTGAGATGTCAGCTCCTTTCATTCAGTCAGTAGCTTCAAACATTTCTGGTATATGAATAACATGATGTTTTTCAATGGCAACAATCAATGAATATTGTAAATGCACAAACAGTAATTTCTCCGCATTGCAAGGTGCAATTCTGAAATTTTTTGCTTTTTCCTGCTCCTCTTTGCATGATAAAGAAGATTCAAAGAGAGTGAGATGCCAGCTCCTTTCATTCAGTCAGTAGCTTCAATCATTTCTGGACGTTTTTCAATGGCAAAAATCAATGAATATTGTAAATGCACAAACAGTAATTTCTCCGCATTGCAAGGTGCAATTCTGAAATTTTTTGCTTTTTCCTGCTCCTCTTAGCATGATAAAGAAGATTCAAATAGAGTGAGAAGCCAGCTCCTTTCATTCAGTCAGTAGCTTCAATGATTTCTGGACGTTTTTCAATGGCAAAAATCAATGAATATTGTAAATGCACAAACAGTAATTTCTCCGCATTGCAAGGTGCAATTCTGAAATTTTTTGCTTTTTCCTGCTCCTCTTAGCATGATAAAGAAGATTCAAAGAGAGTGAGATGCCAGCTCCTTTCATTCAGTCAGTAGCTTCAAACATTTCTGGTATATGAATAACATGATGTTTTTCAATGGCAAAAATCAATGAATATTGTAAATGCACAAACAGTAATTTCTCCGCATTGCAAGGTGCAATTCTGAAATTTTTTGCTTTTTCCTGCTCCTCTTAGCATGATAAAGAAGATTCAAAGAGAGTGAGATGCCAGCTCCTTTCATTCAGTCAGAAGCTTCAATCATTTCTGGACGTTTTTCAATGGCAAAAATCAACGAATATTGTAAATGCACAAACAGTAATTTCTCCGCATTGCAAGGTGCAATTCTGAAATTTTTTGCTTTTTCCTGCTCCTCTTAGCATGATAAAGAAGATTCAAAGAGAGTGAGATGCCAGCTCCTTTCATTCAGTCAGTAGCTTCAAACATTTCTGGTATATGAATAACATGATATTTTTCAATGGCAAAAATCAATGAATATTGTAAATGCACAAACAGTAATTTCTCCGCATTGCAAGGTGCAATTCTGAAATTTTTTGCTTTTTCCTGCTCCTCTTAGCATGATAAAGAAGATTCAAAGAGAGTGAGATGCCAGCTCCTTTCATTCAGTCAGTAGCTTCAATCATTTCTGGACGTTTTTCAATGGCAAAAATCAATGAATATTGTAAATGCACAAACAGTAATTTCTCCGCATTGCAAGGTGCAATTCTGAAATTTTTTGCTTTTTCCTGCTCCTCTTAGCATGATAAAGAAGATTCAAAGAGAGTGAGATGCCAGCTCCTTTCATTCAGTCAGTAGCTTCAATCATTTCTGGACGTTTTTCAATGGCAAAAATCAATGAATATTGTAAATGCACAAACAGTAATTTCTCCGCATTGCAAGGTGCAATTCTGAAATTTTTTGCTTTTTCCTGCTCCTCTTAGCATGATAAAGAAGATTCAAAGAGAGTGAGATGCCAGCTCCTTTCATTCAGTCAGTAGCTTCAAACATTTCTGGTATATGAATAACATGATGTTTTTCAATGGCAAAAATCAATGAATATTGTAAATGCACAAACAGTAATTTCTCCGCATTGCAAGGTGCAATTCTGAAATTTTTTGCTTTTTCCTGCTCCTCTTAGCATTATAAAGAAGATTCAAAGAGAGTGAGATGCCAGCTCCTTTCATTCAGTCAGTAGCTTCAATCATTTCTGGACGTTTTCAATGGCAAAAATCAATGAATATTGTAAATGCACAAACAGTAATTTCTCCGCATTGCAAGGTGCAATTCTGAACTTTTTTGCTTTTTCCTGCTCCTCTTAGCATGATAAAGAAGATTCAAAGAGAGTGAGATGTCAGCTCCTTTCATTCAGTCAGTAGCTTCAAACATTTCTGGTATATGAATAACATGATGTTTTTCAATGGCAACAATCAATGAATATTGTAAATGCACAAACAGTAATTTCTCCGCATTGCAAGGTGCAATTCTGAAATTTTTTGCTTTTTCCTGCTCCTCTTTGCATGATAAAGAAGATTCAAAGAGAGTGAGATGCCAGCTCCTTTCATTCAGTCAGTAGCTTCAATCATTTCTGGACGTTTTTCAATGGCAAAAATCAATGAATATTGTAAATGCACAAACAGTAATTTCTCCGCATTGCAAGGTGCAATTCTGAAATTTTTTGCTTTTTCCTGCTCCTCTTAGCATGATAAAGAAGATTCAAAGAGAGTGAGATGCCAGCTCCTTTCATTCAGTCAGTAGCTTCAATCATTTCTGGACGTTTTTCAATGGCAAAAATCAATGAATATTGTAAATGCACAAACAGTAATTTCTCCGCATTGCAAGGTGCAATTCTGAAATTTTTTGCTTTTTCCTGCTCCTCTTAGCATGATAAAGAAGACTCAAAGAGAGTGAGATGCCAGCTCCTTTCATTCAGTCAGTAGCTTCAAACATTTCTGGTATATGAATAACATGATGTTTTTCAATGGCAAAAATCAATGAATATTGTAAATGCACAAACAGTAATTTCTCCGCATTGCAAGGTGCAATTCTGAAATTTTTTGCTTTTTCCTGCTCCTCTTAGCATGATAAAGAAGATTCAAAGAGAGTGAGATGCCAGCTCCTTTCATTCAGTCAGAAGCTTCAATCATTTCTGGACGTTTTTCAATGGCAAAAATCAATGAATATTGTAAATGCACAAACAGTAATTTCTCCGCATTGCAAGGTGCAATTCTGAAATTTTTTGCTTTTTCCTGCTCCTCTTAGCATGATAAAGAAGATTCAAAGAGAGTGAGATGCCAGCTCCTTTCATTCAGTCAGTAGCTTCAAACATTTCTGGTATATGAATAACATGATGTTTTTCAATGGCAAAAATCAATGAATATTGTAAATGCACAAACAGTAATTTCTCCGCATTGCAAGGTGCAATTCTGAAATTTTTTGCTTTTTCCTGCTCCTCTTAGCATGATAAAGAAGATTCAAAGAGAGTGAGATGCCAGCTCCTTTCATTCAGTCAGTAGCTTCAAACATTTCTGGTATATGAATAACATGTTTTTCAATGGCAAAAATCAATGAATATTGTTAATGCACAAACAGTAATTTCTCCTCATTGCACGGTGCAATTCTGAAATTTTTGCTTTTTCCTGCTCCTCTTAGCATGATAAAGAAGATTCAAAGAGAGTGAGATGCCAGCTCCTTTCATTCAGTCAGTAGCTTCAATCATTTCTGGACGTTTTTCAATGGCAAAAATCAATGAATATTGTAAATGCACAAACAGTAATTTCTCCGCATTGCAAGGTGCAATTCTGAAATTTTTTGCTTTTTCCTGCTCCTCTTAGCATGATAAAGAAGATTCAAAGAGAGTGAGATGCCAGCTCCTTTCATTCAGTCAGTAGCTTCAAACATTTCTGGTATATGAATAACATGATGTTTTTCAATGGCAAAAATCAATGAATATTGTAAATGCACAAACAGTAATTTCTCCGCATTGCAAGGTGCAATTCTGAAATTTTTTGCTTTTTCCTGCTCCTCTTAGCATGATAAAGAAGATTCAAAGAGAGTGAGATGCCAGCTCCTTTCATTCAGTCAGTAGCTTCAATCATTTCTGGACATTTTTCAATGGCAAAAATCAATGAATATTGTAAATGCACAAACAGTAATTTCTACGCATTGCAAGGTGCAATTCTGAAATTTTTTGCTTTTTCCTGCTCCTCTTAGCATGATAAAGAAGATTCAAAGAGAGTGAGATGCCAGCTCCTTTCATTCAGTCAGTAGCTTCAAACATTTCTGGTATATGAATAACATGATATTTTTCAATGGCAAAAATCAATGAATATTGTAAATGCACAAACAGTAATTTCTCCGCATTGCAAGGTGCAATTCTGAAATTTTTTGCTTTTTCCTGCTCCTCTTAGCATGATAAAGAAGATTCAAAGAGAGTGAGATGCCAGCTCCTTTCATTCAGTCAGTAGCTTCAAACATTTCTGGTATATGAATAACATGATGTTTTTCAATGGCAAAAATCTATGAATATTGTAAATGCACAAACAGTAATTTCTCCGCATTGCAAGGTGCAATTCTGAAATTTTTTGCTTTTTCCTGCTCCTCTTAGCATGATAAAGAAGATTCAAAGAGAGTGAGATGTCAGCTCCTTTCATTCAGTCAGTAGCTTCAAACATTTCTGGTATATGAATAACATGATGTTTTTCAATGGCAACAATCAATGAATATTGTAAATGCACAAACAGTAATTTCTCCGCATTGCAAGGTGCAATTCTGAAATTTTTTGCTTTTTCCTGCTCCTCTTTGCATGATAAAGAAGATTCAAAGAGAGTGAGATGCCAGCTCCTTTCATTCAGTCAGTAGCTTCAATCATTTCTGGACGTTTTTCAATGGCAAAAATCAATGAATATTGTAAATGCACAAACAGTAATTTCTCCGCATTGCAAGGTGCAATTCTGAAATTTTTTGCTTTTTCCTGCTCCTCTTAGCATGATAAAGAAGATTCAAATAGAGTGAGAAGCCAGCTCCTTTCATTCAGTCAGTAGCTTCAATGATTTCTGGACGTTTTTCAATGGCAAAAATCAATGAATATTGTAAATGCACAAACAGTAATTTCTCCGCATTGCAAGGTGCAATTCTGAAATTTTTTGCTTTTTCCTGCTCCTCTTAGCATGATAAAGAAGATTCAAAGAGAGTGAGATGCCAGCTCCTTTCATTCAGTCAGTAGCTTCAAACATTTCTGGTATATGAATAACATGATGTTTTTCAATGGCAAAAATCAATGAATATTGTAAATGCACAAACAGTAATTTCTCCGCATTGCAAGGTGCAATTCTGAAATTTTTTGCTTTTTCCTGCTCCTCTTAGCATGATAAAGAAGATTCAAAGAGAGTGAGATGCCAGCTCCTTTCATTCAGTCAGAAGCTTCAATCATTTCTGGACGTTTTTCAATGGCAAAAATCAACGAATATTGTAAATGCACAAACAGTAATTTCTCCGCATTGCAAGGTGCAATTCTGAAATTTTTTGCTTTTTCCTGCTCCTCTTAGCATGATAAAGAAGATTCAAAGAGAGTGAGATGCCAGCTCCTTTCATTCAGTCAGTAGCTTCAAACATTTCTGGTATATGAATAACATGATATTTTTCAATGGCAAAAATCAATGAATATTGTAAATGCACAAACAGTAATTTCTCCGCATTGCAAGGTGCAATTCTGAAATTTTTTGCTTTTTCCTGCTCCTCTTAGCATGATAAAGAAGATTCAAAGAGAGTGAGATGCCAGCTCCTTTCATTCAGTCAGTAGCTTCAATCATTTCTGGACGTTTTTCAATGGCAAAAATCAATGAATATTGTAAATGCACAAACAGTAATTTCTCCGCATTGCAAGGTGCAATTCTGAAATTTTTTGCTTTTTCCTGCTCCTCTTAGCATGATAAAGAAGATTCAAAGAGAGTGAGATGCCAGCTCCTTTCATTCAGTCAGTAGCTTCAATCATTTCTGGACGTTTTTCAATGGCAAAAATCAATGAATATTGTAAATGCACAAACAGTAATTTCTCCGCATTGCAAGGTGCAATTCTGAAATTTTTTGCTTTTTCCTGCTCCTCTTAGCATGATAAAGAAGATTCAAAGAGAGTGAGATGCCAGCTCCTTTCATTCAGTCAGTAGCTTCAAACATTTCTGGTATATGAATAACATGATGTTTTTCAATGGCAAAAATCAATGAATATTGTAAATGCACAAACAGTAATTTCTCCGCATTGCAAGGTGCAATTCTGAAATTTTTTGCTTTTTCCTGCTCCTCTTAGCATTATAAAGAAGATTCAAAGAGAGTGAGATGCCAGCTCCTTTCATTCAGTCAGTAGCTTCAATCATTTCTGGACGTTTTCAATGGCAAAAATCAATGAATATTGTAAATGCACAAACAGTAATTTCTCCGCATTGCAAGGTGCAATTCTGAACTTTTTTGCTTTTTCCTGCTCCTCTTAGCATGATAAAGAAGATTCAAAGAGAGTGAGATGTCAGCTCCTTTCATTCAGTCAGTAGCTTCAAACATTTCTGGTATATGAATAACATGATGTTTTTCAATGGCAACAATCAATGAATATTGTAAATGCACAAACAGTAATTTCTCCGCATTGCAAGGTGCAATTCTGAAATTTTTTGCTTTTTCCTGCTCCTCTTTGCATGATAAAGAAGATTCAAAGAGAGTGAGATGCCAGCTCCTTTCATTCAGTCAGTAGCTTCAATCATTTCTGGACGTTTTTCAATGGCAAAAATCAATGAATATTGTAAATGCACAAACAGTAATTTCTCCGCATTGCAAGGTGCAATTCTGAAATTTTTTGCTTTTTCCTGCTCCTCTTAGCATGATAAAGAAGATTCAAAGAGAGTGAGATGCCAGCTCCTTTCATTCAGTCAGTAGCTTCAATCATTTCTGGACGTTTTTCAATGGCAAAAATCAATGAATATTGTAAATGCACAAACAGTAATTTCTCCGCATTGCAAGGTGCAATTCTGAAATTTTTTGCTTTTTCCTGCTCCTCTTAGCATGATAAAGAAGACTCAAAGAGAGTGAGATGCCAGCTCCTTTCATTCAGTCAGTAGCTTCAAACATTTCTGGTATATGAATAACATGATGTTTTTCAATGGCAAAAATCAATGAATATTGTAAATGCACAAACAGTAATTTCTCCGCATTGCAAGGTGCAATTCTGAAATTTTTTGCTTTTTCCTGCTCCTCTTAGCATGATAAAGAAGATTCAAAGAGAGTGAGATGCCAGCTCCTTTCATTCAGTCAGAAGCTTCAATCATTTCTGGACGTTTTTCAATGGCAAAAATCAATGAATATTGTAAATGCACAAACAGTAATTTCTCCGCATTGCAAGGTGCAATTCTGAAATTTTTTGCTTTTTCCTGCTCCTCTTAGCATGATAAAGAAGATTCAAAGAGAGTGAGATGCCAGCTCCTTTCATTCAGTCAGTAGCTTCAAACATTTCTGGTATATGAATAACATGATGTTTTTCAATGGCAAAAATCAATGAATATTGTAAATGCACAAACAGTAATTTCTCCGCATTGCAAGGTGCAATTCTGAAATTTTTTGCTTTTTCCTGCTCCTCTTAGCATGATAAAGAAGATTCAAAGAGAGTGAGATGCCAGCTCCTTTCATTCAGTCAGTAGCTTCAAACATTTCTGGTATATGAATAACATGTTTTTCAATGGCAAAAATCAATGAATATTGTTAATGCACAAACAGTAATTTCTCCTCATTGCACGGTGCAATTCTGAAATTTTTGCTTTTTCCTGCTCCTCTTAGCATGATAAAGAAGATTCAAAGAGAGTGAGATGCCAGCTCCTTTCATTCAGTCAGTAGCTTCAATCATTTCTGGACGTTTTTCAATGGCAAAAATCAATGAATATTGTAAATGCACAAACAGTAATTTCTCCGCATTGCAAGGTGCAATTCTGAAATTTTTTGCTTTTTCCTGCTCCTCTTAGCATGATAAAGAAGATTCAAAGAGAGTGAGATGCCAGCTCCTTTCATTCAGTCAGTAGCTTCAAACATTTCTGGTATATGAATAACATGATGTTTTTCAATGGCAAAAATCAATGAATATTGTAAATGCACAAACAGTAATTTCTCCGCATTGCAAGGTGCAATTCTGAAATTTTTTGCTTTTTCCTGCTCCTCTTAGCATGATAAAGAAGATTCAAAGAGAGTGAGATGCCAGCTCCTTTCATTCAGTCAGTAGCTTCAATCATTTCTGGACATTTTTCAATGGCAAAAATCAATGAATATTGTAAATGCACAAACAGTAATTTCTACGCATTGCAAGGTGCAATTCTGACATTTTTTGCTTTTTCCTGCTCCTCTTAGCATGATAAAGAAGATTCAAAGAGAGTGAGATGCCAGCTCCTTTCATTCAGTCAGTAGCTTCAAACATTTCTGGTATATGAATAACATGATGTTTTTCAATGGCAAAAATCAATGAATATTGTAAATGCACAAACAGTAATTTCTCCGCATTGCAAGGTGCAATTCTGAAATTTTTTGCTTTTTCCTGCTCCTCTTAGCATGATAAAGAAGATTCAAAGAGAGTGAGATGCCAGCTCCTTTCATTCAGTCAGTAGATTCAATCATTTCTGGACGTTTTTCAATGGCAAAAATCAATGAATATTGTAAATGCACAAACAGTAATTTCTCCGCATTGCAAGGTGCAATTCTGAAATTTTTTGCTTTTTCCTGCTCCTCTTAGCATGATAAAGAAGATTCAAAGAGAGTGACATGTCATCTCCTTTCATTCAGTCAGTAGCTTCAAACATTTCTGGTATATGAATAACATGATGTTTTTCAATGGCAAAAATCAATGAATATTGTAATTGCACAAACAGTAATTTCTCCGCATTGCAAGGTGCAATTCTGAAATTTTTTGCTTTTTCCTGCTCCTCTTAGCATGATAAAGAAGATTCAAAGAGAGTGAGATGTCAGCTCCTTTCATTCAGTCAGTAGCTTCAAACATTTCTGGTATATGAATAACGATGTTTTTCAATGGCAACAATCAATGAATATTGTAAATGCACAAACAGTAATTTCTCCGCATTGCAAGGTGCAATTCTGAAATTTTTTGCTTTTTCCTGCTCCTCTTTGCATGATAAAGAAGATTCAAAGAGAGTGAGATGCCAGCTCCTTTCATTCAGTCAGTAGCTTCAATCATTTCTGGACGTTTTTCAATGGCAAAAATCAATGAATATTGTAAATGCACAAACAGTAATTTCTCCGCATTGCAAGGTGCAATTCTGAATTTTTTTGCTTTTTCCTGCTCCTCTTAGCATGATAAAGAAGATTCAAAGAGAGTGAGATGCCAGCTCCTTTCATTCAGTCAGTAGCTTCAATCATTTCTGGACGTTTTTCAATGGCAAAAATCAATGAATATTGTAAATGCACAAACAGTAATTTCTCCGCATTGCAAGGTGCAATTCTGAAATTTTTTGCTTTTTCCTGCTCCTCTTAGCATGATAAAGAAGATTCAAAGAGAGTGAGATGCCAGCTCCTTTCATTCAGTCAGTAGCTTCAAACATTTCTGGTATATGAATAACATGATGTTTTTCAATGGCAAAAATCAATGAATATTGTAAATGCACAAACAGTAATTTCTCCGCATTGCAAGGTGCAATTCTGAAATTTTTTGCTTTTTCCTGCTCCTCTTAGCATGATAAAGAAGATTCAAAGAGAGTGAGATGTCAGCTCCTTTCATTCAGTCAGTAGCTTCAAACATTTCTGGTATATGAATAACATGATGTTTTTCAATGGCAACAATCAATGAATATTGTAAATGCACAAACAGTAATTTCTCCGCATTGCAAGGTGCAATTCTGAAATTTTTTGCTTTTTCCTGCTCCTATTAGCATGATAAAGAAGATTCAAAGAGAGTGAGATGCCAGCTCCTTTCATTCAGTCAGTAGCTTCAAACATTTCTGGTATATGAATAACATGTTTTTCAATGGCAAAAATCAATGAATATTGTTAATGCACAAACAGTAATTTCTCCTCATTGCACGGTGCAATTCTGAAATTTTTGCTTTTTCCTGCTCCTCTTAGCATGATAAAGAAGATTCAAAGAGAGTGAGATGCCAGCTCCTTTCATTCAGTCAGTAGCTTCAATCATTTCTGGACGTTTTTCAATGGCAAAAATCAATGAATATTGTAAATGCACAAACAGTAATTTCTCCGCATTGCAAGGTGCAATTCTGAAATTTTTTGCTTTTTCCTGCTCCTCTTAGCATGATAAAGAAGATTCAAAGAGAGTGAGATGCCAGCTCCTTTCATTCAGTCAGTAGCTTCAAACATTTCTGGTATATGAATAACATGATGTTTTTCAATGGCAAAAATCAATGAATATTGTAAATGCACAAACAGTAATTTCTCCGCATTGCAAGGTGCAATTCTGAAATTTTTTGCTTTTTCCTGCTCCTCTTAGCATGATAAAGAAGATTCAAAGAGAGTGAGATGCCAGCTCCTTTCATTCAGTCAGTAGCTTCAATCATTTCTGGACATTTTTCAATGGCAAAAATCAATGAATATTGTAAATGCACAAACAGTAATTTCTACGCATTGCAAGGTGCAATTCTGACATTTTTTGCTTTTTCCTGCTCCTCTTAGCATGATAAAGAAGATTCAAAGAGAGTGAGATGCCAGCTCCTTTCATTCAGTCAGTAGCTTCAAACATTTCTGGTATATGAATAACATGATGTTTTTCAATGGCAAAAATCAATGAATATTGTAAATGCACAAACAGTAATTTCTCCGCATTGCAAGGTGCAATTCTGAAATTTTTTGCTTTCTCCTGCTCCTCTTAGCATGATAAAGAAGATTCAAAGAGAGTGAGATGCCAGCTCCTTTCATTCAGTCAGTAGATTCAATCATTTCTGGACGTTTTTCAATGGCAAAAATCAATGAATATTGTAAATGCACAAACAGTAATTTCTCCGCATTGCAAGGTGCAATTCTGAAATTTTTTGCTTTTTCCTGCTCCTCTTAGCATGATAAAGAAGATTCAAAGAGAGTGACATGTCATCTCCTTTCATTCAGTCAGTAGCTTCAAACATTTCTGGTATATGAATAACATGATGTTTTTCAATGGCAAAAATCAATGAATATTGTAATTGCAAAAACAGTAATTTCTCCGCATTGCAACGTGCAATTCTGAAATTTTTTGCTTTTTCCTGCTCCTCTTAGCATGATAAAGAAGATTCAAAGAGAGTGAGATGTCAGCTCCTTTCATTCAGTCAGTAGCTTCAAACATTTCTGGTATATGAATAACGATGTTTTTCAATGGCAACAATCAATGAATATTGTAAATGCACAAACAGTAATTTCTCCGCATTGCAAGGTGCAATTCTGAAATTTTTTGCTTTTTCCTGCTCCTCTTTGCATGATAAAGAAGATTCAAAGAGAGTGAGATGCCAGCTCCTTTCATTCAGTCAGTAGCTTCAATCATTTCTGGACGTTTTTCAATGGCAAAAATCAATGAATATTGTAAATGCACAAACAGTAATTTCTCCGCATTGCAAGGTGCAATTCTGAATTTTTTTGCTTTTTCCTGCTCCTCTTAGCATGATAAAGAAGATTCAAAGAGAGTGAGATGCCAGCTCCTTTCATTCAGTCAGTAGCTTCAATCATTTCTGGACGTTTTTCAATGGCAAAAATCAATGAATATTGTAAATGCACAAACAGTAATTTCTCCGCATTGCAAGGTGCAATTCTGAAATTTTTTGCTTTTTCCTGCTCCTCTTAGCATGATAAAGAAGATTCAAAGAGAGTGAGATGCCAGCTCCTTTCATTCAGTCAGTAGCTTCAAACATTTCTGGTATATGAATAACATGATGTTTTTCAATGGCAAAAATCAATGAATATTGTAAATGCACAAACAGTAATTTCTCCGCATTGCAAGGTGCAATTCTGAAATTTTTTGCTTTTTCCTGCTCCTCTTAGCATGATAAAGAAGATTCAAAGAGAGTGAGATGTCAGCTCCTTTCATTCAGTCAGTAGCTTCAAACATTTCTGGTATATGAATAACATGATGTTTTTCAATGGCAACAATCAATGAATATTGTAAATGCACAAACAGTAATTTCTCCGCATTGCAAGGTGCAATTCTGAAATTTTTTCCTTTTTCCTGCTCCTCTTTGCATGATAAAGAAGATTCAAAGAGAGTGAGATGCCAGCTCCTTTCATTCAGTCAGTAGCTTCAATCATTTCTGGACGTTTTTCAATGGCAAAAATCAATGAATATTGTAAATGCACAAACAGTAATTTCTCCGCATTGCAAGGTGCAATTCTGAAATTTTTTGCTTTTTCCTGCTCCTCTTAGCATGATAAAGAAGATTCAAAGAGAGTGAGATGCCAGCTCCTTTCATTCAGTCAGTAGCTTCAATCATTTCTGGACGTTTTTCAATGGCAAAAATCAATGAATATTGTAAATGCACAAACAGTAATTTCTCCGCATTGCAAGGTGCAATTCTGAAATTTTTTGCTTTTTCCTGCTCCTCTTAGCATGATAAAGAAGATTCAAAGAGAGTGAGATGCCAGCTCCTTTCATTCAGTCAGTAGCTTCAAACATTTCTGGTATATGAATAACATGATGTTTTTCAATGGCAAAAATCAATGAATATTGTAAATGCACAAACAGTAATTTCTCCGCATTGCAAGGTGCAATTCTGAAATTTTTTGCTTTTTCCTGCTCCTCTTAGCATGATAAAGAAGATTCAAAGAGAGTGAGATGCCAGCTCCTTTCATTCAGTCAGAAGCTTCAATCATTTCTGGACGTTTTTCAATGGCAAAAATCAATGAATATTGTAAATGCACAGACAGTAATTTCTCCGCATTGCAAGGTGCAATTCTGAAATTTTTTGCTTTTTCCTGCTCCTCTTAGCATGATAAAGAAGATTCAAAGAGAGTGAGATGTCAGCTCCTTTCATTCAGTCAGTAGCTTCAAACATTTCTGGTATATGAATAACATGATGTTTTTCAATGGCAAAAATCAATGAATATTGTAAATGCACAAACAGTAATTTCTCCGCATTGCAAGGTGCAATTCTGAAATTTTTTGCTTTTTCCTGCTCCTCTTAGCATGATAAAGAAGATTCAAAGAGAGTAAGATGCCAGCTCCTTTCATTCAGTCAGTAGCTTCAATCATTTCTGGACGTTTTTCAATGGCAAAAATCAATGAATATTGTAAATGCACAAACAGTAATTTCTCCGCATTGCAAGGTGCAATTCTGAAATTTTTTGCTTTTTCCTGCTCCTCTTAGCATGATAAAGAAGATTCAAAGAGAGTGAGATGTCAGCTCCTTTCATTCAGTCAGTAGCTTCAAACATTTCTGGTATATGAATAACGATGTTTTTCAATGGCAACAATCAATGAATATTGTAAATTCACAAACAGTAATTTCTCCGCATTGCAAGGTGCAATTCTGAAATTTTTTGCTTTTTCCTGCTCCTCTTTGCATGATAAAGAAGATTCAAAGAGAGTGAGATGCCAGCTCCTTTCATTCAGTCAGTAGCTTCAATCATTTCTGGACGTTTTTCAATGGCAAAAATCAATGAATATTGTAAATGCACAAACAGTAATTTCTCCGCATTGCAAGGTGCAATTCTGAAATTTTTTGCTTTTTCCTGCTCCTCTTAGCATGATAAAGAAGATTCAAAGAGAGTGAGATGCCAGCTCCTTTCATTCAGTCAGTAGCTTCAATCATTTCTGGACGTTTTTCAATGGCAAAAATCAATGAATATTGTAAATGCACAAACAGTAATTTCTCCGCATTGCAAGGTGCAATTCTGAAATTTTTTGCTTTTTCCTGCTCCTCTTAGCATGATAAAGAAGATTCAAAGAGAGTGAGATGCCAGCTCCTTTCATTCAGTCAGTAGCTTCAAACATTTCTGGTATATGAATAACATGATGTTTTTCAATGGCAAAAATCAATGAATATTGTAAATGCACAAACAGTAATTTCTCCGCATTGCAAGGTGCAATTCTGAAATTTTTTGCTTTTTCCTGCTCCTCTTAGCATGATAAAGAAGATTCAAAGAGAGTGAGATGTCAGCTCCTTTCATTCAGTCAGTAGCTTCAAACATTTCTGGTATATGAATAACATGATGTTTTTCAATGGCAACAATCAATGAATATTGTAAATGCACAAACAGTAATTTCTCCGCATTGCAAGGTGCAATTCTGAAATTTTTTCCTTTTTCCTGCTCCTCTTTGCATGATAAAGAAGATTCAAAGAGAGTGAGATGCCAGCTCCTTTCATTCAGTCAGTAGCTTCAATCATTTCTGGACGTTTTTCAATGGCAAAAATCAATGAATATTGTAAATGCACAAACAGTAATTTCTCCGCATTGCAAGGTGCAATTCTGAAATTTTTTGCTTTTTCCTGCTCCTCTTAGCATGATAAAGAAGATTCAAAGAGAGTGAGATGCCAGCTCCTTTCATTCAGTCAGTAGCTTCAATCATTTCTGGACGTTTTTCAATGGCAAAAATCAATGAATATTGTAAATGCACAAACAGTAATTTCTCCGCATTGCAAGGTGCAATTCTGAAATTTTTTGCTTTTTCCTGCTCCTCTTAGCATGATAAAGAAGATTCAAAGAGAGTGAGATGCCAGCTCCTTTCATTCAGTCAGTAGCTTCAAACATTTCTGGTATATGAATAACATGATGTTTTTCAATGGCAAAAATCAATGAATATTGTAAATGCACAAACAGTAATTTCTCCGCATTGCAAGGTGCAATTCTGAAATTTTTTGCTTTTTCCTGCTCCTCTTAGCATGATAAAGAAGATTCAAAGAGAGTGAGATGCCAGCTCCTTTCATTCAGTCAGAAGCTTCAATCATTTCTGGACGTTTTTCAATGGCAAAAATCAATGAATATTGTAAATGCACAAACAGTAATTTCTCCGCATTGCAAGGTGCAATTCTGAAATTTTTTGCTTTTTCCTGCTCCTCTTAGCATGATAAAGAAGATTCAAAGAGAGTGAGATGCCAGCTCCTTTCATTCAGTCAGTAGCTTCAAACATTTCTGGTATATGAATAACATGATGTTTTTCAATGGCAAAAATCTATGAATATTGTAAATGCACAAACAGTAATTTCTCCGCATTGCAAGGTGCAATTCTGAAATTTTTTGCTTTTTCCTGCTCCTCTTAGCATGATAAAGAAGATTCAAAGAGAGTGAGATGTCAGCTCCTTTCATTCAGTCAGTAGCTTCAAACATTTCTGGTATATGAATAACATGATGTTTTTCAATGGCAACAATCAATGAATATTGTAAATGCACAAACAGTAATTTCTCCGCATTGCAAGGTGCAATTCTGAAATTTTTTGCTTTTTCCTGCTCCTCTTTGCATGATAAAGAAGATTCAAAGAGAGTGAGATGCCAGCTCCTTTCATTCAGTCAGTAGCTTCAATCATTTCTGGACGTTTTTCAATGGCAAAAATCAATGAATATTGTAAATGCACAAACAGTAATTTCTCCGCATTGCAAGGTGCAATTCTGAAATTTTTTGCTTTTTCCTGCTCCTCTTAGCATGATAAAGAAGATTCAAATAGAGTGAGAAGCCAGCTCCTTTCATTCAGTCAGTAGCTTCAATGATTTCTGGACGTTTTTCAATGGCAAAAATCAATGAATATTGTAAATGCACAAACAGTAATTTCTCCGCATTGCAAGGTGCAATTCTGAAATTTTTTGCTTTTTCCTGCTCCTCTTAGCATGATAAAGAAGATTCAAAGAGAGTGAGATGCCAGCTCCTTTCATTCAGTCAGTAGCTTCAAACATTTCTGGTATATGAATAACATGATGTTTTTCAATGGCAAAAATCAATGAATATTGTAAATGCACAAACAGTAATTTCTCCGCATTGCAAGGTGCAATTCTGAAATTTTTTGCTTTTTCCTGCTCCTCTTAGCATGATAAAGAAGATTCAAAGAGAGTGAGATGCCAGCTCCTTTCATTCAGTCAGAAGCTTCAATCATTTCTGGACGTTTTTCAATGGCAAAAATCAACGAATATTGTAAATGCACAAACAGTAATTTCTCCGCATTGCAAGGTGCAATTCTGAAATTTTTTGCTTTTTCCTGCTCCTCTTAGCATGATAAAGAAGATTCAAAGAGAGTGAGATGCCAGCTCCTTTCATTCAGTCAGTAGCTTCAAACATTTCTGGTATATGAATAACATGATATTTTTCAATGACAAAAATCAATGAATATTGTAAATGCACAAACAGTAATTTCTCCGCATTGCAAGGTGCAATTCTGAAATTTTTTGCTTTTTCCTGCTCCTCTTAGCATGATAAAGAAGATTCAAAGAGAGTGAGATGCCAGCTCCTTTCATTCAGTCAGTAGCTTCAATCATTTCTGGACGTTTTTCAATGGCAAAAATCAATGAATATTGTAAATGCACAAAAAGGAATTTCTCCGCATTGCAAGGTGCAATTCTGAAATTTTTTGCTTTTTCCTGCTCCTCTTAGCATGATAAAGAAGATTCAAAGAGAGTGAGATGCCAGCTCCTTTCATTCAGTCAGTAGCTTCAATCATTTCTGGACGTTTTTCAATGGCAAAAATCAATGAATATTGTAAATGCACAAACAGTAATTTCTCCGCATTGCAAGGTGCAATTCTGAAATTTTTTGCTTTTTCCTGCTCCTCTTAGCATGATAAAGAAGATTCAAAGAGAGTGAGATGCCAGCTCCTTTCATTCAGTCAGTAGCTTCAAACATTTCTGGTATATGAATAACATGATGTTTTTCAATGGCAAAAATCAATGAATATTGTAAATGCACAAACAGTAATTTCTCCGCATTGCAAGGTGCAATTCTGAAATTTTTTGCTTTTTCCTGCTCCTCTTAGCATTATAAAGAAGATTCAAAGAGAGTGAGATGCCAGCTCCTTTCATTCAGTCAGTAGCTTCAATCATTTCTGGACGTTTTCAATGGCAAAAATCAATGAATATTGTAAATGCACAAACAGTAATTTCTCCGCATTGCAAGGTGCAATTCTGAAATTTTTTGCTTTTTCCTGCTCCTCTTAGCATGATAAAGAAGATTCAAAGAGAGTGAGATGTCAGCTCCTTTCATTCAGTCAGTAGCTTCAAACATTTCTGGTATATGAATAACATGATGTTTTTCAATGGCAACAATCAATGAATATTGTAAATGCACAAACAGTAATTTCTCCGCATTGCAAGGTGCAATTCTGAAATTTTTTGCTTTTTCCTGCTCCTCTTTGCATGATAAAGAAGATTCAAAGAGAGTGAGATGCCAGCTCCTTTCATTCAGTCAGTAGCTTCAATCATTTCTGGACGTTTTTCAATGGCAAAAATCAATGAATATTGTAAATGCACAAACAGTAATTTCTCCGCATTGCAAGGTGCAATTCTGAAATTTTTTGCTTTTTCCTGCTCCTCTTAGCATGATAAAGAAGATTCAAAGAGAGTGAGATGCCAGCTCCTTTCATTCAGTCAGTAGCTTCAATCATTTCTGGACGTTTTTCAATGGCAAAAATCAATGAATATTGTAAATGCACAAACAGTAATTTCTCCGCATTGCAAGGTGCAATTCTGAAATTTTTTGCTTTTTCCTGCTCCTCTTAGCATGATAAAGAAGATTCAAAGAGAGTGAGATGCCAGCTCCTTTCATTCAGTCAGTAGCTTCAAACATTTCTGGTATATGAATAACATGATGTTTTTCAATGGCAAAAATCAATGAATATTGTAAATGCACAAACAGTAATTTCTCCGCATTGCAAGGTGCAATTCTGAAATTTTTTGCTTTTTCCTGCTCCTCTTAGCATGATAAAGAAGATTCAAAGAGAGTGAGATGCCAGCTCCTTTCATTCAGTCAGAAGCTTCAATCATTTCTGGACGTTTTTCAATGGCAAAAATCAATGAATATTGTAAATGCACAAACAGTAATTTCTCCGCATTGCAAGGTGCAATTCTGAAATTTTTTGCTTTTTCCTGCTCCTCTTAGCATGATAAAGAAGATTCAAAGAGAGTGAGATGCCAGCTCCTTTCATTCAGTCAGTAGCTTCAAACATTTCTGGTATATGAATAACATGATGTTTTTCAATGGCAAAAATCAATGAATATTGTAAATGCACAAACAGTAATTTCTCCGCATTGCAAGGTGCAATTCTGAAATTTTTTGCTTTTTCCTGCTCCTCTTAGCATGATAAAGAAGATTCAAAGAGAGTGAGATGCCAGCTCCTTTCATTCAGTCAGTAGCTTCAAACATTTCTGGTATATGAATAACATGTTTTTCAATGGCAAAAATCAATGAATATTGTTAATGCACAAACAGTAATTTCTCCTCATTGCACGGTGCAATTCTGAAATTTTTGCTTTTTCCTGCTCCTCTTAGCATGATAAAGAAGATTCAAAGAGAGTGAGATGCCAGCTCCTTTCATTCAGTCAGTAGCTTCAATCATTTCTGGATGTTTTTCAATGGCAAAAATCAATGAATATTGTAAATGCACAAACAGTAATTTCTCCGCATTGCAAGGTGCAATTCTGAAATTTTTTGCTTTTTCCTGCTCCTCTTAGCATGATAAAGAAGATTCAAAGAGAGTGAGATGCCAGCTCCTTTCATTCAGTCAGTAGCTTCAAACATTTCTGGTATATGAATAACATGATGTTTTTCAATGGCAAAAATCAATGAATATTGTAAATGCACAAACAGTAATTTCTCCGCATTGCAAGGTGCAATTCTGAAATTTTTTGCTTTTTCCTGCTCCTCTTAGCATGATAAAGAAGATTCAAAGAGAGTGAGATGCCAGCTCCTTTCATTCAGTCAGTAGCTTCAATCATTTCTGGACATTTTTCAATGGCAAAAATCAATGAATATTGTAAATGCACAAACAGTAATTTCTACGCATTGCAAGGTGCAATTCTGACATTTTTTGCTTTTTCCTGCTCCTCTTAGCATGATAAAGAAGATTCAAAGAGAGTGAGATGCCAGCTCCTTTCATTCAGTCAGTAGCTTCAAACATTTCTGGTATATGAATAACATGATGTTTTTCAATGGCAAAAATCAATGAATATTGTAAATGCACAAACAGTAATTTCTCCGCATTGCAAGGTGCAATTCTGAAATTTTTTGCTTTTTCCTGCTCCTCTTAGCATGATAAAGAAGATTCAAAGAGAGTGAGATGCCAGCTCCTTTCATTCAGTCAGTAGATTCAATCATTTCTGGACGTTTTTCAATGGCAAAAATCAATGAATATTGTAAATGCACAAACAGTAATTTCTCCGCATTGCAAGGTGCAATTCTGAAATTTTTTTCTTTTTCCTGCTCCTCTTAGCATGATAAAGAAGATTCAAAGAGAGTGACATGTCATCTCCTTTCATTCAGTCAGTAGCTTCAAACATTTCTGGTATATGAATAACATGATGTTTTTCAATGGCAAAAATCAATGAATATTGTAAATGCACAAACAGTAATTTCTCCGCATTGCAAGGTGCAATTCTGAAATTTTTTGCTTTTTCCTGCTCCTCTTAGCATGATAAAGAAGATTCAAAGAGAGTGAGATACCAGCTCCTTTCATTCAGTCAGTAGCTTCAATCATTTCTGGACGTTTTTCAATGGCAAAAATCAATGAATATTGTAAATGCACAAACAGTAATTTCTCCGCATTGCAAGGTGCAATTCTGAAATTTTTTGCTTTTTCCTGCTCCTCTTAGCATGATAAAGAAGATTCAAAGAGAGTGAGATACCAGCTCCTTTCATTCAGTCAGTAGCTTCAATCATTTCTGGACGTTTTTCAATGGCAAAAATCAATGAATATTGTAAATGCACAGACAGTAATTTCTCCGCATTGCAAGGTGCAATTCTGAAATTTTTTGCTTTTTCCTGCTCCTCTTAGCATGATAAAGAAGATTCAAAGAGAGTGAGATGTCAGCTCCTTTCATTCAGTCAGTAGCTTCAAACATTTCTGGTATATGAATAACATGATGTTTTTCAATGGCAAAAATCAATGAATATTGTAAATGCACAAACAGTAATTTCTCCGCATTGCAAGGTGCAATTCTGAAATTTTTTGCTTTTTCCTGCTCCTCTTAGCATGATAAAGAAGATTCAAAGAGAGTAAGATGCCAGCTCCTTTCATTCAGTCAGTAGCTTCAATCATTTCTGGACGTTTTTCAATGGCAAAAATCAATGAATATTGTAAATGCACAAACAGTAATTTCTCCGCATTGCAAGGTGCAATTCTGAAATTTTTTGCTTTTTCCTGCTCCTCTTAGCATGATAAAGAAGATTCAAAGAGAGTGAGATGCCAGCTCCTTTCATTCAGTCAGTAGCTTCAATCATTTCTGGACGTTTTTCAATGGCAAAAATCAATGAATATTGTAAATGCACAAACAGTAATTTCTCCTCATTGCACGGTGCAATTCTGAAATTTTTTGCTTTTTCCTGCTCCTCTTAGCATGATAAAGAAGATTCAAAGAGAGTGAGATGCCAGCTCCTTTCATTCAGTCAGTAGCTTCAATCATTTCTGGACGTTTTTCAATGGCAAAAATCAATGAATATTGTAAATGCACAAACAGTAATTTCTCCGCATTGCAAGGTGCAATTCTGAAATTTTTTGCTTTTTCCTGCTCCTCTTAGCATGATAAAGAAGATTCAAAGAGAGTGAGATGCCAGCTCCTTTCATTCAGTCAGTAGCTTCAAACATTTCTGGTATATGAATAACATGATGTTTTTCAATGGCAAAAATCAATGAATATTGTAAATGCACAAACAGTAATTTCTCCGCATTGCAAGGTGCAATTCTGAAATTTTTTGCTTTTTCCTGCTCCTCTTAGCATGATAAAGAAGATTCAAAGAGAGTGAGATGCCAGCTCCTTTCATTCAGTCAGTAGCTTCAATCATTTCTGGACATTTTTCAATGGCAAAAATCAATGAATATTGTAAATGCACAAACAGTAATTTCTACGCATTGCAAGGTGCAATTCTGACATTTTTTGCTTTTTCCTGCTCCTCTTAGCATGATAAAGAAGATTCAAAGAGAGTGAGATGCCAGCTCCTTTCATTCAGTCAGTAGCTTCAAACATTTCTGGTATATGAATAACATGATGTTTTTCAATGGCAAAAATCAATGAATATTGTAAATGCACAAACAGTAATTTCTCCGCATTGCAAGGTGCAATTCTGAAATTTTTTGCTTTTTCCTGCTCCTCTTAGCATGATAAAGAAGATTCAAAGAGAGTGAGATGCCAGCTCCTTTCATTCAGTCAATAGATTCAATCATTTCTGGACGTTTTTCAATGGCAAAAATCAATGAATATTGTAAATGCACAAACAGTAATTTCTCCGCATTGCAAGGTGCAATTCTGAAATTTTTTGCTTTTTCCTGCTCCTCTTAGCATGATAAAGAAGATTCAAAGAGAGTGACATGTCATCTCCTTTCATTCAGTCAGTAGCTTCAAACATTTCTGGTATATGAATAACATGATGTTTTTCAATGGCAACAATCAATGAATATTGTAAATGCACAAACAGTAATTTCTCCGCATTGCAAGGTGCAATTCTGAAATTTTTTGCTTTTTCCTGCTCCTCTTAGCATGATAAAGAAGATTCAAAGAGAGTGAGATACCAGCTCCTTTCATTCAGTCAGTAGCTTCAATCATTTCTGGACGTTTTTCAATGGCAAAAATCAATGAATATTGTAAATGCACAAACAGTAATTTCTCCGCATTGCAAGGTGCAATTCTGAAATTTTTTGCTTTTTCCTGCTCCTCTTAGCATGATAAAGAAGATTCAAAGAGAGTGAGATACCAGCTCCTTTCATTCAGTCAGTAGCTTCAATCATTTCTGGACGTTTTTCAATGGCAAAAATCAATGAATATTGTAAATGCACAGACAGTAATTTCTCCGCATTGCAAGGTGCAATTCTGAAATTTTTTGCTTTTTCCTGCTCCTCTTAGCATGATAAAGAAGATTCAAAGAGAGTGAGATGTCAGCTCCTTTCATTCAGTCAGTAGCTTCAAACATTTCTGGTATATGAATAACATGATGTTTTTCAATGGCAAAAATCAATGAATATTGTAAATGCACAAACAGTAATTTCTCCGCATTGCAAGGTGCAATTCTGAAATTTTTTGCTTTTTCCTGCTCCTCTTTGCATGATAAAGAAGATTCAAAGAGAGTGAGATGCCAGCTCCTTTCATTCAGTCAGTATCTTCAATCATTTCTGGACATTTTTCAATGGCAAAAATCAATGAATATTGTAAATGCACAAACAGTAATTTCTCCGCATTGCAAGGTGCAATTCTGAAATTTTTTGCTTTTTCCTGCTCCTCTTAGCATGATAAAGAAGATTCAAAGAGAGTGAGATGCCAGCTCCTTTCATTCAGTCAGTAGCTTCAATGATTTCTGGACGTTTTTCAATGGCAAAAATCAATGAATATTGTAAATGCACAAACAGTAATTTCTCCGCATTGCAAGGTGCAATTCTGAAATTTTTTGCTTTTTCCTGCTCCTCTTAGCATGATAAAGAAGATTCAAAGAGAGTGAGATGCCAGCTCCTTTCATTCAGTCAGTAGCTTCAAACATTTCTGGTATATGAATAACATGATGTTTTTCAATGGCAAAAATCAATGAATATTGTAAATGCACAAACAGTAATTTCTCCGCATTGCAAGGTGCAATTCTGAAATTTTTTGCTTTTTCCTGCTCCTCTTAGCATGATAAAGAAGATTCAAAGAGAGTGAGATGCCAGCTCCTTTCATTCAGTCAGAAGCTTCAATCATTTCTGGACGTTTTTCAATGGCAAAAATCAATGAATATTGTAAATGCACAAACAGTAATTTCTCCGCATTGCAAGGTGCAATTCTGAAATTTTTTGCTTTTTCCTGCTCCTCTTAGCATGATAAAGAATATTCAAAGAGAGTGAGATGCCAGCTCCTTTCATTCAGTCAGTAGCTTCAAACATTTCTGGTATATGAATAACATGATATTTTTCAATGGCAAAAATCAATGAATATTGTAAATGCACAAACAGTAATTTCTCCGCATTGCAAGGTGCAATTCTGAAATTTTTTGCTTTTTCCTGCTCCTCTTAGCATGATAAAGAAGATTCAAAGAGAGTGAGATGCCAGCTCCTTTCATTCAGTCAGTAGCTTCAATCATTTCTGGACGTTTTTCAATGGCAAAAATCAATGAATATTGTAAATGCACAAACAGTAATTTCTCTGCATTGCAAGGTGCAATTCTGAAATTTATTGCTTTTTCCTGCTCCTCTTAGCATGATAAAGAAGATTCAAAGAGAGTGAGATGCCAGCTCCTTTCATTCAGTCAGTAGCTTCAATCATTTCTGGACGTTTTTCAATGGCAAAAATCAATGAATATTGTAAATGCACAAACAGTAATTTCTCCGCATTGCAAGGTGCAATTCTGAAATTTTTTGCTTTTTCCTGCTCCTCTTAGCATGATAAAGAAGATTCAAAGAGAGTGAGATGCCAGCTCCTTTCATTCAGTCAGTAGCTTCAATCATTTCTGGACGTTTTTCAATGGCAAAAATCAATGAATATTGTAAATGCACAAACAGTAATTTCTCCGCATTGCAAGGTGCAATTCTGAAATTTTTTGCTTTTTCCTGCTCCTCTTAGCATGATAAAGAAGATTCAAAGAGAGTGAGATGCCAGCTCCTTTCATTCAGTCAGTAGCTTCAATCATTTCTGGACGTTTTTCAATGGCAAAAATCAATGAATATTGTAAATGCACAAACAGTAATTTCTCCGCATTGCAAGGTGCAATTCTGAAATTTTTTGCTTTTTCCTGCTCCTCTTAGCATGATAAAGAAGATTCAAAGAGAGTGAGATGCCAGCTCCTTTCATTCAGTCAGTAGCTTCAAACATTTCTGGTATATGAATAACATGTTTTTCAATGGCAAAAATCAATGAATATTGTTAATGCACAAACAGTAATTTCTCCTCATTGCACGGTGCAATTCTGAAATTTTTTGCTTTTTCCTGCTCCTCTTAGCATGATAAAGAAGATTCAAAGAGAGTGAGATGCCAGCTCCTTTCATTCAGTCAGTAGCTTCAATCATTTCTGGACGTTTTTCAATGGCAAAAATCAATGAATATTGTAAATGCACAAACAGTAATTTCTCCGCATTGCAAGGTGCAATTCTGAAATTTTTTGCTTTTTCCTGCTCCTCTTAGCATGATAAAGAAGATTCAAAGAGAGTGAGATGCCAGCTCCTTTCATTCAGTCAGTAGCTTCAAACATTTCTGGTATATGAATAACATGATGTTTTTCAATGGCAAAAATCAATGAATATTGTAAATGCACAAACAGTAATTTCTCCGCATTGCAAGGTGCAATTCTGAAATTTTTTGCTTTTTCCTGCTCCTCTTAGCATGATAAAGAAGATTCAAAGAGAGTGAGATGCCAGCTCCTTTCATTCAGTCAGTAGCTTCAATCATTTCTGGACATTTTTCAATGGCAAAAATCAATGAATATTGTAAATGCACAAACAGTAATTTCTACGCATTGCAAGGTGCAATTCTGACATTTTTTGCTTTTTCCTGCTCCTCTTAGCATGATAAAGAAGATTCAAAGAGAGTGAGATGCCAGCTCCTTTCATTCAGTCAGTAGCTTCAAACATTTCTGGTATATGAATAACATGATGTTTTTCAATGGCAAAAATCAATGAATATTGTAAATGCACAAACAGTAATTTCTCCGCATTGCAAGGTGCAATTCTGAAATTTTTTGCTTTTTCCTGCTCCTCTTAGCATGATAAAGAAGATTCAAAGAGAGTGAGATGCCAGCTCCTTTCATTCAGTCAGTAGATTCAATCATTTCTGGACGTTTTTCAATGGCAAAAATCAATGAATATTGTAAATGCACAAACAGTAATTTCTCCGCATTGCAAGGTGCAATTCTGAAATTTTTTGCTTTTTCCTGCTCCTCTTAGCATGATAAAGAAGATTCAAAGAGAGTGACATGTCATCTCCTTTCATTCAGTCAGTAGCTTCAAACATTTCTGGTATATGAATAACATGATGTTTTTCAATGGCAAAAATCAATGAATATTGTAAATGCACAAACAGTAATTTCTCCGCATTGCAAGGTGCAATTCTGAAATTTTTTGCTTTTTCCTGCTCCTCTTAGCATGATAAAGAAGATTCAAAGAGAGTGAGATACCAGCTCCTTTCATTCAGTCAGTAGCTTCAATCATTTCTGGACGTTTTTCAATGGCAAAAATCAATGAATATTGTAAATGCACAAACAGTAATTTCTCCGCATTGCAAGGTGCAATTCTGAAATTTTTTGCTTTTTCCTGCTCCTCTTAGCATGATAAAGAAGATTCAAAGAGAGTGAGATACCAGCTCCTTTCATTCAGTCAGTAGCTTCAATCATTTCTGGACGTTTTTCAATGGCAAAAATCAATGAATATTGTAAATGCACAGACAGTAATTTCTCCGCATTGCAAGGTGCAATTCTGAAATTTTTTGCTTTTTCCTGCTCCTCTTAGCATGATAAAGAAGATTCAAAGAGAGTGAGATGTCAGCTCCTTTCATTCAGTCAGTAGCTTCAAACATTTCTGGTATATGAATAACATGATGTTTTTCAATGGCAAAAATCAATGAATATTGTAAATGCACAAACAGTAATTTCTCCGCATTGCAAGGTGCAATTCTGAAATTTTTTGCTTTTTCCTGCTCCTCTTAGCATGATAAAGAAGATTCAAAGAGAGTAAGATCCCAGCTCCTTTCATTCAGTCAGTAGCTTCAATCATTTCTGGACGTTTTTCAATGGCAAAAATCAATGAATATTGTAAATGCACAAACAGTAATTTCTCCGCATTGCAAGGTGCAATTGTGAAATTTTTTGCTTTTTCCTGCTCCTCTTAGCATGATAAAGAAGATTCAAAGAGAGTGAGATGCCAGCTCCTTTCATTCAGTCAGTAGCTTCAATCATTTCTGGACGTTTTTCAATGGCAAAAATCAATGAATATTGTAAATGCACAAACAGTAATTTCTCCGCATTGCAAGGTGCAATTCTGAAATTTTTTGCTTTTTCCTGCTCCTCTTAGCATGATAAAGAAGATTCAAATAGAGTGAGATGCCAGCTCCTTTCATTCAGTCAGTAGCTTCAAACATTTCTGGTATATGAATAACATGATGTTTTTCAATGGCAAAAATCAATGAATATTGTAAATGCACAAACAGTAATTTCTCCGCATTGCAAGGTGCAATTCTGAAATTTTTTGCTTTTCCTGCTCCTCTTAGCATGATAAAGAAGATTCAAAGAGAGTGAGATGTCAGCTCCTTTCATTCAGTCAGTAGCTTCAAACATTTCTGGTATATGAATAACATGATGTTTTTCAATGGCAACAATCAATGAATATTGTAAATGCACAAACAGTAATTTCTCCGCATTGCAAGGTGCAATTCTGAAATTTTTTGCTTTTTCCTGCTCCTCTTTGCATGATAAAGAAGATTCAAAGAGAGTGAGATGCCAGCTCCTTTCATTCAGTCAGTAGCTTCAATCATTTCTGGACGTTTTTCAATGGCAAAAATCAATGAATATTGTAAATGCACAAACAGTAATTTCTCCGCATTGCAAGGTGCAATTCTGAAATTTTTTGCTTTTTCCTGCTCCTCTTAGCATGATAAAGAAGATTCAAAGAGAGTGAGATGCCAGCTCCTTTCATTCAGTCAGTAGCTTCAATGATTTCTGGACGTTTTTCAATGGCAAAAATCAATGAATATTGTAAATGCACAAACAGTAATTTCTCCGCATTGCAAGGTGCAATTCTGAAATTTTTTGCTTTTTCCTGCTCCTCTTAGCATGATAAAGAAGATTCAAAGAGAGTGAGATGCCAGCTCCTTTCATTCAGTCAGTAGCTTCAAACATTTCTGGTATATGAATAACATGATGTTTTTCAATGGCAAAAATCAATGAATATTGTAAATGCACAAACAGTAATTTCTCCGCATTGCAAGGTGCAATTCTGAAATTTTTTGCTTTTTCCTGCTCCTCTTAGCATGATAAAGAAGATTCAAAGAGAGTGAGATGCCAGCTCCTTTCATTCAGTCAGAAGCTTCAATCATTTCTGGACGTTTTTCAATGGCAAAAATCAATGAATATTGTAAATGCACAAACAGTAATTTCTCCGCATTGCAAGGTGCAATTCTGAAATTTTTTGCTTTTTCCTGCTCCTCTTAGCATGATAAAGAATATTCAAAGAGAGTGAGATGCCAGCTCCTTTCATTCAGTCAGTAGCTTCAAACATTTCTGGTATATGAATAACATGATATTTTTCAATGGCAAAAATCAATGAATATTGTAAATGCACAAACAGTAATTTCTCCGCATTGCAAGGTGCAATTCTGAAATTTTTTGCTTTTTCCTGCTCCTCTTAGCATGATAAAGAAGATTCAAAGAGAGTGAGATGCCTGCTCCTTTCATTCAGTCAGTAGCTTCAATCATTTCTGGACATTTTTCAATGGCAAAAATCAATGAATATTGTAAATGCACAAACAGTAATTTCTCCGCATTGCAAGGTGCAATTCTGAAATTTATTGCTTTTTCCTGCTCCTCTTAGCATGATAAAGAAGATTCAAAGAGAGTGAGATGCCAGCTCCTTTCATTCAGTCAGTAGCTTCAATCATTTCTGGACGTTTTTCAATGGCAAAAATCAATGAATATTGTAAATGCACAAACAGTAATTTCTCCGCATTGCAAGGTGCAATTCTGAAATTTTTTGCTTTTTCCTGCTCCTCTTAGCATGATAAAGAAGATTCAAAGAGAGTGAGATGCCAGCTCCTTTCATTCAGTCAGTAGCTTCAAACATTTCTGGTATATGAATAACATGATGTTTTTCAATGGCAAAAATCAATGAATATTGTAAATGCACAAACAGTAATTTCTCCGCATTGCAAGGTGCAATTCTGAAATTTTTTGCTTTTTCCTGCTCCTCTTTGCATGATAAAGAAGATTCAAAGAGAGTGAGATGCCAGCTCCTTTCATTCAGTCAGTAGCTTCAATCATTTCTGGACGTTTTTCAATGGCAAAAATCAATGAATATTGTAAATGCACAAACAGTAATTTCTCCGCATTGCAAGGTGCAATTCTGAAATTTTTTGCTTTTTCCTGCTCCTCTTAGCATGATAAAGAAGATTCAAAGAGAGTGAGATGCCAGCTCCTTTCATTCAGTCAGTAGCTTCAATCATTTCTGGACGTTTTTCAATGGCAAAAATCAATGAATATTGTAAATGCACAAACAGTAATTTCTCCGCATTGCAAGGTGCAATTCTGAAATTTTTTGCTTTTTCCTGCTCCTCTTAGCATGATAAAGAAGATTCAAAGAGAGTGAGATGCCAGCTCCTTTCATTCAGTCAGTAGCTTCAAACATTTCTGGTATATGAATAACATGATGTTTTTCAATGGCAAAAATCAATGAATATTGTAAATGCACAAACAGTAATTTCTCCGCATTGCAAGGTGCAATTCTGAAATTTTTTGCTTTTTCCTGCTCCTCTTAGCATGATAAAGAAGATTCAAAGAGAGTGAGATGCCAGCTCCTTTCATTCAGTCAGAAGCTTCAATCATTTCTGGACGTTTTTCAATGGCAAAAATCAATGAATATTGTAAATGCACAAACAGTAATTTCTCCGCATTGCAAGGTGCAATTCTGAAATTTTTTGCTTTTTCCTGCTCCTCTTAGCATGATAAAGAAGGTTCAAAGAGAGTGAGATGCCAGCTCCTTTCATTCAGTCAGTAGCTTCAAACATTTCTGGTATATGAATTACATGATGTTTTTCAATGGCAAAAATCAATGAATATTGTAAATGCACAAACAGTAATTTCTCCGCATTGCAAGGTGCAATTCTGAAATTTTTTGCTTTTTCCTGCTCCTCTTAGCATGATAAAGAA
This sequence comes from Phyllobates terribilis, assembly GCF_046119375.1. NCBI lineage: Eukaryota > Metazoa > Chordata > Amphibia > Anura > Dendrobatidae > Phyllobates > Phyllobates terribilis. Next base: position 240,321 of record NW_027363420.1, read on the forward strand.
GATTCAAAGAGAGTGAGATGCCAGCTCCTTTCATTCAGTCAGTAGCTTCAAACATTTCTGGTATATGAATAACATGTTTTTCAATGGCAAAAATCAATGAATATTGTTAATGCACAAACAGTAATTTCTCCTCATTGCACGGTGCAATTCTGAAATTTTTTGCTTTTTCCTGCTCCTCTTAGCATGATAAAGAAGATTCAAAGAGAGTGAGATGCCAGCTCCTTTCATTCAGTCAGTAGCTTCAATCATTTCTGGACGTTTTTCAATGGCAAAAATCAATGAATATTGTAAATGCACAAACAGTAATTTCTCCGCATTGCAAGGTGCAATTCTGAAATTTTTTGCTTTTTCCTGCTCCTCTTAGCATGATAAAGAAGATTCAAAGAGAGTAAGATCCCAGCTCCTTTCATTCAGTCAGTAGCTTCAATCATTTCTGGACGTTTTTCAATGGCAAAAATCAATGAATATTGTAAATGCACAAACAGTAATTTCTCCGCATTGCAAGGTGCAATTGTGAAATTTTTTGCTTTTTCCTGCTCCTCTTAGCATGATAAAGAAGATTCAAAGAGAGTGAGATGCCAGCTCCTTTCATTCAGTCAGTAGCTTCAATCATTTCTGGACGTTTTTCAATGGCAAAAATCAATGAATATTGTAAATGCACAAACAGTAATTTCTCCGCATTGCAAGGTGCAATTCTGAAATTTTTTGCTTTTTCCTGCTCCTCTTAGCATGATAAAGAAGATTCAAAGAGAGTGAGATGCCAGCTCCTTTCATTCAGTCAGTAGCTTCAAACATTTCTGGTATATGAATAACATGATGTTTTTCAATGGCAAAAATCAATGAATATTGTAAATGCACAAACAGTAATTTCTCCGCATTGCAAGGTGCAATTCTGAAATTTTTTGCTTTTCCTGCTCCTCTTAGCATGATAAAGAAGATTCAAAGAGAGTGAGATGTCAGCTCCTTTCATTCAGTCAGTAGCTTCAAACATTTCTGGTATATGAATAACATGATGTTTTTCAATGGCAACAATCAATGAATATTGTAAATGCACAAACAGTAATTTCTCCGCATTGCAAGGTGCAATTCTGAAATTTTTTGCTTTTTCCTGCTCCTCTTTGCATGATAAAGAAGATTCAAAGAGAGTGAGATGCCAGCTCCTTTCATTCAGTCAGTAGCTTCAATCATTTCTGGACGTTTTTCAATGGCAAAAATCAATGAATATTGTAAATGCACAAACAGTAATTTCTCCGCATTGCAAGGTGCAATTCTGAAATTTTTTGCTTTTTCCTGCTCCTCTTAGCATGATAAAGAAGATTCAAAGAGAGTGAGATGCCAGCTCCTTTCATTCAGTCAGTAGCTTCAATGATTTCTGGACGTTTTTCAATGGCAAAAATCAATGAATATTGTAAATGCACAAACAGTAATTTCTCCGCATTGCAAGGTGCAATTCTGAAATTTTTTGCTTTTTCCTGCTCCTCTTAGCATGATAAAGAAGATTCAAAGAGAGTGAGATGCCAGCTCCTTTCATTCAGTCAGTAGCTTCAAACATTTCTGGTATATGAATAACATGATGTTTTTCAATGGCAAAAATCAATGAATATTGTAAATGCACAAACAGTAATTTCTCCGCATTGCAAGGTGCAATTCTGAAATTTTTTGCTTTTTCCTGCTCCTCTTAGCATGATAAAGAAGATTCAAAGAGAGTGAGATGCCAGCTCCTTTCATTCAGTCAGAAGCTTCAATCATTTCTGGACGTTTTTCAATGGCAAAAATCAATGAATATTGTAAATGCACAAACAGTAATTTCTCCGCATTGCAAGGTGCAATTCTGAAATTTTTTGCTTTTTCCTGCTCCTCTTAGCATGATAAAGAATATTCAAAGAGAGTGAGATGCCAGCTCCTTTCATTCAGTCAGTAGCTTCAAACATTTCTGGTATATGAATAACATGATATTTTTCAATGGCAAAAATCAATGAATATTGTAAATGCACAAACAGTAATTTCTCCGCATTGCAAGGTGCAATTCTGAAATTTTTTGCTTTTTCCTGCTCCTCTTAGCATGATAAAGAAGATTCAAAGAGAGTGAGATGCCTGCTCCTTTCATTCAGTCAGTAGCTTCAATCATTTCTGGACATTTTTCAATGGCAAAAATCAATGAATATTGTAAATGCACAAACAGTAATTTCTCCGCATTGCAAGGTGCAATTCTGAAATTTATTGCTTTTTCCTGCTCCTCTTAGCATGATAAAGAAGATTCAAAGAGAGTGAGATGCCAGCTCCTTTCATTCAGTCAGTAGCTTCAATCATTTCTGGACGTTTTTCAATGGCAAAAATCAATGAATATTGTAAATGCACAAACAGTAATTTCTCCGCATTGCAAGGTGCAATTCTGAAATTTTTTGCTTTTTCCTGCTCCTCTTAGCATGATAAAGAAGATTCAAAGAGAGTGAGATGCCAGCTCCTTTCATTCAGTCAGTAGCTTCAAACATTTCTGGTATATGAATAACATGATGTTTTTCAATGGCAAAAATCAATGAATATTGTAAATGCACAAACAGTAATTTCTCCGCATTGCAAGGTGCAATTCTGAAATTTTTTGCTTTTTCCTGCTCCTCTTTGCATGATAAAGAAGATTCAAAGAGAGTGAGATGCCAGCTCCTTTCATTCAGTCAGTAGCTTCAATCATTTCTGGACGTTTTTCAATGGCAAAAATCAATGAATATTGTAAATGCACAAACAGTAATTTCTCCGCATTGCAAGGTGCAATTCTGAAATTTTTTGCTTTTTCCTGCTCCTCTTAGCATGATAAAGAAGATTCAAAGAGAGTGAGATGCCAGCTCCTTTCATTCAGTCAGTAGCTTCAATCATTTCTGGACGTTTTTCAATGGCAAAAATCAATGAATATTGTAAATGCACAAACAGTAATTTCTCCGCATTGCAAGGTGCAATTCTGAAATTTTTTGCTTTTTCCTGCTCCTCTTAGCATGATAAAGAAGATTCAAAGAGAGTGAGATGCCAGCTCCTTTCATTCAGTCAGTAGCTTCAAACATTTCTGGTATATGAATAACATGATGTTTTTCAATGGCAAAAATCAATGAATATTGTAAATGCACAAACAGTAATTTCTCCGCATTGCAAGGTGCAATTCTGAAATTTTTTGCTTTTTCCTGCTCCTCTTAGCATGATAAAGAAGATTCAAAGAGAGTGAGATGCCAGCTCCTTTCATTCAGTCAGAAGCTTCAATCATTTCTGGACGTTTTTCAATGGCAAAAATCAATGAATATTGTAAATGCACAAACAGTAATTTCTCCGCATTGCAAGGTGCAATTCTGAAATTTTTTGCTTTTTCCTGCTCCTCTTAGCATGATAAAGAAGGTTCAAAGAGAGTGAGATGCCAGCTCCTTTCATTCAGTCAGTAGCTTCAAACATTTCTGGTATATGAATTACATGATGTTTTTCAATGGCAAAAATCAATGAATATTGTAAATGCACAAACAGTAATTTCTCCGCATTGCAAGGTGCAATTCTGAAATTTTTTGCTTTTTCCTGCTCCTCTTAGCATGATAAAGAAGATTCAAAGAGAGTGAGATGCCAGCTCCTTTCATTCAGTCAGTAACTTCAAACATTTCTGGTATATGAATAACATGTTTTTCAATGGCAAAAATCAATGAATATTGTTAATGCACAAACAGTAATTTCTCCTCATTGCACGGTGCAATTCTGAAATTTTTTGCTTTTTCCTGCTCCTCTTAGCATGATAAAGAAGATTCAAAGAGAGTGAGATGCCAGCTCCTTTCATTCAGTCAGTAGCTTCAATCATTTCTGGACGTTTTTCAATGGCAAAAATCAATGAATATTGTAAATGCACAAACAGTAATTTCTCCGCATTGCAAGGTGCAATTCTGAAATTTTTTGCTTTTTCCTGCTCCTCTTAGCATGATAAAGAAGATTCAAAGAGAGTGAGATGCCAGCTCCTTTCATTCAGTCAGTAGCTTCAAACATTTCTGGTATATGAATAACATGATGTTTTTCAATGGCAAAAATCAATGAATATTGTAAATGCACAAACAGTAATTTCTCCGCATTGCAAGGTGCAATTCTGAAATTTTTTGCTTTTTCCTGCTCCTCTTAGCATGATAAAGAAGATTCAAAGAGAGTGAGATGCCAGCTCCTTTCATTCAGTCAGTAGCTTCAATCATTTCTGGACATTTTTCAATGGCAAAAATCAATGAATATTGTAAATGCACAAACAGTAATTTCTACGCATTGCAAGGTGCAATTCTGACATTTTTTGCTTTTTCCTGCTCCTCTTAGCATGATAAAGAAGATTCAAAGAGAGTGAGATGCCAGCTCCTTTCATTCAGTCAGTAGCTTCAAACATTTCTGGTATATGAATAACATGATGTTTTTCAATGGCAAAAATCAATGAATATTGTAAATGCACAAACAGTAATTTCTCCGCATTGCAAGGTGCAATTCTGAAATTTTTTGCTTTTTCCTGCTCCTCTTAGCATGATAAAGAAGATTCAAAGAGAGTGAGATGCCAGCTCCTTTCATTCAGTCAGTAGATTCAATCATTTCTGGACGTTTTTCAATGGCAAAAATCAATGAATATTGTAAATGCACAAACAGTAATTTCTCCGCATTGCAAGGTGCAATTCTGAAATTTTTTGCTTTTTCCTGCTCCTCTTAGCATGATAAAGAAGATTCAAAGAGAGTGACATGTCATCTCCTTTCATTCAGTCAGTAGCTTCAAACATTTCTGGTATATGAATAACATGATGTTTTTCAATGGCAAAAATCAATGAATATTGTAAATGCACAAACAGTAATTTCTCCGCATTGCAAGGTGCAATTCTGAAATTTTTTGCTTTTTCCTGCTCCTCTTAGCATGATAAAGAAGATTCAAAGAGAGTGAGATACCAGCTCCTTTCATTCAGTCAGTAGCTTCAATCATTTCTGGACGTTTTTCAATGGCAAAAATCAATGAATATTGTAAATGCACAAACAGTAATTTCTCCGCATTGCAAGGTGCAATTCTGAAATTTTTTGCTTTTTCCTGCTCCTCTTAGCATGATAAAGAAGATTCAAAGAGAGTGAGATACCAGCTCCTTTCATTCAGTCAGTAGCTTCAATCATTTCTGGACGTTTTTCAATGGCAAAAATCAATGAATATTGTAAATGCACAGACAGTAATTTCTCCGCATTGCAAGGTGCAATTCTGAAATTTTTTGCTTTTTCCTGCTCCTCTTAGCATGATAAAGAAGATTCAAAGAGAGTGAGATGTCAGCTCCTTTCATTCAGTCAGTAGCTTCAAACATTTCTGGTATATGAATAACATGATGTTTTTCAATGGCAAAAATCAATGAATATTGTAAATGCACAAACAGTAATTTCTCCGCATTGCAAGGTGCAATTCTGAAATTTTTTGCTTTTTCCTGCTCCTCTTAGCATGATAAAGAAGATTCAAAGAGAGTAAGATGCCAGCTCCTTTCATTCAGTCAGTAGCTTCAATCATTTCTGGACGTTTTTCAAAGGCAAAAATCAATGAATATTGTAAATGCACAAACAGTAATTTCTCCGCATTGCAAGGTGCAATTCTGAAATTTTTTGCTTTTTCCTGCTCCTCTTAGCATGATAAAGAAGATTCAAAGAGAGTGAGATGCCAGCTCCTTTCATTCAGTCAGTAGCTTCAATCATTTCTGGACGTTTTTCAATGGCAAAAATCAATGAATATTGTAAATGCACAAACAGTAATTTCTCCGCATTGCAAGGTGCAATTCTGAAATTTTTTGCTTTTTCCTGCTCCTCTTATCATGATAAAAAAGATTCAAAGAGAGTGAGATGTCAGCTCCTTTCATTCAGTCAGTAGCTTCAAACATTTCTGGTATATGAATAACATGATGTTTTTCAATGGCAAAAATCAATGAATATTGTAAATGCACAAACAGTAATTTCTCCGCATTGCAAGGTGCAATTCTGAAATTTTTTGCTTTTTCCTGCTCCTCTTAGCATGATAAAGAAGATTCAAAGAGAGTAAGATGCCAGCTCCTTTCATTCAGTCAGTAGCTTCAATCATTTCTGGACGTTTTTCAATGGCAAAAATCAATGAATATTGTAAATGCACAAACAGTAATTTCTCCGCATTGCAAGGTGCAATTCTGAAATTTTTTGCTTTTTCCTGCTCCTCTTAGCATGATAAAGAAGATTCAAAGAGAGTGAGATGCCAGCTCCTTTCATTCAGTCAGTAGCTTCAATCATTTCTGGACGTTTTTCAATGGCAAAAATCAATGAATATTGTAAATGCACAAACAGTAATTTCTCCGCATTGCAAGGTGCAATTCTGAAATTTTTTGCTTTTTCCTGCTCCTCTTAGCATGATAAAGAAGATTCAAAGAGAGTGAGATGCCAGCTCCTTTCATTCAGTCAGTAGCTTCAAACATTTCTGGTATATGAATAACATGATGTTTTTCAATGGCAAAAATCAATGAATTTTGTAAATGCACAAACAGTAATTTCTCCGCATTGCAAGGTGCAATTCTGAAATTTTTTGCTTTTTCCTGCTCCTCTTAGCATGATAAAGAAGATTCAAAGAGAGTGAGATGCCAGCTCCTTTCATTCAGTCAGTAGCTTCAATCATTTCTGGACGTTTTTCAATGGCAAAAATCAATGAATATTGTAAATACACAAACAGTAATTTCTCCGCATTGCAAGGTGCAATTCTGAAATTTTTTGCTTTTTCCTGCTCCTCTTAGCATGATAAAGAAGATTCAAAGAGAGTGAGATGCCAGCTCCTTTCATTCAGTCAGTAGCTTCAATCATTCCTGGTATATGAATAACATGATGTTTTTCAATGGCAAAAATCAATGAATATTGTAAATGCACAAACAGTAATTTCTCCGCATTGCAAGGTGCAATTCTGAAATTTTTTGCTTTTTCCTGCTCCTCTTAGCATGATAAAGAAGATTCAAAGAGAGTGAGATGCCAGCTCCTTTCATTCAGTCAGTAGCTTCAATCATTTCTGGACGTTTTTCAATGGCAAAAATCAATGAATATTGTAAATGCACAAACAGTAATTTCTCCGCATTGCAAGGTGCAATTCTGAAATTTTTTGCTTTTTCCTGCTCCTCTTATCATGATAAAAAAGATTCAAAGAGAGTGAGATGTCAGCTCCTTTCATTCAGTCAGTAGCTTCAAACATTTCTGGTATATGAATAACATGATGTTTTTCAATGGCAAAAATCAATGAATATTGTAAATGCACAAACAGTAATTTCTCCGCATTGCAAGGTGCAATTCTGAAATTTTTTGCTTTTTCCTGCTCCTCTTAGCATGATAAAGAAGATTCAAAGAGAGTAAGATGCCAGCTTCTTTCATTCAGTCAGTAGCTTCAATCATTTCTGGACGTTTTTCAATGGCAAAAATCAATGAATATTGTAAATGCACAAACAGTAATTTCTCCGCATTGCAAGGTGCAATTCTGAAATTTTTTGCTTTTTCCTGCTCCTCTTAGCATGATAAAGAAGATTCAAAGAGAGTGAGATGCCAGCTCCTTTCATTCAGTCAGTAGCTTCAATCATTTCTGGACGTTTTTCAATGGCAAAAATCAATGAATATTGTAAATGCACAAACAGTAATTTCTCCGCATTGCAAGGTGCAATTCTGAAATTTTTTGCTTTTTCCTGCTCCTCTTAGCATGATAAAGAAGATTCAAAGAGAGTGAGATGCCAGCTCCTTTCATTCAGTCAGTAGCTTCAAACATTTCTGGTATATGAATAACATGATGTTTTTCAATGGCAAAAATCAATGAATATTGTAAATGCACAAACAGTAATTTCTCCGCATTGCAAGGTGCAATTCTGAAATTTTTTGCTTTTTCCTGCTCCTCTTAGCATGATAAAGAAGATTCAAAGAGAGTGAGATGCCAGCTCCTTTCATTCAGTCAGTAGCTTCAATCATTTCTGGACGTTTTTCAATGGCAAAAATCAATGAATATTGTAAATACACAAACAGTAATTTCTCCGCATTGCAAGGTGCAATTCTGAAATTTTTTGCTTTTTCCTGCTCCTCTTAGCATGATAAAGAAGATTCAAAGAGAGTGAGATGCCAGCTCCTTTCATTCAGTCAGTAGCTTCAATCATTCCTGGTATATGAATAACATGATGTTTTTCAATGGCAAAAATCAATGAATATTGTAAATGCACAAACAGTAATTTCTCCGCATTGCAAGGTGCAATTCTGAAATTTTTTGCTTTTTCCTGCTCCTCTTAGCATGATAAAGAAGATTCAAAGAGAGTGACATGTCATCTTTCATTCAGTCAGTAGCTTCAAACAGTTCTGGTATATGAATAACATTATGTTTTTCAATGGCAAAAATCAATGAATATTGTAAATGCACAAACAGTAATTTCTCCGCATTGCAAGGTGCAATTCTGAAATTTTTTGCTTTTTCCTGCTCCTCTTAGCATGATAAAGAAGATTCAAAGAGAGTGAGATGCCAGCTCCTTTCATTCAGTCAGTAGCTTCAATCATTTCTGGACGTTTTTCAATGGCAAAAATCAATGAATATTGTAAATGCACAAACAGTAATTTCTCCGCATTGCAAGGTGCAATTCTGAAATTTTTTGCTTTTTCCTGCTCCTCTTAACATTATAAAAAAGATTCAAAGAGAGTGAGATGCCAGCTCCTTTCATTCAGTCAGTAGCTTCAATCATTTCTGGACGTTTTTCAATGGCAAAAATCAATGAATATTGTAAATGCACAAACAGTAATTTCTCCGCATTGCAAGGTGCAATTCTGAAATTTTTTGCTTTTTCCTGCTCCTCTTAGCATGATAAAGAAGATTCAAAGAGAGTGAGATACCAGCTCCTTTCATTCAGTCAGTAGCTTCAATCATTTCTGGACGTTTTTCAATGGCAAAAATCAATGAATATTGTAAATGCACAAACAGTAATTTCTCCGCATTGCAAGGTGCAATTCTGAAATTTTTTGCTTTTTCCTGCTCCTCTTAGCATGATAAAGAAGATTCAAAGAGAGTGAGATGCCAGCTCCTTTCATTCAGTCAGTAGCTTCAAACATTTCTGGTATATGAATAACATGATGTTTTTCAATGGCAAAAATTAATAAATATTGTAAATGCACAACAGTAATTTCTCCGCATTGCAAGGTGCAATTCTGAAATTTTTTGCTTTTTCCTGCTCCTCTTAGCATGATAAAGAAGATTCAAAGAGAGTGAGATGCCATCTCCTTTCATTCAGTCAGAAGCTTCAATCATTTCTGGACGTTTTTCAATGGCAAAAATCAATGAATATTGTAAATACACAAACAGTAATTTCTCCGCATTGCAAGGTGCAATTCTGAATTTTTTTGCTTTTTACTGCTCCTCTTAGCATGATAAAGAAGATTCAAAGAGAGTGAGATGCCAGCTCCTTTCATTCAGTCAGTAGCTTCAATCATTCCTGGTATATGAATAACATGATGTTTTTCAATGGCAAAAATCAATGAATATTGTAAATGCACAAACAGTAATTTCTCCGCATTGCAAGGTGCAATTCTGAAATTTTTTGCTTTTTCCTGCTCCTCTTAGCATGATAAAGAAGATTCAAAGAGAGTGACATGTCATCTCCTTTCATTCAGTCAGTAGCTTCAAACATTTCTGGTATATGAATAACATGATGTTTTTCAATGGCAAAAATCAATGAATATTGTAAATGCACAAACAGTAATTTCTCCGCATTGCAAGGTGCAATTCTGAAATTTTTTGCTTTTTCCTGCTCCTCTTAGCATGATAAAGAAGATTCAAAGAGAGTGAGATGCCAGCTCCTTTCATTCAGTCAGTAGCTTCAATCATTTCTGGACGTTTTTCAATGGCAAAAATCAATGAATATTGTAAATGCACAAACAGTAATTTCTCCGCATTGCAAGGTGCAATTCTGAAATTTTTTGCTTTTTCCTGCTCCTCTTAACATTATAAAGAAGATTCAAAGAGAGTGAGATGCCAGCTCCTTTCATTCAGTCAGTAGCTTCAATCATTTCTGGACGTTTTTCAATGGCAAAAATCAATGAATATTGTAAATGCACAGACAGTAATTTCTCCGCATTGCAAGGTGCAATTCTGAAATTTTTTGCTTTTTCCTGCTCCTCTTAGCATGATAAAGAAGATTCAAAGAGAGTGAGATGCCAGCTCCTTTCATTCAGTCAGTAGCTTCAAACATTTCTGGTATATGAATAACATGATGTTTTTCAATGGCAAAAATCAATGAATATTGTAAATGCACAAACAGTAATTCTCCGCATTGCAAGGTGCAATTCTGAAATTTTTTGCTTTTTCATGCTCCTCTTAGCATGATAAAGAAGATTCAAAGGGAGTGAGATACCAGCTCCTTTCATTCAGTCAGTAGCTTCAATCATTTCTGGACGTTTTTCAATGGCAAAAATCAATGAATATTGTAAATGCACAGACAGTAATTTCTCCGCATTGCAAGGTGCAATTCTGAAATTTTTTGCTTTTTCCTGCTCCTCTTAGCATGATAAAGAAGATTCAAAGAGAGTGAGATGTCAGCTCCTTTCATTCAGTCAGTAGCTTCAAACATTTCTGGTATATGAATAACATGATGTTTTTCAATGGCAAAAATCAATGAATATTGTAAATGCACAAACAGTAATTTCTCCGCATTGCAAGGTGCAATTCTGAAATTTTTTGCTTTTTCCTGCTCCTCTTTGCATGATAAAGAAGATTCAAAGAGAGTGAGATGCCAGCTCCTTTCATTCAGTCAGTAGCTTCAATCATTTCTGGACGTTTTTCAATGGCAAAAATCAATGAATATTGTAAATGCACAAACAGTAATTTCTCCGCATTGCAAGGTGCAATTCTGAAATTTTTTGCTTTTTCCTGCTCCTCTTAACATTATAAAGAAGATTCAAAGAGAGTGAGATGCCAGCTCCTTTCATTCAGTCAGTAGCTTCAATCATTTCTGGACGTTTTTCAATGGCAAAAATCAATGAATATTGTAAATGCACAGACAGTAATTTCTCCGCATTGCAAGGTGCAATTCTGAAATTTTTTGCTTTTTCCTGCTCCTCTTAGCATGATAAAGAAGATTCAAAGAGAGTGAGATGCCAGCTCCTTTCATTCAGTCAGTAGCTTCAAACATTTCTGGTATATGAATAACATGATGTTTTTCAATGGCAAAAATCAATGAATATTGTAAATGCACAAACAGTAATTTCTCCGCATTGCAAGGTGCAATTCTGAAATTTTTTGCTTTTTCATGCTCCTCTTAGCATGATAAAGAAGATTCAAAGAGGGTGAGATACCAGCTCCTTTCATTCAGTCAGTAGCTTCAATCATTTCTGGACGTTTTTCAATGGCAAAAATCAATGAATATTGTAAATGCACAGACAGTAATTTCTCCGCATTGCAAGGTGCAATTCTGAAATTTTTTGCTTTTTCCTGCTCCTCTTAGCATGATAAAGAAGATTCAAAGAGAGTGAGATGTCAGCTCCTTTCATTCAGTCAGTAGCTTCAAACATTTCTGGTATATGAATAACATGATGTTTTTCAATGGCAAAAATCAATGAATATTGTAAATGCACAAACAGTAATTTCTCCGCATTGCAAGGTGTAATTCTGAAATTTTTTGCTTTTTCCTGCTCCTCTTTGCATGATAAAGAAGATTCAAAGAGAGTGAGATGCCAGCTCCTTTCATTCAGTCAGTAGCTTCAATCATTTCTGGACGTTTTTCAATGGCAAAAATCAATGAATATTGTAAATGCACAAACAGTAATTTCTCCGCATTGCAAGGTGCAATTCTGAAATTTTTTGCTTTTTCCTGCTCCTCTTAGCATGATAAAGAAGATTCAAAGAGAGTGAGATGCCAGCTCCTTTCATTCAGTCAGTATCTTCAATCATTTCTGGACGATTTTCAATGGCAAAAATCAATGAATATTGTAAATGCACAAACAGTAATTTCTCCGCATTGCAAGGTGCAATTCTGAAATTTTTTGCTTTTTCCTGCTCCTCTTAGCATGATAAAGAAGATTCAAAGAGATTGAGATGCCAGCTCCTTTCATTCAGTCAGTAGCTTCAAACATTTCTGGTATATGAATAACATGATGTTTTTCAATGGCAAAAATCAATGAATATTGTAAATGCACAAACAGTAATTTCTCCGCATTGCAAGGTGCAATTCTGAAATTTTTTGCTTTTTCCTGCTCCTCTTAGCATGATAAAGAAGATTCAAAGAGAGTGAGATGCCAGCTCCTTTCATTCAGTCAGTAGCTTCAAACATTTCTGGTATATGAATAACATGATGTTTTTCAATGGCAAAAATCAATGAATATTGTAAATGCACAAACAGTAATTTCTCCGCATTGCAAGGTGCAATTCTGAAATTTTTTGCTTTTTCCTGCTCCTCTTAGCATGATAAAGAAGATTCAAAGAGAGTGAGATGCCAGCTCCTTTCATTCAGTCAGTAGCTTCAATCATTTCTGGACATTTTTCAATGGCAAAAATCAATGAATATTGTAAATGCACAAACAGTAATTTCTACGCATTGCAAGGTGCAATTCTGACATTTTTTGCTTTTTCCTGCTCCTCTTAGCATGATAAAGAAGATTCAAAGAGAGTGAGATGCCAGCTCCTTTCATTCAGTCAGTAGCTTCAAACATTTCTGGTATATGAATAACATGATGTTTTTCAATGGCAAAAATCAATGAATATTGTAAATGCACAAACAGTAATTTCTCCGCATTGCAAGGTGCAATTCTGAAATTTTTTGCTTTTTCCTGCTCCTCTTAGCATGATAAAGAAGATTCAAAGAGAGTGAGATGCCAGCTCCTTTCATTCAGTCAGTAGATTCAATCATTTCTGGACGTTTTTCAATGGCAAAAATCAATGAATATTGTAAATGCACAAACAGTAATTTCTCCGCATTGCAAGGTGCAATTCTGAAATTTTTTGCTTTTTCCTGCTCCTCTTAGCATGATAAAGAAGATTCAAAGAGAGTGACATGTCATCTCCTTTCATTCAGTCAGTAGCTTCAAACATTTCTGGTATATGAATAACATGATGTTTTTCAATGGCAAAAATCAATGAATATTGTAAATGCACAAACAGTAATTTCTCCGCATTGCAAGGTGCAATTCTGAAATTTTTTGCTTTTTCCTGCTCCTCTTAGCATGATAAAGAAGATTCAAAGAGAGTGAGATACCAGCTCCTTTCATTCAGTCAGTAGCTTCAATCATTTCTGGACGTTTTTCAATGGCAAAAATCAATGAATATTGTAAATGCACAAACAGTAATTTCTCCGCATTGCAAGGTGCAATTCTGAAATTTTTTGCTTTTTCCTGCTCCTCTTAGCATGATAAAGAAGATTCAAAGAGAGTGAGATACCAGCTCCTTTCATTCAGTCAGTAGCTTCAATCACTTCTGGACGTTTTTCAATGGCAAAAATCAATGAATATTGTAAATGCACAGACAGTAATTTCTCCGCATTGCAAGATGCAATTCTGAAATTTTTTGCTTTTTCCTGCTCCTCTTAGCATGATAAAGAAGATTCAAAGAGAGTGAGATGTCAGCTCCTTTCATTCAGTCAGTAGCTTCAAACATTTCTGGTATATGAATAACATGATGTTTTTCAATGGCAAAAATCAATGAATATTGTAAATGCACAAACAGTAATTTCTCTGCATTGCAAGGTGCAATTCTGAAATTTTTTGCTTTTTCCTGCTCCTCTTAGCATGATAAAGAAGATCAAAGAGAGTGAGATGCCAGCTCCTTTCATTCAGTCAGTAGCTTCAATCATTTCTGGACGTTTTTCAATGGCAAAAATCAATGAATATTGTAAATGCACAAACAGAAATTTCTCCGCATTGCAAGGTGCAATTCTGAAATTTTTTTGCTTTTTCCTGCTCCTCTTAGCATGATAAAGAAGATTCAAAGAGAGTGAGATGCCAGCTCCTTTCATTCAGTCAGTAGCTTCAATCATTTCTGGTATATGAATAACATGATGTTTTTCAATGGCAAAAATCAATGAATATTGTAAATGCACAAACAGTAATTTCTCCGCATTGCAAGGTGCAATTCTGAAATTTTTTGCTTTTTCCTGCTCCTCTTAGCATGATAAAGAAGATTCAAAGAGAGTGAGATGCCAGCTCCTTTCATTCAGTCAGTAGCTTCAATCATTTCTGGTATATGAATAACATGATGTTTTTCAAAGGCAAAAATCAATGAATATTGTAAAAGAACAAACAGTAATTTCTCCACCTTGCAAGGTGCAATTCTGAAATTTTTTGCTTTTTAGTGCTCCTCTTAGCATGATAAAGAAGATTCAAAGAGAGTGAGATGCCAGCTCCTTTCATTCAGTCAGTAGCTTCAAACATTTCTGGTATATGAATAACATGATGTTTTTCAATGGCAAAAATCAATGAATATTGTAAATGCACAAACAGTAATTTCTCCGCATTGCAAGGTGCAATTCTGAAATTTTTTGCTTTTTCCTGCTCCTCTTAGCATGATAAAGAAGATTCAAAGAGAGTGAGATGCCAGCTCCTTTCATTCAGTCAGTAGCTTCAATCATTCCTGGACGTTTTTCAATGGCAAAAATCAATGAATATTGTAAATGCACAAACAGTAATTTCTCCGCATTGCAAGGTGCAATTCTGAAATTTTTTGCTTTTTCCTGCTCCTCTTAGCATGATAAAGAAGATTCAAAGAGAGTGAGATGCCAGGTCCTTTCATTCAGTCAGTAGCTTCAATCATTTCTGGTATATGAATAACATGATGTTTTTCAATGGCAAAAATCAATGAATATTGTAAATGCACAAACAGTAATTTCTCCGCATTGCAAGGTGCAATTCTGAAATTTTTTGCTTTTTCCTGCTCCTCTTAGCATGATAAAGAAGATTCAAAGAGAGTGAGATGCCAGCTCCTTTCATTCAGTCAGTAGCTTCAAACATTTCTGGTATATGAATAACATGATGTTTTTCAATGGCAAAAATCAATGAATATTGTAAATGCACAAACAGTAATTTCTCCGCATTGCAAGGTGCAATTCTGAAATTTTTTGCTTTTTCCTGCTCCTCTTAGCATGATAAAGAAGATTCAAAGAGATTGAGATGCCAGCTCCTTTCATTCAGTCAGTAGCTTCAATAATTTCTGGACGTTTTTCAATGGCAAAAATCAATGAATATTGTAAATGCACAAACAGTAATTTCTCCGCATTGCAAGGTGCAATTCTGAAATTTTTTGCTTTTTCCTGCTCCTCTTAGCATGATAAAGAAGATTCAAAGAGAGTGAGATGCCAGCTCCTTTCATTCAGTCAGTAGCTTCAAACATTTCTGGTATATGAATAACATGATGTTTTTCAATGGCAAAAATCAATGAATATTGTAAATGCACAAACAGGAATTTCTCCGCATTGCAAGGTGCAATTCTGAAATTTTTTGCTTTTTCCTGCTCCTCTTAGCATGATAAAGAAGATTCAAAGAGAGTGAGATGCCAGCTCCTTTCATTCAGTCAGTAGTTTCAATCATTTCTGGACGTTTATCAATGGCAAAAATCAATGAATATTGTAAATGCACAAACAGTAATTTCTCCGCATTGCAAGGTGCAATTCTGAAATTTTTTGCTTTTTCCTGCTCCTCTTAGCATGATAAAGAAGATTCAAAGAGAGTGAGATGCCAGCTCCTTTCGTTCAGTCAGTAGCTTCAATCATTTCTGGTCGTTTTTCAATGGCAAAAATCAATGAATATTGTAAATGCACAAACAGTAATTTCTCCGCATTGCAAGGTGCAATTCTGAAATTTTTTGCTTTTTCCTGCTCCTCTTAGCATGATAAAGAAGATTCAAAGAGAGTGAGATGCCAGGTCCTTTCATTCAGTCAGTAGCTTCAATCATTTCTGGTATATGAATAACATGATGTTTTTCAATGGCAAAAATCAATGAATATTGTAAATGCACAAACAGTAATTTCTCCGCATTGCAAGGTGCAATTCTGAAATTTTTTGCTTTTTCCTGCTCCACTTAGCATGATAAAGAAGATTCAAAGAGAGTGAGATGCCAGCTCCTTTCATTCAGTCAGTAGCTTCAAACATATCTGGTATATGAATAACATGATGTTTTTCAATGGCAAAAATCAATGAATATTGTAAATGCACAAACAGTAATTTCTCCGCATTGCAAGGTGCAATTCTGAAATTTTTTGCTTTTTCCTGCTCCTCTTAGCATGATAAAGAAGATTCAAAGAGATTGAGATGCCAACTCCTTTCATTCAGTCAGTAGCTTCAATCATTTCTGGACGTTTTTCAATGGCAAAAATCAATGAATATTGTAAATGCACAAACAGTAATTTCTCCGCATTGCAAGGTGCAATTCTGAAATTTTTTGCTTTTTCCTGCTCCTCTTAGCATGATAAAGAAGATTCAAAGAGAGTGAGATGCCAGCTCCTTTCATTCAGTCAGTAGCTTCAATCATTTCTGGACGTTTTTCAATGGCAAAAATCAATGAATATTGTAAATGCACAAACAGTAATTTCTCCGCATTGCAAGGTGCAATTCTGAAATTTTTTGCTTTTTCCTGCTCCTCTTAGCATGATAAAGAAGATTCAAAGAGAGTGAGATGCCAGCTCCTTTCATTCAGTCAGTAGCTTCAAACATTTCTGGTATATGAATAACATGATGTTTTTCAATGGCAAAAATCAATGAATATTGTAAATGCACAAACAGTAATTTCTCAGTATTGCAAGGTGCAATTCTGAATTTTTTTGCTTTTTCCTGCTCCTCTTAGCATGATAAAGAAGATTCAAAGAGAATGAGATGCCAGCTCCTTTCATTCAGTCAGTAGCTTCAATCATTTCTGGACGTTTTTCAATGGCAAAAATCAATGAATATTGTAAATGCACAAACAGTAATTTCTCCGCATTGCAAGGTGCAATTCTGAAATTTTTTGCTTTTTCCTGCTCCTCTTAGCATGATAAAGAAGATTCAAAGAGAGTGAGATGCCAGCTCCTTTCATTCAGTCAGTAGCTTCAATCATTTCTGGTATATGAATAACATGATGTTTTTCAATGGCAAAAATCAATGAATATTGTAAATGCACAAACAGTAATTTCTCCGCATTGCAAGGTGCAATTCTGAAATTTTTTGCTTTTTCCTGCTCCTCTTAGCATGATAAAGAAGATTCAAAGAGAGTGAGATGCCAGCTCCTTTCATTCAGTCAGTAGCTTCAATCATTTCTGGTATATGAATAACATGATGTTTTTCAAAGGCAAAAATCAATGAATATTGTAAAAGAACAAACAGTAATTTCTCCACCTTGTAAGGTGCAATTCTGAATTTTTTTGCTTTTTAGTGCTCCTCTTAGCATGATAAAGAAGATTCAAAGAGAGTGAGATGCCAGCTCCTTTCATTCAGTCAGTAGCTTCAAACATTTCTGGTATATGAATAACATGATGTTTTTCAATGGCAAAAATCAATGAATATTGTAAATGCACAAACAGTAATTTCTCCGCATTGCAAGGTGCAATTCTGAAATTTTTTGCTTTTTCCTGCTCCTCTTAGCATGATAAAGAAGATTCAAAGAGAGTGAGATGCCAGCTCCTTTCATTCAGTCAGTAGCTTCAAACATATCTGGTATATGAATAACATGATGTTTTTCAATGGCAAAAATCAATGAATATTGTAAATGCACAAACAGTAATTTCTCCGCATTGCAAGGTGCAATTCTGAAATTTTTTGCTTTTTCCTGCTCCTCTTAGCATGATAAAGAAGATTCA
This sequence comes from Phyllobates terribilis, assembly GCF_046119375.1. NCBI lineage: Eukaryota > Metazoa > Chordata > Amphibia > Anura > Dendrobatidae > Phyllobates > Phyllobates terribilis. The sequence continues at coordinate 258,098 of NW_027363420.1, forward strand.
AAGAGATTGAGATGCCAGCTCCTTTCATTCAGTCAGTAGCTTCAATAATTTCTGGACGTTTTTCAATGGCAAAAATCCATGAATATTGTAAATGCACAAACAGTAATTTCTCCGCATTGCAAGGTGCAATTCTGAAATTTTTTGCTTTTTCCTGCTCCTCTTAGCATGATAAAGAAGATTCAAAGAGAGTGAGATGCCAGCTCCTTTCATTCAGTCAGTAGCTTCAAACATTTCTGGTATATGAATAACATGATGTTTTTCAATGGCAAAAATCAATGAATATTGTAAATGCACAAACAGGAATTTCTCCGCATTGCAAGGTGCAATTCTGAAATTTTTTGCTTTTTCCTGCTCCTCTTAGCATGATAAAGAAGATTCAAAGAGAGTGAGATGCCAGCTCCTTTCATTCAGTCAGTAGCTTCAATCATTTCTGGACGTTTTTCAATGGCAAAAATCAATGAATATTGTAAATGCACAAACAGTAATTTCTCCGCATTGCAAGGTGCAATTCTGAAATTTTTTGCTTTTTCCTGCTCCTCTTAGCATGATAAAGAAGATTCAAAGAGAGTGAGATGCCAGCTCCTTTCATTCAGTCAGTAGCTTCAATCATTTCTGGTCGTTTTTCAATGGCAAAAATCAATGAATATTGTAAATGCACAAACAGTAATTTCTCCGCATTGCAAGGTGCAATTCTGAAATTTTTTAGTTTTTCCTGCTCCTCTTAGCATGATAAAGAAGATTCAAAGATAGTGAGATGCCAGCTCCTTTCATTCAGTCAGTAGCTTCAAACATTTCTGGTATATGAATAACATGATGTTTTTCAATGGCAAAAATCAATGAATATTGTAAATGCACAAACAGTAATTTCTCCGCATTGCAAGGTGCAATTCTGAAATTTTTTGCTTTTTCCTGCTCCTCTTAGCATGATAAAGAAGATTCAAAGAGAGTGAGATGCCAGCTCCTTTCATTCAGTCAGTAGCTTCAATCATTTCTGGACGTTTTTCAATGGCAAAAATCAATGGATACTGTAAATGCACAAACAGTAATTTCTCCGCATTGCAAGGTGCAATTCTGAAATTTTTTGCTTTTTCCTGCTCCTCTTAGCATGATAAAGAAGATTCAAAGAGAGTGAGATGCCAGCTCCTTTCATTCAGTCAGTAGCTTCAATCATTTCTGGTATATGAATAACATGATGTTTTTCAATGGCAAAAATCAATGAATATTGTAAATGCACAAACAGTAATTTCTGCGCATTGCAAGGTGCAATTCTGAAATTTTTTGCTTTTTCCTGCTCCTCTTAGCATGATAAAGAAGATTCAAAGAGAGTGAGATGCCAGCTCCTTTCATTCAGTCAGTAGCTTCAATCATTTCTGTACGTTTTTCAATGGCAAAAATCAATGAATATTGTAAATGCACAAACAGTAATTTCTCCGCATTGCAAGGTGCAATTCTGAAATTTTTTGCTTTTTCCTGCTCCTCTTAGTATGATAAAGAAGATTCAAAGAGAGTGAGATGCCAGCTCCTTTCATTCAGTCAGTAGCTTCAATCATTTCTGGATGTTTTTCAATGGCAAAAATCAATGAATATTGTAAATGCACAAACAGTAATTTCTCCGCATTGCAATGTGCAATTCTGAAATTTTTTGCTTTTTCCTGCTCCTCTTAGCATGATAAAGAAGATTCAAAGAGAGTGAGATGCCAGCTCCTTTCATTCAGTCAGTAGCTTCAAACATTTCTGGTATATGAATAACATGATGTTTTTCAATGGCAAAAATCAATGAATTTTGTAAATGCACAAACAGTAATTTCTCCGCATTGCAAGGTGCAATTCTGAAATTTTTTGCTTTTTCCTGCTCTTCTTAGCATGATAAAGAAGATTCAAAGAGTGAGATACCAGCTCCTTTCATTCAGTCAGTAGCTTCAATAATTTCTGGACGTTTTTCAATGGCAAAAATCAATGAATATTGTAAATGCACAAACAGTAATTTCTCCGCATTGCAAGGTGCAATTCTGAAATTTTTTGCTTTTTCCTGCTCCTCTTAGCATGATAAAGAAGATTCAAAGAGAGTGAGATGCCAGCTCCTTTCATTCAGTCAGTAGCTTCAATCATTTCTGGATGTTTTTCAATGGCAAAAATCAATGAATATTGTAAATGCACAGACAGTAATTTCTCCGCATTGCAAGGTGCAATTCTGAAATTTTTTGCTTTTTCCTGCTCCTCTTAGCATGATAAAGAAGATTCAAAGAGAGTGAGATGTCAGCTCCTTTCATTCAGTCAGTAGATTCAAACATTTCTGGTATATGAATAACATGATGTTTTTCAATGGCAAAAATCAATGAATATTGTAAATGCACAAGCAGTATTTTCTCCGCATTGCAAGGTGCAATTCTGAAATTTTTTGCTTTTTCCTGCTCCTCTTAGCATGATAAAGAAGATTCAAAGAGAGTGAGATGCCAACTCCTTTCATTCAGTTAGCAGCTTCAATCATTTCTGGACGTTTTTCAATGGCAAAAAGCAATGAATATTGTAAATGCACAAACAGTAATTTCTCCGCATTGCAAGGTGCAATTCTGAAATTTTTTGCTTTTTCCTGCTCCTCTTAGCATGATAAAGAAGATTCAAAGAGAGTGAGATGCCAGCTCCTTTCATTCAGTCAGTAGCTTCAATCATTTCTGGACGTTTTTCAATGGCAAAAATCAATGAATATTGTAAATGCACAAACAGTAATTTCTCCGCATTGCAAGGTGCAATTCTGAAATTTTTTGCTTTTTCCTGCTCCTCTTAGCATGACAAAGAAGATTCAAAGAGAGTGAGATGCCAGCTCCTTTCATTCAGTCAGTAGCTTCAATCATTTCTGGACGTTTTTCAATGGCAAAAATCAATGAATATTGTAAATGCACAAACAGTAATTTCTCCGCATTGCAAAGTGCAATTCTGAAATTTTTTGCTTTTTCCTGCTCCTCTTAGCAAGATAAAGAAGATTCAAAGAGACTGAGATGCCAGCTCCTTTCATTCAGTCAGTAGCTTCAAACATTTCTGGTATATGAATAACATGATGTTTTTCAATGGCAAAAATCAATGAATATTGTAAATGCACAAACTAATTTCTCCGCATTGCAAGGTGCAATTCTGAAATTTTTTGCTTTTTCCTGCTCCTCTTAGCATGATAAAGAAGATTCAAAGAGACTGAGATGCCAGCTCCTTTCATTCAGTCAGTAGCTTCAATCATTTCTGGACGTTTTTCAATGGCAAAAATCAATGAATATTGTAAATGCACAAACAGTAATTTCTCCGCATTGCAAGGTGCAATTCTGAAATTTTTTGCTTTTTCCTGCTCCTCTTAGCATGATAAAGAAAATTCAAAGAGAGTGAGATGCCAGCTCCTTTCATTCAGTCAGTAGCTTCAAACATTTCTGGTATATGAATAACATGATGTTTTTCAATGGCAAAAATCAATGAATTGTGTAAATGCACAAACAGTAATTTCTCCGCATTGCAAGGTGCAATTCTGAAATTTTTTGCTTTTTCCTGCTCCTCTTAGCATGATAAAGAAAATTCAAAGAGAGTGAGATGCCAGCTCCTTTCATTCAGTCAGTAGCTTCAAACATTTCTGGTATATGAATAACATGATGTTTTTCAATGGCAAAAATCAATGAATATTGTAAATGCACAAGCAGTATTTTCTCCGCATTGCAAGGTGCAATTCTGAAATTTTTTGCTTTTTCCTGCTCCTCTTAGCATGATAAAGAAGATTCAAAGAGAGTGAGATGCCAGCTCCTTTCATTCAGTTAGCAGCTTCAATCATTTCTGGACGTTTTTCAATGGCAAAAAGCAATGAATATTGTAAATGCACAAACAGTAATTTCTCCGCATTGCAAGGTGCAATTCTGAAATTTTTTGCTTTTTCCTGCTCCTCTTAGCATGATAAAGAAGATTCAAAGAGAGTGAGATGCCAGCTCCTTTCATTCAGTCAGTAGCTTCAATCATTTCTGGACGTTTTTCAATGGCAAAAATCAATGAATATTGTAAATGCACAAACAGTAATTTCTCCGCATTGCAAGGTGCAATTCTGAAATTTTTTGCTTTTTCCTGCTCCTCTTAGCATGACAAAGAAGATTCAAAGAGAGTGAGATGCCAGCTCCTTTCATTCAGTCAGTAGCTTCAATCATTTCTGGACGTTTTTCAATGGCAAAAATCAATGAATATTGTAAATGCACAAACAGTAATTTCTCCGCATTGCAAAGTGCAATTCTGAAATTTTTTGCTTTTTCCTGCTCCTCTTAGCAAGATAAAGAAGATTCAAAGAGACTGAGATGCCAGCTCCTTTCATTCAGTCAGTAGCTTCAAACATTTCTGGTATATGAATAACATGATGTTTTTCAATGGCAAAAATCAATGAATATTGTAAATGCACAAACTAATTTCTCCGCATTGCAAGGTGCAATTCTGAAATTTTTTGCTTTTTCCTGCTCCTCTTAGCATGATAAAGAAGATTCAAAGAGACTGAGATGCCAGCTCCTTTCATTCAGTCAGTAGCTTCAATCATTTCTGGACGTTTTTCAATGGCAAAAATCAATGAATATTGTAAATGCACAAACAGTAATTTCTCCGCATTGCAAGGTGCAATTCTGAAATTTTTTGCTTTTTCCTGCTCCTCTTAGCATGATAAAGAAGATTCAAAGAGAGTGAGATGCCAGCTCCTTTCATTCAGTCAGTAGCTTCAAACATTTCTGGTATATGAATAACATGATGTTTTTCAATGGCAAAAATCAATGAATATTTTAAATGCACAAACAGTAATTTCTCCGCATTGCAAGGTGCAATTCTGAAATTTTTTGCTTTTTCCTGCTCCTCTTAGCATGATAAAGAAGATTCAAAGAAAGTGAGATACCAGCTCCTTTCATTCAGTCAGTAGCTTCAATCATTTCTGGACGTTTTTCAATGGCAAAAATCAATGAATATTGTAAATGCACAAACAGTAATTTCTCCGCATTGCAAGGTGCAATTCTGAAATTTTTTGCTTTTTCCTGCTCCTCTTAGCATGATAAAGAAGATTCAAAGAGAGTGAGATGCCAGCTCCTTTCATTCAGTCAGTAGCTTCAATCATTTCTGGACGTTTTTCAATGGCAAAAATCAATGAATATTGTAAATGCACAGACAGTAATTTCTCCGCATTGCAAGGTGCAATTCTGAAATTTTTTGCTTTTTCCTGCTCCTCTTAGCATGATAAAGAAGATTCAAAGAGAGTGAGATGTCAGCTCCTTTCATTCAGTCAGTAGCTTCAAACATTTCTGGTATATGAATAACATGATGTTTTTCAATGGCAAAATTCAATGTATATTGTAAATGCACAAACAGTAATTTCTCCGCATTGCAAGGTGCAATTCTGAAATTTTTTGCTTTTTCCTGCTCCTCTTAGCATGATAAAGAAGATTCAAAGAGTGTAAGATGCCAGCTCCTTTCATTCAGTCAGTAGCTTCAATCATTTCTGGACGTTTTTCAATGGCAAAAATAAATGAATATTGTAAATGCACAAACAGTAATTTCTCTGCATTGCAAGGTGCAATTCTGAAATTTTTTGCTTTTTCCTGCTCCTCTTAGCATGATAAAGAAGATTCAAAGAGAGTGAGATGCCAGCTCCTTTCATTCAGTCAGTAGCTTCAAACATTTCTGGTATATGAATAACATGATGTTTTTCAATGGCAAAAATCAATGAATATTGTAAATGCACAAACAGTAATTTCTCCGCATTGCAAGGTGCAATTCTGAAATTTTTTGCTTTTTCCTGCTCCTCTTAGCATGATAAAGAAGATTCAAAGAGAGTGAGATGCCAGCTCCTTTCATTCAGTCAGTAGCTTCAATCATTTCTGGACGTTTTTCAATGGCAAAAATCAATGAATATTGTAAATGCACAAACAGTAATTTCTCCGCATTGCAAGGTGCAATTCTGAAATTTTTTGCTTTTTCCTGCTCCTCTTAGCATGATAAAGAAGATTCAAAGAGAGTGAGATGCCAGCTCCTTTCATTCAGTCAGTAGCTTCAATCATTTCTGGACGTTTTTCAATGGCAAAAATCAATGAATATTGTAAATGCACAAACAGTAATTTCTCCGCATTGCAAGGTGCAATTCTGAAATTTTTTGCTTTTTCCTGCTCCTCTTAGCATGATAAAGAAGATTCAAAGAGAGTGAGATGCCAGCTCCTTTCATTCAGTCAGTAGCTTCAAACATTTCTGGTATATGAATAACATGATGTTTTTCAATGGCAAAAATCAATGAATATTGTAAATGCACAAACAGTAATTTCTCCGCATTGCAAGGTGCAATTCTGAAATTTTTTGCTTTTTCCTGCTCCTCTTAGCATGATAAAGAAGATTCAAAGAGAGTGAGATGCCAGCTCCTTTCATTCAGTCAGTAGCTTCAATCATTTCTGGACGTTTTTCAATGGCAAAAATCAATGAATATTGTAAATGCACAAACAGTAATTTCTCCGCATTGCAAGGTGCAATTCTGAAATTTTTTGCTTTTTCCTGCTCCTCTTAGCATGATAAAGAAGATTCAAAGAGAGTGAGATGCCAGCTCCTTTCATTCAGTCAGTAGCTTCAATCATTTCTGGACGTTTTTCAATGGCAAAAATCAATGAATATTGTAAATGCACAAACAGTAATTTCTCCGCATTGCAAGGTGCAATTCTGAAATTTTTTGCTTTTTCCTGCTCCTCTTAGCATGATAAAGAAGATTCAAAGAGAGTGAGATGCCAGCTCCTTTCATTCAGTCAGTAGCTTCAAACATTTCTGGTATATGAATAACATGATGTTTTTCAATGGCAAAAATCAATGAATATTGTAAATGCACAAACAGTAATTTCTCCGCATTGCAAGGTGCAAATCTGAAATTTTTTGCTTTTTCCTGCTCCTCTTAGCATGATAAAGAAGATTCAAAGAGAGTGAGATGCCAGCTCCTTTCATTCAGTCAGTAGCTTCAATCATTTCTGGACGTTTTTCAAAGGCAAAAATCAATGAATATTGTAAATGCACAAACAGTAATTTCTCCGCATTGCAAGGTGCAATTCTGAAATTTTTTGCTTTTTCCTGCTCCTCTTAGCATGATAAAGAAAATTCAAAGAGAGTGAGATGCCAGCTCCTTTCATTCAGTCAGTAGCTTCAAACATTTCTGGTATATGAATAACATGATGTTTTTCAATGGCAAAAATCAATGAATATTGTAAATGCACAAACAGTAATTTCTCAGTATTGCAAGGTGCAATTCTGAAATTTTTTGCTTTTTCCTGCTCCTCTTAGCATGATAAAGAAGATTCAAAGAGAGTGAGATGCCAGCTCCTTTCATTCAGTCAGTAGCTTCAATCATTTCTGGACGTTTTTCAATGGCAAAAATCAATGAATATTGTAAATGCACAAACAGTAATTTCTCCGCATTGCAAGGTGCAATTCTGAAATTTTTTGCTTTTTCCTGCTCCTCTTAGCATGATAAAGAAGATTCAAAGAGAGTGAGATGCCAGCTCCTTTCATTCAGTCAGTAGCTTCAAACATTTCTGGTATATGAATAACATGATGTTTTTCAATGGCAAAAATCAATGAATATTGTAAATGCACAAACAGTAATTTCTCTGCATTGCAAGGTGCAATTCTGAAATTTTTTGCTTTTTCCTGCTCCTCTTAGCATGATAAAGAAGATTCAAAGAGAGTGAGATGCCAGCTCCTTTCATTCAGTCAGTAGCTTCAATCATTTCTGGACGTTTTTCAATGGCAAAAATCAATGAATATTGTAAATGCACAAACAGTAATTTCTCCGCATTGCAAGGTGCAATTCTGAAATTTTTTGCTTTTTCCTGCTCCTCTTAGCATGATAAAGAAGATTCAAAGAGAGTGAGATGCCAGCTCCTTTCATTCAGTCAGTAGCTTCAATCATTTCTGGTATATGAATAACATGATGTTTTTCAATGGCAAAAATCAATGAATATTGTAAATGCACAAACAGTAATTTCTCCGCATTGCAAGGTGCAATTCTGAAATTTTTTGCTTTTTCCTGCTCCTCTTAGCATGATAAAGAAGATTCAAAGAGAGTGAGATGCCAGCTCCTTTCATTCAGTCAGTAGCTTCAATCATTTCTGGTATATGAATAACATGATGTTTTTCAATGGCAAAAATCAATGAATATTGTAAATGCACAAACAGTAATTTCTCCGCATTGCAAGGTGCAATTCTGAAATTTTTTGCTTTTTAGTGCTCCTCTTAGCATGATAAAGAAGATTCAAAGAGAGTGAGATGCCAGCTCCTTTCATTCAGTCAGTAGCTTCAAACATTTCTGGTATATGAATAACATGATGTTTTTCAATGGCAAAAATCAATGAATATTGTAAATGCACAAACAGTAATTTCTCCGCATTGCAAGGTGCAATTCTGAAATTTTTTGCTTTTTCCTGCTCCTCTTAGCATGATAAAGAAGATTCAAAGAGAGTGAGATGCCAGCTCCTTTCATTCAGTCAGTAGCTTCAATCATTTCTGGATGTTTTTCAATGGCAAAAATCAATGAATATTGTAAATGCACAAACAGTAATTTCTCCGCATTGCAAGGTGCAATTCTGAAATTTTTTGCTTTTTCCTGCTCCTCTTAGCATGATAAAGAAGATTCAAAGAGAGTGAGATGCCAGGTCCTTTCATTCAGTCAGTAGCTTCAATCATTTCTGGTATATGAATAACATGATGTTTTTCAATGGCAAAAATCAATGAATATTGTAAATGCACAAACAGTAATTTCTCCGCATTGCAAGGTGCAATTCTGAAATTTTTTGCTTTTTCCTGCTCCTCTTAGCATGATAAAGAAGATTCAAAGAGAGTGAGATGCCAGCTCCTTTCATTCAGTCAGTAGCTTCAAACATATCTGGTATATGAATAACATGATGTTTTTCAATGGCAAAAATCAATGAATATTGTAAATGGACAAACAGTAATTTCTCCGCATTGCAAGGTGCAATTCTGAAATTTTTTGCTTTTTCCTGCTCCTCTTAGCATGATAAAGAAGATTCAAAGAGATTGAGATGCCAGCTCCTTTCATTCAGTCAGTAGCTTCAATCATTTCTGGACGTTTTTCAATGGCAAAAATCAATGAATATTGTAAATGCACAAACAGTAATTTCTCCGCATTGCAAGGTGCAATTCTGAAATTTTTTGCTTTTTCCTGCTCCTCTTAGCATGATAAAGAAGATTCAAAGAGAGTGAGATGCCAGCTCCTTTCATTCAGTCAGTAGCTTCAAACATTTCTGGTATATGAATAACATGATGTTTTTCAATGGCAAAAATCAATGAATATTGTAAATGCACAAACAGGAATTTCTCCGCATTGCAAGGTGCAATTCTGAAATTTTTTGCTTTTTCCTGTTCCTCTTAGCATGATAAAGAAGATTCAAAGAGAGTGAGATGCCAGCTCCTTTCATTCAGTCAGTAGCTTCAATCATTTCTGGACGTTTTTCAATGGCAAAAATCAATGAATATTGTAAATGCACAAACAGTAATTTCTCCGCATTGCAAGGTGCAATTCTGAAATTTTTTGCTTTTTCCTGCTCCTCTTAGCATGATAAAGAAGATTCAAAGAGAGTGAGATGCCAGCTCCTTTCATTCAGTCAGTAGCTTCAAACATTTCTGGTATATGAATAACATGATGTTTTTCAATGGCAAAAATCAATGAATATTGTAAATGCACAAACAGTAATTTCTCAGTATTGCAAGGTGCAATTCTGAAATTTTTTGCTTTTTCCTGCTCCTCTTAGCATGATAAAGAAGATTCAAAGAGAGTGAGATGCCAGCTCCTTTCATTCAGTCAGTAGCTTCAATCATTTCTGGACGTTTTTCAATGGCAAAAATCAATGAATATTGTAAATGCACAATCAGTAATTTCTCCGCATTGCAAGGTGCAATTCTGAAATTTTTTGCTTTTTCCTGCTCCTCTTAGCATGATAAAGAAGATTCAAAGAGAGTGAGATGCCAGCTCCTTTCATTCAGTCAGTAGCTTCAAACATTTCTGGTATATGAATAACATGATGTTTTTCAATGGCAAAAATCAATGAATATTGTAAATGCACAAACAGTAATTTCTCTGCATTGCAAGGTGCAATTCTGAAATTTTTTGCTTTTTCCTGCTCCTCTTAGCATGATAAAGAAGATTCAAAGAGAGTGAGATGCCAGCTCCTTTCATTCAGTCAGTAGCTTCAATCATTTCTGGACGTTTTTCAATGGCAAAAATCAATGAATATTGTAAATGCACAAACAGTAATTTCTCCGCATTGCAAGGTGCAATTCTGAAATTTTTTGCTTTTTCCTTCTCCTCTTAGCATGATAAAGAAGATTCAAAGAGAGTGAGATGCCAGCTCCTTTCATTCAGTCAGTAGCTTCAATCATTTCTGGTATATGAATAACATGATGTTTTTCAATGGCAAAAATCAATGAATATTGTAAATGTACAAACAGTAATTTCTCCGCATTGCAAGGTGCAATTCTGAAATTTTTTGCTTTTTCCTGCTCCTCTTAGCATGATAAAGAAGATTCAAAGAGAGTGAGATGCCAGCTCCTTTCATTCAGTCAGTAGCTTCAAACATTTCTGGTATATGAATAACATGATGTTTTTCAATGGCAAAAATCAATGAATATTGTAAATGCACAAACAGAAATTTCTCCGCATTGCAAGGTGCAATTCTGAAATTTTTTGCTTTTTCCTGCTCCTCTTAGCATGATAAAGAAGATTCAAAGAGAGTGAGATGCCAGCTCCTTTCATTCAGTCAGTAGCTTCAATCATTTCTGGACGTTTTTCAATGGCAAAAATCAATGAATATTGTAAATGCACAAACAGTAATTTCTCCGCATTGCAAGGTGCAATTCTGAAATTTTTTGCTTTTTCCTGCTCCTCTTAGCATGATAAAGAAGATTCAAAGAGAGTGAGATGCCAGCTCCTTTCATTCAGTCAGTAGCTTCAAACATATCTGGTATATGAATAACATGATGTTTTTCAATGGCAAAAATCAATGAATATTGTAAATGCACAAACAGTAATTTCTCCGCATTGCAAGGTGCAATTCTGAAATTTTTTGCTTTTTCCTGCTCCTCTTAGCATGATAAAGAAGATTCAAAGAGATTGAGATGCCAGCTCCTTTCATTCAGTCAGTAGCTTCAATCATTTCTGGACGTTTTTCAATGGCAAAAATCAATGAATATTGTAAATGCACAAACAGTAATTTCTCCGCATTGCAAGGTGCAATTCTGAAATTTTTTGCTTTTTCCTGCTCCTCTTAGCATGATAAAGAAGATTCAAAGAGAGTGAGATGCCAGCTCCTTTCATTCAGTCAGTAGCTTCAATCATTTCTGGACGTTTTTCAATGGCAAAAATCAATGAATATTGTAAATGCACAAACAGTAATTTCTCCGCATTGCAAGGTGCAATTCTGAAATTTTTTGCTTTTTCCTGCTCCTCTTAGCATGATAAAGAAGATTCAAAGAGAGTGAGATGCCAGCTCCTTTCATTCAGTCAGTAGCTTCAATCATTTCTGGTCGTTTTTCAATGGCAAAAATCAATGAATATTGTAAATGCACAAACAGTAATTTCTCCGTATTGCAAGGTGCAATTCTGAAATTTTTTAGTTTTTCCTGCTCCTCTTAGCATGATAAAGAAGATTCAAAGAGAGTGAGATGCCAGCTCCTTTCATTCAGTCAGTAGCTTCAAACATTTCTGGTATATGAATAACATGATGTTTTTCAATGGCAAAAATCAATGAATATTGTAAATGGACAAACAGTAATTTCTCCGCATTGCAAGGTGCAATTCTGAAATTTTTTGCTTTTTCCTGCTCCTCTTAGCATGATAAAGAAGATTCAAAGAGAGTGAGATGCCAGCTCCTTTCATTCAGTCAGTAGCTTCAATCATTTCTGGACGTTTTTCAATGGCAAAAATCAATGGATATTGTAAATGCACAAACAGTAATTTCTCCGCATTGCAAGGTGCAATTCTGAAATTTTTTGCTTTTTCCTGCTCCTCTTAGCATGATAAAGAAGATTCAAAGAGAGTGAGATGCCAGCTCCTTTCATTCAGTCAGTAGCTTCAAACATTTCTGGTATATGAATAACATGATGTTTTTCAATGGCAAAAATCAATGAATTTTGTAAATGCACAAACAGTAATTTCTCCGCATTGCAAGGTGCAATTCTGAAATTTTTTGCTTTTTCCTGCTCCTCTTAGCATGATAAAGAAGATTCAAAGAGAGTGAGATACCAGCTCCTTTCATTCAGTCAGTAGCTTCAATAATTTCTGGACGTTTTTCAATGGCAAAAATCAATGAATATTGTAAATGCACAAACAGTAATTTCTCCGCATTGCAAGGTGCAATTCTGAAATTTTTTGCTTTTTCCTGCTCCTCTTAGCATGATAAAGAAGATTCAAAGAGAGTGAGATGCCAGCTCCTTTCATTCAGTCAGTAGCTTCAATCATTTCTGTATGTTTTTCAATGGCAAAAATCAATGAATATTGTAAATGCACAGACAGTAATTTATCCGCATTGCAAGGTGCAATTATGAAATTTTTTGCTTTTTCCTGCTCCTCTTAGCATGATAAAGAAGATTCAAAGAGAGTGAGATGCCAGCTCCTTTCATTCAGTCAGTAGCTTCAATCATTTCTGGTATATGAATAACATGATGTTTTTCAATGGCAAAAATCAATGAATATTGTAAATGCACAAACAGTAATTTCTCCGCATTGCAAGGTGCAATTCTGAAATTTTTTGCTTTTTCCTGCTCCTCTTAGCATGATAAAGAAGATTCAAAGAGAGTGAGATGCCAGCTCCTTTTATTCAGTCTGTAGCTTCAATCATTTCTGTACGTTTTTCAATGGCAAAAATCGATGAATATTGTAAATGCACAAACAGTAATTTCTCCGCATTGCAAGGTGCAATTCTGAAATTTTTTGCTTTTTCCTGCTCCTCTTAGTATGATAAAGAAGATTCAAAGAGAGTGAGATGCCAGCTCCTTTCATTCAGTCAGTAGCTTCAATCATTTCTGGACGTTTTTCAATGGCAAAAATCAATGAATATTGTAAATGCACAAACAGTAATTTCTCCGCATTGCAAGGTGCAATTCTGAAATTTTTTGCTTTTTCCTGCTCCTCTTAGCATGATAAAGAATATTCAAAGAGAGTGAGATGCCAGCTCCTTTCATTCAGTCAGTAGCTTCAAACATTTCTGGTATATGAATAACATGATGTTTTTCAATGGCAAAAATCAATGAATTTTGTAAATGCACAAACAGTAATTTCTCCGCATTGCAAGGTGCAATTCTGAAATTTTTTGCTTTTTCCTGCTCCTCTTAGCATGATAAAGAAGATTCAAAGAGAGTGAGATACCAGCTCCTTTCATTCAGTCAGTAGCTTCAATAATTTCTGGACGTTTTTCATTGGCAAAAATCAATGAATATTGTAAATGCACAAACAGTAATTTCTCCGCATTGCAAGGTGCAATTCTGAAATTTTTTGCTGTTTCCTGCTCCTCTTAGCATGATAAAGAATATTCAAAGAGAGTGAGATGCCAGCTCCTTTCATTCAGTCAGTAGCTTCAATCATTTCTGGATGTTTTTCAATGGCAAAAATCAATGAATATTGTAAATGCACAGACAGTAATTTCTCCGCATTGCAAGGTGCAATTCTGAAATTTTTTGCTTTTTCCTGCTCCTCTTAGCATGATAAAGAAGATTCAAAGAGAGTGAGATGTCAGCTCCTTTCATTCAGTCAGTAGCTTCAAACATTTCTGGTATATGAATAACATGATGTTTTTCAATGGCAAAAATCAATGAATATTGTAAATGCACAAACAGTAATTTCTCCGCATTGCAAGGTGCAATTCTGAAATTTTTTGCTTTTTCCTGCTCCTCTTAGCATGATAAAGAAGATTCAAAGAGAGTGAGATGCCAGCTCCTTTCATTCAGTTAGTAGCTTCAATCATTTCTGGACGTTTTTCAATGGCAAAAATCAATGAATATTGTAAATGCACAAACAGTAATTTCTCCGCATTGCAAGGTGCAATTCTGAAATTTTTTGCTTTTTCCTGCTCCTCTTAGCATGATAAAGAAGATTCAAAGAGAGTGAGATGCCAGCTCCTTTCATTCAGTCAGTAGCTTCAATCATTTCTGGATGTTTTTCAATGGCAAAAATCAATGAATATTGTAAATGCACAGACAGTAATTTCTCCGCATTGCAAGGTGCAATTCTGAAATTTTTTGCTTTTTCCTGCTCCTCTTAGCATGATAAAGAAGATTCAAAGAGAGTGAGATGCCAGCTCCTTTCATTCAGTTAGTAGCTTCAATCATTTCTGGACGTTTTTCAATGGCAAAAATCAATGAATATTGTAAATGCACAAACAGTAATTTCTCCGCATTGCAAGGTGCAATTCTGAAATTTTTTGCTTTTTCCGGCTCCTCTTAGCATGATAAAGAAGATTCAAAGAGAGTGAGATGCCAGCTCCTTTCATTCAGTCAGTAGCTTCAATCATTTCTGGACGTTTTTCAATGGCAAAAATCAATGAATATTGTAAATGCACAAACAGTAATTTCTCCGCATTGCAAGGTGCAATTATGAAATTTTTTGCTTTTTCCTGCTCCTCTTAGCATGACAAAGAAGATTCAAAGAGAGTGAGATGCCAGCTCCTTTCATTCAGTCAGTAGCTTCAATCATTTCTGGACGTTTTTCAATGGCAAAAATCAATGAATATTGTAAATGCACAAACAGTAATTTCTCCGCATTGCAAGGTGCAATTCTGAAATTTTTTGCTTTTTCCTGCTCCTCTTAGCATGATAAAGAAGATTCAAAGAGAGTGAGATGCCAGCTCCTTTCATTCAGTCAGTAGCTTCAAACATTTCTGGACGTTTTTCAATGGCAAAAATCAATGAATATTGTAAATGCACAAACAGTAATTTCTCCGCATTGCAAAGTGCAATTCTGAAATTTTTTGCTTTTTCCTGCTCCTCTTAGCAAGATAAAGAAGATTCAAAGAGAGTGAGATGCCAGCTCCTTTCATTCAGTCAGTAGCTTCAAACATTTCTGGTATATGAATAACATGATGTTTTTCAATGGCAAAAATCAATGAATATTGTAAATGCACAAACAGTAATTTCTCCGCATTGCAAGGTGCAATTCTGAAATTTTTTGCTTTTTCCTGCTCCTCTTAGCATGATAAAGAAGATTCAAAGAGACTGAGATGCCAGCTCCTTTCATTCAGTCAGTAGCTTCAATCATTTCTGGACGTTTTTCAATGGCAAAAATCAATGAATATTGTAAATGCACAAACAGTAATTTCTCCGCATTGCAAGGTGCAATTCTGAAATTTTTTGCTTTTTCCTGCTCCTCTTAGCATGATAAAGAAAATTCAAAGAGAGTGAGATGCCAGCTCCTTTCATTCAGTCTGTAGCTTCAAACATTTCTGGTATATGAATAACATGATGTTTTTCAATGGCAAAAATCAATGAATATTGTAAATGCACAAACATTAATTTCTCAGTATTGCAAGGTGCAATTCTGAAATTTTTTGCTTTTTCCTGCTCCTCTTAGCATGATAAAGAAGATTCAAAGAGAGTGAGATGCCAGCTCCTTTCATTCAGTCAGTAGCTTCAATCATTTCTGGACGTTTTTCAATGGCAAAAATCAATGAATATTGTAAATGCACAAACAGTAATTTCTCCGCATTGCAAGGTGCAATTCTGAAATTTTTTGCTTTTTCCTGCTCCTCTTAGCATGATAAAGAAGATTCAAAGAGAGTGAGATGCCAGCTCCTTTCATTCAGTCAGTAGCTTCAAACATTTCTGGTATATGAATAACATGATGTTTTTCAATGGCAAAAATCAATGAATATTGTAAATGCACAAACAGTAATTTCTCTGCATTGCAAGGTGCAATTCTGAAATTTTTTGCTTTTTCCTGCTCCTCTTAGCATGATAAAGAAGATTCAAAGAGAGTGAGATGCCAGCTCCTTTCATTCAGTCAGTAGCTTCAATCATTTCTGGACGTTTTTCAATGGCAAAAATCAATGAATATTGTAAATGCACAAACAGTAATTTCTCCGCATTGCAAGGTGCAATTCTGAAATTTTTTGCTTTTTCCTGCTCCTCTTAGCATGATAAAGAAGATTCAAAGAGAGTGAGATGCCAGCTCCTTTCATTCAGTCAGTAGCTTCAATCATTTCTGGTATATGAATAACATGATGTTTTTCAATGGCAAAAATCAATGAATATTGTAAATGCACAAACAGTAATTTCTCCGCATTGCAAGGTGCAATTCTGAAATTTTTTGCTTTTTCCTGCTCCTCTTAGCATGATAAAGAAGATTCAAAGAGAGTGAGATGCCAGCTCCTTTCATTCAGTCAGTAGCTTCAATCATTTCTGGTATACGAATAACATGATGTTTTTCAATGGCAAAAATCAATGAATATTGTAAATGCACAAACAGTAATTTCTCCGCATTGCAAGGTGCAATTCTGAAATTTTTTGCTTTTTAGTGCTCCTCTTAGCATGATAAAGAAGATTCAAAGAGAGTGAGATGCCAGCTCCTTTCATTCAGTCAGTAGCTTCAAACATTTCTGGTATATGAATAACATGATGTTTTTCAATGGCAAAAATCAATGAATATTGTAAATGCACAAACAGTAATTTCTCCGCATTGCAAGGTGCAATTCTGAAATTTTTTGCTTTTTCCTGCTCCTCTAAGCATGATAAAGAAGATTCAAAGAGAGTGAGATGCCAGCTCCTTTCATTCAGTCAGTAGCTTCAATCATTTCTGGACGTTTTTCAATGGCAAAAATCAATGAATATTGTAAATGCACAAACAGTAATTTCTCCGCATTGCAAGGTGCAATTCTGAAATTTTTTGCTTTTTCCTGCTCCTCTTAGCATGATAAAGAAGATTCAAAGAGAGTGAGATGCCAGGTCCTTTCATTCAGTCAGTAGCTTCAATCATTTCTGGTATATGAATAACATGATGTTTTTCAATGGCAAAAATCAATGAATATTGTAAATGCACAAACAGTAATTTCTCCGCATTGCAAGGTGCAATTCTGAAATTTTTTGCTTTTTCCTGCTCCTCTTAGCATGATAAAGAAGATTCAAAGAGAGTGAGATGCCAGCTCCTTTCATTCAGTCAGTAGCTTCAAACATATCTGGTATATGAATAACATGATGTTTTTCAATGGCAAAAATCAATGAATATTGTAAATGGACAAACAGTAATTTCTCCGCATTGCAAGGTGCAATTCTGAAATTTTTTGCTTTTTCCTGCTCCTCTTAGCATGATAAAGAAGATTCAAAGAGAGTGAGATGCCAGCTCCTTTCATTCAGTCAGTAGCTTCAATCATTTCTGGACGTTTTTCAATGGCAAAAATCAATGAATATTGTAAATGCACAAACAGTAATTTCTCCGCATTGCAAGGTGCAATTCTGAAATTTTTTGCTTTTTCCTGCTCCTCTTAGCATGATAAAGAAGATTCAAAGAGAGTGAGATGCCAGCTCCTTTCATTCAGTCAGTAGCTTCAAACATTTCTGGTATATGAATAACATGATGTTTTTCAATGGCAAAAATCAATGAATATTGTAAATGCACAAACAGGAATTTCTCCGCATTGCAAGGTGCAATTCTGAAATTTTTTGCTTTTTCCTGTTCCTCTTAGCATGATAAAGAAGATTCAAAGAGAGTGAGATGCCAGCTCCTTTCATTCAGTCAGTAGCTTCAATCATTTCTGGACGTTTTTCAATGGCAAAAATCAATGAATATTGTAAATGCACAAACAGTAATTTCTCCGCATTGCAAGGTGCAATTCTGAAATTTTTTGCTTTTTCCTGCTCCTCTTAGCATGATAAAGAAGATTCAAAGAGAGTGAGATGCCAGCTCCTTTCATTCAGTCAGTAGCTTCAAACATTTCTGGTATATGAATAACATGATGTTTTTCAATGGCAAAAATCAATGAATATTGTAAATGCACAAACAGTAATTTCTCAGTATTGCAAGGTGCAATTCTGAAATTTTTTGCTTTTTCCTGCTCCTCTTAGCATGATAAAGAAGATTCAAAGAGAGTGAGATGCCAGCTCCTTTCATTCAGTCAGTAGCTTCAATCATTTCTGGACGTTTTTCAATGGCAAAAATCAATGAATATTGTAAATGCACAAACAGTAATTTCTCCGCATTGCAAGGTGCAATTCTGAAATTTTTTGCTTTTTCCTGCTCCTCTTAGCATGATAAAGAAGATTCAAAGAGAGTGAGATGCCAGCTCCTTTCATTCAGTCAGTAGCTTCAAACATTTCTGGTATATGAATAACATGATGTTTTTCAATGGCAAAAATCAATGAATATTGTAAATGCACAAACAGTAATTTCTCTGCATTGCAAGGTGCAATTCTGAAATTTTTTGCTTTTTCCTGCTCCTCTTAGCATGATAAAGAAGATTCAAAGAGAGTGAGATGCCAGCTCCTTTCATTCAGTCAGTAGCTTCAATCATTTCTGGACGTTTTTCAATGGCAAAAATCAATGAATATTGTAAATGCACAAACAGTAATTTCTCCGCATTGCAAGGTGCAATTCTGAAATTTTTTGCTTTTTCCTGCTCCTCTTAGCATGATAAAGAAGATTCAAAGAGAGTGAGATGCCAGCTCCTTTCATTCAGTCAGTAGCTTCAATCATTTCTGGTATATGAATAACATGATGTTTTTCAATGGCAAAAATCAATGAATATTGTAAATGCACAAACAGTAATTTCTCCGCATTGCAAGGTGCAATTCTGAAATTTTTTGCTTTTTCCTGCTCCTCTTAGCATGATAAAGAAGATTCAAAGAGAGTGAGATGCCAGCTCCTTTCATTCAGTCAGTAGCTTCAAACATTTCTGGTATATGAATAACATGATGTTTTTCAATGGCAAAAATCAATGAATATTGTAAATGCACAAACAGTAATTTCTCCGCATTGCAAGGTGCAATTCTGAAATTTTTTGCTTTTTCCTGCTCCTCTTAGCATGATAAAGAAGATTCAAAGAGAGTGAGATGCCAGCTCCTTTCATTCAGTCAGTAGCTTCAATCATTTCTGGACGTTTTTCAATGGCAAAAATCAATGAATATTGTAAATGCACAAACAGTAATTTCTCCGCATTGCAAGGTGCAATTCTGAAATTTTTTGCTTTTTCCTGCTCCTCTTAGCATGATAAAGAAGATTCAAAGAGAGGGAGATGCCAGCTCCTTTCATTCAGTCAGTAGCTTCAAACATATCTGGTATATGAATAACATGATGTTTTTCAATGGCAAAAATCAATGAATATTGTAAATGCACAAACAGTAATTTCTCCGCATTGCAAGGTGCAATTCTGAAATTTTTTGCTTTTTCCTGCTCCTCTTAGCATGATAAAGAAGATTCAAAGAGATTGAGATGCCAGCTCCTTTCATTCAGTCAGTAGCTTCAATCATTTCTGGACGTTTTTCAATGGCAAAAATCAATGAATATTGTAAATGCACAAACAGTAATTTCTCCGCATTGCAAGGTGCAATTCTGAAATTTTTTGCTTTTTCCTGCTCCTCTTAGCATGATAAAGAAGATTCAAAGAGAGTGAGATGCCAGCTCCTTTCATTCAGTCAGTAGCTTCAATCATTTCTGGACGTTTTTCAATGGCAAAAATCAATGAATATTGTAAATGCACAAACAGTAATTTCTCCGCATTGCAAGGTGCAATTCTGAAATTTTTTGCTTTTTCCTGCTCCTCTTAGCATGATAAAGAAGATTCAAAGAGAGTGAGATGCCAGCTCCTTTCATTCAGTCAGTAGCTTCAATCATTTCTGGTCGTTTTTCAATGGCAAAAATCAATGAATATTGTAAATGCACAAACAGTAATTTCTCCGCATTGCAAGGTGCAATTCTGAAATTTTTTAGTTTTTCCTGCTCCTCTTAGCATGATAAAGAAGATTCAAAGAGAGTGAGATGCCAGCTCCTTTCATTCAGTCAGTAGCTTCAAACATTTCTGGTATATGAATAACATGATGTTTTTCAATGGCAAAAATCAATGAATATTGTAAATGGACAAACAGTAATTTCTCCGCATTGCAAGGTGCAATTCTGAAATTTTTTGCTTTTTCCTGCTCCTCTTAGCATGATAAAGAAGATTCAAAGAGAGTGAGATGCCAGCTCCTTTCATTCAGTCAGTAGCTTCAATCATTTCTGGACGTTTTTCAATGGCAAAAATCAATGAATATTGTAAATGCACAAACAGTAATTTCACCGCATTGCAAGGTGCAATTCTGAAATTTTTTGCTTTTTCCTGCTCCTCTTAGCATGATAAAGAAGATTCAAAGAGAGTGAGATGCCAGGTCCTTTCATTCAGTCAGTAGCTTCAATCATTTCTGGTATATGAATAACATGATGTTTTTCAATGGCAAAAATCAATGAATATTGTAAATGGACAAACAGTAATTTCTCCGCATTGCAAGGTGCAATTCTGAAATTTTTTGCTTTTTCCTGCTCCTCTTAGCATGATAAAGAAGATTCAAAGAGAGTGAGATGCCAGCTCCTTTCATTCAGTCAGTAGCTTCAATCATTTCTGGACGTTTTTCAATGGCAAAAATCAATGAATATTGTAAATGCACAAACAGTAATTTCTCCGCATTGCAAGGTGCAATTCTGTAATTTTTTGCTTTTTCCTGCTCCTCTTAGTATGATAAAGAAGATTCAAAGAGAGTGAGATGCCAGCTCCTTTCATTCAGTCAGTAGCTTCAATCATTTCTGGACGTTTTTCAATGGCAAAAATCAATGAATATTGTAAATGCACAAACAGTAATTTCTCCGCATTGCAAGGTGCAATTCTGAAATTTTTTGCTTTTTCCTGCTCCTCTTAGCATGATAAAGAATATTCAAAGAGAGTGAGATGCCAGCTCCTTTCATTCAGTCAGTAGCTTCAAACATTTCTGGTATATGAATAACATGATGTTTTTCAATGGCAAAAATCAATGAATTTTGTAAATGCACAAACAGTAATTTCTCCGCATTGCAAGGTGCAATTCTGAAATTTTTTGCTTTTTCCTGCTCCTCTTAGCATGATAAAGAAGATTCAAAGAGAGTGAGATACCAGCTCCTTTCATTCAGTCAGTAGCTTCAATAATTTCTGGACGTTTTTCAATGGCAAAAATCAATGAATATTGTAAATGCACAAACAGTAATTTCTCCGCATTGCAAGGTGCAATTCTGAAATTTTTTGCTGTTTCCTGCTCCTCTTAGCATGATAAAGAAGATTCAAAGAGAGTGAGATGCCAGCTCCTTTCATTCAGTCAGTAGCTTCAATCATTTCTGGATGTTTTTCAATGGCAAAAATCAATGAATATTGTAAATGCACAGACAGTAATTTCTCCGCATTGCAAGGTGCAATTCTGAAATTTTTTGCTTTTTCCTGCTCCTCTTAGCATGATAAAGAAGATTCAAAGAGAGGGAGATGCCAGCTCCTTTCATTCAGTCAGTAGCTTCAAACATATCTGGTATATGAATAACATGATGTTTTTCAATGGCAAAAATCAATGAATATTGTAAATGCACAAACAGTAATTTCTCCGCATTGCAAGGTGCAATTCTGAAATTTTTTGCTTTTTCCTGCTCCTCTTAGCATGATAAAGAAGATTCAAAGAGATTGAGATGCCAGCTCCTTTCATTCAGTCAGTAGCTTCAATCATTTCTGGACGTTTTTCAATGGCAAAAATCAATGAATATTGTAAATGCACAAACAGTAATTTCTCCGCATTGCAAGGTGCAATTCTGAAATTTTTTGCTTTTTCCTGCTCCTCTTAGCATGATAAAGAAGATTCAAAGAGAGTGAGATGCCAGCTCCTTTCATTCAGTCAGTAGCTTCAATCATTTCTGGACGTTTTTCAATGGCAAAAATCAATGAATATTGTAAATGCACAAACAGTAATTTCTCCGCATTGCAAGGTGCAATTCTGAAATTTTTTGCTTTTTCCTGCTCCTCTTAGCATGATAAAGAAGATTCAAAGAGAGTGAGATGCCAGCTCCTTTCATTCAGTCAGTAGCTTCAATCATTTCTGGTCGTTTTTCAATGGCAAAAATCAATGAATATTGTAAATGCACAAACAGTAATTTCTCCGCATTGCAAGGTGCAATTCTGAAATTTTTTAGTTTTTCCTGCTCCTCTTAGCATGATAAAGAAGATTCAAAGAGAGTGAGATGCCAGCTCCTTTCATTCAGTCAGTAGCTTCAAACATTTCTGGTATATGAATAACATGATGTTTTTCAATGGCAAAAATCAATGAATATTGTAAATGGACAAACAGTAATTTCTCCGCATTGCAAGGTGCAATTCTGAAATTTTTTGCTTTTTCCTGCTCCTCTTAGCATGATAAAGAAGATTCAAAGAGAGTGAGATGCCAGCTCCTTTCATTCAGTCAGTAGCTTCAATCATTTCTGGACGTTTTTCAATGGCAAAAATCAATGAATATTGTAAATGCACAAACAGTAATTTCACCGCATTGCAAGGTGCAATTCTGAAATTTTTTGCTTTTTCCTGCTCCTCTTAGCATGATAAAGAAGATTCAAAGAGAGTGAGATGCCAGGTCCTTTCATTCAGTCAGTAGCTTCAATCATTTCTGGTATATGAATAACATGATGTTTTTCAATGGCAAAAATCAATGAATATTGTAAATGGACAAACAGTAATTTCTCCGCATTGCAAGGTGCAATTCTGAAATTTTTTGCTTTTTCCTGCTCCTCTTAGCATGATAAAGAAGATTCAAAGAGAGTGAGATGCCAGCTCCTTTCATTCAGTCAGTAGCTTCAATCATTTCTGGACGTTTTTCAATGGCAAAAATCAATGAATATTGTAAATGCACAAACAGTAATTTCTCCGCATTGCAAGGTGCAATTCTGTAATTTTTTGCTTTTTCCTGCTCCTCTTAGTATGATAAAGAAGATTCAAAGAGAGTGAGATGCCAGCTCCTTTCATTCAGTCAGTAGCTTCAATCATTTCTGGACGTTTTTCAATGGCAAAAATCAATGAATATTGTAAATGCACAAACAGTAATTTCTCCGCATTGCAAGGTGCAATTCTGAAATTTTTTGCTTTTTCCTGCTCCTCTTAGCATGATAAAGAATATTCAAAGAGAGTGAGATGCCAGCTCCTTTCATTCAGTCAGTAGCTTCAAACATTTCTGGTATATGAATAACATGATGTTTTTCAATGGCAAAAATCAATGAATTTTGTAAATGCACAAACAGTAATTTCTCCGCATTGCAAGGTGCAATTCTGAAATTTTTTGCTTTTTCCTGCTCCTCTTAGCATGATAAAGAAGATTCAAAGAGAGTGAGATACCAGCTCCTTTCATTCAGTCAGTAGCTTCAATAATTTCTGGACGTTTTTCAATGGCAAAAATCAATGAATATTGTAAATGCACAAACAGTAATTTCTCCGCATTGCAAGGTGCAATTCTGAAATTTTTTGCTGTTTCCTGCTCCTCTTAGCATGATAAAGAAGATTCAAAGAGAGTGAGATGCCAGCTCCTTTCATTCAGTCAGTAGCTTCAATCATTTCTGGATGTTTTTCAATGGCAAAAATCAATGAATATTGTAAATGCACAGACAGTAATTTCTCCGCATTGCAAGGTGCAATTCTGAAATTTTTTGCTTTTTCCTGCTCCTCTTAGCATGATAAAGAAGATTCAAAGAGAGTGAGATGTCAGCTCCTTTCATTCAGTCAGTAGCTTCAAACATTTCTGGTATATGAATAACATGATGTTTTTCAATGGCAAAAATCAATGAATTTTGTAAATGCACAAACAGTAATTTCTCCGCATTGCAAGGTGCAATTCTGAAATTTTTTGCTTTTTCCTGCTCCTCTTAGCATGATAAAGAAGATTCAAAGAGAGTGAGATGCCAGCTCCTTTCATTCAGTTAGTAGCTTCAATCATTTCTGGACGTTTTTCAATGGCAAAAATCAATGAATATTGTAAATGCACAAACAGTAATTTCTCCGCATTGCAAGGTGCAATTCTGAAATTTTTTGCTTTTTCCTGCTCCTCTTAGCATGATAAAGAAGATTCAAAGAGAGTGAGATGCCAGCTCCTTTCATTCAGTCAGTAGCTTCAATCATTTCTGGATGTTTTTCAATGGCAAAAATCAATGAATATTGTAAATGCACAGACAGTAATTTCTCCGCATTGCAAGGTGCAATTCTGAAATTTTTTGCTTTTTCCTGCTCCTCTTAGCATGATAAAGAAGATTCAAAGAGAGTGAGATGTCAGCTCCTTTCATTCAGTCAGTAGCTTCAAACATTTCTGGTATATGAATAGCATGATGTTTTTCAATGGCAAAAATCAATGAATATTGTAAATGCACAAACAGTAATTTCTCCGCATTGCAAGGTGCAATTCTGAAATTTTTTGCTTTTTCCTGCTCCTCTTAGCATGATAAAGAAGATTCAAAGAGAGTGAGATGCCAGCTCCTTTCATTCAGTTAGTAGCTTCAATCATTTCTGGACGTTTTTCAATGGCAAAAATCAATGAATATTGTAAATGCACAAACAGTAATTTCTCCGCATTGCAAGGTGCAATTCTGAAATTTTTTGCTTTTTCCGGCTCCTCTTAGCATGATAAAGAAGATTCAAAGAGAGTGAGATGCCAGCTCCTTTCATTCAGTCAGTAGCTTCAATCATTTCTGGACGTTTTTCAATGGCAAAAATCAATGAATATTGTAAATGCACAAACAGTAATTTCTCCGCATTGCAAGGTGCAATTCTGAAATTTTTTGCTTTTTCCTGCTCCTCTTAGCATGAT
This sequence comes from Phyllobates terribilis, assembly GCF_046119375.1. NCBI lineage: Eukaryota > Metazoa > Chordata > Amphibia > Anura > Dendrobatidae > Phyllobates > Phyllobates terribilis. Next base: position 282,929 of record NW_027363420.1, read on the forward strand.
AAAGAAGATTCAAAGAGAGTGAGATGCCAGCTCCTTTCATTCAGTCAGTAGCTTCAATCATTTCTGGTCGTTTTTCAATGGCAAAAATCAATGAATATTGTAAATGCACAAACAGTAATTTCTCCGCATTGCAAGGTGCAATTCTGAAATTTTTTAGTTTTTCCTGCTCCTCTTAGCATGATAAAGAAGATTCAAAGAGAGTGAGATGCCAGCTCCTTTCATTCAGTCAGTAGCTTCAAACATTTCTGGTATATGAATAACATGATGTTTTTCAATGGCAAAAATCAATGAATATTGTAAATGGACAAACAGTAATTTCTCCGCATTGCAAGGTGCAATTCTGAAATTTTTTGCTTTTTCCTGCTCCTCTTAGCATGATAAAGAAGATTCAAAGAGAGTGAGATGCCAGCTCCTTTCATTCAGTCAGTAGCTTCAATCATTTCTGGACGTTTTTCAATGGCAAAAATCAATGAATATTGTAAATGCACAAACAGTAATTTCTCCGCATTGCAAGGTGCAATTCTGAAATTTTTTGCTTTTTCCTGCTCCTCTTAGCATGATAAAGAAGATTCAAAGAGAGTGAGATGCCAGGTCCTTTCATTCAGTCAGTAGCTTCAATCATTTCTGGTATATGAATAACATGATGTTTTTCAATGGCAAAAATCAATGAATATTGTAAATGGACAAACAGTAATTTCTCCGCATTGCAAGGTGCAATTCTGAAATTTTTTGCTTTTTCCTGCTCCTCTTAGCATGATAAAGAAGATTCAAAGAGAGTGAGATGCCAGCTCCTTTCATTCAGTCAGTAGCTTCAATCATTTCTGGACGTTTTTCAATGGCAAAAATCAATGAATATTGTAAATGCACAAACAGTAATTTCTCCGCATTGCAAGGTGCAATTCTGAAATTTTTTGCTTTTTCCTGCTCCTCTTAGCATGATAAAGAATATTCAAAGAGAGTGAGATGCCAGCTCCTTTCATTCAGTCAGTAGCTTCAAACATTTCTGGTATATGAATAACATGATGTTTTTCAATGGCAAAAATCAATGAATTTTGTAAATGCACAAACAGTAATTTCTCCGCATTGCAAGGTGCAATTCTGAAATTTTTTGCTTTTTCCTGCTCCTCTTAGCATGATAAAGAAGATTCAAAGAGAGTGAGATACCAGCTCCTTTCATTCAGTCAGTAGCTTCAATAATTTCTGGACGTTTTTCAATGGCAAAAATCAATGAATATTGTAAATGCACAAACAGTAATTTCTCCGCATTGCAAGGTGCAATTCTGAAATTTTTTGCTGTTTCCTGCTCCTCTTAGCATGATAAAGAAGATTCAAAGAGAGTGAGATGCCAGCTCCTTTCATTCAGTCAGTAGCTTCAATCATTTCTGGATGTTTTTCAATGGCAAAAATCAATGAATATTGTAAATGCACAGACAGTAATTTCTCCGCATTGCAAGGTGCAATTCTGAAATTTTTTGCTTTTTCCTGCTCCTCTTAGCATGATAAAGAAGATTCAAAGAGAGTGAGATGTCAGCTCCTTTCATTCAGTCAGTAGCTTCAAACATTTCTGGTATATGAATAACATGATGTTTTTCAATGGCAAAAATCAATGAATTTTGTAAATGCACAAACAGTAATTTCTCCGCATTGCAAGGTGCAATTCTGAAATTTTTTGCTTTTTCCTGCTCCTCTTAGCATGATAAAGAAGATTCAAAGAGAGTGAGATGCCAGCTCCTTTCATTCAGTTAGTAGCTTCAATCATTTCTGGACGTTTTTCAATGGCAAAAATCAATGAATATTGTAAATGCACAAACAGTAATTTCTCCGCATTGCAAGGTGCAATTCTGAAATTTTTTGCTTTTTCCTGCTCCTCTTAGCATGATAAAGAAGATTCAAAGAGAGTGAGATGCCAGCTCCTTTCATTCAGTCAGTAGCTTCAATCATTTCTGGATGTTTTTCAATGGCAAAAATCAATGAATATTGTAAATGCACAGACAGTAATTTCTCCGCATTGCAAGGTGCAATTCTGAAATTTTTTGCTTTTTCCTGCTCCTCTTAGCATGATAAAGAAGATTCAAAGAGAGTGAGATGTCAGCTCCTTTCATTCAGTCAGTAGCTTCAAACATTTCTGGTATATGAATAGCATGATGTTTTTCAATGGCAAAAATCAATGAATATTGTAAATGCACAAACAGTAATTTCTCCGCATTGCAAGGTGCAATTCTGAAATTTTTTGCTTTTTCCTGCTCCTCTTAGCATGATAAAGAAGATTCAAAGAGAGTGAGATGCCAGCTCCTTTCATTCAGTTAGTAGCTTCAATCATTTCTGGACGTTTTTCAATGGCAAAAATCAATGAATATTGTAAATGCACAAACAGTAATTTCTCCGCATTGCAAGGTGCAATTCTGAAATTTTTTGCTTTTTCCGGCTCCTCTTAGCATGATAAAGAAGATTCAAAGAGAGTGAGATGCCAGCTCCTTTCATTCAGTCAGTAGCTTCAATCATTTCTGGACGTTTTTCAATGGCAAAAATCAATGAATATTGTAAATGCACAAACAGTAATTTCTCCGCATTGCAAGGTGCAATTATGAAATTTTTTGCTTTTTCCTGCTCCTCTTAGCATGACAAAGAAGATTCAAAGAGAGTGAGATGCCAGCTCCTTTCATTCAGTCAGTAGCTTCAAACATTTCTGGACGTTTTTCAATGGCAAAAATCAATGAATATTGTAAATGCACAAACAGTAATTTCTCCGCATTGCAAAGTGCAATTCTGAAATTTTTTGCTTTTTCCTGCTCCTCTTAGCATGATAAAGAAGATTCAAAGAGAGTGAGATGCCAGCTCCTTTCATTCAGTCAGTAGCTTCAAACATTTCTGGTATATGAATAACATGATGTTTTTCAATGGCAAAAATCAATGAATATTGTAAATGCACAAACAGTAATTTCTCCGCATTGCAAGGTGCAATTCTGAAATTTTTTGCTTTTTCCTGCTCCTCTTAGCATGATAAAGAAGATTCAAAGAGACTGAGATGCCAGCTACTTTCATTCAGTCAGTAGCTTCAATCATTTCTGGACGTTTTTCAATGGCAAAAATCAATGAATATTGTAAATGCACAAACAGTAATTTCTCCGCATTGCAAGGTGCAATTCTGAAATTTTTTGCTTTTTCCTGCTCCTCTTAGCATGATAAAGAAGATTCAAAGAGAGTGAGATGCCAGCTCCTTTCATTCAGTCAGTAGCTTCAAACATTTCTGGTATATGAATAACATGATGTTTTTCAATGGCAAAAATCAATGAATATTTTAAATGCACAAACAATAATTTCTCCGCATTGCAAGGTGCAATTCTGAAATTTTTTGCTTTTTCCTGCTCCTCTTAGCATGATAAAGAAGATTCAAAGAGACTGAGATACCAGCTCCTTTCATTCATTCAGTAGCTTCAATCATTTCTGGACGTTTTTCAATGGCAAAAATCAATGAATATTGTAAATGCACAAACAGTAATTTCTCCGCATTGCAAGGTGCAATTCTGAAATTTTTTGCTTTTTCCTGCTCCTCTTAGCATGATAAAGAAGATTCAAAGAGAGTGAGATGCCAGCTCCTTTCATTCAGTCAGTAGCTTCAATCATTTCTGGACGTTTTTCAATGGCAAAAATCAATGAATATTGTAAATGCACAGACAGTAATTTCTCCGCATTGCAAGGTGCAATTCTGAAATTTTTTGATTTTTCCTGCTCCTCTTAGCATGATAAAGAAGATTCAAAGAGAGTGAGATGTCAGCTCCTTTCATTCAGTCAGTAGCTTCAAACATTTCTGGTATATGAATAACATGATGTTTTTCAATGGCAAAAATCAATGTATATTGTAAATGCACAAACAGTAATTTCTCCGCATTGCAAGGTGCAATTCTGAAATTTTTTGCTTTTTCCTGCTCCTCTTAGCATGATAAAGAAGATTCAAAGAGAGTAAGATGCCAGCTCCTTTCATTCAGTCAGTAGCTTCAATCATTTCTGGACGTTTTTCAATGGCCAAAATCAATGAATATTGTAAATGCACAAACAGTAATTTCTCCGCATTGCAAGGTGCAATTCTGAAATTTTTTGCTTTTTCCTGCTCCTCTTAGCATGATAAAGAAGATTCAAAGAGAGTGAGATGCCAGCTCCTTTCATTCAGTCAGTATCTTCAATCATTTCTGGACGTTTTTCAATGGCAAAAATCAATGAATATTGTAAATGCACAAACAGTAATTTCTCCGCATTGCAAGGTGCAATTCTGAAATTTTTTGCTTTTTCCTGCTCCTCTTAGCATGATAAAGAAGATTCAAAGAGAGTGAGATGCCAGCTCCTTTCATTCAGTCAGTAGCTTCAAACATTTCTGGTATATGAATAACATGATGTTTTTCAATGGCAAAAATCAATGAATATTGTAAATGGACAAACAGTAATTTCTCCGCATTGCAAGGTGCAATTCTGAAATTTTTTGCTTTTTCCTGCTCCTCTTAGCATGATAAAGAAGATTCAAAGAGAGTGAGATGCCAGCTCCTTTCATTCAGTCAGTAGCTTCAATCATTTCTGGACGTTTTTCAATGGCAAAAATCAATGAATATTGTAAATGCACAAACAGTAATTTCTCCGCATTGCAAGGTGCAATTCTGAAATTTTTTGCTTTTTCCTGCTCCTCTTAGCATGATAAAGAAGATTCAAAGAGAGTGAGATGCCAGGTCCTTTCATTCAGTCAGTAGCTTCAATCATTTCTGGTATATGAATAACATGATGTTTTTCAATGGCAAAAATCAATGAATATTGTAAATGGACAAACAGTAATTTCTCCGCATTGCAAGGTGCAATTCTGAAATTTTTTGCTTTTTCCTGCTCCTCTTAGCATGATAAAGAAGATTCAAAGAGAGTGAGATGCCAGCTCCTTTCATTCAGTCAGTAGCTTCAATCATTTCTGGACGTTTTTCAATGGCAAAAATCAATGAATATTGTAAATGCACAAACAGTAATTTCTCCGCATTGCAAGGTGCAATTCTGAAATTTTTTGCTTTTTCCTGCTCCTCTTAGCATGATAAAGAATATTCAAAGAGAGTGAGATGCCAGCTCCTTTCATTCAGTCAGTAGCTTCAAACATTTCTGGTATATGAATAACATGATGTTTTTCAATGGCAAAAATCAATGAATTTTGTAAATGCACAAACAGTAATTTCTCCGCATTGCAAGGTGCAATTCTGAAATTTTTTGCTTTTTCCTGCTCCTCTTAGCATGATAAAGAAGATTCAAAGAGAGTGAGATACCAGCTCCTTTCATTCAGTCAGTAGCTTCAATAATTTCTGGACGTTTTTCAATGGCAAAAATCAATGAATATTGTAAATGCACAAACAGTAATTTCTCCGCATTGCAAGGTGCAATTCTGAAATTTTTTGCTGTTTCCTGCTCCTCTTAGCATGATAAAGAAGATTCAAAGAGAGTGAGATGCCAGCTCCTTTCATTCAGTCAGTAGCTTCAATCATTTCTGGATGTTTTTCAATGGCAAAAATCAATGAATATTGTAAATGCACAGACAGTAATTTCTCCGCATTGCAAGGTGCAATTCTGAAATTTTTTGCTTTTTCCTGCTCCTCTTAGCATGATAAAGAAGATTCAAAGAGAGTGAGATGTCAGCTCCTTTCATTCAGTCAGTAGCTTCAAACATTTCTGGTATATGAATAACATGATGTTTTTCAATGGCAAAAATCAATGAATTTTGTAAATGCACAAACAGTAATTTCTCCGCATTGCAAGGTGCAATTCTGAAATTTTTTGCTTTTTCCTGCTCCTCTTAGCATGATAAAGAAGATTCAAAGAGAGTGAGATGCCAGCTCCTTTCATTCAGTTAGTAGCTTCAATCATTTCTGGACGTTTTTCAATGGCAAAAATCAATGAATATTGTAAATGCACAAACAGTAATTTCTCCGCATTGCAAGGTGCAATTCTGAAATTTTTTGCTTTTTCCTGCTCCTCTTAGCATGATAAAGAAGATTCAAAGAGAGTGAGATGCCAGCTCCTTTCATTCAGTCAGTAGCTTCAATCATTTCTGGATGTTTTTCAATGGCAAAAATCAATGAATATTGTAAATGCACAGACAGTAATTTCTCCGCATTGCAAGGTGCAATTCTGAAATTTTTTGCTTTTTCCTGCTCCTCTTAGCATGATAAAGAAGATTCAAAGAGAGTGAGATGTCAGCTCCTTTCATTCAGTCAGTAGCTTCAAACATTTCTGGTATATGAATAGCATGATGTTTTTCAATGGCAAAAATCAATGAATATTGTAAATGCACAAACAGTAATTTCTCCGCATTGCAAGGTGCAATTCTGAAATTTTTTGCTTTTTCCTGCTCCTCTTAGCATGATAAAGAAGATTCAAAGAGAGTGAGATGCCAGCTCCTTTCATTCAGTTAGTAGCTTCAATCATTTCTGGACGTTTTTCAATGGCAAAAATCAATGAATATTGTAAATGCACAAACAGTAATTTCTCCGCATTGCAAGGTGCAATTCTGAAATTTTTTGCTTTTTCCGGCTCCTCTTAGCATGATAAAGAAGATTCAAAGAGAGTGAGATGCCAGCTCCTTTCATTCAGTCAGTAGCTTCAATCATTTCTGGACGTTTTTCAATGGCAAAAATCAATGAATATTGTAAATGCACAAACAGTAATTTCTCCGCATTGCAAGGTGCAATTATGAAATTTTTTGCTTTTTCCTGCTCCTCTTAGCATGACAAAGAAGATTCAAAGAGAGTGAGATGCCAGCTCCTTTCATTCAGTCAGTAGCTTCAAACATTTCTGGACGTTTTTCAATGGCAAAAATCAATGAATATTGTAAATGCACAAACAGTAATTTCTCCGCATTGCAAAGTGCAATTCTGAAATTTTTTGCTTTTTCCTGCTCCTCTTAGCATGATAAAGAAGATTCAAAGAGAGTGAGATGCCAGCTCCTTTCATTCAGTCAGTAGCTTCAAACATTTCTGGTATATGAATAACATGATGTTTTTCAATGGCAAAAATCAATGAATATTGTAAATGCACAAACAGTAATTTCTCCGCATTGCAAGGTGCAATTCTGAAATTTTTTGCTTTTTCCTGCTCCTCTTAGCATGATAAAGAAGATTCAAAGAGACTGAGATGCCAGCTACTTTCATTCAGTCAGTAGCTTCAATCATTTCTGGACGTTTTTCAATGGCAAAAATCAATGAATATTGTAAATGCACAAACAGTAATTTCTCCGCATTGCAAGGTGCAATTCTGAAATTTTTTGCTTTTTCCTGCTCCTCTTAGCATGATAAAGAAGATTCAAAGAGAGTGAGATGCCAGCTCCTTTCATTCAGTCAGTAGCTTCAAACATTTCTGGTATATGAATAACATGATGTTTTTCAATGGCAAAAATCAATGAATATTTTAAATGCACAAACAATAATTTCTCCGCATTGCAAGGTGCAATTCTGAAATTTTTTGCTTTTTCCTGCTCCTCTTAGCATGATAAAGAAGATTCAAAGAGACTGAGATACCAGCTCCTTTCATTCATTCAGTAGCTTCAATCATTTCTGGACGTTTTTCAATGGCAAAAATCAATGAATATTGTAAATGCACAAACAGTAATTTCTCCGCATTGCAAGGTGCAATTCTGAAATTTTTTGCTTTTTCCTGCTCCTCTTAGCATGATAAAGAAGATTCAAAGAGAGTGAGATGCCAGCTCCTTTCATTCAGTCAGTAGCTTCAATCATTTCTGGACGTTTTTCAATGGCAAAAATCAATGAATATTGTAAATGCACAGACAGTAATTTCTCCGCATTGCAAGGTGCAATTCTGAAATTTTTTGATTTTTCCTGCTCCTCTTAGCATGATAAAGAAGATTCAAAGAGAGTGAGATGTCAGCTCCTTTCATTCAGTCAGTAGCTTCAAACATTTCTGGTATATGAATAACATGATGTTTTTCAATGGCAAAAATCAATGTATATTGTAAATGCACAAACAGTAATTTCTCCGCATTGCAAGGTGCAATTCTGAAATTTTTTGCTTTTTCCTGCTCCTCTTAGCATGATAAAGAAGATTCAAAGAGAGTAAGATGCCAGCTCCTTTCATTCAGTCAGTAGCTTCAATCATTTCTGGACGTTTTTCAATGGCCAAAATCAATGAATATTGTAAATGCACAAACAGTAATTTCTCCGCATTGCAAGGTGCAATTCTGAAATTTTTTGCTTTTTCCTGCTCCTCTTAGCATGATAAAGAAGATTCAAAGAGAGTGAGATGCCAGCTCCTTTCATTCAGTCAGTATCTTCAATCATTTCTGGACGTTTTTCAATGGCAAAAATCAATGAATATTGTAAATGCACAAACAGTAATTTCTCCGCATTGCAAGGTGCAATTCTGAAATTTTTTGCTTTTTCCTGCTCCTCTTAGCATGATAAAGAAGATTCAATGAGAGTGAGATGCCAGCTCCTTTCATTCAGTCAGTAGCTTCAAACATTTCTGGTATATGAATAACATGATGTTTTTCAATGGCAAAAATCAATGAATATTGTAAATGCACAAACAGTAATTTCTCCGCATTGCAAGGTGCAATTCTGAAATTTTTTGCTTTTTCCTGCTCCTCTTAGCATGATAAAGAAGATTCAAAGAGAGTGAGATGCCAGCTCCTTTCATTCAGTCAGTAGCTTCAATCATTTCTGGACGTTTTTCAATGGCAAAAATCAATGAATATTGTAAATGCACAAACAGTAATTTCTCCGCATTGCAAGGTGCAATTCTGAAATTTTTTGCTTTTTCCTGCTCCTCTTAGCATGATAAAGAAGATTCAAAGAGAGTGAGATGCCAGCTCCTTTCATTCAGTCAGTAGCTTCAAACATTTCTGGTATATGAATAACATGATGTTTTTCAATGGCAAAAATCAATGAATATTGTAAATGCACAAACAGTAATTTCTCCGCATTGCAAGGTGCAATTCTGAAATTTTTTGCTTTTTCCTGCTCCTCTTAGCATGATAAAGAAGATTCAAAGAGAGTGAGATGCCAGCTCCTTTCATTCAGTCAGTAGCTTCAATCATTTCTGGACGTTTTTCAATGGCAAAAATCAATGAATATTGTAAATGCACAAACAGTAATTTCTCCGCATTGCAAGGTGCAATTCTGAAATTTTTTGCTTTTTCCTGCTCCTCTTAGCATGATAAAGAAGATTCAAAGAGAGTGAGATGCCAGCTCCTTTCATTCAGTCAGTAGCTTCAATCATTTCTGGACGTTTTTCAATGGCAAAAATCAATGAATATTGTAAATGCACAAACAGTAATTTCTCCGCATTGCAAGGTGCAATTCTGAAATTTTTTGCTTTTTCCTGCTCCTCTTAGCATGATAAAGAAGATTCAAAGAGAGTGAGATGCCAGCTCCTTTCATTCAGTCAGTAGCTTCAAACATTTCTGGTATATGAATAACATGATGTTTTTCAATGGCAAAAATCAATGAATATTGTAAATGCACAAACAGTAATTTCTCCGCATTGCAAGGTGCAATTCTGAAATTTTTTGCTTTTTCCTGCTCCTCTTTGCATGATAAAGAAGATTCAAAGAGAGTGAGATGCCAGCTCCTTTCATTCAGTCAGTAGCTTCAATCATTTCTGGACGTTTTTCAATGGCAAAAATCAATGAATATTGTAAATGCACAAACAGTAATTTCTCCGCATTGCAAGGTGCAATTCTGAAATTTTTTGCTTTTTCCTGCTCCTCTTAGCATGATAAAGAAGATTCAAAGAGAGTGAGATGCCAGCTCCTTTCATTCAGTCAGTAGCTTCAATCATTTCTGGACGTTTTTCAATGGCAAAAATCAATGAATATTGTAAATGCACAAACAGTAATTTCTCCGCATTGCAAGGTGCAATTCTGAAATTTTTTGCTTTTTCCTGCTCCTCTTAGCATGATAAAGAAGATTCAAAGAGAGTGAGATGCCAGCTCCTTTCATTCAGTCAGTAGCTTCAAACATTTCTGGTATATGAATAACATGATGTTTTTCAATGGCAAAAATCAATGAATATTGTAAATGCACAAACAGTAATTTCTCCGCATTGCAAGGTGCAATTCTGAAATTTTTTGCTTTTTCCTGCTCCTCTTTGCATGATAAAGAAGATTCAAAGAGAGTGAGATGCCAGCTCCTTTCATTCAGTCAGTAGCTTCAATCATTTCTGGACGTTTTTCAATGGCAAAAATCAATGAATATTGTAAATGCACAAACAGTAATTTCTCCGCATTGCAAGGTGCAATTCTGAAATTTTTTGCTTTTTCCTGCTCCTCTTAGCATGATAAAGAAGATTCAAAGAGAGTGAGATGCCAGCTCCTTTCATTCAGTCAGTAGCTTCAATCATTTCTGGACGTTTTTCAATGGCAAAAATCAATGAATATTGTAAATGCACAAACAGTAATTTCTCCGCATTGCAAGGTGCAATTCTGAAATTTTTTGCTTTTTCCTGCTCCTCTTAGCATGATAATGAAGATTCAAAGAGAGTGAGATGCCAGCTCCTTTCATTCAGTCAGAAGCTTCAATCATTTCTGGACGTTTTTCAATGGCAAAAATCAATGAATATTGTAAATGCACAAACAGTAATTTCTCCGCATTGCAAGGTGCAATTCTGAAATCTTTTGCTTTTTCCTGCTCCTCTTAGCATGATAAAGAAGATTCAATGAGAGTGAGATGCCAGCTCCTTTCATTCAGTCAGTAGCTTCAAACATTTCTGGTATATGAATAACATGATGTTTTTCAATGGCAAAAATCAATGAATATTGTAAATGCACAAACAGTAATTTCTCCGCATTGCAAGGTGCAATTCTGAAATTTTTTGCTTTTTCCTGCTCCTCTTAGCATGATAAAGAAGATTCAAAGAGAGTAAGATGCCAGCTCCTTTCATTCAGTCAGTAGCTTCAATCATTTCTGGACGTTTTTCAATGGCAAAAATCAATGAATATTGTAAATGCACAAACAATAATTTCTCCGCATTGCAAGGTGCAATTCTGAAATTTTTTGCTTTTTCCTGATCCTCTTAGCATGATAAAGAAGATTCAAAGAGAGTGAGATGCCAGCTCCTTTCATTCAGTCAGTATCTTCAATCATTTCTGGACGTTTTTCAATGGCAAAAATCAATGAATATTGTAAATGCACAAACAGTAATTTCTCCGCATTGCAAGGTGCAATTCTGAAATTTTTTGCTTTTTCCTGCTCCTCTTAGCATGATAAAGAAGATTCAAAGAGAGTGAGATGCCAGCTCCTTTCATTCAGTCAGTAGCTTCAATCATTTCTGGACATTTTTGAATGGCAAAAATCAATGAATATTGTAAATGCACAAACAGTAATTTCTCCGCATTGCAAGGTGCAATTCTGAAATTTTTTGCTTTTTCCTGCTCCTCTTAGCATGATAAAGAAGATTCAAAGAGAGTGAGATGCCAGCTCCTTTCATTCAGTCAGTAGCTTCAAACATTTCTGGTATATGAATAACATGATGTTTTTCAATGGCAAAAATCAATGAATATTGTAAATGCACAAACAGTAATTTCTCCGCATTGCAAGGTGCAATTCTGAAATTTTTTGCTTTTTCCTGCTCCTCTTAGCATGATAAAGAAGATTCAAAGAGAGTGAGATGCCAGCTCCTTTCATTCAGTCAGTAGCTTCAATCATTTCTGGACGTTTTTCAATGGCAAAAATCAATGAATATTGTAAATGCACAAACAGTAATTTCTCCGCATTGCAAGGTGCAATTCTGAAATTTTTTGCTTTTTCCTGCTCCTCTTAGCATGATAAAGAAGATTCAAAGAGAGTGAGATGCCAGCTCCTTTCATTCAGTCAGTAGCTTCAATCATTTCTGGACGTTTTTCAATGGCAAAAATCAATGAATATTGTAAATGCACAAACAGTAATTTCTCCGCATTGCAAGGTGCAATTCTGAAATTTTTTGCTTTTTCCTGCTCCTCTTAGCATGATAAAGAAGATTCAAAGAGAGTGAGATGCCAGCTCCTTTCATTCAGTCAGTAGCTTCAAACATTTCTGGTATATGAATAACATGATGTTTTTCAATGGCAAAAATCAATGAATATTGTAAATGCACAAACAGTAATTTCTCCGCATTGCAAGGTGCAATTCTGAAATTTTTTGCTTTTTCCTGCTCCTCTTAGCATGATAAAGAAGATTCAAAGAGAGTGAGATGCCAGCTCCTTTCATTCAGTCAGTAGCTTCAAACATTTCTGGTATATGAATAACATGATGTTTTTCAATGGCAAAAATCAATGAATATTGTAAATGCACAAACAGTAATTTCTCCGCATTGCAAGGTGCAATTCTGAAATTTTTTGCTTTTTCCTGCTCCTCTTAGCATGATAAAGAAGATTCAAAGAGAGTGAGATGCCAGCTCCTTTCATTCAGTCAGTAGCTTCAATCATTTCTGGACGTTTTTCAATGGCAAAAATCAATGAATATTGTAAATGCACAAACAGTAATTTCTCCGCATTGCAAGGTGCAATTCTGAAATTTTTTGCTTTTTCCTGCTCCTCTTAGCATGATAAAGAAGATTCAAAGAGAGTGAGATGCCAGCTCCTTTCATTCAGTCAGTAGCTTCAATCATTTCTGGACGTTTTTCAATGGCAAAAATCAATGAATATTGTAAATGCACAAACAGTAATTTCTCCGCATTGCAAGGTGCAATTCTGAAATTTTTTGCTTTTTCCTGCTCCTCTTAGCATGATAAAGAAGATTCAAAGAGAGTGAGATGCCAGCTCCTTTCATTCAGTCAGTAGCTTCAAACATTTCTGGTATATGAATAACATGATGTTTTTCAATGGCAAAAATCAATGAATATTGTAAATGCACAAACAGTAATTTCTCCGCATTGCAAGGTGCAATTCTGAAATTTTTTGCTTTTTCCTGCTCCTCTTAGCATGATAAAGAAGATTCAAAGAGAGTGAGATGTCAGCTCCTTTCATTCAGTCAGTAGCTTCAAACATTTCTGGTATATGAATAACATGATGTTTTTCAATGGCAACAATCAATGAATATTGTAAATGCACAAACAGTAATTTCTCCGCATTGCAAGGTGCAATTCTGAAATTTTTTCCTTTTTCCTGCTCCTCTTTGCATGATAAAGAAGATTCAAAGAGAGTGAGATGCCAGCTCCTTTCATTCAGTCAGTAGCTTCAATCATTTCTGGACGTTTTTCAATGGCAAAAATCAATGAATATTGTAAATGCACAAACAGTAATTTCTCCGCATTGCAAGGTGCAATTCTGAAATTTTTTGCTTTTTCCTGCTCCTCTTAGCATGATAAAGAAGATTCAAAGAGAGTGAGATGCCAGCTCCTTTCATTCAGTCAGTAGCTTCAATCATTTCTGGACGTTTTTCAATGGCAAAAATCAATGAATATTGTAAATGCACAAACAGTAATTTCTCCGCATTGCAAGGTGCAATTCTGAAATTTTTTGCTTTTTCCTGCTCCTCTTAGCATGATAAAGAAGATTCAAAGAGAGTGAGATGCCAGCTCCTTTCATTCAGTCAGTAGCTTCAAACATTTCTGGTATATGAATAACATGATGTTTTTCAATGGCAAAAATCAATGAATATTGTAAATGCACAAACAGTAATTTCTCCGCATTGCAAGGTGCAATTCTGAAATTTTTTGCTTTTTCCTGCTCCTCTTAGCACGATAAAGAAGATTCAAAGAGAGTGAGATGCCAGCTCCTTTCATTCAGTCAGAAGCTTCAATCATTTCTGGACGTTTTTCAATGGCAAAAATCAATGAATATTGTAAATGCACAAACAGTAATTTCTCCGCATTGCAAGGTGCAATTCTGAAATTTTTTGCTTTTTCCTGCTCCTCTTAGCATGATAAAGAAGATTCAAAGAGAGTGAGATGCCAGCTCCTTTCATTCAGTCAGTAGCTTCAAACATTTCTGGTATATGAATAACATGATATTTTTCAATGGCAAAAATCAATGAATATTGTAAATGCACAAACAGTAATTTCTCCGCATTGCAAGGTGCAATTCTGAAATTTTTTGCTTTTTCCTGCTCCTCTTAGCATGATAAAGAAGATTCAAAGAGAGTGAGATGCCAGCTCCTTTCATTCAGTCAGTAGCTTCAAACATTTCTGGTATATGAATAACATGATGTTTTTCAATGGCAAAAATCTATGAATATTGTAAATGCACAAACAGTAATTTCTCCGCATTGCAAGGTGCAATTCTGAAATTTTTTGCTTTTTCCTGCTCCTCTTAGCATGATAAAGAAGATTCAAAGAGAGTGAGATGTCAGCTCCTTTCATTCAGTCAGTAGCTTCAAACATTTCTGGTATATGAATAACATGATGTTTTTCAATGGCAACAATCAATGAATATTGTAAATGCACAAACAGTAATTTCTCCGCATTGCAAGGTGCAATTCTGAAATTTTTTGCTTTTTCCTGCTCCTCTTTGCATGATAAAGAAGATTCAAAGAGAGTGAGATGCCAGCTCCTTTCATTCAGTCAGTAGCTTCAATCATTTCTGGACGTTTTTCAATGGCAAAAATCAATGAATATTGTAAATGCACAAACAGTAATTTCTCCGCATTGCAAGGTGCAATTATGAAATTTTTTGCTTTTTCCTGCTCCTCTTAGCATGATAAAGAAGATTCAAAGAGAGTGAGATGCCAGCTCCTTTCATTCAGTCAGTAGCTTCAATGATTTCTGGACGTTTTTCAATGGCAAAAATCAATGAATATTGTAAATGCACAAACAGTAATTTCTCCGCATTGCAAGGTGCAATTCTGAAATTTTTTGCTTTTTCCTGCTCCTCTTAGCATGATAAAGAAGATTCAAAGAGAGTGAGATGCCAGCTCCTTTCATTCAGTCAGTAGCTTCAATCATTTCTGGACATTTTTGAATGGCAAAAATCAATGAATATTGTAAATGCACAAACAGTAATTTCTCCGCATTGCAAGGTGCAATTCTGAAATTTTTTGCTTTTTCCTGCTCCTCTTAGCATGATAAAGAAGATTCAAAGAGAGTGAGATGCCAGCTCCTTTCATTCAGTCAGTAGCTTCAAACATTTCTGGTATATGAATAACATGATGTTTTTCAATGGCAAAAATCAATGAATATTGTAAATGCACAAACAGTAATTTCTCCGCATTGCAAGGTGCAATTCTGAAATTTTTTGCTTTTTCCTGCTCCTCTTAGCATGATAAAGAAGATTCAAAGAGAGTGAGATGCCAGCTCCTTTCATTCAGTCAGTAGCTTCAATCATTTCTGGACGTTTTTCAATGGCAAAAATCAATGAATATTGTAAATGCACAAACAGTAATTTCTCCGCATTGCAAGGTGCAATTCTGAAATTTTTTGCTTTTTCCTGCTCCTCTTAGCATGATAAAGAAGATTCAAAGAGAGTGAGATGCCAGCTCCTTTCATTCAGTCAGTAGCTTCAATCATTTCTGGACGTTTTTCAATGGCAAAAATCAATGAATATTGTAAATGCACAAACAGTAATTTCTCCGCATTGCAAGGTGCAATTCTGAAATTTTTTGCTTTTTCCTGCTCCTCTTAGCATGATAAAGAAGATTCAAAGAGAGTGAGATGCCAGCTCCTTTCATTCAGTCAGTAGCTTCAAACATTTCTGGTATATGAATAACATGATGTTTTTCAATGGCAAAAATCAATGAATATTGTAAATGCACAAACAGTAATTTCTCCGCATTGCAAGGTGCAATTCTGAAATTTTTTGCTTTTTCCTGCTCCTCTTAGCATTATAAAGAAGATTCAAAGAGAGTGAGATGCCAGCTCCTTTCATTCAGTCAGTAGCTTCAATCATTTCTGGACGTTTTTCAATGGCAAAAATCAATGAATATTGTAAATGCACAAACAGTAATTTCTCCGCATTGCAAGGTGCAATTCTGAAATTTTTTGCTTTTTCCTGCTCCTCTTAGCATGATAAAGAAGATTCAAAGAGAGTGAGATGTCAGCTCCTTTCATTCAGTCAGTAGCTTCAAACATTTCTGGTATATGAATAACATGATGTTTTTCAATGGCAACAATCAATGAATATTGTAAATGCACAAACAGTAATTTCTCCGCATTGCAAGGTGCAATTCTGAAATTTTTTGCTTTTTCCTGCTCCTCTTTGCATGATAAAGAAGATTCAAAGAGAGTGAGATGCCAGCTCCTTTCATTCAGTCAGTAGCTTCAATCATTTCTGGACGTTTTTCAATGGCAAAAATCAATGAATATTGTAAATGCACAAACAGTAATTTCTCCGCATTGCAAGGTGCAATTCTGAAATTTTTTGCTTTTTCCTGCTCCTCTTAGCATGATAAAGAAGATTCAAAGAGAGTGAGATGCCAGCTCCTTTCATTCAGTCAGTAGCTTCAATCATTTCTGGACGTTTTTCAATGGCAAAAATCAATGAATATTGTAAATGCACAAACAGTAATTTCTCCGCATTGCAAGGTGCAATTCTGAAATTTTTTGCTTTTTCCTGCTCCTCTTAGCATGATAAAGAAGATTCAAAGAGAGTGAGATGCCAGCTCCTTTCATTCAGTCAGTAGCTTCAAACATTTCTGGTATATGAATAACATGATGTTTTTCAATGGCAAAAATCAATGAATATTGTAAATGCACAAACAGTAATTTCTCCGCATTGCAAGGTGCAATTCTGAAATTTTTTGCTTTTTCCTGCTCCTCTTAGCATGATAAAGAAGATTCAAAGAGAGTGAGATGCCAGCTCCTTTCATTCAGTCAGTAGCTTCAATCATTTCTGGACGTTTTTCAATGGCAAAAATCAATGAATATTGTAAATGCACAAACAGTAATTTCTCCGCATTGCAAGGTGCAATTCTGAAATTTTTTGCTTTTTCCTGCTCCTCTTAGCATGATAAAGAAGATTCAAAGAGAGTGAGATGCCAGCTCCTTTCATTCAGTCAGTAGCTTCAATCATTTCTGGACGTTTTTCAATGGCAAAAATCAATGAATATTGTAAATGCACAAACAGTAATTTCTCCGCATTGCAAGGTGCAATTCTGAAATTTTTTGCTTTTTCCTGCTCCTCTTAGCATGATAAAGAAGATTCAAAGAGAGTGAGATGCCAGCTCCTTTCATTCAGTCAGTAGCTTCAAACATTTCTGGTATATGAATAACATGATGTTTTTCAATGGCAAAAATCAATGAATATTGTAAATGCACAAACAGTAATTTCTCCGCATTGCAAGGTGCAATTCTGAAATTTTTTGCTTTTTCCTGCTCCTCTTAGCATGATAAAGAAGATTCAAAGAGAGTGAGATGTCAGCTCCTTTCATTCAGTCAGTAGCTTCAAACATTTCTGGTATATGAATAACATGATGTTTTTCAATGGCAACAATCAATGAATATTGTAAATGCACAAACAGTAATTTCTCCGCATTGCAAGGTGCAATTCTGAAATTTTTTCCTTTTTCCTGCTCCTCTTTGCATGATAAAGAAGATTCAAAGAGAGTGAGATGCCAGCTCCTTTCATTCAGTCAGTAGCTTCAATCATTTCTGGACGTTTTTCAATGGCAAAAATCAATGAATATTGTAAATGCACAAACAGTAATTTCTCCGCATTGCAAGGTGCAATTCTGAAATTTTTTGCTTTTTCCTGCTCCTCTTAGCATGATAAAGAAGATTCAAAGAGAGTGAGATGCCAGCTCCTTTCATTCAGTCAGTAGCTTCAATCATTTCTGGACGTTTTTCAATGGCAAAAATCAATGAATATTGTAAATGCACAAACAGTAATTTCTCCGCATTGCAAGGTGCAATTCTGAAATTTTTTGCTTTTTCCTGCTCCTCTTAGCATGATAAAGAAGATTCAAAGAGAGTGAGATGCCAGCTCCTTTCATTCAGTCAGTAGCTTCAAACATTTCTGGTATATGAATAACATGATGTTTTTCAATGGCAAAAATCAATGAATATTGTAAATGCACAAACAGTAATTTCTCCGCATTGCAAGGTGCAATTCTGAAATTTTTTGCTTTTTCCTGCTCCTCTTAGCATGATAAAGAAGATTCAAAGAGAGTGAGATGCCAGCTCCTTTCATTCAGTCAGAAGCTTCAATCATTTCTGGACGTTTTTCAATGGCAAAAATCAATGAATATTGTAAATGCACAAACAGTAATTTCTCCGCATTGCAAGGTGCAATTCTGAAATTTTTTGCTTTTTCCTGCTCCTCTTAGCATGATAAAGAAGATTCAAAGAGAGTGAGATGCCAGCTCCTTTCATTCAGTCAGTAGCTTCAAACATT
This sequence comes from Phyllobates terribilis, assembly GCF_046119375.1. Lineage (NCBI taxonomy): Eukaryota > Metazoa > Chordata > Amphibia > Anura > Dendrobatidae > Phyllobates > Phyllobates terribilis. The sequence goes on from NW_027363420.1 coordinate 301,200, forward strand.
TCTGGTATATGAATAACATGATATTTTTCAATGGCAAAAATCAATGAATATTGTAAATGCACAAACAGTAATTTCTCCGCATTGCAAGGTGCAATTCTGAAATTTTTTGCTTTTTCCTGCTCCTCTTAGCATGATAAAGAAGATTCAAAGAGAGTGAGATGCCAGCTCCTTTCATTCAGTCAGTAGCTTCAAACATTTCTGGTATATGAATAACATGATGTTTTTCAATGGCAAAAATCTATGAATATTGTAAATGCACAAACAGTAATTTCTCCGCATTGCAAGGTGCAATTCTGAAATTTTTTGCTTTTTCCTGCTCCTCTTAGCATGATAAAGAAGATTCAAAGAGAGTGAGATGTCAGCTCCTTTCATTCAGTCAGTAGCTTCAAACATTTCTGGTATATGAATAACATGATGTTTTTCAATGGCAACAATCAATGAATATTGTAAATGCACAAACAGTAATTTCTCCGCATTGCAAGGTGCAATTCTGAAATTTTTTGCTTTTTCCTGCTCCTCTTTGCATGATAAAGAAGATTCAAAGAGAGTGAGATGCCAGCTCCTTTCATTCAGTCAGTAGCTTCAATCATTTCTGGACGTTTTTCAATGGCAAAAATCAATGAATATTGTAAATGCACAAACAGTAATTTCTCCGCATTGCAAGGTGCAATTATGAAATTTTTTGCTTTTTCCTGCTCCTCTTAGCATGATAAAGAAGATTCAAAGAGAGTGAGATGCCAGCTCCTTTCATTCAGTCAGTAGCTTCAATGATTTCTGGACGTTTTTCAATGGCAAAAATCAATGAATATTGTAAATGCACAAACAGTAATTTCTCCGCATTGCAAGGTGCAATTCTGAAATTTTTTGCTTTTTCCTGCTCCTCTTAGCATGATAAAGAAGATTCAAAGAGAGTGAGATGCCAGCTCCTTTCATTCAGTCAGTAGCTTCAATCATTTCTGGACATTTTTGAATGGCAAAAATCAATGAATATTGTAAATGCACAAACAGTAATTTCTCCGCATTGCAAGGTGCAATTCTGAAATTTTTTGCTTTTTCCTGCTCCTCTTAGCATGATAAAGAAGATTCAAAGAGAGTGAGATGCCAGCTCCTTTCATTCAGTCAGTAGCTTCAAACATTTCTGGTATATGAATAACATGATGTTTTTCAATGGCAAAAATCAATGAATATTGTAAATGCACAAACAGTAATTTCTCCGCATTGCAAGGTGCAATTCTGAAATTTTTTGCTTTTTCCTGCTCCTCTTAGCATGATAAAGAAGATTCAAAGAGAGTGAGATGCCAGCTCCTTTCATTCAGTCAGTAGCTTCAATCATTTCTGGACGTTTTTCAATGGCAAAAATCAATGAATATTGTAAATGCACAAACAGTAATTTCTCCGCATTGCAAGGTGCAATTCTGAAATTTTTTGCTTTTTCCTGCTCCTCTTAGCATGATAAAGAAGATTCAAAGAGAGTGAGATGCCAGCTCCTTTCATTCAGTCAGTAGCTTCAATCATTTCTGGACGTTTTTCAATGGCAAAAATCAATGAATATTGTAAATGCACAAACAGTAATTTCTCCGCATTGCAAGGTGCAATTCTGAAATTTTTTGCTTTTTCCTGCTCCTCTTAGCATGATAAAGAAGATTCAAAGAGAGTGAGATGCCAGCTCCTTTCATTCAGTCAGTAGCTTCAAACATTTCTGGTATATGAATAACATGATGTTTTTCAATGGCAAAAATCAATGAATATTGTAAATGCACAAACAGTAATTTCTCCGCATTGCAAGGTGCAATTCTGAAATTTTTTGCTTTTTCCTGCTCCTCTTAGCATTATAAAGAAGATTCAAAGAGAGTGAGATGCCAGCTCCTTTCATTCAGTCAGTAGCTTCAATCATTTCTGGACGTTTTTCAATGGCAAAAATCAATGAATATTGTAAATGCACAAACAGTAATTTCTCCGCATTGCAAGGTGCAATTCTGAAATTTTTTGCTTTTTCCTGCTCCTCTTAGCATGATAAAGAAGATTCAAAGAGAGTGAGATGTCAGCTCCTTTCATTCAGTCAGTAGCTTCAAACATTTCTGGTATATGAATAACATGATGTTTTTCAATGGCAACAATCAATGAATATTGTAAATGCACAAACAGTAATTTCTCCGCATTGCAAGGTGCAATTCTGAAATTTTTTGCTTTTTCCTGCTCCTCTTTGCATGATAAAGAAGATTCAAAGAGAGTGAGATGCCAGCTCCTTTCATTCAGTCAGTAGCTTCAATCATTTCTGGACGTTTTTCAATGGCAAAAATCAATGAATATTGTAAATGCACAAACAGTAATTTCTCCGCATTGCAAGGTGCAATTCTGAAATTTTTTGCTTTTTCCTGCTCCTCTTAGCATGATAAAGAAGATTCAAAGAGAGTGAGATGCCAGCTCCTTTCATTCAGTCAGTAGCTTCAATCATTTCTGGACGTTTTTCAATGGCAAAAATCAATGAATATTGTAAATGCACAAACAGTAATTTCTCCGCATTGCAAGGTGCAATTCTGAAATTTTTTGCTTTTTCCTGCTCCTCTTAGCATGATAAAGAAGATTCAAAGAGAGTGAGATGTCAGCTCCTTTCATTCAGTCAGTAGCTTCAAACATTTCTGGTATATGAATAACATGATGTTTTTCAATGGCAACAATCAATGAATATTGTAAATGCACAAACAGTAATTTCTCCGCATTGCAAGGTGCAATTCTGAAATTTTTTCCTTTTTCCTGCTCCTCTTTGCATGATAAAGAAGATTCAAAGAGAGTGAGATGCCAGCTCCTTTCATTCAGTCAGTAGCTTCAATCATTTCTGGACGTTTTTCAATGGCAAAAATCAATGAATATTGTAAATGCACAAACAGTAATTTCTCCGCATTGCAAGGTGCAATTCTGAAATTTTTTGCTTTTTCCTGCTCCTCTTAGCATGATAAAGAAGATTCAAAGAGAGTGAGATGCCAGCTCCTTTCATTCAGTCAGTAGCTTCAATCATTTCTGGACGTTTTTCAATGGCAAAAATCAATGAATATTGTAAATGCACAAACAGTAATTTCTCCGCATTGCAAGGTGCAATTCTGAAATTTTTTGCTTTTTCCTGCTCCTCTTAGCATGATAAAGAAGATTCAAAGAGAGTGAGATGCCAGCTCCTTTCATTCAGTCAGTAGCTTCAAACATTTCTGGTATATGAATAACATGATGTTTTTCAATGGCAAAAATCAATGAATATTGTAAATGCACAAACAGTAATTTCTCCGCATTGCAAGGTGCAATTCTGAAATTTTTTGCTTTTTCCTGCTCCTCTTAGCATGATAAAGAAGATTCAAAGAGAGTGAGATGCCAGCTCCTTTCATTCAGTCAGAAGCTTCAATCATTTCTGGACGTTTTTCAATGGCAAAAATCAATGAATATTGTAAATGCACAAACAGTAATTTCTCCGCATTGCAAGGTGCAATTCTGAAATTTTTTGCTTTTTCCTGCTCCTCTTAGCATGATAAAGAAGATTCAAAGAGAGTGAGATGCCAGCTCCTTTCATTCAGTCAGTAGCTTCAAACATTTCTGGTATATGAATAACATGATATTTTTCAATGGCAAAAATCAATGAATATTGTAAATGCACAAACACTAATTTCTCCGCATTGCAAGGTGCAATTCTGAAATTTTTTGCTTTTTCCTGCTCCTCTTAGCATGATAAAGAAGATTCAAAGAGAGTGAGATGCCAGCTCCTTTCATTCAGTCAGTAGCTTCAAACATTTCTGGTATATGAATAACATGATGTTTTTCAATGGCAACAATCAATGAATATTGTAAATGCACAAACAGTAATTTCTCCGCATTGCAAGGTGCAATTCTGAAATTTTTTGCTTTTTCCTGCTCCTCTTTGCATGATAAAGAAGATTCAAAGAGAGTGAGATGCCAGCTCCTTTCATTCAGTCAGTAGCTTCAATCATTTCTGGACGTTTTTCAATGGCAAAAATCAATGAATATTGTAAATGCACAAACAGTAATTTCTCCGCATTGCAAGGTGCAATTCTGAAATTTTTTGCTTTTTCCTGCTCCTCTTAGCATGATAAAGAAGATTCAAAGAGAGTGAGATGCCAGCTCCTTTCATTCAGTCAGTAGCTTCAATGCTTTCTGGACGTTTTTCAATGGCAAAAATCAATGAATATTGTAAATGCACAAACAGTAATTTCTCCGCATTGCAAGGTGCAATTCTGAAATTTTTTGCTTTTTCCTGCTCCTCTTAGCATGATAAAGAAGATTCAAAGAGAGTGAGATGCCAGCTCCTTTCATTCAGTCAGTAGCTTCAAACATTTCTGGTATATGAATAACATGATGTTTTTCAATGGCAAAAATCAATGAATATTGTAAATGCACAAACAGTAATTTCTCCGCATTGCAAGGTGCAATTCTGAAATTTTTTGCTTTTTCCTGCTCCTCTTAGCATGATAAAGAAGATTCAAAGAGAGTGAGATGCCAGCTCCTTTCATTCAGTCAGAAGCTTCAATCATTTCTGGACGTTTTTCAATGGCAAAAATCAATGAATATTGTAAATGCACAAACAGTAATTTCTCCGCATTGCAAGGTGCAATTCTGAAATTTTTTGCTTTTTCCTGCTCCTCTTAGCATGATAAAGAAGATTCAAAGAGAGTGAGATGCCAGCTCCTTTCATTCAGTCAGTAGCTTCAAACATTTCTGGTATATGAATAACATGATATTTTTCAATGGCAAAAATCAATGAATATTGTAAATGCACAAACAGTAATTTCTCCGCATTGCAAGGTGCAATTCTGAAATTTTTTGCTTTTTCCTGCTCCTCTTAGCATGATAAAGAAGATTCAAAGAGAGTGAGATGCCAGCTCCTTTCATTCAGTCAGTAGCTTCAATCATTTCTGGACGTTTTTCAATGGCAAAAATCAATGAATATTGTAAATGCACAAACAGTAATTTCTCCGCATTGCAAGGTGCAATTCTGAAATTTTTTGCTTTTTCCTGCTCCTCTTAGCATGATAAAGAAGATTCAAAGAGAGTGAGATGCCAGCTCCTTTCATTCAGTCAGTAGCTTCAATCATTTCTGGACGTTTTTCAATGGCAAAAATCAATGAATATTGTAAATGCACAAACAGTAATTTCTCCGCATTGCAAGGTGCAATTCTGAAATTTTTTGCTTTTTCCTGCTCCTCTTAGCATGATAAAGAAGATTCAAAGAGAGTGAGATGCCAGCTCCTTTCATTCAGTCAGTAGCTTCAAACATTTCTGGTATATGAATAACATGATGTTTTTCAATGGCAAAAATCAATGAATATTGTAAATGCACAAACAGTAATTTCTCCGCATTGCAAGGTGCAATTCTGAAATTTTTTGCTTTTTCCTGCTCCTCTTAGCATTATAAAGAAGATTCAAAGAGAGTGAGATGCCAGCTCCTTTCATTCAGTCAGTAGCTTCAATCATTTCTGGACGTTTTCAATGGCAAAAATCAATGAATATTGTAAATGCACAAACAGTAATGTCTCCGCATTGTAAGGTGCAATTCTGAAATTTTTTGCTTTTTCCTGCTCCTCTTAGCATGATAAAGAAGATTCAAAGAGAGTGAGATGTCAGCTCCTTTCATTCAGTCAGTAGCTTCAAACATTTCTGGTATATGAATAACATGATGTTTTTCAATGGCAACAATCAATGAATATTGTAAATGCACAAACAGTAATTTCTCCGCATTGCAAGGTGCAATTCTGAAATTTTTTGCTTTTTCCTGCTCCTCTTTGCATGATAAAGAAGATTCAAAGAGAGTGAGATGCCAGCTCTTTTCATTCAGTCAGTAGCTTCAATCATTTCTGGACGTTTTTCAATGGCAAAAATCAATGAATATTGTAAATGCACAAACAGTAATTTCTCCGCATTGCAAGGTGCAATTCTGAAATTTTTTGCTTTTTCCTGCTCCTCTTAGCATGATAAAGAAGATTCAAAGAGAGTGAGATGCCAGCTCCTTTCATTCAGTCAGTAGCTTCAATCATTTCTGGACGTTTTTCAATGGCAAAAATCAATGAATATTGTAAATGCACAAACAGTAATTTCTCCGCATTGCAAGGTGCAATTCTGAAATTTTTTGCTTTTTCCTGCTCTTCTTAGCATGATAAAGAAGATTCAAAGAGAGTGAGATGCCAGCTCCTTTCATTCAGTCAGTAGCTTCAAACATTTCTGGTATATGAATAACATGATGTTTTTCAATGGCAAAAATCAATGAATATTGTAAATGCACAAACAGTAATTTCTCCGCATTGCAAGGTGCAATTCTGAAATTTTTTGCTTTTTCCTGCTCCTCTTAGCATGATAAAGAAGATTCAAAGAGAGTGAGATGCCAGCTCCTTTCATTCAGTCAGTAGCTTCAAACATTTCTGGTATATGAATAACATGTTTTTCAATGGCAAAAATCAATGAATATTGTTAATGCACAAACAGTAATTTCTCCTCATTGCACGGTGCAATTCTGAAATTTTTGCTTTTTCCTGCTCCTCTTAGCATGATAAAGAAGATTCAAAGAGAGTGAGATGCGAGCTCCTTTCATTCAGTCAGTAGCTTCAATCATTTCTGGACGTTTTTCAATGGCAAAAATCAATGAATATTCTAAATGCACAAACAGTAATTTCTCCGCATTGCAAGGTGCAATTCTGAAATTTTTTGCTTTTTCCTGCTCCTCTTAGCATGATAAAGAAGATTCAAAGAGAGTGAGATGCCAGCTCCTTTCATTCAGTCAGTAGCTTCAAACATTTCTGGTATATGAATAACATGATGTTTTTCAATGGCAAAAATCAATGAATATTGTAAATGCACAAACAGTAATTTCTCCGCATTGCAAGGTGCAATTCTGAAATTTTTTGCTTTTTCCTGCTCCTCTTAGCATGATAAAGAAGATTCAAAGAGAGTGAGATGCCAGCTCCTTTCATTCAGTCAGTAGCTTCAATCATTTATGGACATTTTTCAATGGCAAAAATCAATGAATATTGTAAATGCACAAACAGTAATTTCTACGCATTGCAAGGTGCAATTCTGAAATTTTTTGCTTTTTCCTGCTCCTCTTAGCATGATAAAGAAGATTCAAAGAGAGTGAGATACCAGCTCCTTTCATTCAGTCAGTAGCTTCAATCATTTCTGGACGTTTTTCAATGGCAAAAATCAATGAATATTGTAAATGCACAAACAGTAATTTCTCCGCATTGCAAGGTGCAATTCTGAAATTTTTTGCTTTTTCCTGCTCCTCTTAGCATGATAAAGAAGATTCAAAGAGAGTGAGATACCAGCTCCTTTCATTCAGTCAGTAGCTTCAATCATTTCTGGACGTTTTTCAATGGCAAAAATCAATGAATATTGTAAATGCACAGACAGTAATTTCTCCGCATTGCAAGGTGCAATTCTGAAATTTTTTGCTTTTTCCTGCTCCTCTTAGCATGATAAAGAAGATTCAAAGAGAGTGAGATGTCAGCTCCTTTCATTCAGTCAGTAGCTTCAAACATTTCTGGTATATGAATAACATGATATTTTTCAATGGCAAAAATCAATGAATATTGTAAATGCACAAACAGTAATTTCTCCGCATTGCAAGGTGCAATTCTGAAATTTTTTGCTTTTTCCTGCTCCTCTTAGCATGATAAAGAAGATTCAAAGAGAGTAAGATGCCAGCTCCTTTCATTCAGTCAGTAGCTTCAATCATTTCTGGACGTTTTTCAATGGCAAAAATCAATGAATATTGTAAATGCACAAACAGTAATTTCTCCGCATTGCAAGGTGCAATTCTGAAATTTGTGCTTTTTCCTGCTCCTCTTAGCATGATAAAGAAGATTCAAAGAGAGTGAGATGCCAGCTCCTTTCATTCAGTCAGTAGCTTCAATCATTTCTGGACGTTTTTCAATGGCAAAAATCAATGAATATCGTAAATGCACAAACAGTAATTTCTCCGCATTGCAAGGTGCAATTCTGAAATTTTTTGCTTTTTCCTGCTCCTCTTAGCATGATAAAGAAGATTGAAAGAGAGTGAGATGCCAGCTCCTTTCATTCAGTCAGTAGCTTCAATCATTTCTGGACGTTTTTCAATGGCAAAAATCAATGAATATTGTAAATGCACAAACAGTAATTTCTCCGCATTGCAAGGTGCAATTCTGAAATTTTTTGCTTTTTCCTGCTCCTCTTAGCATGATAAAGAAGATTCAAAGAGAGTGAGATGCCAGCTCCTTTCATTCAGTCAGTAGCTTCAAACATTTCTGGTATATGAATAACATGTTTTTCAATGGCAAAAATCAATGAATATTGTTAATGCACAAACAGTAATTTCTCCTCATTGCACGGTGCAATTCTGAAATTTTTTGCTTTTTCCTGCTCCTCTTAGCATGATAAAGAAGATTCAAAGAGAGTGAGATGCCAGCTCCTTTCATTCAGTCAGTAGCTTCAATCATTTCTGGACGTTTTTCAATGGCAAAAATCAATGAATATTGTAAATGCACAAACAGTAATTTCTCCGCATTGCAAGGTGCAATTCTGAAATTTTTTGCTTTTTCCTGCTCCTCTTAGCATGATAAAGAAGATTCAAAGAGAGTGAGATGCCAGCTCCTTTCATTCAGTCAGTAGCTTCAAACATTTCTGGTATATGAATAACATGATGTTTTTCAATGGCAAAAATCAATGAATATTGTAAATGCACAAACAGTAATTTCTCCGCATTGCAAGGTGCAATTCTGAAATTTTTTGCTTTTTCCTGCTCCTCTTAGCATGATAAAGAAGATTCAAAGAGAGTGAGATGCCAGCTCCTTTCATTCAGTCAGTAGCTTCAATCATTTCTGGACATTTTTCAATGGCAAAAATCAATGAATATTGTAAATGCACAAACAGTAATTTCTACGCATTGCAAGGTGCAATTCTGACATTTTTTGCTTTTTCCTGCTCCTCTTAGCATGATAAAGAAGATTCAAAGAGAGTGAGATGCCAGCTCCTTTCATTCAGTCAGTAGCTTCAAACATTTCTGGTATATGAATAACATGATGTTTTTCAATGGCAAAAATCAATGAATATTGTAAATGCACAAACAGTAATTTCTCCGCATTGCAAGGTGCAATTCTGAAATTTTTTGCTTTTTCCTGCTCCTCTTAGCATGATAAAGAAGATTCAAAGAGAGTGAGATGCCAGCTCCTTTCATTCAGTCAATAGATTCAATCATTTCTGGACGTTTTTCAATGGCAAAAATCAATGAATATTGTAAATGCACAAACAGTAATTTCTCCGCATTGCAAGGTGCAATTCTGAAATTTTTTGCTTTTTCCTGCTCCTCTTAGCATGATAAAGAAGATTCAAAGAGAGTGACATGTCATCTCCTTTCATTCAGTCAGTAGCTTCAAACATTTCTGGTATATGAATAACATGATGTTTTTCAATGGCAAAAATCAATGAATATTGTAAATGCACAAACAGTAATTTCTCCGCATTGCAAGGTGCAATTCTGAAATTTTTTGCTTTTTCCTGCTCCTCTTAGCATGATAAAGAAGATTCAAAGAGAGTGAGATACCAGCTCCTTTCATTCAGTCAGTAGCTTCAATCATTTCTGGACGTTTTTCAATGGCAAAAATCAATGAATATTGTAAATGCACAAACAGTAATTTCTCCGCATTGCAAGGTGCAATTCTGAAATTTTTTGCTTTTTCCTGCTCCTCTTAGCATGATAAAGAAGATTCAAAGAGAGTGAGATACCAGCTCCTTTCATTCAGTCAGTAGCTTCAATCATTTCTGGACGTTTTTCAATGGCAAAAATCAATGAATATTGTAAATGCACAGACAGTAATTTCTCCGCATTGCAAGGTGCAATTCTGAAATTTTTTGCTTTTTCCTGCTCCTCTTAGCATGATAAAGAAGATTCAAAGAGAGTGAGATGTCAGCTCCTTTCATTCAGTCAGTAGCTTCAAACATTTCTGGTATATGAATAACATGATGTTTTTCAATGGCAAAAATCAATGAATATTGTAAATGCACAAACAGTAATTTCTCCGCATTGCAAGGTGCAATTCTGAAATTTTTTGCTTTTTCCTGCTCCTCTTTGCATGATAAAGAAGATTCAAAGAGAGTGAGATGCCAGCTCCTTTCATTCAGTCAGTAGCTTCAATCATTTCTGGACATTTTTCAATGGCAAAAATCAATGAATATTGTAAATGCACAAACAGTAATTTCTCCGCATTGCAAGGTGCAATTCTGAAATTTTTTGCTTTTTCCTGCTCCTCTTAGCATGATAAAGAAGATTCAAAGAGAGTGAGATGCCAGCTCCTTTCATTCAGTCAGTAGCTTCAATGATTTCTGGACGTTTTTCAATGGCAAAAATCAATGAATATTGTAAATGCACAAACAGTAATTTCTCCGCATTGCAAGGTGCAATTCTGAAATTTTTTGCTTTTTCCTGCTCCTCTTAGCATGATAAAGAAGATTCAAAGAGAGTGAGATGCCAGCTCCTTTCATTCAGTCAGTAGCTTCAAACATTTCTGGTATATGAATAACATGATGTTTTTCAATGGCAAAAATCAATGAATATTGTAAATGCACAAACAGTAATTTCTCCGCATTGCAAGGTGCAATTCTGAAATTTTTTGCTTTTTCCTGCTCCTCTTAGCATGATAAAGAAGATTCAAAGAGAGTGAGATGCCAGCTCCTTTCATTCAGTCAGAAGCTTCAATCATTTCTGGACGTTTTTCAATGGCAAAAATCAATGAATATTGTAAATGCACAAACAGTAATTTCTCCGCATTGCAAGGTGCAATTCTGAAATTTTTTGCTTTTTCCTGCTCCTCTTAGCATGATAAAGAATATTCAAAGAGAGTGAGATGCCAGCTCCTTTCATTCAGTCAGTAGCTTCAAACATTTCTGGTATATGAATAACATGATATTTTTCAATGGCAAAAATCAATGAATATTGTAAATGCACAAACAGTAATTTCTCCGCATTGCAAGGTGCAATTCTGAAATTTTTTGCTTTTTCCTGCTCCTCTTAGCATGATAAAGAAGATTCAAAGAGAGTGAGATGCCAGCTCCTTTCATTCAGTCAGTAGCTTCAATCATTTCTGGACGTTTTTCAATGGCAAAAATCAATGAATATTGTAAATGCACAAACAGTAATTTCTCCGCATTGCAAGGTGCAATTCTGAAATTTATTGCTTTTTCCTGCTCCTCTTAGCATGATAAAGAAGATTCAAAGAGAGTGAGATGCCAGCTCCTTTCATTCAGTCAGTAGCTTCAATCATTTCTGTACGTTTTTCAATGGCAAAAATCAATGAATATTGTAAATGCACAAACAGTAATTTCTCCGCATTGCAAGGTGCAATTCTGAAATTTTTTGCTTTTTCCTGCTCCTCTTAGCATGATAAAGAAGATTCAAAGAGAGTGAGATGCCAGCTCCTTTCATTCAGTCAGTAGCTTCAATCATTTCTGGACGTTTTTCAATGGCAAAAATCAATGAATATTGTAAATGCACAAACAGTAATTTCTCCGCATTGCAAGGTGCAATTCTGAAATTTTTTGCTTTTTCCTGCTCCTCTTAGCATGATAAAGAAGATTCAAAGAGAGTGAGATGCCAGCTCCTTTCATTCAGTCAGTAGCTTCAATCATTTCTGGACGTTTTTCAATGGCAAAAATCAATGAATATTGTAAATGCACAAACAGTAATTTCTCCGCATTGCAAGGTGCAATTCTGAAATTTTTTGCTTTTTCCTGCTCCTCTTAGCATGATAAAGAAGATTCAAAGAGAGTGAGATGCCAGCTCCTTTCATTCAGTCAGTAGCTTCAAACATTTCTGGTATATGAATAACATGTTTTTCAATGGCAAAAATCAATGAATATTGTTAATGCACAAACAGTAATTTCTCCTCATTGCATGGTGCAATTCTGAAATTTTTTGCTTTTTCCTGCTCCTCTTAGCATGATAAAGAAGATTCAAAGAGAGTGAGATGCCAGCTCCTTTCATTCAGTCAGTAGCTTCAATCATTTCTGGACGTTTTTCAATGGCAAAAATCAATGAATATTGTAAATGCACAAACAGTAATTTCTCCGCATTGCAAGGTGCAATTCTGAAATTTTTTGCTTTTTCCTGCTCCTCTTAGCATGATAAAGAAGATTCAAAGAGAGTGAGATGCCAGCTCCTTTCATTCAGTCAGTAGCTTCAAACATTTCTGGTATATGAATAACATGATGTTTTTCAATGGCAAAAATCAATGAATATTGTAAATGCACAAACAGTAATTTCTCCGCATTGCAAGGTGCAATTCTGAAATTTTTTGCTTTTTCCTGCTCCTCTTAGCATGATAAAGAAGATTCAAAGAGAGTGAGATGCCAGCTCCTTTCATTCAGTCAGTAGCTTCAATCATTTCTGGACATTTTTCAATGGCAAAAATCAATGAATATTGTAAATGCACAAACAGTAATTTCTACGCATTGCAAGGTGCAATTCTGACATTTTTTGCTTTTTCCTGCTCCTCTTAGCATGATAAAGAAGATTCAAAGAGAGTGAGATGCCAGCTCCTTTCATTCAGTCAGTAGCTTCAAACATTTCTGGTATATGAATAACATGATGTTTTTCAATGGCAAAAATCAATGAATATTGTAAATGCACAAACAGTAATTTCTCCGCATTGCAAGGTGCAATTCTGAAATTTTTTGCTTTTTCCTGCTCCTCTTAGCATGATAAAGAAGATTCAAAGAGAGTGAGATGCCAGCTCCTTTCATTCAGTCAATAGATTCAATCATTTCTGGACGTTTTTCAATGGCAAAAATCAATGAATATTGTAAATGCACAAACAGTAATTTCTCCGCATTGCAAGGTGCAATTCTGAAATTTTTTGCTTTTTCCTGCTCCTCTTAGCATGATAAAGAAGATTCAAAGAGAGTGACATGTCATCTCCTTTCATTCAGTCAGTAGCTTCAAACATTTCTGGTATATGAATAACATGATGTTTTTCAATGGCAAAAATCAATGAATATTGTAAATGCACAAACAGTAATTTCTCCGCATTGCAAGGTGCAATTCTGAAATTTTTTGCTTTTTCCTGCTCCTCTTAGCATGATAAAGAAGATTCAAAGAGAGTGAGATACCAGCTCCTTTCATTCAGTCAGTAGCTTCAATCATTTCTGGACGTTTTTCAATGGCAAAAATCAATGAATATTGTAAATGCACAAACAGTAATTTCTCCGCATTGCAAGGTGCAATTCTGAAATTTTTTGCTTTTTCCTGCTCCTCTTAGCATGATAAAGAAGATTCAAAGAGAGTGAGATACCAGCTCCTTTCATTCAGTCAGTAGCTTCAATCATTTCTGGACGTTTTTCAATGGCAAAAATCAATGAATATTGTAAATGCACAGACAGTAATTTCTCCGCATTGCAAGGTGCAATTCTGAAATTTTTTGCTTTTTCCTGCTCCTCTTAGCATGATAAAGAAGATTCAAAGAGAGTGAGATGTCAGCTCCTTTCATTCAGTCAGTAGCTTCAAACATTTCTGGTATATGAATAACATGATGTTTTTCAATGGCAAAAATCAATGAATATTGTAAATGCACAAACAGTAATTTCTCCGCATTGCAAGGTGCAATTCTGAAATTTTTTGCTTTTTCCTGCTCCTCTTTGCATGATAAAGAAGATTCAAAGAGAGTGAGATGCCAGCTCCTTTCATTCAGTCAGTAGCTTCAATCATTTCTGGACATTTTTCAATGGCAAAAATCAATGAATATTGTAAATGCACAAACAGTAATTTCTCCGCATTGCAAGGTGCAATTCTGAAATTTTTTGCTTTTTCCTGCTCCTCTTAGCATGATAAAGAAGATTCAAAGAGAGTGAGATGCCAGCTCCTTTCATTCAGTCAGTAGCTTCAATGATTTCTGGACGTTTTTCAATGGCAAAAATCAATGAATATTGTAAATGCACAAACAGTAATTTCTCCGCATTGCAAGGTGCAATTCTGAAATTTTTTGCTTTTTCCTGCTCCTCTTAGCATGATAAAGAAGATTCAAAGAGAGTGAGATGCCAGCTCCTTTCATTCAGTCAGTAGCTTCAAACATTTCTGGTATATGAATAACATGATGTTTTTCAATGGCAAAAATCAATGAATATTGTAAATGCACAAACAGTAATTTCTCCGCATTGCAAGGTGCAATTCTGAAATTTTTTGCTTTTTCCTGCTCCTCTTAGCATGATAAAGAAGATTCAAAGAGAGTGAGATGCCAGCTCCTTTCATTCAGTCAGAAGCTTCAATCATTTCTGGACGTTTTTCAATGGCAAAAATCAATGAATATTGTAAATGCACAAACAGTAATTTCTCCGCATTGCAAGGTGCAATTCTGAAATTTTTTGCTTTTTCCTGCTCCTCTTAGCATGATAAAGAATATTCAAAGAGAGTGAGATGCCAGCTCCTTTCATTCAGTCAGTAGCTTCAAACATTTCTGGTATATGAATAACATGATATTTTTCAATGGCAAAAATCAATGAATATTGTAAATGCACAAACAGTAATTTCTCCGCATTGCAAGGTGCAATTCTGAAATTTTTTGCTTTTTCCTGCTCCTCTTAGCATGATAAAGAAGATTCAAAGAGAGTGAGATGCCAGCTCCTTTCATTCAGTCAGTAGCTTCAATCATTTCTGGACGTTTTTCAATGGCAAAAATCAATGAATATTGTAAATGCACAAACAGTAATTTCTCCGCATTGCAAGGTGCAATTCTGAAATTTATTGCTTTTTCCTGCTCCTCTTAGCATGATAAAGAAGATTCAAAGAGAGTGAGATGCCAGCTCCTTTCATTCAGTCAGTAGCTTCAATCATTTCTGTACGTTTTTCAATGGCAAAAATCAATGAATATTGTAAATGCACAAACAGTAATTTCTCCGCATTGCAAGGTGCAATTCTGAAATTTTTTGCTTTTTCCTGCTCCTCTTAGCATGATAAAGAAGATTCAAAGAGAGTGAGATGCCAGCTCCTTTCATTCAGTCAGTAGCTTCAATCATTTCTGGACGTTTTTCAATGGCAAAAATCAATGAATATTGTAAATGCACAAACAGTAATTTCTCCGCATTGCAAGGTGCAATTCTGAAATTTTTTGCTTTTTCCTGCTCCTCTTAGCATGATAAAGAAGATTCAAAGAGAGTGAGATGCCAGCTCCTTTCATTCAGTCAGTAGCTTCAAACATTTCTGGTATATGAATAACATGTTTTTCAATGGCAAAAATCAATGAATATTGTTAATGCACAAACAGTAATTTCTCCTCATTGCACGGTGCAATTCTGAAATTTTTTGCTTTTTCCTGCTCCTCTTAGCATGATAAAGAAGATTCAAAGAGAGTGAGATGCCAGCTCCTTTCATTCAGTCAGTAGCTTCAATCATTTCTGGACGTTTTTCAATGGCAAAAATCAATGAATATTGTAAATGCACAAACAGTAATTTCTCCGCATTGCAAGGTGCAATTCTGAAATTTTTTGCTTTTTCCTGCTCCTCTTAGCATGATAAAGAAGATTCAAAGAGAGTGAGATGCCAGCTCCTTTCATTCAGTCAGTAGCTTCAAACATTTCTGGTATATGAATAACATGATGTTTTTCAATGGCAAAAATCAATGAATATTGTAAATGCACAAACAGTAATTTCTCCGCATTGCAAGGTGCAATTCTGAAATTTTTTGCTTTTTCCTGCTCCTCTTAGCATGATAAAGAAGATTCAAAGAGAGTGAGATGCCAGCTCCTTTCATTCAGTCAGTAGCTTCAATCATTTCTGGACATTTTTCAATGGCAAAAATCAATGAATATTGTAAATGCACAAACAGTAATTTCTACGCATTGCAAGGTGCAATTCTGACATTTTTTGCTTTTTCCTGCTCCTCTTAGCATGATAAAGAAGATTCAAAGAGAGTGAGATGCCAGCTCCTTTCATTCAGTCAGTAGCTTCAAACATTTCTGGTATATGAATAACATGATGTTTTTCAATGGCAAAAATCAATGAATATTGTAAATGCACAAACAGTAATTTCTCCGCATTGCAAGGTGCAATTCTGAAATTTTTTGCTTTTTCCTGCTCCTCTTAGCATGATAAAGAAGATTCAAAGAGAGTGAGATGCCAGCTCCTTTCATTCAGTCAATAGATTCAATCATTTCTGGACGTTTTTCAATGGCAAAAATCAATGAATATTGTAAATGCACAAACAGTAATTTCTCCGCATTGCAAGGTGCAATTCTGAAATTTTTTGCTTTTTCCTGCTCCTCTTAGCATGATAAAGAAGATTCAAAGAGAGTGACATGTCATCTCCTTTCATTCAGTCAGTAGCTTCAAACATTTCTGGTATATGAATAACATGATGTTTTTCAATGGCAAAAATCAATGAATATTGTAAATGCACAAACAGTAATTTCTCCGCATTGCAAGGTGCAATTCTGAAATTTTTTGCTTTTTCCTGCTCCTCCTAGCATGATAAAGAAGATTCAAAGAGAGTGAGATACCAGCTCCTTTCATTCAGTCAGTAGCTTCAATCATTTCTGGACGTTTTTCAATGGCAAAAATCAATGAATATTGTAAATGCACAAACAGTAATTTCTCCGCATTGCAAGGTGCAATTCTGAAATTTTTTGCTTTTTCCTGCTCCTCTTAGCATGATAAAGAAGATTCAAAGAGAGTGAGATACCAGCTCCTTTCATTCAGTCAGTAGCTTCAATCATTTCTGGACGTTTTTCAATGGCAAAAATCAATGAATATTGTAAATGCACAGACAGTAATTTCTCCGCATTGCAAGGTGCAATTCTGAAATTTTTTGCTTTTTCCTGCTCCTCTTTGCATGATAAAGAAGATTCAAAGAGAGTGAGATGCCAGCTCCTTTCATTCAGTCAGTAGCTTCAATCATTTCTGGACATTTTTCAATGGCAAAAATCAATGAATATTGTAAATGCACAAACAGTAATTTCTCCGCATTGCAAGGTGCAATTCTGAAATTTTTTGCTTTTTCCTGCTCCTCTTAGCATGATAAAGAAGATTCAAAGAGAGTGAGATGCCAGCTCCTTTCATTCAGTCAGTAGCTTCAATGATTTCTGGACGTTTTTCAATGGCAAAAATCAATGAATATTGTAAATGCACAAACAGTAATTTCTCCGCATTGCAAGGTGCAATTCTGAAATTTTTTGCTTTTTCCTGCTCCTCTTAGCATGATAAAGAAGATTCAAAGAGAGTGAGATGCCAGCTCCTTTCATTCAGTCAGTAGCTTCAAACATTTCTGGTATATGAATAACATGATGTTTTTCAATGGCAAAAATCAATGAATATTGTAAATGCACAAACAGTAATTTCTCCGCATTGCAAGGTGCAATTCTGAAATTTTTTGCTTTTTCCTGCTCCTCTTAGCATGATAAAGAAGATTCAAAGAGAGTGAGATGCCAGCTCCTTTCATTCAGTCAGAAGCTTCAATCATTTCTGGACGTTTTTCAATGGCAAAAATCAATGAATATTGTAAATGCACAAACAGTAATTTCTCCGCATTGCAAGGTGCAATTCTGAAATTTTTTGCTTTTTCCTGCTCCTCTTAGCATGATAAAGAATATTCAAAGAGAGTGAGATGCCAGCTCCTTTCATTCAGTCAGTAGCTTCAAACATTTCTGGTATATGAATAACATGATATTTTTCAATGGCAAAAATCAATGAATATTGTAAATGCACAAACAGTAATTTCTCCGCATTGCAAGGTGCAATTCTGAAATTTTTTGCTTTTTCCTGCTCCTCTTAGCATGATAAAGAAGATTCAAAGAGAGTGAGATGCCAGCTCCTTTCATTCAGTCAGTAGCTTCAATCATTTCTGGACGTTTTTCAATGGCAAAAATCAATGAATATTGTAAATGCACAAACAGTAATTTCTCCGCATTGCAAGGTGCAATTCTGAAATTTATTGCTTTTTCCTGCTCCTCTTAGCATGATAAAGAAGATTCAAAGAGAGTGAGATGCCAGCTCCTTTCATTCAGTCAGTAGCTTCAATCATTTCTGTACGTTTTTCAATGGCAAAAATCAATGAATATTGTAAATGCACAAACAGTAATTTCTCCGCATTGCAAGGTGCAATTCTGAAATTTTTTGCTTTTTCCTGCTCCTCTTAGCATGATAAAGAAGATTCAAAGAGAGTGAGATGCCAGCTCCTTTCATTCAGTCAGTAGCTTCAATCATTTCTGGACGTTTTTCAATGGCAAAAATCAATGAATATTGTAAATGCACAAACAGTAATTTCTCCGCATTGCAAGGTGCAATTCTGAAATTTTTTGCTTTTTCCTGCTCCTCTTAGCATGATAAAGAAGATTCAAAGAGAGTGAGATGCCAGCTCCTTTCATTCAGTCAGTAGCTTCAATCATTTCTGGACGTTTTTCAATGGCAAAAATCAATGAATATTGTAAATGCACAAACAGTAATTTCTCCGCATTGCAAGGTGCAATTCTGAAATTTTTTGCTTTTTCCTGCTCCTCTTAGCATGATAAAGAAGATTCAAAGAGAGTGAGATGCCAGCTCCTTTCATTCAGTCAGTAGCTTCAAACATTTCTGGTATATGAATAACATGTTTTTCAATGGCAAAAATCAATGAATATTGTTAATGCACAAACAGTAATTTCTCCTCATTGCACGGTGCAATTCTGAAATTTTTTGCTTTTTCCTGCTCCTCTTAGCATGATAAAGAAGATTCAAAGAGAGTGAGATGCCAGCTCCTTTCATTCAGTCAGTAGCTTCAATCATTTCTGGACGTTTTTCAATGGCAAAAATCAATGAATATTGTAAATGCACAAACAGTAATTTCTCCGCATTGCAAGGTGCAATTCTGAAATTTTTTGCTTTTTCCTGCTCCTCTTAGCATGATAAAGAAGATTCAAAGAGAGTGAGATGCCAGCTCCTTTCATTCAGTCAGTAGCTTCAAACATTTCTGGTATATGAATAACATGATGTTTTTCAATGGCAAAAATCAATGAATATTGTAAATGCACAAACAGTAATTTCTCCGCATTGCAAGGTGCAATTCTGAAATTTTTTGCTTTTTCCTGCTCCTCTTAGCATGATAAAGAAGATTCAAAGAGAGTGAGATGCCAGCTCCTTTCATTCAGTCAGTAGCTTCAATCATTTCTGGACATTTTTCAATGGCAAAAATCAATGAATATTGTAAATGCACAAACAGTAATTTCTACGCATTGCAAGGTGCAATTCTGACATTTTTTGCTTTTTCCTGCTCCTCTTAGCATGATAAAGAAGATTCAAAGAGAGTGAGATGCCAGCTCCTTTCATTCAGTCAGTAGCTTCAAACATTTCTGGTATATGAATAACATGATGTTTTTCAATGGCAAAAATCAATGAATATTGTAAATGCACAAACAGTAATTTCTCCGCATTGCAAGGTGCAATTCTGAAATTTTTTGCTTTTTCCTGCTCCTCTTAGCATGATAAAGAAGATTCAAAGAGAGTGAGATGCCAGCTCCTTTCATTCAGTCAATAGATTCAATCATTTCTGGACATTTTTCAATGGCAAAAATCAATGAATATTGTAAATGCACAAACAGTAATTTCTCCGCATTGCAAGGTGCAATTCTGAAATTTTTTGCTTTTTCCTGCTCCTCTTAGCATGATAAAGAAGATTCAAAGAGAGTGACATGTCATCTCCTTTCATTCAGTCAGTAGCTTCAAACATTTCTGGTATATGAATAACATGATGTTTTTCAATGGCAAAAATCAATGAATATTGTAAATGCACAAACAGTAATTTCTCCGCATTGCAAGGTGCAATTCTGAAATTTTTTGCTTTTTCCTGCTCCTCTTAGCATGATAAAGAAGATTCAAAGAGAGTGAGATACCAGCTCCTTTCATTCAGTCAGTAGCTTCAATCATTTCTGGACGTTTTTCAATGGCAAAAATCAATGAATATTGTAAATGCACAAACAGTAATTTCTCCGCATTGCAAGGTGCAATTCTGAAATTTTTTGCTTTTTCCTGCTCCTCTTAGCATGATAAAGAAGATTCAAAGAGAGTGAGATACCAGCTCCTTTCATTCAGTCAGTAGCTTCAATCATTTCTGGACGTTTTTCAATGGCAAAAATCAATGAATATTGTAAATGCACAGACAGTAATTTCTCCGCATTGCAAGGTGCAATTCTGAAATTTTTTGCTTTTTCCTGCTCCTCTTAGCATGATAAAGAAGATTCAAAGAGAGTGAGATGTCAGCTCCTTTCATTCAGTCAGTAGCTTCAAACATTTCTGGTATATGAATAACATGATGTTTTTCAATGGCAAAAATCAATGAATATTGTAAATGCACAAACAGTAATTTCTCCGCATTGCAAGGTGCAATTCTGAAATTTTTTGCTTTTTCCTGCTCCTCTTTGCATGATAAAGAAGATTCAAAGAGAGTGAGATGCCAGCTCCTTTCATTCAGTCAGTAGCTTCAATCATTTCTGGACATTTTTCAATGGCAAAAATCAATGAATATTGTAAATGCACAAACAGTAATTTCTCCGCATTGCAAGGTGCAATTCTGAAATTTTTTGCTTTTTCCTGCTCCTCTTAGCATGATAAAGAAGATTCAAAGAGAGTGAGATGTCAGCTCCTTTCATTCAGTCAGTAGCTTCAAACATTTCTGGTATATGAATAACATGATGTTTTTCAATGGCAAAAATCAATGAATATTGTAAATGCACAAACAGTAATTTCTCCGCATTGCAAGGTGCAATTCTGAAATTTTTTGCTTTTTCCTGCTCCTCTTTGCATGATAAAGAAGATTCAAAGAGAGTGAGATGCCAGCTCCTTTCATTCAGTCAGTAGCTTCAATCATTTCTGGACATTTTTCAATGGCAAAAATCAATGAATATTGTAAATGCACAAACAGTAATTTCTCCGCATTGCAAGGTGCAATTCTGAAATTTTTTGCTTTTTCCTGCTCCTCTTTGCATGATAAAGAAGATTCAAAGAGAGTGAGATGCCAGCTCCTTTCATTCAGTCAGTAGCTTCAATCATTTCTGGACATTTTTCAATGGCAAAAATCAATGAATATTGTAAATGCACAAACAGTAATTTCTCCGCATTGCAAGGTGCAATTCTGAAATTTTTTGCTTTTTCCTGCTCCTCTTAGCATGATAAAGAAGATTCAAAGAGAGTGACATGTCATCTCCTTTCATTCAGTCAGTAGCTTCAAACATTTCTGGTATATGAATAACATGATGTTTTTCAATGGCAAAAATCAATGAATATTGTAAATGCACAAACAGTAATTTCTCCGCATTGCAAGGTGCAATTCTGAAATTTTTTGCTTTTTCCTGCTCCTCTTAGCATGATAAAGAAGATTCAAAGAGAGTGAGATACCAGCTCCTTTCATTCAGTCAGTAGCTTCAATCATTTCTGGACGTTTTTCAATGGCAAAAATCAATGAATATTGTAAATGCACAAACAGTAATTTCTCCGCATTGCAAGGTGCAATTCTGAAATTTTTTGCTTTTTCCTGCTCCTCTTAGCATGATAAAGAAGATTCAAAGAGAGTGAGATACCAGCTCCTTTCATTCAGTCAGTAGCTTCAATCATTTCTGGACGTTTTTCAATGGCAAAAATCAATGAATATTGTAAATGCACAGACAGTAATTTCTCCGCATTGCAAGGTGCAATTCTGAAATTTTTTGCTTTTTCCTGCTCCTCTTAGCATGATAAAGAAGATTCAAAGAGAGTGAGATGTCAGCTCCTTTCATTCAGTCAGTAGCTTCAAACATTTCTGGTATATGAATAACATGATGTTTTTCAATGGCAAAAATCAATGAATATTGTAAATGCACAAACAGTAATTTCTCCGCATTGCAAGGTGCAATTCTGAAATTTTTTGCTTTTTCCTGCTCCTCTTTGCATGATAAAGAAGATTCAAAGAGAGTGAGATGCCAGCTCCTTTCATTCAGTCAGTAGCTTCAATCATTTCTGGACATTTTTCAATGGCAAAAATCAATGAATATTGTAAATGCACAAACAGTAATTTCTCCGCATTGCAAGGTGCAATTCTGAAATTTTTTGCTTTTTCCTGCTCCTCTTAGCATGATAAAGAAGATTCAAAGAGAGTGAGATGCCAGCTCCTTTCATTCAGTCAGTAGCTTCAATGATTTCTGGACGTTTTTCAATGGCAAAAATCAATGAATATTGTAAATGCACAAACAGTAATTTCTCCGCATTGCAAGGTGCAATTCTGAAATTTTTTGCTTTTTCCTGCTCCTCTTAGCATGATAAAGAAGATTCAAAGAGAGTGAGATGCCAGCTCCTTTCATTCAGTCAGTAGCTTCAAACATTTCTGGTATATGAATAACATGATGTTTTTCAAAGGCAAAAATCAATGAATATTGTAAATGCACAAACAGTAATTTCTCCGCATTGCAAGGTGCAATTCTGAAATTTTTTGCTTTTTCCTGCTCCTCTTAGCATGATAAAGAAGATTCAAAGAGAGTGAGATGCCAGCTCCTTTCATTCAGTCAGAAGCTTCAATCATTTCTGGACGTTTTTCAATGGCAAAAATCAATGAATATTGTAAATGCACAAACAGTAATTTCTCCGCATTGCAAGGTGCAATTCTGAAATTTTTTGCTTTTTCCTGCTCCTCTTAGCATGATAAAGAATATTCAAAGAGAGTGAGATGCCAGCTCCTTTCATTCAGTCAGTAGCTTCAAACATTTCTGGTATATGAATAACATGATATTTTTCAATGGCAAAAATCAATGAATATTGTAAATGCACAAACAGTAATTTCTCCGCATTGCAAGGTGCAATTCTGAAATTTTTTGCTTTTTCCTGCTCCTCTTAGCATGATAAAGAAGATTCAAAGAGAGTGAGATGCCAGCTCCTTTCATTCAGTCAGTAGCTTCAATCATTTCTGGACGTTTTTCAATGGCAAAAATCAATGAATATTGTAAATGCACAAACAGTAATTTCTCCGCATTGCAAGGTGCAATTCTGAAATTTATTGCTTTTTCCTGCTCCTCTTAGCATGATAAAGAAGATTCAAAGAGAGTGAGATGCCAGCTCCTTTCATTCAGTCAGTAGCTTCAATCATTTCTGTACGTTTTTCAATGGCAAAAATCAATGAATATTGTAAATGCACAAACAGTAATTTCTCCGCATTGCAAGGTGCAATTCTGAAATTTTTTGCTTTTTCCTGCTCCTCTTAGCATGATAAAGAAGATTCAAAGAGAGTGAGATGCCAGCTCCTTTCATTCAGTCAGTAGCTTCAATCATTTCTGGACGTTTTTCAATGGCAAAAATCAATGAATATTGTAAATGCACAAACAGTAATTTCTCCGCATTGCAAGGTGCAATTCTGAAATTTTTTGCTTTTTCCTGCTCCTCTTAGCATGATAAAGAAGATTCAAAGAGAGTGAGATGCCAGCTCCTTTCATTCAGTCAGTAGCTTCAATCATTTCTGGACGTTTTTCAATGGCAAAAATCAATGAATATTGTAAATGCACAAACAGTAATTTCTCCGCATTGCAAGGTGCAATTCTGAAATTTTTTGCTTTTTCCTGCTCCTCTTAGCATGATAAAGAAGATTCAAAGAGAGTGAGATGCCAGCTCCTTTCATTCAGTCAGTAGCTTCAAACATTTCTGGTATATGAATAACATGTTTTTCAATGGCAAAAATCAATGAATATTGTTAATGCACAAACAGTAATTTCTCCTCATTGCACGGTGCAATTCTGAAATTTTTTGCTTTTTCCTGCTCCTCTTAGCATGATAAAGAAGATTCAAAGAGAGTGAGATGCCAGCTCCTTTCATTCAGTCAGTAGCTTCAATCATTTCTGGACGTTTTTCAATGGCAAAAATCAATGAATATTGTAAATGCACAAACAGTAATTTCTCCGCATTGCAAGGTGCAATTCTGAAATTTTTTGCTTTTTCCTGCTCCTCTTAGCATGATAAAGAAGATTCAAAGAGAGTGAGATGCCAGCTCCTTTCATTCAGTCAGTAGCTTCAAACATTTCTGGTATATGAATAACATGATGTTTTTCAATGGCAAAAATCAATGAATATTGTAAATGCACAAACAGTAATTTCTCCGCATTGCAAGGTGCAATTCTGAAATTTTTTGCTTTTTCCTGCTCCTCTTAGCATGATAAAGAAGATTCAAAGAGAGTGAGATGCCAGCTCCTTTCATTCAGTCAGTAGCTTCAATCATTTCTGGACATTTTTCAATGGCAAAAATCAATGAATATTGTAAATGCACAAACAGTAATTTCTACGCATTGCAAGGTGCAATTCTGACATTTTTTGCTTTTTCCTGCTCCTCTTAGCATGATAAAGAAGATTCAAAGAGAGTGAGATGCCAGCTCCTTTCATTCAGTCAGTAGCTTCAAACATTTCTGGTATATGAATAACATGATGTTTTTCAATGGCAAAAATCAATGAATATTGTAAATGCACAAACAGTAATTTCTCCGCATTGCAAGGTGCAATTCTGAAATTTTTTGCTTTTCCTGCTCCTCTTAGCATGATAAAGAAGATTCAAAGAGAGTGAGATGTCAGCTCCTTTCATTCAGTCAGTAGCTTCAAACATTTCTGGTATATGAATAACATGATGTTTTTCAATGGCAACAATCAATGAATATTGTAAATGCACAAACAGTAATTTCTCCGCATTGCAAGGTGCAATTCTGAAATTTTTTGCTTTTTCCTGCTCCTCTTTGCATGATAAAGAAGATTCAAAGAGAGTGAGATGCCAGCTCCTTTCATTCAGTCAGTAGCTTCAATCATTTCTGGACGTTTTTCAATGGCAAAAATCAATGAATATTGTAAATGCACAAACAGTAATTTCTCCGCATTGCAAGGTGCAATTCTGAAATTTTTTGCTTTTTCCTGCTCCTCTTAGCATGATAAAGAAGATTCAAAGAGAGTGAGATGCCAGCTCCTTTCATTCAGTCAGTAGCTTCAATGATTTCTGGACGTTTTTCAATGGCAAAAATCAATGAATATTGTAAATGCACAAACAGTAATTTCTCCGCATTGCAAGGTGCAATTCTGAAATTTTTTGCTTTTTCCTGCTCCTCTTAGCATGATAAAGAAGATTCAAAGAGAGTGAGATGCCAGCTCCTTTCATTCAGTCAGTAGCTTCAAACATTTCTGGTATATGAATAACATGATGTTTTTCAATGGCAAAAATCAATGAATATTGTAAATGCACAAACAGTAATTTCTCCGCATTGCAAGGTGCAATTCTGAAATTTTTTGCTTTTTCCTGCTCCTCTTAGCATGATAAAGAAGATTCAAAGAGAGTGAGATGCCAGCTCCTTTCATTCAGTCAGAAGCTTCAATCATTTCTGGACGTTTTTCAATGGCAAAAATCAATGAATATTGTAAATGCACAAACAGTAATTTCTCCGCATTGCAAGGTGCAATTCTGAAATTTATTGCTTTTTCCTGCTCCTCTTAGCATGATAAAGAAGATTCAAAGAGAGTGAGATGCCAGCTCCTTTCATTCAGTCAGTAGCTTCAATCATTTCTGGACGTTTTTCAATGGCAAAAATCAATGAATATTGTAAATGCACAAACAGTAATTTCTCCGCATTGCAAGGTGCAATTCTGAAATTTTTTGCTTTTCCTGCTCCTCTTAGCATGATAAAGAAGATTCAAAGAGAGTGAGATGTCAGCTCCTTTCATTCAGTCAGTAGCTTCAAACATTTCTGGTATATGAATAACATGATGTTTTTCAATGGCAACAATCAATGAATATTGTAAATGCACAAACAGTAATTTCTCCGCATTGCAAGGTGCAATTCTGAAATTTTTTGCTTTTTCCTGCTCCTCTTTGCATGATAAAGAAGATTCAAAGAGAGTGAGATGCCAGCTCCTTTCATTCAGTCAGTAGCTTCAATCATTTCTGGACGTTTTTCAATGGCAAAAATCAATGAATATTGTAAATGCACAAACAGTAATTTCTCCGCATTGCAAGGTGCAATTCTGAAATTTTTTGCTTTTTCCTGCTCCTCTTAGCATGATAAAGAAGATTCAAAGAGAGTGAGATGCCAGCTCCTTTCATTCAGTCAGTAGCTTCAATGATTTCTGGACGTTTTTCAATGGCAAAAATCAATGAATATTGTAAATGCACAAACAGTAATTTCTCCGCATTGCAAGGTGCAATTCTGAAATTTTTTGCTTTTTCCTGCTCCTCTTAGCATGATAAAGAAGATTCAAAGAGAGTGAGATGCCAGCTCCTTTCATTCAGTCAGTAGCTTCAAACATTTCTGGTATATGAATAACATGATGTTTTTCAATGGCAAAAATCAATGAATATTGTAAATGCACAAACAGTAATTTCTCCGCATTGCAAGGTGCAATTCTGAAATTTTTTGCTTTTTCCTGCTCCTCTTAGCATGATAAAGAAGATTCAAAGAGAGTGAGATGCCAGCTCCTTTCATTCAGTCAGAAGCTTCAATCATTTCTGGACGTTTTTCAATGGCAAAAATCAATGAATATTGTAAATGCACAAACAGTAATTTCTCCGCATTGCAAGGTGCAATTCTGAAATTTTTTGCTTTTTCCTGCTCCTCTTAGCATGATAAAGAATATTCAAAGAGAGTGAGATGCCAGCTCCTTTCATTCAGTCAGTAGCTTCAAACATTTCTGGTATATGAATAACATGATATTTTTCAATGGCAAAAATCAATGAATATTGTAAATGCACAAACAGTAATTTCTCCGCATTGCAAGGTGCAATTCTGAAATTTTTTGCTTTTTCCTGCTCCTCTTAGCATGATAAAGAAGATTCAAAGAGAGTGAGATGCCAGCTCCTTTCATTCAGTCAGTAGCTTCAATCATTTCTGGACGTTTTTCAATGGCAAAAATCAATGAATATTGTAAATGCACAAACAGTAATTTCTCCGCATTGCAAGGTGCAATTCTGAAATTTATTGCTTTTTCCTGCTCCTCTTAGCATGATAAAGAAGATTCAAAGAGAGTGAGATGCCAGCTCCTTTCATTCAGTCAGTAGCTTCAATCATTTCTGGACGTTTTTCAATGGCAAAAATCAATGAATAGTGTAAATGCACAAACAGTAATTTCTCCGCATTGCAAGGTGCAATTCTGAAATTTTTTGCTTTTTCCTGCTCCTCTTAGCATGATAAAGAAGATTCAAAGAGAGTGAGATGCCAGCTCCTTTCATTCAGTCAGTAGCTTCAAACATTTCTGGTATATGAATAACATGATGTTTTTCAATGGCAAAAATCAATGAATATTGTAAATGCACAAACAGTAATTTCTCCGCATTGCAAGGTGCAATTCTGAAATTTTTTGCTTTTTCCTGCTCCTCTTTGCATGATAAAGAAGATTCAAAGAGAGTGAGATGCCAGCTCCTTTCATTCAGTCAGTAGCTTCAATCATTTCTGGACGTTTTTCAATGGCAAAAATCAATGAATATTGTAAATGCACAAACAGTAATTTCTCCGCATTGCAAGGTGCAATTCTGAAATTTTTTGCTTTTTCCTGCTCCTCTTAGCATGATAAAGAAGATTCAAAGAGAGTGAGATGCCAGCTCCTTTCATTCAGTCAGTAGCTTCAATCATTTCTGGACGTTTTTCAATGGCAAAAATCAATGAATATTGTAAATGCACAAACAGTAATTTCTCCGCATTGCAAGGTGCAATTCTGAAATTTTTTGCTTTTTCCTGCTCCTCTTAGCATGATAAAGAAGATTCAAAGAGAGTGAGATGCCAGCTCCTTTCATTCAGTCAGTAGCTTCAAACATTTCTGGTATATGAATAACATGATGTTTTTCAATGGCAAAAATCAATGAATATTGTAAATGCACAAACAGTAATTTCTCCGCATTGCAAGGTGCAATTCTGAAATTTTTTGCTTTTTCCTGCTCCTCTTAGCATGATAAAGAAGATTCAAAGAGAGTGAGATGCCAGCTCCTTTCATTCAGTCAGAAGCTTCAATCATTTCTGGACGTTTTTCAATGGCAAAAATCAATGAATATTGTAAATGCACAAACAGTAATTTCTCCGCATTGCAAGGTGCAATTCTGAAATTTTTTGCTTTTTCCTGCTCCTCTTAGCATGATAAAGAAGGTTCAAAGAGAGTGAGATGCCAGCTCCTTTCATTCAGTCAGTAGCTTCAAACATTTCTGGTATATGAATAACATGATGTTTTTCAATGGCAAAAATCAATGAATATTGTAAATGCACAAACAGTAATTTCTCCGCATTGCAAGGTGCAATTCTGAAATTTTTTGCTTTTTCCTGCTCCTCTTAGCATGATAAAGAAGATTCAAAGAGAGTGAGATGCCAGCTCCTTTCATTCAGTCAGTAGCTTCAAACATTTCTGGTATATGAATAACATGTTTTTCAATGGCAAAAATCAATGAATATTGTTAATGCACAAACAGTAATTTCTCCTCATTGCACGGTGCAATTCTGAAATTTTTTGCTTTTTCCTGCTCCTCTTAGCATGATAAAGAAGATTCAAAGAGAGTGAGATGCCAGCTCCTTTCATTCAGTCAGTAGCTTCAATCATTTCTGGACGTTTTTCAATGGCAAAAATCAATGAATATTGTAAATGCACAAACAGTAATTTCTCCGCATTGCAAGGTGCAATTCTGAAATTTTTTGCTTTTTCCTGCTCCTCTTAGCATGATAAAGAAGATTCAAAGAGAGTGAGATGCCAGCTCCTTTCATTCAGTCAGTAGCTTCAAACATTTCTGGTATATGAATAACATGATGTTTTTCAATGGCAAAAATCAATGAATATTGTAAATGCACAAACAGTAATTTCTCCGCATTGCAAGGTGCAATTCTGAAATTTTTTGCTTTTTCCTGCTCCTCTTAGCATGATAAAGAAGATTAAAAGAGAGTGAGATGCCAGCTCCTTTCATTCAGTCAGTAGCTTCAATCATTTCTGGACATTTTTCAATGGCAAAAATCAATGAATATTGTAAATGCACAAACAGTAATTTCTACGCATTGCAAGGTGCAATTCTGACATTTTTTGCTTTTTCCTGCTCCTCTTAGCATGATAAAGAAGATTCAAAGAGAGTGAGATGCCAGCTCCTTTCATTCAGTCAGTAGCTTCAAACATTTCTGGTATATGAATAACATGATGTTTTTCAATGGCAAAAATCAATGAATATTGTAAATGCACAAACAGTAATTTCTCCGCATTGCAAGGTGCAATTCTGAAATTTTTTGCTTTTTCCTGCTCCTCTTAGCATGATAAAGAAGATTCAAAGAGAGTGACATGTCATCTCCTTTCATTCAGTCAGTAGCTTCAAACATTTCTGGTATATGAATAACATGATGTTTTTCAATGGCAAAAATCAATGAATATTGTAAATGCACAAACAGTAATTTCTCCGCATTGCAAGGTGCAATTCTGAAATTTTTTGCTTTTTCCTGCTCCTCTTAGCATGATAAAGAAGATTCAAAGAGAGTGAGATACCAGCTCCTTTCATTCAGTCAGTAGCTTCAATCATTTCTGGACGTTTTTCAATGGCAAAAATCAATGAATATTGTAAATGCACAAACAGTAATTTCTCCGCATTGCAAGGTGCAATTCTGAAATTTTTTGCTTTTTCCTGCTCCTCTTAGCATGATAAAGAAGATTCAAAGAGAGTGAGATACCAGCTCCTTTCATTCAGTCAGTAGCTTCAATCATTTCTGGACGTTTTTCAATGGCAAAAATCAATGAATATTGTAAATGCACAGACAGTAATTTCTCCGCATTGCAAGGTGCAATTCTGAAATTTTTTGCTTTTTCCTGCTCCTCTTAGCATGATAAAGAAGATTCAAAGAGAGTGAGATGTCAGCTCCTTTCATTCAGTCAGTAGCTTCAAACATTTCTGGTATATGAATAACATGATGTTTTTCAATGGCAAAAATCAATGAATATTGTAAATGCACAAACAGTAATTTCTCCGCATTGCAAGGTGCAATTCTGAAATTTTTTGCTTTTTCCTGCTCCTCTTAGCATGATAAAGAAGATTCAAAGAGAGTAAGATGCCAGCTCCTTTCATTCAGTCAGTAGCTTCAATCATTTCTGGACGTTTTTCAAAGGCAAAAATCAATGAATATTGTAAATGCACAAACAGTAATTTCTCCGCATTGCAAGGTGCAATTCTGAAATTTTTTGCTTTTTCCTGCTCCTCTTAGCATGATAAAGAAGATTCAAAGAGAGTGAGATGCCAGCTCCTTTCATTCAGTCAGTAGCTTCAATCATTTCTGGACGTTTTTCAATGGCAAAAATCAATGAATATTGTAAATGCACAAACAGTAATTTCTCCGCATTGCAAGGTGCAATTCTGAAATTTTTTGCTTTTTCCTGCTCCTCTTATCATGATAAAAAAGATTCAAAGAGAGTGAGATGTCAGCTCCTTTCATTCAGTCAGTAGCTTCAAACATTTCTGGTATATGAATAACATGATGTTTTTCAATGGCAAAAATCAATGAATATTGTAAATGCACAAACAGTAATTTCTCCGCATTGCAAGGTGCAATTCTGAAATTTTTTGCTTTTTCCTGCTCCTCTTAGCATGATAAAGAAGATTCAAAGAGAGTAAGATGCCAGCTCCTTTCATTCAGTCAGTAGCTTCAATCATTTCTGGACGTTTTTCAATGGCAAAAATCAATGAATATTGTAAATGCACAAACAGTAATTTCTCCGCATTGCAAGGTGCAATTCTGAAATTTTTTGCTTTTTCCTGCTCCTCTTAGCATGATAAAGAAGATTCAAAGAGAGTGAGATGCCAGCTCCTTTCATTCAGTCAGTAGCTTCAATCATTTCTGGACGTTTTTCAATGGCAAAAATCAATGAATATTGTAAATGCACAAACAGTAATTTCTCCGCATTGCAAGGTGCAATTCTGAAATTTTTTGCTTTTTCCTGCTCCTCTTAGCATGATAAAGAAGATTCAAAGAGAGTGAGATGCCAGCTCCTTTCATTCAGTCAGTAGCTTCAAACATTTCTGGTATATGAATAACATGATGTTTTTCAATGGCAAAAATCAATGAATATTGTAAATGCACAAACAGTAATTTCTCCGCATTGCAAGGTGCAATTCTGAAATTTTTTGCTTTTTCCTGCTCCTCTTAGCATGATAAAGAAGATTCAAAGAGAGTGAGATGCCAGCTCCTTTCATTCAGTCAGTAGCTTCAATCATTTCTGGACGTTTTTCAATGGCAAAAATCAATGAATATTGTAAATACACAAACAGTAATTTCTCCGCATTGCAAGGTGCAATTCTGAAATTTTTTGCTTTTTCCTGCTCCTCTTAGCATGATAAAGAAGATTCAAAGAGAGTGAGATGCCAGCTCCTTTCATTCAGTCAGTAGCTTCAATCATTCCTGGTATATGAATAACATGATGTTTTTCAATGGCAAAAATCAATGAATATTGTAAATGCACAAACAGTAATTTCTCCGCATTGCAAGGTGCAATTCTGAAATTTTTTGCTTTTTCCTGCTCCTCTTAGCATGATAAAGAAGATTCAAAGAGAGTGAGATGCCAGCTCCTTTCATTCAGTCAGTAGCTTCAATCATTTCTGGACGTTTTTCAATGGCAAAAATCAATGAATATTGTAAATGCACAAACAGTAATTTCTCCGCATTGCAAGGTGCAATTCTGAAATTTTTTGCTTTTTCCTGCTCCTCTTATCATGATAAAAAAGATTCAAAGAGAGTGAGATGTCAGCTCCTTTCATTCAGTCAGTAGCTTCAAACATTTCTGGTATATGAATAACATGATGTTTTTCAATGGCAAAAATCAATGAATATTGTAAATGCACAAACAGTAATTTCTCCGCATTGCAAGGTGCAATTCTGAAATTTTTTGCTTTTTCCTGCTCCTCTTAGCATGATAAAGAAGATTCAAAGAGAGTAAGATGCCAGCTCCTTTCATTCAGTCAGTAGCTTCAATCATTTCTGGACGTTTTTCAATGGCAAAAATCAATGAATATTGTAAATGCACAAACAGTAATTTCTCCGCATTGCAAGGTGCAATTCTGAAATTTTTTGCTTTTTCCTGCTCCTCTTAGCATGATAAAGAAGATTCAAAGAGAGTGAGATGCCAGCTCCTTTCATTCAGTCAGTAGCTTCAATCATTTCTGGACGTTTTTCAATGGCAAAAATCAATGAATATTGTAAATGCACAAACAGCAATTTCTCCGCATTGCAAGGTGCAATTCTGAAATTTTTTGCTTTTTCCTGCTCCTCTTAGCATGATAAAGAAGATTCAAAGAGAGTGAGATGCCAGCTCCTTTCAATCAGTCAGTAGCTTCAAACATTTCTGGTATATGAATAACATGATGTTTTTCAATGGCAAAATCAATGAATATTGTAAATGCACAAACAGTAATTTCTCCGCATTGCAAGGTGCAATTCTGAAATTTTTTGCTTTTTCCTGCTCCTCTTAGCATGATAAAGAAGATTCAAAGAGAGTGAGATGCCAGCTCCTTTCATTCAGTCAGTAGCTTCAATCATTTCTGGACGTTTTTCAATGGCAAAAATCAATGAATATTGTAAATACACAAACAGTAATTTCTCCGCATTGCAAGGTGCAATTCTGAAATTTTTTGCTTTTTCCTGCTCCTCTTAGCATGATAAAGAAGATTCAAAGAGAGTGAGATGCCAGCTCCTTTCATTCAGTCAGTAGCTTCAATCATTCCTGGTATATGAATAACATGATGTTTTTCAATGGCAAAAATCAATGAATATTGTAAATGCACAAACAGTAATTTCTCCGCATTGCAAGGTGCAATTCTGAAATTTTTTGCTTTTTCCTGCTCCTCTTAGCATGATAAAGAAGATTCAAAGAGAGTGACATGTCATCTTTCATTCAGTCAGTAGCTTCAAACAGTTCTGGTATATGAATAACATGATGTTTTTCAATGGCAAAAATCAATGAATATTGTAAATGCACAAACAGTAATTTCTCCGCATTGCAAGGTGCAATTCTGAAATTTTTTGCTTTTTCCTGCTCCTCTTAGCATGATAAAGAAGATTCAAAGAGAGTGAGATGCCAGCTCCTTTCATTCAGTCAGTAGCTTCAATCATTTCTGGACGTTTTTCAATGGCAAAAATCAATGAATATTGTAAATGCACAAACAGTAATTTCTCCGCATTGCAAGGTGCAATTCTGAAATTTTTTGCTTTTTCCTGCTCCTCTTAACATTATAAAAAAGATTCAAAGAGAGTGAGATGCCAGCTCCTTTCATTCAGTCAGTAGCTTCAATCATTTCTGGACGTTTTTCAATGGCAAAAATCAATGAATATTGTAAATGCACAAACAGTAATTTCTCCGCATTGCAAGGTGCAATTCTGAAATTTTTTGCTTTTTCCTGCTCCTCTTAGCATGATAAAGAAGATTCAAAGAGAGTGAGATACCAGCTCCTTTCATT
This sequence comes from Phyllobates terribilis, assembly GCF_046119375.1. Classification (NCBI taxonomy): domain Eukaryota; kingdom Metazoa; phylum Chordata; class Amphibia; order Anura; family Dendrobatidae; genus Phyllobates; species Phyllobates terribilis. The sequence goes on from NW_027363420.1 coordinate 334,610, forward strand.
CAGTCAGTAGCTTCAATCATTTCTGGACGTTTTTCAATGGCAAAAATCAATGAATATTGTAAATGCACAAACAGTAATTTCTCCGCATTGCAAGGTGCAATTCTGAAATTTTTTGCTTTTTCCTGCTCCTCTTAGCATGATAAAGAAGATTCAAAGAGAGTGAGATGCCAGCTCCTTTCATTCAGTCAGTAGCTTCAAACATTTCTGGTATATGAATAACATGATGTTTTTCAATGGCAAAAATCAATGAATATTGTAAATGCACAACAGTAATTTCTCCGCATTGCAAGGTGCAATTCTGAAATTTTTTGCTTTTTCCTGCTCCTCTTAGCATGATAAAGAAGATTCAAAGAGAGTGAGATGCCATCTCCTTTCATTCAGTCAGAAGCTTCAATCATTCCTGGTATATGAATAACATGATGTTTTTCAATGGCAAAAATCAATGAATATTGTAAATGCACAAACAGTAATTTCTCCGCATTGCAAGGTGCAATTCTGAAATTTTTTGCTTTTTCCTGCTCCTCTTAGCATGATAAAGAAGATTCAAAGAGAGTGACATGTCATCTCCTTTCATTCAGTCAGTAGCTTCAAACATTTCTGGTATATGAATAACATGATGTTTTTCAATGGCAAAAATCAATGAATATTGTAAATGCACAAACAGTAATTCTCCGCATTGCAAGGTGCAATTCTGAAATTTTTTGCTTTTTCATGCTCCTCTTAGCATGATAAAGAAGATTCAAAGAGAGTGAGATACCAGCTCCTTTCATTCAGTCAGTAGCTTCAATCATTTCTGGACGTTTTTCAATGGCAAAAATCAATGAATATTGTAAATGCACAGACAGTAATTTCTCCGCATTGCAAGGTGCAATTCTGAAATTTTTTGCTTTTTCCTGCTCCTCTTAGCATGATAAAGAAGATTCAAAGAGAGTGAGATGTCAGCTCCTTTCATTCAGTCAGTAGCTTCAAACATTTCTGGTATATGAATAACATGATGTTTTTCAATGGCAAAAATCAATGAATATTGTAAATGCACAAACAGTAATTTCTCCGCATTGCAAGGTGCAATTCTGAAAATTTTTGCTTTTTCCTGCTCCTCTTTGCATGATAAAGAAGATTCAAAGAGAGTGAGATGCCAGCTCCTTTCATTCAGTCAGTAGCTTCAATCATTTCTGGACGTTTTTCAATGGCAAAAATCAATGAATATTGTAAATGCACAAACAGTAATTTCTCCGCATTGCAAGGTGCAATTCTGAAATTTTTTGCTTTTTCCTGCTCCTCTTAACATTATAAAGAAGATTCAAAGAGAGTGAGATGCCAGCTCCTTTCATTCAGTCAGTAGCTTCAATCATTTCTGGACGTTTTTCAATGGCAAAAATCAATGAATATTGTAAATGCACAGACAGTAATTTCTCCGCATTGCAAGGTGCAATTCTGAAATTTTTTGCTTTTTCCTGCTCCTCTTAGCATGATAAAGAAGATTCAAAGAGAGTGAGATGCCAGCTCCTTTCATTCAGTCAGTAGCTTCAAACATTTCTGGTATATGAATAACATGATGTTTTTCAATGGCAAAAATCAATGAATATTGTAAATGCACAAACAGTAATTTCTCCGCATTGCAAGGTGCAATTCTGAAATTTTTTGCTTTTTCATGCTCCTCTTAGCATGATAAAGAAGATTCAAAGAGAGTGAGATACCAGCTCCTTTCATTCAGTCAGTAGCTTCAATCATTTCTGGACGTTTTTCAATGGCAAAAATCAATGAATATTGTAAATGCACAGACAGTAATTTCTCCGCATTGCAAGGTGCAATTCTGAAATTTTTTGCTTTTTCCTGCTCCTCTTAGCATGATAAAGAAGATTCAAAGAGAGTGAGATGTCAGCTCCTTTCATTCAGTCAGTAGCTTCAAACATTTCTGGTATATGAATAACATGATGTTTTTCAATGGCAAAAATCAATGAATATTGTAAATGCACAAACAGTAATTTCTCCGCATTGCAAGGTGTAATTCTGAAATTTTTTGCTTTTTCCTGCTCCTCTTTGCATGATAAAGAAGATTCAAAGAGAGTGAGATGCCAGCTCCTTTCATTCAGTCAGTAGCTTCAATCATTTCTGGACGTTTTTCAATGGCAAAAATCAATGAATATTGTAAATGCACAAACAGTAATTTCTCCGCATTGCAAGGTGCAATTCTGAAATTTTTTGCTTTTTCCTGCTCCTCTTAGCATGATAAAGAAGATTCAAAGAGAGTGAGATGCCAGCTCCTTTCATTCAGTCAGTATCTTCAATCATTTCTGGACGATTTTCAATGGCAAAAATCAATGAATATTGTAAATGCACAAACAGTAATTTCTCCGCATTGCAAGGTGCAATTCTGAAATTTTTTGCTTTTTCCTGCTCCTCTTAGCATGATAAAGAAGATTCAAAGAGAGTGAGATGCCAGCTCCTTTCATTCAGTCAGTAGCTTCAAACATTTCTGGTATATGAATAACATGATGTTTTTCAATGGCAAAAATCAATGAATATTGTAAATGCACAAACAGTAATTTCTCCGCATTGCAAGGTGCAATTCTGAAATTTTTTGCTTTTTCCTGCTCCTCTTAGCATGATAAAGAAGATTCAAAGAGAGTGAGATGCCAGCTCCTTTCATTCAGTCAGTAGCTTCAAACATTTCTGGTATATGAATAACATGATGTTTTTCAATGGCAAAAATCAATGAATATTGTAAATGCACAAACAGTAATTTCTCCGCATTGCAAGGTGCAATTCTGAAATTTTTTGCTTTTTCCTGCTCCTCTTAGCATGATAAAGAAGATTCAAAGAGAGTGAGATGCCAGCTCCTTTCATTCAGTCAGTAGCTTCAATCATTTCTGGACATTTTTCAATGGCAAAAATCAATGAATATTGTAAATGCACAAACAGTAATTTCTACGCATTGCAAGGTGCAATTCTGACATTTTTTGCTTTTTCCTGCTCCTCTTAGCATGATAAAGAAGATTCAAAGAGAGTGAGATGCCAGCTCCTTTCATTCAGTCAGTAGCTTCAAACATTTCTGGTATATGAATAACATGATGTTTTTCAATGGCAAAAATCAATGAATATTGTAAATGCACAAACAGTAATTTCTCCGCATTGCAAGGTGCAATTCTGAAATTTTTTGCTTTTTCCTGCTCCTCTTAGCATGATAAAGAAGATTCAAAGAGAGTGAGATGCCAGCTCCTTTCATTCAGTCAGTAGATTCAATCATTTCTGGACGTTTTTCAATGGCAAAAATCAATGAATATTGTAAATGCACAAACAGTAATTTCTCCGCATTGCAAGGTGCAATTCTGAAATTTTTTGCTTTTTCCTACTCCTCTTAGCATGATAAAGAAGATTCAAAGAGAGTGACATGTCATCTCCTTTCATTCAGTCAGTAGCTTCAAACATTTCTGGTATATGAATAACATGATGTTTTTCAATGGCAAAAATCAATGAATATTGTAAATGCACAAACAGTAATTTCTCCGCATTGCAAGGTGCAATTCTGAAATTTTTTGCTTTTTCCTGCTCCTCTTAGCATGATAAAGAAGATTCAAAGAGAGTGAGATACCAGCTCCTTTCATTCAGTCAGTAGCTTCAATCATTTCTGGACGTTTTTCAATGGCAAAAATCAATGAATATTGTAAATGCACAAACAGTAATTTCTCCGCATTGCAAGGTGCAATTCTGAAATTTTTTGCTTTTTCCTGCTCCTCTTAGCATGATAAAGAAGATTCAAAGAGAGTGAGATACCAGCTCCTTTCATTCAGTCAGTAGCTTCAATCATTTCTGGACGTTTTTCAATGGCAAAAATCAATGAATATTGTAAATGCACAGACAGTAATTTCTCCGCATTGCAAGGTGCAATTCTGAAATTTTTTGCTTTTTCCTGCTCCTCTTAGCATGATAAAGAAGATTCAAAGAGAGTGAGATGTCAGCTCCTTTCATTCAGTCAGTAGCTTCAAACATTTCTGGTATATGAATAACATGATGTTTTTCAATGGCAAAAATCAATGAATATTGTAAATGCACAAAGAGTAATTTCTCCGCATTGCAAGGTGCAATTCTGAAATTTTTTGCTTTTTCCTGCTCCTCTTAGCATGATAAAGAAGATTCAAAGAGAGTAAGATGCCAGCTCCTTTCATTCAGTCAGTAGCTTCAATCATTTCTGGACGTTTTTCAATGGCAAAAATCAATGAATATTGTAAATGCACAAACAGTAATTTCTCCGCATTGCAAGGTGCAATTCTGAAATTTTTTGCTTTTTCCTGCTCCTCTTAGCATGATAAAGAAGATTCAAAGAGAGTGAGATGCCAGCTCCTTTCATTCAGTCAGTAGCTTCAATCATTTCTGGACGTTTTTCAATGGCAAAAATCAATGAATATTGTAAATGCACAAACAGTAATTTCTCCGCATTGCAAGGTGCAATTCTGAAATTTTTTGCTTTTTCCTGCTCCTCTTAGCATGATAAAAAAGATTCAAAGAGAGTGAGATGTCAGCTCCTTTCATTCAGTCAGTAGCTTCAAACATTTCTGGTATATGAATAACATGATGTTTTTCAATGGCAAAAATCAATGAATATTGTAAATGCACAAACAGTAATTTCTCCGCATTGCAAGGTGCAATTCTGAAATTTTTTGCTTTTTCCTGCTCCTCTTAGCATGATAAAGAAGATTCAAAGAGAGTGAGATGTCATCTCCTTTCATTCAGTCAGTAGCTTCAAACATTTCTGGTATATGAATAACATGATGTTTTTCAATGGCAAAAATCAATGAATATTGTAAATGCACAAACAGTAATTTCTCCGCATTGCAAGGTGTAATTCTGAAATTTTTTGCTTTTTCCTGCTCCTCTTTGCATGATAAAGAAGATTCAAAGAGAGTGAGATGCCAGCTCCTTTCATTCAGTCAGTAGCTTCAATCATTTCTGGACGTTTTTCAATGGCAAAAATCAATGAATATTGTAAATGCACAAACAGTAATTTCTCCGCATTGCAAGGTGCAATTCTGAAATTTTTTGCTTTTTCCTGCTCCTCTTAGCATGATAAAGAAGATTCAAAGAGAGTGAGATGCCAGCTCCTTTCATTCAGTCAGTATCTTCAATCATTTCTGGACGATTTTCAATGGCAAAAATCAATGAATATTGTAAATGCACAAACAGTAATTTCTCCGCATTGCAAGGTGCAATTCTGAAATTTTTTGCTTTTTCCTGCTCCTCTTAGCATGATAAAGAAGATTCAAAGAGAGTGAGATGTCAGCTCCTTTCATTCAGTCAGTAGCTTCAAATATTTCTGGTATATGAATAACATGATGTTTTTCAATGGCAAAAATCAATGAATATTGTAAATGCACAAACAGTAATTTCTCCGCATTGCAAGGTGTAATTCTGAAATTTTTTGCTTTTTCCTGCTCCTCTTTGCATGATAAAGAAGATTCAAAGAGAGTGAGATGCCAGCTCCTTTCATTCAGTCAGTAGCTTCAATCATTTCTGGACGTTTTTCAATGGCAAAAATCAATGAATATTGTAAATGCACAAACAGTAATTTCTCCGCATTGCAAGGTGCAATTCTGAAATTTTTTGCTTTTTCCTGCTCCTCTTAGCATGATAAAGAAGATTCAAAGAGAGTGAGATGCCAGCTCCTTTCATTCAGTCAGTAGCTTCAATCATTCCTGGTATATGAATAACATGATGTTTTTCAATGGCAAAAATCAATGAATATTGTAAATGCACAAACAGTAATTTCTCCGCATTGCAAGGTGCAATTGTGAAATTTTTTGCTTTTTCCTGCTCCTCTTAGCATGATAAAGAAGATTCAAAGAGAGTGAGATGCCAGCTCCTTTCATTCAGTCAGTAGCTTCAATCATTTCTGGACGTTTTTCAATGGCAAAAATCAATGAATATTGTAAATGCACAAACAGTAATTTCTCCGCATTGCAAGGTGCAATTCTGAAATTTTTTGCTTTTTCCTGCTCCTCTTAGCATGATAAAGAAGATTCAAAGAGAGTGAGATGCCAGCTCCTTTCATTCAGTCAGTAGCTTCAAACATTTCTGGTATATGAATAACATGATGTTTTTCAATGGCAAAAATCAATGAATATTGTAAATGCACAAACAGTAATTTCTCCGCATTGCAAGGTGCAATTCTGAAATTTTTTGCTTTTTCCTGCTCCTCTTAGCATGATAAAGAAGATTCAAAGAGAGTGAGATGCCAGCTCCTTTCATTCAGTCAGAAGCTTCAATCATTTCTGGACGTTTTTCAATGGCAAAAATCAATGAATATTGTAAATACACAAACAGTAATTTCTCCGCATTGCAAGGTGCAATTCTGAAATTTTTTGCTTTTTCCTGCTCCTCTTAGCATGATAAAGAAGATTCAAAGAGAGTGAGATGCCAGCTCCTTTCATTCAGTCAGTAGCTTCAATCATTCCTGGTATATGAATAACATGATGTTTTTCAATGGCAAAAATCAATGAATATTGTAAATGCACAAACAGTAATTTCTCCGCATTGCAAGGTGCAATTCTGAAATTTTTTGCTTTTTCCTGCTCCTCTTAGCATGATAAAGAAGATTCAAAGAGAGTGAGATGCCAGCTCCTTTCATTCAGTCAGTAGCTTCAAACATTTCTGGTATATGAATAACATGATGTTTTTCAATGGCAAAAATCAATGAATATTGTAAATGCACAAACAGTAATTTCTCCGCATTGCAAGGTGCAATTCTGAAATTTTTTGCTTTTTCCTGCTTCTCTTAGCATGATAAAGAAGATTCAAAGAGAGTGAGATGCCAGCTCCTTTCATTCAGTCAGAAGCTTCAATCATTTCTGGACGTTTTTCAATGGCAAAAATCAATGAATATTGTAAATACACAAACAGTAATTTCTCCGCATTGCAAGGTGCAATTCTGAAATTTTTTGCTTTTTCCTGCTCCTCTTAGCATGATAAAGAAGATTCAAAGAGAGTGAGATGCCAGCTCCTTTCATTCAGTCAGTAGCTTCAATCATTCCTGGTATATGAATAACATGATGTTTTTCAATGGCAAAAATCAATGAATATTGTAAATGCACAAACAGTAATTTCTCCGCATTGCAAGGTGCAATTCTGAAATTTTTTGCTTTTTCCTGCTCCTCTTAGCATGATAAAGAAGATTCAAAGAGAGTGACATGTCATCTCCTTTCATTCAGTCAGTAGCTTCAAACATTTCTGGTATATGAATAACATGATGTTTTTCAATGGCAAAAATCAATGAATATTGTAAATGCACAAACAGTAATTTCTCCGCATTGCAAGGTGCAATTCTGAAATTTTTTGCTTTTTCCTGCTCCTCTTAGCATGATAAAGAAGATTCAAAGAGAGTGAGATGCCAGCTCCTTTCATTCAGTCAGTAGCTTCAATCATTTCTGGACGTTTTTCAATGGCAAAAATCAATGAATATTGTAAATGCACAAACAGTAATTTCTCCGCATTGCAAGGTGCAATTCTGAAATTTTTTGCTTTTTCCTGCTCCTCTTAACATTATAAAGAAGATTCAAAGAGAGTGAGATGCCAGCTCCTTTCATTCAGTCAGTAGCTTCAATCATTTCTGGACGTTTTTCAATGGCAAAAATCAATGAATATTGTAAATGCACAAACAGTAATTTCTCCGCATTGCAAGGTGCAATTCTGAAATTTTTTGCTTTTTCCTGCTCCTCTTAGCATGATAAAGAAGATTCAAAGAGAGTGAGATGCCAGCTCCTTTCATTCAGTCAGTAGCTTCAATCATTCCTGGTATATGAATAACATGATGTTTTTCAATGGCAAAAATCAATGAATATTGTAAATGCACAAACAGTAATTTCTCCGCATTGCAAGGTGCAATTCTGAAATTTTTTGCTTTTTCCTGCTCCTCTTAGCATGATAAAGAAGATTCAAAGAGAGTGAGATGCCAGCTCCTTTCATTCAGTCAGTAGCTTCAATCATTTCTGGACGTTTTTCAATGGCAAAAATCAATGAATATTGTAAATGCACAAACAGTAATTTCTCCGCATTGCAAGGTGCAATTCTGAAATTTTTTGCTTTTTCCTGCTCCTCTTAGCATGATAAAGAAGATTCAAAGAGAGTGAGATGCCAGCTCCTTTCATTCAGTCAGTAGCTTCAAACATTTCTGGTATATGAATAACATGATGTTTTTCAATGGCAAAAATCAATGAATATTGTAAATGCACAAACAGTAATTTCTCCGCATTGCAAGGTGTAATTCTGAAATTTTTTGCTTTTTCCTGCTCCTCTTTGCATGATAAAGAAGATTCAAAGAGAGTGAGATGCCAGCTCCTTTCATTCAGTCAGTAGCTTCAATCATTTCTGGACGTTTTTCAATGGCAAAAATCAATGAATATTGTAAATGCACAAACAGTAATTTCTCCGCATTGCAAGGTGCAATTCTGAAATTTTTTGCTTTTTCCTGCTCCTCTTAGCATGATAAAGAAGATTCAAAGAGAGTGAGATGCCAGCTCCTTTCATTCAGTCAGTAGCTTCAATCATTCCTGGTATATGAATAACATGATGTTTTTCAATGGCAAAAATCAATGAATATTGTAAATGCACAAACAGTAATTTCTCCGCATTGCAAGGTGCAATTCTGAAATTTTTTGCTTTTTCCTGCTCCTCTTAGCATGATAAAGAAGATTCAAAGAGAGTGAGATGCCAGCTCCTTTCATTCAGTCAGTAGCTTCAATCATTTCTGGACGTTTTTCAATGGCAAAAATCAATGAATATTGTAAATGCACAAACAGTAATTTCTCCGCATTGCAAGGTGCAATTCTGAAATTTTTTGCTTTTTCCTGCTCCTCTTAGCATGATAAAGAAGATTCAAAGAGAGTGAGATGCCAGCTCCTTTCATTCAGTCAGTAGCTTCAAACATTTCTGGTATATGAATAACATGATGTTTTTCAATGGCAAAAATCAATGAATATTGTAAATGCACAAACAGTAATTTCTCCGCATTGCAAGGTGCAATTCTGAAATTTTTTGCTTTTTCCTGCTCCTCTTAGCATGATAAAGAAGATTCAAAGAGAGTGAGATGCCAGCTCCTTTCATTCAGTCAGAAGCTTCAATCATTTCTGGACGTTTTTCAATGGCAAAAATCAATGAATATTGTAAATACACAAACAGTAATTTCTCCGCATTGCAAGGTGCAATTCTGAAATTTTTTGCTTTTTCCTGCTCCTCTTAGCATGATAAAGAAGATTCAAAGAGAGTGAGATGCCAGCTCCTTTCATTCAGTCAGTAGCTTCAATCATTCCTGGTATATGAATAACATGATGTTTTTCAATGGCAAAAATCAATGAATATTGTAAATGCACAAACAGTAATTTCTCCGCATTGCAAGGTGCAATTCTGAAATTTTTTGCTTTTTCCTGCTCCTCTTAGCATGATAAAGAAGATTCAAAGAGAGTGAGATGCCAGCTCCTTTCATTCAGTCAGTAGCTTCAAACATTTCTGGTATATGAATAACATGATGTTTTTCAATGGCAAAAATCAATGAATATTGTAAATGCACAAACAGTAATTTCTCCGCATTGCAAGGTGCAATTCTGAAATTTTTTGCTTTTTCCTGCTCCTCTTAGCATGATAAAGAAGATTCAAAGAGAGTGAGATGCCAGCTCCTTTCATTCAGTCAGAAGCTTCAATCATTTCTGGACGTTTTTCAATGGCAAAAATCAATGAATATTGTAAATACACAAACAGTAATTTCTCCGCATTGCAAGGTGCAATTCTGAAATTTTTTGCTTTTTCCTGCTCCTCTTAGCATGATAAAGAAGATTCAAAGAGAGTGAGATGCCAGCTCCTTTCATTCAGTCAGTAGCTTCAATCATTCCTGGTATATGAATAACATGATGTTTTTCAATGGCAAAAATCAATGAATATTGTAAATGCACAAACAGTAATTTCTCCGCATTGCAAGGTGCAATTCTGAAATTTTTTGCTTTTTCCTGCTCCTCTTAGCATGATAAAGAAGATTCAAAGAGAGTGACATGTCATCTCCTTTCATTCAGTCAGTAGCTTCAAACATTTCTGGTATATGAATAACATGATGTTTTTCAATGGCAAAAATCAATGAATATTGTAAATGCACAAACAGTAATTTCTCCGCATTGCAAGGTGCAATTCTGAAATTTTTTGCTTTTTCCTGCTCCTCTTAGCATGATAAAGAAGATTCAAAGAGAGTGAGATGCCAGCTCCTTTCATTCAGTCAGTAGCTTCAATCATTTCTGGACGTTTTTCAATGGCAAAAATCAATGAATATTGTAAATGCACAAACAGTAATTTCTCCGCATTGCAAGGTGCAATTCTGAAATTTTTTGCTTTTTCCTGCTCCTCTTAACATTATAAAGAAGATTCAAAGAGAGTGAGATGCCAGCTCCTTTCATTCAGTCAGTAGCTTCAATCATTTCTGGACGTTTTTCAATGGCAAAAATCAATGAATATTGTAAATGCACAGACAGTAATTTCTCCGCATTGCAAGGTGCAATTCTGAAATTTTTTGCTTTTTCCTGCTCCTCTTAGCATGATAAAGAAGATTCAAAGAGAGTGAGATGCCAGCTCCTTTCATTCAGTCAGTAGCTTCAAACATTTCTGGTATATGAATAACATGATGTTTTTCAATGGCAAAAATCAATGAATATTGTAAATGCACAAACAGTAATTTCTCCGCATTGCAAGGTGCAATTCTGAAATTTTTTGCTTTTTCCTGCTCCTCTTAGCATGATAAAGAAGATTCAAAGAGAGTGAGATGCCAGCTCCTTTCATTCAGTCAGAAGCTTCAATCATTTCTGGACGTTTTTCAATGGCAAAAATCAATGAATATTGTAAATACACAAACAGTAATTTCTCCGCATTGCAAGGTGCAATTCTGAAATTTTTTGCTTTTTCCTGCTCCTCTTAGCATGATAAAGAAGATTCAAAGAGAGTGAGATGCCAGCTCCTTTCATTCAGTCAGTAGCTTCAATCATTCCTGGTATATGAATAACATGATGTTTTTCAATGGCAAAAATCAATGAATATTGTAAATGCACAAACAGTAATTTCTCCGCATTGCAAGGTGCAATTCTGAAATTTTTTGCTTTTTCCTGCTCCTCTTAGCATGATAAAGAAGATTCAAAGAGAGTGACATGTCATCTCCTTTCATTCAGTCAGTAGCTTCAAACATTTCTGGTATATGAATAACATGATGTTTTTCAATGGCAAAAATCAATGAATATTGTAAATGCACAAACAGTAATTTCTCCGCATTGCAAGGTGCAATTCTGAAATTTTTTGCTTTTTCCTGCTCCTCTTAGCATGATAAAGAAGATTCAAAGAGAGTGAGATGCCAGCTCCTTTCATTCAGTCAGTAGCTTCAATCATTTCTGGACGTTTTTCAATGGCAAAAATCAATGAATATTGTAAATGCACAAACAGTAATTTCTCCGCATTGCAAGGTGCAATTCTGAAATTTTTTGCTTTTTCCTGCTCCTCTTAACATTATAAAGAAGATTCAAAGAGAGTGAGATGCCAGCTCCTTTCATTCAAGTCAGTAGCTTCAATCATTTCTGGACGTTTTTCAATGGCAAAAATCAATGAATATTGTAAATGCACAGACAGTAATTTCTCCGCATTGCAAGGTGCAATTCTGAAATTTTTTGCTTTTTCCTGCTCCTCTTAGCATGATAAAGAAGATTCAAAGAGAGTGAGATGCCAGCTCCTTTCATTCAGTCAGTAGCTTCAAACATTTCTGGTATATGAATAACATGATGTTTTTCAATGGCAAAAATCAATGAATATTGTAAATGCACAAACAGTAATTTCTCCGCATTGCAAGGTGCAATTCTGAAATTTTTTGCTTTTTCCTGCTCCTCTTAGCATGATAAAGAAGATTCAAAGAGAGTGAGATGCCAGCTCCTTTCATTCAGTCAGTAGCTTCAATCATTTCTGGACGTTTTTCAATGGCAAAAATCAATGAATATTGTAAATGCACAAACAGTAATTTCTCCGCATTGCAAGGTGCAATTCTGAAATTTTTTGCTTTTTCCTGCTCCTCTTAACATTATAAAGAAGATTCAAAGAGAGTGAGATGCCAGCTCCTTTCATTCAGTCAGTAGCTTCAATCATTTCTGGACGTTTTTCAATGGCAAAAATCAATGAATATTGTAAATGCACAGACAGTAATTTCTCCGCATTGCAAGGTGCAATTCTGAAATTTTTTGCTTTTTCCTGCTCCTCTTAGCATGATAAAGAAGATTCAAAGAGAGTGAGATGCCAGCTCCTTTCATTCAGTCAGTAGCTTCAAACATTTCTGGTATATGAATAACATGATGTTTTTCAATGGCAAAAATCAATGAATATTGTAAATGCACAAACAGTAATTTCTCCGCATTGCAAGGTGCAATTCTGAAATTTTTTGCTTTTTCATGCTCCTCTTAGCATGATAAAGAATATTCAAAGAGAGTGAGATACCAGCTCCTTTCATTCAGTCAGTAGCTTCAATCATTTCTGGACGTTTTTCAATGGCAAAAATCAATGAATATTGTAAATGCACAGACAGTAATTTCTCCGCATTGCAAGGTGCAATTCTGAAATTTTTTGCTTTTTCCTGCTCCTCTTAGCATGATAAAGAAGATTCAAAGAGAGTGAGATGTCATCTCCTTTCATTCAGTCAGTAGCTTCAAACATTTCTGGTATATGAATAACATGATGTTTTTCAATGGCAAAAATCAATGAATATTGTAAATGCACAAACAGTAATTTCTCCGCATTGCAAGGTGTAATTCTGAAATTTTTTGCTTTTTCCTGCTCCTCTTTGCATGATAAAGAAGATTCAAAGAGAGTGAGATGCCAGCTCCTTTCATTCAGTCAGTAGCTTCAATCATTTCTGGACGTTTTTCAATGGCAAAAATCAATGAATATTGTAAATGCACAAACAGTAATTTCTCCGCATTGCAAGGTGCAATTCTGAAATTTTTTGCTTTTTCCTGCTCCTCTTAGCATGATAAAGAAGATTCAAAGAGAGTGAGATGCCAGCTCCTTTCATTCAGTCAGTATCTTCAATCATTTCTGGACGATTTTCAATGGCAAAAATCAATGAATATTGTAAATGCACAAACAGTAATTTCTCCGCATTGCAAGGTGCAATTCTGAAATTTTTTGCTTTTTCCTGCTCCTCTTAGCATGATAAAGAAGATTCAAAGAGAGTGAGATGTCAGCTCCTTTCATTCAGTCAGTAGCTTCAAATATTTCTGGTATATGAATAACATGATGTTTTTCAATGGCAAAAATCAATGAATATTGTAAATGCACAAACAGTAATTTCTCCGCATTGCAAGGTGTAATTCTGAAATTTTTTGCTTTTTCCTGCTCCTCTTTGCATGATAAAGAAGATTCAAAGAGAGTGAGATGCCAGCTCCTTTCATTCAGTCAGTAGCTTCAATCATTTCTGGACGTTTTTCAATGGCAAAAATCAATGAATATTGTAAATGCACAGACAGTAATTTCTCCGCATTGCAAGGTGCAATTCTGAAATTTTTTGCTTTTTCCTGCTCCTCTTAGCATGATAAAGAAGATTCAAAGAGAGTGAGATGTCATCTCCTTTCATTCAGTCAGTAGCTTCAAACATTTCTGGTATATGAATAACATGATGTTTTTCAATGGCAAAAATCAATGAATATTGTAAATGCACAAACAGTAATTTCTCCGCATTGCAAGGTGTAATTCTGAAATTTTTTGCTTTTTCCTGCTCCTCTTTGCATGATAAAGAAGATTCAAAGAGAGTGAGATGCCTGCTCCTTTCATTCAGTCAGTAGCTTCAATCATTTCTGGACGTTTTTCAATGGCAAAAATCAATGAATATTGTAAATGCACAAACAGTAATTTCTCCGCATTGCAAGGTGCAATTCTGAAATTTTTTGCTTTTTCCTGCTCCTCTTAGCATGATAAAGAAGATTCAAAGAGAGTGAGATGCCAGCTCCTTTCATTCAGTCAGTATCTTCAATCATTTCTGGACGATTTTCAATGGCAAAAATCAATGAATATTGTAAATGCACAAACAGTAATTTCTCCGCATTGCAAGGTGCAATTCTGAAATTTTTTGCTTTTTCCTGCTCCTCTTAGCATGATAAAGAAGATTCAAAGAGAGTGAGATGTCAGCTCCTTTCATTCAGTCAGTAGCTTCAAATATTTCTGGTATATGAATAACATGATGTTTTTCAATGGCAAAAATCAATGAATATTGTAAATGCACAAACAGTAATTTCTCCGCATTGCAAGGTGTAATTCTGAAAATTTTTGCTTTTTCCTGCTCCTCTTTGCATGATAAAGAAGATTCAAAGAGAGTGAGATGCCAGCTCCTTTCATTCAGTCAGTAGCTTCAATCATTTCTGGACGTTTTTCAATGGCAAAAATCAATGAATATTGTAAATGCACAAACAGTAATTTCTCCGCATTGCAAGGTGCAATTCTGAAATTTTTTGCTTTTTCCTGCTCCTCTTAGCATGATAAAGAAGATTCAAAGAGAGTGAGATGCCAGCTCCTTTCATTCAGTCAGAAGCTTCAATCATTTCTGGACGTTTTTCAATGGCAAAAATCAATGAATATTGTAAATACACAAACAGTAATTTCTCCGCATTGCAAGGTGCAATTCTGAAATTTTTTGCTTTTTCCTGCTCCTCTTAGCATGATAAAGAAGATTCAAAGAGAGTGAGATGCCAGCTCCTTTCATTCAGTCAGTAGCTTCAATCATTCCTGGTATATGAATAACATGATGTTTTTCAATGGCAAAAATCAATGAATATTGTAAATGCACAAACAGTAATTTCTCCGCATTGCAAGGTGCAATTCTGAAATTTTTTGCTTTTTCCTGCTCCTCTTAGCATGATAAAGAAGATTCAAAGAGAGTGAGATGCCAGCTCCTTTCATTCAGTCAGTAGCTTCAAACATTTCTGGTATATGAATAACATGATGTTTTTCAATGGCAAAAATCAATGAATATTGTAAATGCACAAACAGTAATTTCTCCGCATTGCAAGGTGCAATTCTGAAATTTTTTGCTTTTTCCTGCTCCTCTTAGCATGATAAAGAAGATTCAAAGAGAGTGAGATGCCAGCTCCTTTCATTCAGTCAGAAGCTTCAATCATTTCTGGACGTTTTTCAATGGCAAAAATCAATGAATATTGTAAATACACAAACAGTAATTTCTCCGCATTGCAAGGTGCAATTCTGAAATTTTTTGCTTTTTCCTGCTCCTCTTAGCATGATAAAGAAGATTCAAAGAGAGTGAGATGCCAGCTCCTTTCATTCAGTCAGTAGCTTCAATCATTCCTGGTATATGAATAACATGATGTTTTTCAATGGCAAAAATCAATGAATATTGTAAATGCACAAACAGTAATTTCTCCGCATTGCAAGGTGCAATTCTGAAATTTTTTGCTTTTTCCTGCTCCTCTTAGCATGATAAAGAAGATTCAAAGAGAGTGACATGTCATCTCCTTTCATTCAGTCAGTAGCTTCAAACATTTCTGGTATATGAATAACATGATGTTTTTCAATGGCAAAAATCAATGAATATTGTAAATGCACAAACAGTAATTTCTCCGCATTGCAAGGTGCAATTCTGAAATTTTTTGCTTTTTCCTGCTCCTCTTAGCATGATAAAGAAGATTCAAAGAGAGTGAGATGCCAGCTCCTTTCATTCAGTCAGTAGCTTCAATCATTTCTGGACGTTTTTCAATGGCAAAAATCAATGAATATTGTAAATGCACAAACAGTAATTTCTCCGCATTGCAAGGTGCAATTCTGAAATTTTTTGCTTTTTCCTGCTCCTCTTAACATTATAAAGAAGATTCAAAGAGAGTGAGATGCCAGCTCCTTTCATTCAGTCAGTAGCTTCAATCATTTCTGGACGTTTTTCAATGGCAAAAATCAATGAATATTGTAAATGCACAGACAGTAATTTCTCCGCATTGCAAGGTGCAATTCTGAAATTTTTTGCTTTTTCCTGCTCCTCTTAGCATGATAAAGAAGATTCAAAGAGAGTGAGATGCCAGCTCCTTTCATTCAGTCAGTAGCTTCAAACATTTCTGGTATATGAATAACATGATGTTTTTCAATGGCAAAAATCAATGAATATTGTAAATGCACAAACAGTAATTTCTCCGCATTGCAAGGTGCAATTCTGAAATTTTTTGCTTTTTCCTGCTCCTCTTAGCATGATAAAGAAGATTCAAAGAGAGTGAGATGCCAGCTCCTTTCATTCAGTCAGAAGCTTCAATCATTTCTGGACGTTTTTCAATGGCAAAAATCAATGAATATTGTAAATACACAAACAGTAATTTCTCCGCATTGCAAGGTGCAATTCTGAAATTTTTTGCTTTTTCCTGCTCCTCTTAGCATGATAAAGAAGATTCAAAGAGAGTGAGATGCCAGCTCCTTTCATTCAGTCAGTAGCTTCAATCATTCCTGGTATATGAATAACATGATGTTTTTCAATGGCAAAAATCAATGAATATTGTAAATGCACAAACAGTAATTTCTCCGCATTGCAAGGTGCAATTCTGAAATTTTTTGCTTTTTCCTGCTCCTCTTAGCATGATAAAGAAGATTCAAAGAGAGTGACATGTCATCTCCTTTCATTCAGTCAGTAGCTTCAAACATTTCTGGTATATGAATAACATGATGTTTTTCAATGGCAAAAATCAATGAATATTGTAAATGCACAAACAGTAATTTCTCCGCATTGCAAGGTGCAATTCTGAAATTTTTTGCTTT
Source organism: Phyllobates terribilis (assembly GCF_046119375.1). NCBI lineage: Eukaryota > Metazoa > Chordata > Amphibia > Anura > Dendrobatidae > Phyllobates > Phyllobates terribilis. Next base: position 351,404 of record NW_027363420.1, read on the forward strand.
TTCCTGCTCCTCTTAGCATGATAAAGAAGATTCAAAGAGAGTGAGATGCCAGCTCCTTTCATTCAGTCAGTAGCTTCAATCATTTCTGGACGTTTTTCAATGGCAAAAATCAATGAATATTGTAAATGCACAAACAGTAATTTCTCCGCATTGCAAGGTGCAATTCTGAAATTTTTTGCTTTTTCCTGCTCCTCTTAACATTATAAAGAAGATTCAAAGAGAGTGAGATGCCAGCTCCTTTCATTCAGTCAGTAGCTTCAATCATTTCTGGACGTTTTTCAATGGCAAAAATCAATGAATATTGTAAATGCACAGACAGTAATTTCTCCGCATTGCAAGGTGCAATTCTGAAATTTTTTGCTTTTTCCTGCTCCTCTTAGCATGATAAAGATTCAAAGAGAGTGAGATGCCAGCTCCTTTCATTCAGTCAGTAGCTTCAAACATTTCTGGTATATGAATAACATGATGTTTTTCAATGGCAAAAATCAATGAATATTGTAAATGCACAAACAGTAATTTCTCCGCATTGCAAGGTGCAATTCTGAAATTTTTTGCTTTTTCCTGCTCCTCTTAGCATGATAAAGAAGATTCAAAGAGAGTGAGATGCCAGCTCCTTTCATTCAGTCAGTAGCTTCAATCATTTCTGGACGTTTTTCAATGGCAAAAATCAATGAATATTGTAAATGCACAAACAGTAATTTCTCCGCATTGCAAGGTGCAATTCTGAAATTTTTTGCTTTTTCCTGCTCCTCTTAACATTATAAAGAAGATTCAAAGAGAGTGAGATGCCAGCTCCTTTCATTCAGTCAGTAGCTTCAATCATTTCTGGACGTTTTTCAATGGCAAAAATCAATGAATATTGTAAATGCACAGACAGTAATTTCTCCGCATTGCAAGGTGCAATTCTGAAATTTTTTGCTTTTTCCTGCTCCTCTTAGCATGATAAAGAAGATTCAAAGAGAGTGAGATGCCAGCTCCTTTCATTCAGTCAGTAGCTTCAAACATTTCTGGTATATGAATAACATGATGTTTTTCAATGGCAAAAATCAATGAATATTGTAAATGCACAAACAGTAATTTCTCCGCATTGCAAGGTGCAATTCTGAAATTTTTTGCTTTTTCATGCTCCTCTTAGCATGATAAAGAATATTCAAAGAGAGTGAGATACCAGCTCCTTTCATTCAGTCAGTAGCTTCAATCATTTCTGGACGTTTTTCAATGGCAAAAATCAATGAATATTGTAAATGCACAGACAGTAATTTCTCCGCATTGCAAGGTGCAATTCTGAAATTTTTTGCTTTTTCCTGCTCCTCTTAGCATGATAAAGAAGATTCAAAGAGAGTGAGATGTCATCTCCTTTCATTCAGTCAGTAGCTTCAAACATTTCTGGTATATGAATAACATGATGTTTTTCAATGGCAAAAATCAATGAATATTGTAAATGCACAAACAGTAATTTCTCCGCATTGCAAGGTGTAATTCTGAAATTTTTTGCTTTTTCCTGCTCCTCTTTGCATGATAAAGAAGATTCAAAGAGAGTGAGATGCCAGCTCCTTTCATTCAGTCAGTAGCTTCAATCATTTCTGGACGTTTTTCAATGGCAAAAATCAATGAATATTGTAAATGCACAAACAGTAATTTCTCCGCATTGCAAGGTGCAATTCTGAAATTTTTTGCTTTTTCCTGCTCCTCTTAGCATGATAAAGAAGATTCAAAGAGAGTGCGATGCCAGCTCCTTTCATTCAGTCAGTATCTTCAATCATTTCTGGACGATTTTCAATGGCAAAAATCAATGAATATTGTAAATGCACAAACAGTAATTTCTCCGCATTGCAAGGTGCAATTCTGAAATTTTTTGCTTTTTCCTGCTCCTCTTAGCATGATAAAGAAGATTCAAAGAGAGTGAGATGTCAGCTCCTTTCATTCAGTCAGTAGCTTCAAATATTTCTGGTATATGAATAACATGATGTTTTTCAATGGCAAAAATCAATGAATATTGTAAATGCACAAACAGTAATTTCTCCGCATTGCAAGGTGTAATTCTGAAATTTTTTGCTTTTTCCTGCTCCTCTTTGCATGATAAAGAAGATTCAAAGAGAGTGAGATGCCAGCTCCTTTCATTCAGTCAGTAGCTTCAATCATTTCTGGACGTTTTTCAATGGCAAAAATCAATGAATATTGTAAATGCACAAACAGTAATTTCTCCGCATTGCAAGGTGCAATTCTGAAATTTTTTGCTTTTTCCTGCTCCTCTTAGCATGATAAAGAAGATTCAAAGAGAGTGAGATGCCAGCTCCTTTCATTCAGTCAGTATCTTCAATCATTTCTGGACGATTTTCAATGGCAAAAATCAATGAATATTGTAAATGCACAAACAGTAATTTCTCCGCATTGCAAGGTGCAATTCTGAAATTTTTTGCTTTTTCCTGCTCCTCTTAGCATGATAAAGAAGATTCAATGAGAGTGAGATGCCAGCTCCTTTCATTCAGTCAGTAGCTTCAAACATTTCTGGTATATGAATAACATGATGTTTTTCAATGGCAAAAATCAATGAATATTGTAAATGCACAAACAGTAATTTCTCCGCATTGCAAGGTGCAATTCTGAAATTTTTTGCTTTTTCCTGCTCCTCTTAGCATGATAAAGAAGATTCAAAGAGAGTAAGATGCCAGCTCCTTTCATTCAGTCAGTAGCTTCAATCATTTCTGGACGTTTTTCAATGGCAAAAATCAATGAATATTGTAAATGCACAAACAGTAATTTCTCCGCATTGCAAGGTGCAATTCTGAAATTTTTTGCTTTTTCCTGCTCCTCTTAGCATGATAAAGAAGATTCAAAGAGAGTGAGATGCCAGCTCCTTTCATTCAGTCAGTAGCTTCAATCATTTCTGGACGTTTTTCAATGGCAAAAATCAATGAATATTGTAAATGCACAAACAGTAATTTCTCCGCATTGCAAGGTGCAATTCTGAAATTTTTTGCTTTTTCCTGCTCCTCTTAGCATGATAAAGAAGATTCAAAGAGAGTGAGATGCCAGCTCCTTTCATTCAGTCAGTAGCTTCAATCATTTCTGGACGTTTTTCAATGGCAAAAATCAATGAATATTGTAAATGCACAAACAGTAATTTCTCCGCATTGCAAGGTGCAATTCTGAAATTTTTTGCTTTTTCCTGCTCCTCTTAGCATGATAAAGAAGATTCAAAGAGAGTGAGATGCCAGCTCCTTTCATTCAGTCAGTAGCTTCAATCATTTCTGGACGTTTTTCAATGGCAAAAATCAATGAATATTGTAAATGCACAAACAGTAATTTCTCCGCATTGCAAGGTGCAATTCTGAAATTTTTTGCTTTTTCCTGCTCCTCTTAGCATGATAAAGAAGATTCAAAGAGAGTGAGATGCCAGCTCCTTTCATTCAGTCAGTAGCTTCAAACATTTCTGGTATATGAATAACATGATGTTTTTCAATGGCAAAAATCAATGAATATTGTAAATGCACAAACAGTAATTTCTCCGCATTGCAAGGTGCAATTCTGAAATTTTTTGCTTTTTCCTGCTCCTCTAAGCATGATAAAGAAGATTCAAAGAGAGTGAGATGCCAGCTCCTTTCATTCAGTCAGAAGCTTCAATCATTTCTGGACGTTTTTCAATGGCAAAAATCAATGAATATTGTAAATACACAAACAGTAATTTCTCCGCATTGCAAGGTGCAATTCTGAAATTTTTTGCTTTTTCCTGCTCCTCTTAGCATGATAAAGAAGATTCAAAGAGAGTGAGATGCCAGCTCCTTTCATTCAGTCAGTAGCTTCAATCATTCCTGGTATATGAATAACATGATGTTTTTCAATGGCAAAAATCAATGAATATTGTAAATGCACAAACAGTAATTTCTCCGCATTGCAAGGTGCAATTCTGAAATTTTTTGCTTTTTCCTGCTCCTCTTAGCATGATAAAGAAGATTCAAAGAGAGTGAGATGTCAGCTCCTTTCATTCAGTCAGTAGCTTCAATCATTTCTGGACGTTTTTCAATGGCAAAAATCAATGAATATTGTAAATGCACAAACAGTAATTTCTCCGCATTGCAAGGTGCAATTCTGAAATTTTTTGCTTTTTCCTGCTCCTCTTAGCATGATAAAGAAGATTCAAAGAGAGTGAGATGCCAGCTCCTTTCATTCAGTCAGTAGCTTCAATCATTTCTGGACGTTTTTCAATGGCAAAAATCAATGAATATTGTAAATGCACAAACAGTAATTTCTCCGCATTGCAAGGTGCAATTCTGAAATTTTTTGCTTTTTCCTGCTCCTCTTAGCATGATAAAGAAGATTCAAAGAGAGTGAGATGCCAGCTCCTTTCATTCAGTCAGTAGCTTCAAACATTTCTGGTATATGAATAACATGATGTTTTTCAATGGCAAAAATCAATGAATATTGTAAATGCACAAACAGTAATTTCTCCGCATTGCAAGGTGCAATTCTGAAATTTTTTGCTTTTTCCTGCTCCTCTTAGCATGATAAAGAAGATTCAAAGAGAGTGAGATGCCAGCTCCTTTCATTCAGTCAGAAGCTTCAATCATTTCTGGACGTTTTTCAATGGCAAAAATCAATGAATATTGTAAATACACAAACAGTAATTTCTCCGCATTGCAAGGTGCAATTCTGAAATTTTTTGCTTTTTCCTGCTCCTCTTAGCATGATAAAGAAGATTCAAAGAGAGTGAGATGCCAGCTCCTTTCATTCAGTCAGTAGCTTCAATCATTCCTGGTATATGAATAACATGATGTTTTTCAATGGCAAAAATCAATGAATATTGTAAATGCACAAACAGTAATTTCTCCGCATTGCAAGGTGCAATTCTGAAATTTTTTGCTTTTTCCTGCTCCTCTTAGCATGATAAAGAAGATTCAAAGAGAGTGACATGTCATCTCCTTTCATTCAGTCAGTAGCTTCAAACATTTCTGGTATATGAATAACATGATGTTTTTCAATGGCAAAAATCAATGAATATTGTAAATGCACAAACAGTAATTTCTCCGCATTGCAAGGTGCAATTCTGAAATTTTTTGCTTTTTCCTGCTCCTCTTAGCATGATAAAGAAGATTCAAAGAGAGTGAGATGCCAGCTCCTTTCATTCAGTCAGTAGCTTCAATCATTTCTGGACGTTTTTCAATGGCAAAAATCAATGAATATTGTAAATGCACAAACAGTAATTTCTCCGCATTGCAAGGTGCAATTCTGAAATTTTTTGCTTTTTCCTGCTCATCTTAACATTATAAAGAAGATTCAAAGAGAGTGAGATGCCAGCTCCTTTCATTCAGTCAGTAGCTTCAATCATTTCTGGACGTTTTTCAATGGCAAAAATCAATGAATATTGTAAATGCACAGACAGTAATTTCTCCGCATTGCAAGGTGCAATTCTGAAATTTTTTGCTTTTTCCTGCTCCTCTTAGCATGATAAAGAAGATTCAAAGAGAGTGAGATGCCAGCTCCTTTCATTCAGTCAGTAGCTTCAAACATTTCTGGTATATGAATAACATGATGTTTTTCAATGGCAAAAATCAATGAATATTGTAAATGCACAAACAGTAATTCTCCGCATTGCAAGGTGCAATTCTGAAATTTTTTGCTTTTTCATGCTCCTCTTAGCATGATAAAGAAGATTCAAAGAGAGTGAGATACCAGCTCCTTTCATTCAGTCAGTAGCTTCAATCATTTCTGGACGTTTTTCAATGGCAAAAATCAATGAATATTGTAAATGCACAGACAGTAATTTCTCCGCATTGCAAGGTGCAATTCTGAAATTTTTTGCTTTTTCCTGCTCCTCTTAGCATGATAAAGAAGATTCAAAGAGAGTGAGATGTCAGCTCCTTTCATTCAGTCAGTAGCTTCAAACATTTCTGGTATATGAATAACATGATGTTTTTCAATGGCAAAAATCAATGAATATTGTAAATGCACAAACAGTAATTTCTCCGCATTGCAAGGTGCAATTCTGAAATTTTTTGCTTTTTCCTGCTCCTCTTTGCATGATAAAGAAGATTCAAAGAGAGTGAGATGCCAGCTCCTTTCATTCAGTCAGTAGCTTCAATCATTTCTGGACGTTTTTCAATGGCAAAAATCAATGAATATTGTAAATGCACAAACAGTAATTTCTCCGCATTGCAAGGTGCAATTCTGAAATTTTTTGCTTTTTCCTGCTCCTCTTAACATTATAAAGAAGATTCAAAGAGAGTGAGATGCCAGCTCCTTTCATTCAGTCAGTAGCTTCAATCATTTCTGGATGTTTTTCAATGGCAAAAATCAATGAATATTGTAAATGCACAGACAGTAATTTCTCCGCATTGCAAGGTGCAATTCTGAAATTTTTTGCTTTTTCCTGCTCCTCTTAGCATGATAAAGAAGATTCAAAGAGAGTGAGATGCCAGCTCCTTTCATTCAGTCAGAAGCTTCAAACATTTCTGGTATATGAATAACATGATGTTTTTCAATGGCAAAAATCAATGAATATTGTAAATGCACAAACAGTAATTTCTCCGCATTGCAAGGTGCAATTCTGAAATTTTTTGCTTTTTCATGCTCCTCTTAGCATGAAAAAGAATATTCAAAGAGAGTGAGATACCAGCTCCTTTCATTCAGTCAGTAGCTTCAATCATTTCTGGACGTTTTTCAATGGCAAAAATCAATGAATATTGTAAATGCACAGACAGTAATTTCTCCGCATTGCAAGGTGCAATTCTGAAATTTTTTGCTTTTTCCTGCTCCTCTTAGCATGATAAAGAAGATTCAAAGAGAGTGAGATGTCATCTCCTTTCATTCAGTCAGTAGCTTCAAACATTAATGGTATATGAATAACATGATGTTTTTCAATGGCAAAAATCAATGAATATTGTAAATGCACAAACAGTAATTTCTCCGCATTGCAAGGTGTAATTCTGAAATTTTTTGCTTTTTCCTGCTCCTCTTTGCATGATAAAGAAGATTCAAAGAGAGTGAGATGCCAGCTCCTTTCATTCAGTCAGTAGCTTCAATCATTTCTGGACGTTTTTCAATGGCAAAAATCAATGAATATTGTAAATGCACAAACAGTAATTTCTCCGCATTGCAAGGTGCAATTCTGAAATTTTTTGCTTTTTCCTGCTCCTCTTAGCATGATAAAGAAGATTCAAAGAGAGTGAGATGCCAGCTCCTTTCATTCAGTCAGTATCTTCAATCATTTCTGGACGATTTTCAATGGCAAAAATCAATGAATATTGTAAATGCACAAACAGTAATTTCTCCGCATTGCAAGGTGCAATTCTGAAATTTTTTGCTTTTTCCTGCTCCTCTTAGCATGATAAAGAAGATTCAAAGAGAGTGAGATGTCAGCTCCTTTCATTCAGTCAGTAGCTTCAAATATTTCTGGTATATGAATAACATGATGTTTTTCAATGGCAAAAATCAATGAATATTGTAAATGCACAAACAGTAATTTCTCCGCATTGCAAGGTGTAATTCTGAAATTTTTTGCTTTTTCCTGCTCCTCTTTGCATGATAAAGAAGATTCAAAGAGAGTGAGATGCCAGCTCCTTTCATTCAGTCAGTAGCTTCAATCATTTCTGGACGTTTTTCAATGGCAAAAATCAATGAATATTGTAAATGCACAAACAGTAATTTCTCCGCATTGCAAGGTGCAATTCTGAAATTTTTTGCTTTTTCCTGCTCCTCTTAGCATGATAAAGAAGATTCAAAGAGAGTGAGATGCCAGCTCCTTTCATTCAGTCAGTATCTTCAATCATTTCTGGACGATTTTCAATGGCAAAAATCAATGAATATTGTAAATGCACAAACAGTAATTTCTCCGCATTGCAAGGTGCAATTCTGAAATTTTTTGCTTTTTCCTGCTCCTCTTAGCATGATAAAGAAGATTCAATGAGAGTGAGATGCCAGCTCCTTTCATTCAGTCAGTAGCTTCAAACATTTCTGGTATATGAATAACATGATGTTTTTCAATGGCAAAAATCAATGAATATTGTAAATGCACAAACAGTAATTTCTCCGCATTGGAAGGTGCAATTCTGAAATTTTTTGCTTTTTCCTGCTCCTCTTAGCATGATAAAGAAGATTCAAAGAGAGTGAGATGCCAGCTCCTTTCATTCAGTCAGTAGCTTCAATCATTTCTGGACGTTTTTCAATGGCAAAAATCAATGAATATTAAAAATGCACAAACAGTAATTTCTCCGCATTGCAAGGTGCAATTCTGAAATTTTTTGCTTTTTCCTGCTCCTCTTAGCATGATAAAGAAGATTCAAAGAGAGTGAGATGCCAGCTCCTTTCATTCAGTCAGTAGCTTCAATCATTTCTGGACGTTTTTCAATGGCAAAAATCAATGAATATTGTAAATGCACAAACAGTAATTTCTCCGCATTGCAAGGTGCAATTCTGAAATTTTTTGCTTTTCCTGCTCCTCTTAGCATGATAAAGAAGATTCAAAGAGAGTGAGATGCCAGCTCCTTTCATTCAGTCAGTAGCTTCAAACATTTCTGGTATATGAATAACATGATGTTTTTCAATGGCAAAAATCAATGAATATTGTAAATGCACAAACAGTAATTTCTCCGCATTGCAAGGTGCAATTCTGAAATTTTTTGCTTTTTCATGCTCCTCTTAGCATGATAAAGAAGATTCAAAGAGAGTGAGATACCAGCTCCTTTCATTCAGTCAGTAGCTTCAATCATTTCTGGACGTTTTTCAATGGCAAAAATCAATGAATATTGTAAATGCACAGACAGTAATTTCTCCGCATTGCAAGGTGCAATTCTGAAATTTTTTGCTTTTTCCTGCTCCTCTTAGCATGATAAAGAAGATTCAAAGAGAGTGAGATGTCAGCTCCTTTCATTCAGTCAGTAGCTTCAAACATTTCTGGTATATGAATAACATGATGTTTTTCAATGGCAAAAATCAATGAATATTGTAAATGCACAAACAGTAATTTCTCCGCATTGCAAGGTGCAATTCTGAAATTTTTTGCTTTTTCCTGCTCCTCTTAGCATGATAAAGAAGATTCAAAGAGAGTGAGATGCCAGCTCCTTTCATTCAGTCAGTAGCTTCAATCATTTCTGGACGTTTTTCAATGGCAAAAATCAATGAATATTGTAAATGCACAAACAGTAATTTCTCCGCATTGCAAGGTGCAATTCTGAAATTTTTTGCTTTTTCCTGCTCCTCTTAACATTATAAAGAAGATTCAAAGAGAGTGAGATGCCAGCTCCTTTCATTCAGTCAGTAGCTTCAATCATTTCTGGACGTTTTTCAATGGCAAAAATCAATGAATATTGTAAATGCACAGACAGTAATTTCTCCGCATTGCAAGGTGCAATTCTGAAATTTTTTGCTTTTTCCTGCTCCTCTTAGCATGATAAAGAAGATTCAAAGAGAGTGAGATGCCAGCTCCTTTCATTCAGTCAGTAGCTTCAAACATTTCTGGTATATGAATAACATGATGTTTTTCAATGGCAAAAATCAATGAATATTGTAAATGCACAAACAGTAATTTCTCCGCATTGCAAGGTGCAATTCTGAAATTTTTTGCTTTTTCATGCTCCTCTTAGCATGATAAAGAAGATTCAAAGAGAGTGAGATACCAGCTCCTTTCATTCAGTCATTAGCTTCAATCATTTCTGGACGTTTTTCAATGGCAAAAATCAATGAATATTGTAAATGCACAGACAGTAATTTCTCCGCATTGCAAGGTGCAATTCTGAAATTTTTTGCTTTTTCCTGCTCCTCTTAGCATGATAAAGAAGATTCAAAGAGAGTGAGATGTCAGCTCCTTTCATTCAGTCAGTAGCTTCAAATATTTCTGGTATATGAATAACATGATGTTTTTCAATGGCAAAAATCAATGAATATTGTAAATGCACAAACAGTAATTTCTCCGCATTGCAAGGTGTAATTCTGAAATTTTTTGCTTTTTCCTGCTCCTCTTTGCATGATAAAGAAGATTCAAAGAGAGTGAGATGCCAGCTCCTTTCATTCAGTCAGTAGCTTCAATCATTTCTGGACGTTTTTCAATGGCAAAAATCAATGAATATTGTAAATGCACAAACAGTAATTTCTCCGCATTGCAAGGTGCAATTCTGAAATTTTTTGCTTTTTCCTGCTCCTCTTAGCATGATAAAGAAGATTCAAAGAGAGTGAGATGCCAGCTCCTTTCATTCAGTCAGTATCTTCAATCATTTCTGGACGATTTTCAATGGCAAAAATCAATGAATATTGTAAATGCACAAACAGTAATTTCTCCGCATTGCAAGGTGCAATTCTGAAATTTTTTGCTTTTTCCTGCTCCTCTTAGCATGATAAAGAAGATTCAATGAGAGTGAGATGCCAGCTCCTTTCATTCAGTCAGTAGCTTCAAACATTTCTGGTATATGAATAACATGATGTTTTTCAATGGCAAAAATCAATGAATATTGTAAATGCACAAACAGTAATTTCTCCGCATTGGAAGGTGCAATTCTGAAATTTTTTGCTTTTTCCTGCTCCTCTTAGCATGATAAAGAAGATTCAAAGAGAGTGAGATGCCAGCTCCTTTCATTCAGTCAGTAGCTTCAATCATTTCTGGACGTTTTTCAATGGCAAAAATCAATGAATATTAAAAATGCACAAACAGTAATTTCTCCGCATTGCAAGGTGCAATTCTGAAATTTTTTGCTTTTTCCTGCTCCTCTTAGCATGATAAAGAAGATTCAAAGAGAGTGAGATGCCAGCTCCTTTCATTCAGTCAGTAGCTTCAATCATTTCTGGACGTTTTTCAATGGCAAAAATCAATGAATATTGTAAATGCACAAACAGTAATTTCTCCGCATTGCAAGGTGCAATTCTGAAATTTTTTGCTTTTCCTGCTCCTCTTAGCATGATAAAGAAGATTCAAAGAGAGTGAGATGCCAGCTCCTTTCATTCAGTCAGTAGCTTCAAACATTTCTGGTATATGAATAACATGATGTTTTTCAATGGCAAAAATCAATGAATATTGTAAATGCACAAACAGTAATTTCTCCGCATTGCAAGGTGCAATTCTGAAATTTTTTGCTTTTTCATGCTCCTCTTAGCATGATAAAGAAGATTCAAAGAGAGTGAGATACCAGCTCCTTTCATTCAGTCAGTAGCTTCAATCATTTCTGGACGTTTTTCAATGGCAAAAATCAATGAATATTGTAAATGCACAGACAGTAATTTCTCCGCATTGCAAGGTGCAATTCTGAAATTTTTTGCTTTTTCCTGCTCCTCTTAGCATGATAAAGAAGATTCAAAGAGAGTGAGATGTCAGCTCCTTTCATTCAGTCAGTAGCTTCAAACATTTCTGGTATATGAATAACATGATGTTTTTCAATGGCAAAAATCAATGAATATTGTAAATGCACAAACAGTAATTTCTCCGCATTGCAAGGTGCAATTCTGAAATTTTTTGCTTTTTCCTGCTCCTCTTAGCATGATAAAGAAGATTCAAAGAGAGTAAGATGCCAGCTCCTTTCATTCAGTCAGTAGCTTCAATCATTTCTGGACGTTTTTCAATGGCAAAAATCAATGAATATTGTAAATGCACAAACAGTAATTTCTCCGCATTGCAAGGTGCAATTCTGAAATTTTTTGCTTTTTCCTGCTCCTCTTAGCATGATAAAGAAGATTCAAAGAGAGTGAGATGCCAGCTCCTTTCATTCAGTCAGTAGCTTCAATCATTTCTGGACGTTTTTCAATGGCAAAAATCAATGAATATTGTAAATGCACAAACAGTAATTTCTCCGCATTGCAAGGTGCAATTCTGAAATTTTTTGCTTTTTCCTGCTCCTCTTAGCATGATAAAGAAGATTCAAAGAGAGTGAGATGTCCGCTCCTTTCATTCAGTCAGTAGCTTCAAATATTTCTGGTATATGAATAACATGATGTTTTTCAATGGCAAAAATCAATGAATATTGTAAATGCACAAACAGTAATTTCTCCGCATTGCAAGGTGTAATTCTGAAATTTTTTGCTTTTTCCTGCTCCTCTTTGCATGATAAAGAAGATTCAAAGAGAGTGAGATGCCAGCTCCTTTCATTCAGTCAGTAGCTTCAATCATTTCTGGACGTTTTTCAATGGCAAAAATCAATGAATATTGTAAATGCACAAACAGTAATTTCTCCGCATTGCAAGGTGCAATTCTGAAATTTTTTGCTTTTTCCTGCTCCTCTTAGCATGATAAAGAAGATTCAAAGAGAGTGAGATGCCAGCTCCTTTCATTCAGTCAGTATCTTCAATCATTTCTGGACGATTTTCAATGGCAAAAATCAATGAATATTGTAAATGCACAAACAGTAATTTCTCCGCATTGCAAGGTGCAATTCTGAAATTTTTTGCTTTTTCCTGCTCCTCTTAGCATGATAAAGAAGATTCAATGAGAGTGAGATGCCAGCTCCTTTCATTCAGTCAGTAGCTTCAAACATTTCTGGTATATGAATAACATGATGTTTTTCAATGGCAAAAATCAATGAATATTGTAAATGCACAAACAGTAATTTCTCCGCATTGGAAGGTGCAATTCTGAAATTTTTTGCTTTTTCCTGCTCCTCTTAGCATGATAAAGAAGATTCAAAGAGAGTGAGATGCCAGCTCCTTTCATTCAGTCAGTAGCTTCAATCATTTCTGGACGTTTTTCAATGGCAAAAATCAATGAATATTGTAAATGCACAAACAGTAATTTCTCCGCATTGCAAGGTGCAATTCTGAAATTTTTTGCTTTTTCCTGCTCCTCTTAGCATGATAAAGAAGATTCAAAGAGAGTGAGATGCCAGCTCCTTTCATTCAGTCAGTAGCTTCAATCATTTCTGGACGTTTTTCAATGGCAAAAATCAATGAATATTGTAAATGCACAAACAGTAATTTCTCCGCATTGCAAGGTGCAATTCTGAAATTTTTTGCTTTTTCCTGCTCCTCTTAGCATGATAAAGAAGATTCAAAGAGAGTGAGATGCCAGCTCCTTTCATTCAGTCAGTAGCTTCAAACATTTCTGGTATATGAATAACATGATGTTTTTCAATGGCAAAAATCAATGAATATTGTAAATGCACAAACAGTAATTTCTCCGCATTGCAAGGTGCAATTCTGAAATTTTTTGCTTTTTCCTGCTCCTCTTAGCATGATAAAGAAGATTCAAAGAGAGTGAGATGCCAGCTCCTTTCATTCAGTCAGAAGCTTCAATCATTTCTGGACGTTTTTCAATGGCAAAAATCAATGAATATTGTAAATACACAAACAGTAATTTCTCCGCATTGCAAGGTGCAATTCTGAAATTTTTTGCTTTTTCCTGCTCCTCTTAGCATGATAAAGAAGATTCAAAGAGAATGAGATGCCAGCTCCTTTCATTCAGTCAGTAGCTTCAATCATTCCTGGTATATGAATAACATGATGTTTTTCAATGGCAAAAATCAATGACTATTGTAAATGCACAAACAGTAATTTCTCCGCATTGCAAGGTGCAATTCTGAAATTTTTTGCTTTTTCCTGCTCCTCTTAGCATGATAAAGAAGATTCAAAGAGAGTGACATGTCATCTCCTTTCATTCAGTCAGTAGCTTCAAACATTTCTGGTATATGAATAACATGATGTTTTTCAATGGCAAAAATCAATGAATATTGTAAATGCAAAAACAGTAATTTCTCCGCATTGCAAGGTGCAATTCTGAAATTTTTTGCTTTTTCCTGCTCCTCTTAGCATGATAAAGAAGATTCAAAGAGAGTGAGATGCCAGCTCCTTTCATTCAGTCAGTAGCTTCAATCATTTCTGGACGTTTTTCAATGGCAAAAATCAATGAATATTGTAAATGCACAAACAGTAATTTCTCCGCATTGCAAGGTGCAATTCTGAAATTTTTTGCTTTTTCCTGCTCCTCTTAACATTATAAAGAAGATTCAAAGAGAGTGAGATGCCAGCTCCTTTCATTCAGTCAGTAGCTTCAATCATTTCTGGACGTTTTTCAATGGCAAAAATCAATGAATATTGTAAATGCACAGACAGTAATTTCTCCGCATTGCAAGGTGCAATTCTGAAATTTTTTGCTTTTTCCTGCTCCTCTTAGCATGATAAAGAAGATTCAAAGAGAGTGAGATGCCAGCTCCTTTCATTCAGTCAGTAGCTTCAAACATTTCTGGTATATGAATAACATGATGTTTTTCAATGGCAAAAATCAATGAATATTGTAAATGCACAAACAGTAATTCTCCGCATTGCAAGGTGCAATTCTGAAATTTTTTGCTTTTTCATGCTCCTCTTAGCATGATAAAGAAGATTCAAAGAGAGTGAGATGCCAGCTCCTTTCATTCAGTCAGTAGCTTCAATCATTTCTGGACGTTTTTCAATGGCAAAAATCAATGAATATTGTAAATGCACAAACAGTAATTTCTCCGCATTGCAAGGTGCAATTCTGAAATTTTTTGCTTTTTCCTGCTCCTCTTAACATTATAAAGAAGATTCAAAGAGAGTGAGATGCCAGCTCTTTTCATTCAGTCAGTAGCTTCAATCATTTCTGGACGTTTTTCAATGGCAAAAATCAATGAATATTGTAAATGCACAGACAGTAATTTCTCCGCATTGCAAGGTGCAATTCTGAAATTTTTTGCTTTTTCCTGCTCCTCTTAGCATGATAAAGAAGATTCAAAGAGAGTGAGATGCCAGCTCCTTTCATTCAGTCAGTAGCTTCAAACATTTCTGGTATATGAATAACATGATGTTTTTCAATGGCAAAAATCAATGAATATTGTAAATGCACAAACAGTAATTTCTCCGCATTGCAAGGTGCAATTCTGAAATTTTTTGCTTTTTCATGCTCCTCTTAGCATGATAAAGAATATTCAAAGAGAGTGAGATACCAGCTCCTTTCATTCAGTCAGTAGCTTCAATCATTTCTGGACGTTTTTCAATGGCAAAAATCAATGAATATTGTAAATGCACAGACAGTAATTTCTCCGCATTGCAAGGTGCAATTCTGAAATTTTTTGCTTTTTCCTGCTCCTCTTAGCATGATAAAGAAGATTCAAAGAGAGTGAGATGTCATCTCCTTTCATTCAGTCAGTAGCTTCAAACATTTCTGGTATATGAATAACATGATGTTTTTCAATGGCAAAAATCAATGAATATTGTAAATGCACAAACAGTAATTTCTCCGCATTGCAAGGTGTAATTCTGAAATTTTTTGCTTTTTCCTGCTCCTCTTTGCATGATAAAGAAGATTCAAAGAGAGTGAGATGCCAGCTCCTTTCATTCAGTCAGTAGCTTCAATCATTTCTGGACGTTTTTCAATGGCAAAAATCAATGAATATTGTAAATGCACAAACAGTAATTTCTCCGCATTGCAAGGTGCAATTCTGAAATTTTTTGCTTTTTCCTGCTCCTCTTAGCATGATAAAGAAGATTCAAAGAGAGTGAGATGCCAGCTCCTTTCATTCAGTCAGTATCTTCAATCATTTCTGGACGATTTTCAATGGCAAAAATCAATGAATATTGTAAATGCACAAACAGTAATTTCTCCGCATTGCAAGGTGCAATTCTGAAATTTTTTGCTTTTTCCTGCTCCTCTTAGCATGATAAAGAAGATTCAAAGAGAGTGAGATGCCAGCTCCTTTCATTCAGTCAGTAGCTTCAAACATTTCTGGTATATGAATAACATGATGCTTTTCAATGGCAAAAATCAATGAATATTGTAAATGCACAAACAGTAATTTCTCCGCATTGCAAGGTGCAATTCTGAAATTTTTTGCTTTTTCATGCTCCTCTTAGCATGATAAAGAAGATTCAAAGAGAGTGAGATACCAGCTCCTTTCATTCAGTCAGTAGCTTCAATCATTTCTGGACGTTTTTCAATGGCAAAAATCAATGAATATTGTAAATGCACAGACAGTAATTTCTCCGCATTGCAAGGTGCAATTCTGAAATTTTTTGCTTTTTCCTGCTCCTCTTAGCATGATAAAGAAGATTCAAAGAGAGTGAGATGTCAGCTCCTTTCATTCAGTCAGTAGCTTCAAACATTTCTGGTATATGAATAACATGATGTTTTTCAATGGCAAAAATCAATGAATATTGTAAATGCACAAACAGTAATTTCTCCGCATTGCAAGGTGCAATTCTGAAATTTTTTGCTTTTTCCTGCTCCTCTTTGCATGATAAAGAAGATTCAAAGAGAGTGAGATGCCAGCTCCTTTCATTCAGTCAGTAGCTTCAATCATTTCTGGACGTTTTTCAATGGCAAAAATCAATGAATATTGTAAATGCACAAACAGTAATTTCTCCGCATTGCAAGGTGTAATTCTGAAATTTTTTGCTTTTTCCTGCTCCTCTTTGCATGATAAAGAAGATTCAAAGAGAGTGAGATGCCAGCTCCTTTCATTCAGTCAGTAGCTTCAATCATTTCTGGACGTTTTTCAATGGCAAAAATCAATGAATATTGTAAATGCACAAACAGTAATTTCTCCGCATTGCAAGGTGCAATTCTGAAATTTTTTGCTTTTTCCTGCTCCTCTTAGCATGATAAAGAAGATTCAAAGAGAGTGAGATGCCAGCTCCTTTCATTCAGTCAGTATCTTCAATCATTTCTGGACGATTTTCAATGGCAAAAATCAATGAATATTGTAAATGCACAAACAGTAATTTCTCCGCATTGCAAGGTGCAATTCTGAAATTTTTTGCTTTTTCCTGCTCCTCTTAGCATGATAAAGAAGATTCAAAGAGAGTGAGATGCCAGCTCCTTTCATTCAGTCAGTAGCTTCAATCATTTCTGGACGTTTTTCAATGGCAAAAATCAATGAATATTGTAAATGCACAGACAGTAATTTCTCCGCATTGCAAGGTGCAATTCTGAAATTTTTTGCTTTTTCCTGCTCCTCTTAGCATGATAAAGAAGATTCAAAGAGAGTGAGATGTCAGCTCCTTTCATTCAGTCAGTAGCTTCAAACATTTCTGGTATATGAATAACATGATGTTTTTCAATGGCAAAAATCAATGAATATTGTAAATGCACAAACAGTAATTTCTCCGCATTGCAAGGTGCAATTCTGAAATTTTTTGCTTTTTCCTGCTCCTCTTTGCATGATAAAGAAGATTCAAAGAGAGTGAGATGCCAGCTCCTTTCATTCAGTCAGTAGCTTCAATCATTTCTGGACGTTTTTCAATGGCAAAAATCAATGAATATTGTAAATGCACAAACAGTAATTTCTCCGCATTGCAAGGTGCAATTCTGAAATTTTTTGCTTTTTCCTGCTCCTCTTAACATTATAAAGAAGATTCAAAGAGAGTGAGATGCCAGCTCCTTTCATTCAGTCAGTAGCTTCAATCATTTCTGGACGTTTTTCAATGGCAAAAATCAATGAATATTGTAAATGCACAGACAGTAATTTCTCCGCATTGCAAGGTGCAATTCTGAAATTTTTTGCTTTTTCCTGCTCCTCTTAGCATGATAAAGAAGATTCAAAGAGAGAGAGATGCCAGCTCCTTTCATTCAGTCAGTAGCTTCAAACATTTCTGGTATATGAATAACATGATGTTTTTCAATGGCAAAAATCAATGAATATTGTAAATGCACAAACAGTAATTTCTCCGCATTGCAAGGTGCAATTCTGAAATTTTTTGCTTTTTCATGCTCCTCTTAGCATGATAAAGAAGATTCAAAGAGAGTGAGATACCAGCTCCTTTCATTCAGTCAGTAGCTTCAATCATTTCTGGACGTTTTTCAATGGCAAAAATCAATGAATATTGTAAATGCACAGACAGTAATTTCTCCGCATTGCAAGGTGCAATTCTGAAATTTTTTGCTTTTTCCTGCTCCTCTTAGCATGATAAAGAAGATTCAAAGAGAGTGAGATGCCAGCTCCTTTCATTCAGTCAGTATCTTCAATCATTTCTGGACGATTTTCAATGGCAAAAATCAATGAATATTGTAAATGCACAAACAGTAATTTCTCCGCATTGCAAGGTGCAATTCTGAAATTTTTTGCTTTTTCCTGCTCCTCTTAGCATGATAAAGAAGATTCAAAGAGAGTGAGATGCCAGCTCCTTTCATTCAGTCAGTAGCTTCAAACATTTCTGGTATATGAATAACATGATGCTTTTCAATGGCAAAAATCAATGAATATTGTAAATGCACAAACAGTAATTTCTCCGCATTGCAAGGTGCAATTCTGAAATTTTTTGCTTTTTCATGCTCCTCTTAGCATGATAAAGAAGATTCAAAGAGAGTGAGATACCAGCTCCTTTCATTCAGTCAGTAGCTTCAATCATTTCTGGACGTTTTTCAATGGCAAAAATCAATGAATATTGTAAATGCACAGACAGTAATTTCTCCGCATTGCAAGGTGCAATTCTGAAATTTTTTGCTTTTTCCTGCTCCTCTTAGCATGATAAAGAAGATTCAAAGAGAGTGAGATGTCAGCTCCTTTCATTCAGTCAGTAGCTTCAAACATTTCTGGTATATGAATAACATGATGTTTTTCAATGGCAAAAATCAATGAATATTGTAAATGCACAAACAGTAATTTCTCCGCATTGCAAGGTGCAATTCTGAAATTTTTTGCTTTTTCCTGCTCCTCTTTGCATGATAAAGAAGATTCAAAGAGAGTGAGATGCCAGCTCCTTTCATTCAGTCAGTAGCTTCAATCATTTCTGGACGTTTTTCAATGGCAAAAATCAATGAATATTGTAAATGCACAAACAGTAATTTCTCCGCATTGCAAGGTGTAATTCTGAAATTTTTTGCTTTTTCCTGCTCCTCTTTGCATGATAAAGAAGATTCAAAGAGAGTGAGATGCCAGCTCCTTTCATTCAGTCAGTAGCTTCAATCATTTCTGGACGTTTTTCAATGGCAAAAATCAATGAATATTGTAAATGCACAAACAGTAATTTCTCCGCATTGCAAGGTGCAATTCTGAAATTTTTTGCTTTTTCCTGCTCCTCTTAGCATGATAAAGAAGATTCAAAGAGAGTGAGATGCCAGCTCCTTTCATTCAGTCAGTATCTTCAATCATTTCTGGACGATTTTCAATGGCAAAAATCAATGAATATTGTAAATGCACAAACAGTAATTTCTCCGCATTGCAAGGTGCAATTCTGAAATTTTTTGCTTTTTCCTGCTCCTCTTAGCATGATAAAGAAGATTCAAAGAGAGTGAGATGCCAGCTCCTTTCATTCAGTCAGTAGCTTCAATCATTTCTGGACGTTTTTCAATGGCAAAAATCAATGAATATTGTAAATGCACAGACAGTAATTTCTCCGCATTGCAAGGTGCAATTCTGAAATTTTTTGCTTTTTCCTGCTCCTCTTAGCATGATAAAGAAGATTCAAAGAGAGTGAGATGTCAGCTCCTTTCATTCAGTCAGTAGCTTCAAACATTTCTGGTATATGAATAACATGATGTTTTTCAATGGCAAAAATCAATGAATATTGTAAATGCACAAACAGTAATTTCTCCGCATTGCAAGGTGCAATTCTGAAATTTTTTGCTTTTTCCTGCTCCTCTTTGCATGATAAAGAAGATTCAAAGAGAGTGAGATGCCAGCTCCTTTCATTCAGTCAGTAGCTTCAATCATTTCTGGACGTTTTTCAATGGCAAAAATCAATGAATATTGTAAATGCACAAACAGTAATTTCTCCGCATTGCAAGGTGCAATTCTGAAATTTTTTGCTTTTTCCTGCTCCTCTTAACATTATAAAGAAGATTCAAAGAGAGTGAGATGCCAGCTCCTTTCATTCAGTCAGTAGCTTCAATCATTTCTGGACGTTTTTCAATGGCAAAAATCAATGAATATTGTAAATGCACAGACAGTAATTTCTCCGCATTGCAAGGTGCAATTCTGAAATTTTTTGCTTTTTCCTGCTCCTCTTAGCATGATAAAGAAGATTCAAAGAGAGAGAGATGCCAGCTCCTTTCATTCAGTCAGTAGCTTCAAACATTTCTGGTATATGAATAACATGATGTTTTTCAATGGCAAAAATCAATGAATATTGTAAATGCACAAACAGTAATTTCTCCGCATTGCAAGGTGCAATTCTGAAATTTTTTGCTTTTTCATGCTCCTCTTAGCATGATAAAGAAGATTCAAAGAGAGTGAGATACCAGCTCCTTTCATTCAGTCAGTAGCTTCAATCATTTCTGGACGTTTTTCAATGGCAAAAATCAATGAATATTGTAAATGCACAGACAGTAATTTCTCCGCATTGCAAGGTGCAATTCTGAAATTTTTTGCTTTTTCCTGCTCCTCTTAGCATGATAAAGAAGATTCAAAGAGAGTGAGATGTCAGCTCCTTTCATTCAGTCAGTAGCTTCAAATATTTCTGGTATATGAATAACATGATGTTTTTCAATGGCAAAAATCAATGAATATTGTAAATGCACAAACAGTAATTTCTCCGCATTGCAAGGTGTAATTCTGAAATTTTTTGCTTTTTCCTGCTCCTCTTTGCATGATAAAGAAGATTCAAAGAGAGTGAGATGCCAGCTCCTTTCATTCAGTCAGTAGCTTCAATCATTTCTGGACGTTTTTCAATGGCAAAAATCAATGAATATTGTAAATGCACAAACAGTAATTTCTCCGCATTGCAAGGTGCAATTCTGAAATTTTTTGCTTTTTCCTGCTCCTCTTAGCATGATAAAGAAGATTCAAAGAGAGTGAGATGCCAGCTCCTTTCATTCAGTCAGTATCTTCAATCATTTCTGGACGATTTTCAATGGCAAAAATCAATGAATATTGTAAATGCACAAACAGTAATTTCTCCGCATTGCAAGGTGCAATTCTAAAATTTTTTGCTTTTTCCTGCTCCTCTTAGCATGATAAAGAAGATTCAATGAGAGTGAGATGCCAGCTCCTTTCATTCAGTCAGTAGCTTC
Source organism: Phyllobates terribilis (assembly GCF_046119375.1). Lineage (NCBI taxonomy): Eukaryota > Metazoa > Chordata > Amphibia > Anura > Dendrobatidae > Phyllobates > Phyllobates terribilis. The sequence goes on from NW_027363420.1 coordinate 372,276, forward strand.
AAACATTTCTGGTATATGAATAACATGATGTTTTTCAATGGCAAAAATCAATGAATATTGTAAATGCACAAACAGTAATTTCTCCGCATTGGAAGGTGCAATTCTGAAATTTTTTGCTTTTTCCTGCTCCTCTTAGCATGATAAAGAAGATTCAAAGAGAGTGAGATGCCAGCTCCTTTCATTCAGTCAGTAGCTTCAATCATTTCTGGACGTTTTTCAATGGCAAAAATCAATGAATATTAAAAATGCACAAACAGTAATTTCTCCGCATTGCAAGGTGCAATTCTGAAATTTTTTGCTTTTTCCTGCTCCTCTTAGCATGATAAAGAAGATTCAAAGAGAGTGAGATGCCAGCTCCTTTCATTCAGTCAGTAGCTTCAATCATTTCTGGACGTTTTTCAATGGCAAAAATCAATGAATATTGTAAATGCACAAACAGTAATTTCTCCGCATTGCAAGGTGCAATTCTGAAATTTTTTGCTTTTCCTGCTCCTCTTAGCATGATAAAGAAGATTCAAAGAGAGTGAGATGCCAGCTCCTTTCATTCAGTCAGTAGCTTCAAACATTTCTGGTATATGAATAACATGATGTTTTTCAATGGCAAAAATCAATGAATATTGTAAATGCACAAACAGTAATTTCTCCGCATTGCAAGGTGCAATTCTGAAATTTTTTGCTTTTTCATGCTCCTCTTAGCATGATAAAGAAGATTCAAAGAGAGTGAGATACCAGCTCCTTTCATTCAGTCAGTAGCTTCAATCATTTCTGGACGTTTTTCAATGGCAAAAATCAATGAATATTGTAAATGCACAGACAGTAATTTCTCCGCATTGCAAGGTGCAATTCTGAAATTTTTTGCTTTTTCCTGCTCCTCTTAGCATGATAAAGAAGATTCAAAGAGAGTGAGATGTCAGCTCCTTTCATTCAGTCAGTAGCTTCAAACATTTCTGGTATATGAATAACATGATGTTTTTCAATGGCAAAAATCAATGAATATTGTAAATGCACAAACAGTAATTTCTCCGCATTGCAAGGTGCAATTCTGAAATTTTTTGCTTTTTCCTGCTCCTCTTAGCATGATAAAGAAGATTCAAAGAGAGTGAGATGCCAGCTCCTTTCATTCAGTCAGTAGCTTCAATCATTTCTGGACGTTTTTCAATGGCAAAAATCAATGAATATTGTAAATGCACAAACAGTAATTTCTCCGCATTGCAAGGTGCAATTCTGAAATTTTTTGCTTTTTCCTGCTCCTCTTAACATTATAAAGAAGATTCAAAGAGAGTGAGATGCCAGCTCCTTTCATTCAGTCAGTAGCTTCAATCATTTCTGGACGTTTTTCAATGGCAAAAATCAATGAATATTGTAAATGCACAGACAGTAATTTCTCCGCATTGCAAGGTGCAATTCTGAAATTTTTTGCTTTTTCCTGCTCCTCTTAGCATGATAAAGAAGATTCAAAGAGAGTGAGATGCCAGCTCCTTTCATTCAGTCAGTAGCTTCAAACATTTCTGGTATATGAATAACATGATGTTTTTCAATGGCAAAAATCAATGAATATTGTAAATGCACAAACAGTAATTTCTCCGCATTGCAAGGTGCAATTCTGAAATTTTTTGCTTTTTCATGCTCCTCTTAGCATGATAAAGAAGATTCAAAGAGAGTGAGATACCAGCTCCTTTCATTCAGTCATTAGCTTCAATCATTTCTGGACGTTTTTCAATGGCAAAAATCAATGAATATTGTAAATGCACAGACAGTAATTTCTCCGCATTGCAAGGTGCAATTCTGAAATTTTTTGCTTTTTCCTGCTCCTCTTAGCATGATAAAGAAGATTCAAAGAGAGTGAGATGTCAGCTCCTTTCATTCAGTCAGTAGCTTCAAATATTTCTGGTATATGAATAACATGATGTTTTTCAATGGCAAAAATCAATGAATATTGTAAATGCACAAACAGTAATTTCTCCGCATTGCAAGGTGTAATTCTGAAATTTTTTGCTTTTTCCTGCTCCTCTTTGCATGATAAAGAAGATTCAAAGAGAGTGAGATGCCAGCTCCTTTCATTCAGTCAGTAGCTTCAATCATTTCTGGACGTTTTTCAATGGCAAAAATCAATGAATATTGTAAATGCACAAACAGTAATTTCTCCGCATTGCAAGGTGCAATTCTGAAATTTTTTGCTTTTTCCTGCTCCTCTTAGCATGATAAAGAAGATTCAAAGAGAGTGAGATGCCAGCTCCTTTCATTCAGTCAGTATCTTCAATCATTTCTGGACGATTTTCAATGGCAAAAATCAATGAATATTGTAAATGCACAAACAGTAATTTCTCCGCATTGCAAGGTGCAATTCTGAAATTTTTTGCTTTTTCCTGCTCCTCTTAGCATGATAAAGAAGATTCAATGAGAGTGAGATGCCAGCTCCTTTCATTCAGTCAGTGGCTTCAAACATTTCTGGTATATGAATAACATGATGTTTTTCAATGGCAAAAATCAATGAATATTGTAAATGCACAAACAGTAATTTCTCCGCATTGGAAGGTGCAATTCTGAAATTTTTTGCTTTTTCCTGCTCCTCTTAGCATGATAAAGAAGATTCAAAGAGAGTGAGATGCCAGCTCCTTTCATTCAGTCAGTAGCTTCAATCATTTCTGGACGTTTTTCAATGGCAAAAATCAATGAATATTAAAAATGCACAAACAGTAATTTCTCCGCATTGCAAGGTGCAATTCTGAAATTTTTTGCTTTTTCCTACTCCTCTTAGCATGATAAAGAAGATTCAAAGAGAGTGAGATGCCAGCTCCTTTCATTCAGTCAGTAGCTTCAATCATTTCTGGACGTTTTTCAATGGCAAAAATCAATGAATATTGTAAATGCACAAACAGTAATTTCTCCGCATTGCAAGGTGCAATTCTGAAATTTTTTGCTTTTCCTGCTCCTCTTAGCATGATAAAGAAGATTCAAAGAGAGTGAGATGCCAGCTCCTTTCATTCAGTCAGTAGCTTCAAACATTTCTGGTATATGAATAACATGATGTTTTTCAATGGCAAAAATCAATGAATATTGTAAATGCACAAACAGTAATTTCTCCGCATTGCAAGGTGCAATTCTGAAATTTTTTGCTTTTTCATGCTCCTCTTAGCATGATAAAGAAGATTCAAAGAGAGTGAGATACCAGCTCCTTTCATTCAGTCAGTAGCTTCAATCATTTCTGGACGTTTTTCAATGGCAAAAATCAATGAATATTGTAAATGCACAGACAGTAATTTCTCCGCATTGCAAGGTGCAATTCTGAAATTTTTTGCTTTTTCCTGCTCCTCTTAGCATGATAAAGAAGATTCAAAGAGAGTGAGATGTCAGCTCCTTTCATTCAGTCAGTAGCTTCAAACATTTCTGGTATATGAATAACATGATGTTTTTCAATGGCAAAAATCAATGAATATTGTAAATGCACAAACAGTAATTTCTCCGCATTGCAAGGTGCAATTCTGAAATTTTTTGCTTTTTCCTGCTCCTCTTAGCATGATAAAGAAGATTCAAAGAGAGTAAGATGCCAGCTCCTTTCATTCAGTCAGTAGCTTCAATCATTTCTGGACGTTTTTCAATGGCAAAAATCAATGAATATTGTAAATGCACAAACAGTAATTTCTCCGCATTGCAAGGTGCAATTCTGAAATTTTTTGCTTTTTCCTGCTCCTCTTAGCATGATAAAGAAGATTCAAAGAGAGTGAGATGCCAGCTCCTTTCATTCAGTCAGTAGCTTCAATCATTTCTGGACGTTTTTCAATGGCAAAAATCAATGAATATTGTAAATGCACAAACAGTAATTTCTCCGCATTGCAAGGTGCAATTCTGAAATTTTTTGCTTTTTCCTGCTCCTCTTAGCATGATAAAGAAGATTCAAAGAGAGTGAGATGTCAGCTCCTTTCATTCAGTCAGTAGCTTCAAACATTTCTGGTATATGAATAACATGATGTTTTTCAATGGCAAAAATCAATGAATATTGTAAATGCACAAACAGTAATTTCTCCGCATTGCAAGGTGCAATTCTGAAATTTTTTGCTTTTTCCTGCTCCTCTTAACATTATAAAGAAGATTCAAAGAGAGTGAGATGCCAGCTCCTTTCATTCAGTCAGTAGCTTCAATCATTTCTGGACGTTTTTCAATGGCAAAAATCAATGAATATTGTAAATGCACAGACAGTAATTTCTCCGCATTGCAAGGTGCAATTCTGAAATTTTTTGCTTTTTCCTGCTCCTCTTAGCATGATAAAGAAGATTCAAAGAGAGTGAGATGCCAGCTCCTTTCATTCAGTCAGTAGCTTCAAACATTTCTGGTATATGAATAACATGATGTTTTTCAATGGCAAAAATCAATGAATATTGTAAATGCACAAACAGTAATTTCTCCGCATTGCAAGGTGCAATTCTGAAATTTTTTGCTTTTTCATGCTCCTCTTAGCATGATAAAGAAGATTCAAAGAGAGTGAGATACCAGCTCCTTTCATTCAGTCAGTAGCTTCAATCATTTCTGGACGTTTTTCAATGGCAAAAATCAATGAATATTGTAAATGCACAGACAGTAATTTCTCCGCATTGCAAGGTGCAATTCTGAAATTTTTTGCTTTTTCCTGCTCCTCTTAGCATGATAAAGAAGATTCAAAGAGAGTGAGATGTCAGCTCCTTTCATTCAGTCAGTAGCTTCAAACATTTCTGGTATATGAATAACATGATGTTTTTCAATGGCAAAAATCAATGAATATTTTAAATGCACAAACAGTAATTTCTCCGCATTGCAAGGTGTAATTCTGAAATTTTTTGCTTTTTCCTGCTCCTCTTAGCATGATAAAGAAGATTCAAAGAGAGTGAGATGCCAGCTCCTTTCATTCAGTCAGTATCTTCAATCATTTCTGGACGATTTTCAATGGCAAAAATCAATGAATATTGTAAATGCACAAACAGTAATTTCTCCGCATTGCAAGGTGCAATTCTGAAATTTTTTGCTTTTTCCTGCTCCTCTTAGCATGATAAAGAAGATTCAAAGAGAGTGAGATGCCAGCTCCTTTCATTCAGTCAGTAGCTTCAAACATTTCTGGTATATGAATAACATGATGTTTTTCAATGGCAAAAATCAATGAATATTGTAAATGCACAAACAGTAATTTCTCCGCATTGCAAGGTGCAATTCTGAAATTTTTTGCTTTTTCATGCTCCTCTTAGCATGATAAAGAAGATTCAAAGAGAGTGAGATACCAGCTCCTTTCATTCAGTCAGTAGCTTCAATCATTTCTGGACGTTTTTCAATGGCAAAAATCAATGAATATTGTAAATGCACAGACAGTAATTTCTCCGCATTGCAAGGTGCAACTCTGAAATTTTTTGCTTTTTCCTGCTCCTCTTAGCATGATAAAGAAGATTCAAAGAGAGTGAGATGTCAGCTCCTTTCATTCAGTCAGTAGCTTCAAACATTTCTGGTATATGAATAACATGATGTTTTTCAATGGCAAAAATCAATGAATATTGTAAATGCACAAACAGTAATTTCTCCGCATTGCAAGGTGCAATTCTGAAATTTTTTGCTTTTTCCTGCTCCTCTTTGCATGATAAAGAAGATTCAAAGAGAGTGAGATGCCAGCTCCTTTCATTCAGTCAGTAGCTTCAATCATTTCTGGACGTTTTTCAATGGCAAAAATCAATGAAAATTGTAAATGCACAAACAGTAATTTCTCCGCATTGCAAGGTGCAATTCTGAAATTTTTTGCTTTTTCCTGCTCCTCTTAACATTATAAAGAAGATTCAAAGAGAGTGAGATGCCAGCTCCTTTCATTCAGTCAGTAGCTTCAATCATTTCTGGACGTTTTTCAATGGCAAAAATCAATGAATATTGTAAATGCACAAACAGTAATTTCTCCGCATTGCAAGGTGCAATTCTGAAATTTTTTGCTTTTTCATGCTCCTCTTAGCATGATAAAGAAGATTCAAAGAGAGTGAGATACCAGCTCCTTTCATTCAGTCAGTAGCTTCAATCATTTCTGGACGTTTTTCAATGGCAAAAATCAATGAATATTGTAAATGCACAGACAGTAATTTCTCCGCATTGCAAGGTGCAATTCTGAAATTTTTTGCTTTTTCCTGCTCCTCTTAGCATGATAAAGAAGATTCAAAGAGAGTGAGATGTCAGCTCCTTTCATTCAGTCAGTAGCTTCAAATATTTCTGGTATATGAATAACATGATGTTTTTCAATGGCAAAAATCAATGAATATTGTAAATGCACAAACAGTAATTTCTCCGCATTGCAAGGTGTAATTCTGAAATTTTTTGCTTTTTCCTGCTCCTCTTTGCATGATAAAGAAGATTCAAAGAGAGTGACATGCCAGCTCCTTTCATTCAGTCAGTAGCTTCAATCATTTCTGGACGTTTTTCAATGGCAAAAATCAATGAATATTGTAAATGCACAAACAGTAATTTCTCCGCATTGCAAGGTGCAATTCTGAAATTTTTTGCTTTTTCCTGCTCCTCTTAGCATGATAAAGAAGATTCAAAGAGAGTGAGATGCCAGCTCCTTTCATTCAGTCAGTATCTTCAATCATTTCTGGACGATTTTCAATGGCAAAAATCAATGAATATTGTAAATGCACAAACAGTAATTTCTCCGCATTGCAAGGTGCAATTCTGAAATTTTTTGCTTTTTCCTGCTCCTCTTAGCATGATAAAGAAGATTCAATGAGAGTGAAATGCCAGATTCTTTCATTCAGTCAGTAGCTTCAAACATTTCTGGTATATGAATAACATGATGTTTTTCAATGGCAAAAATCAATGAATATTGTAAATGCACAAACAGTAATTTCTCCGCATTGGAAGGTGCAATTCTGAAATTTTTTGCTTTTTCCTGCTCCTCTTAGCATGATAAAGAAGATTCAAAGAGAGTGAGATGCCAGCTCCTTTCATTCAGTCAGTAGCTTCAATCATTTCTGGACGTTTTTCAATGGCAAAAATCAATGAATATTAAAAATGCACAAACAGTAATTTCTCCGCATTGCAAGGTGCAATTCTGAAATTCTTTGCTTTTTCCTGCTCCTCTTAGCATGATAAAGAAGATTCAAAGAGAGTGAGATGCCAGCTCCTTTCATTCAGTCAGTAGCTTCAATCATTTCTGGACGTTTTTCAATGGCAAAAATCAATGAATATTGTAAATGCACAAACAGTAATTTCTCCGCATTGCAAGGTGCAATTCTGAAATTTTTTGCTTTTCCTGCTCCTCTTAGCATGATAAAGAAGATTCAAAGAGAGTGAGATGCCAGCTCCTTTCATTCAGTCAGTAGCTTCAAACATTTCTGGTATATGAATAACATGATGTTTTTCAATGGCAAAAATCAATGAATATTGTAAATGCACAAACAGTAATTTCTCCGCATTGCAAGGTGCAATTCTGAAATTTTTTGCTTTTTCATGCTCCTCTTAGCATGATAAAGAAGATTCAAAGAGAGTGAGATACCAGCTCCTTTCATTCAGTCAGTAGCTTCAATCATTTCTGGACGTTTTTCAATGGCAAAAATCAATGAATATTGTAAATGCACAGACAGTAATTTCTCCGCATTGCAAGGTGCAATTCTGAAATTTTTTGCTTTTTCCTGCTCCTCTTAGCATGATAAAGAAGATTCAAAGAGAATGAGATGTCAGCTCCTTTCATTCAGTCAGTAGCTTCAAACATTTCTGTTATATGAATAACATGATGTTTTTCAATGGCAAAAATCAATGAATATTGTAAATGCACAAACAGTAATTTCTCCGCATTGCAAGGTGCAATTCTGAAATTTTTTGCTTTTTCCTGCTCCTCTTAGCATGATAAAGAAGATTCAAAGAGAGTAAGATGCCAGCTCCTTTCATTCAGTCAGTAGCTTCAATCATTTCTGGACGTTTTTCAATGGCAAAAATCAATGAATATTGTAAATGCACAAACAGAAATTTCTCCGCATTGCAAGGTGCAATTCTGAAATTTTTGCTTTTTCCTGCTCCTCTTAGCATGATAAAGAAGATTCAAAGAGAGTGAGATGCCAGCTCCTTTCATTCAGTCAGTAGCTTCAATCATTTCTGGACGTTTTTCAATGGCAAAAATCAATGAATATTGTAAATGCACAAACAGTAATTTCTCCGCATTGCAAGGTGCAATTCTGAAATTTTTTGCTTTTTCCTGCTCCTCTTAGCATGATAAAGAAGATTCAAAGAGAGTGAGATGTCAGCTCCTTTCATTCAGTCAGTAGCTTCAAACATTTCTGGTATATGAATAACATGATGTTTTTCAATGGCAAAAATCAATGAATATTGTAAATGCACAAACAGTAATTTCTCCGCATTGCAAGGTGCAATTCTGAAATTTTTTGTTTTTTCCTGCTCCTCTTAGCATGATAAAGAAGATTCAAAGAGAGTGAGATGCCAGCTCCTTTCATTCAGTCAGTAGCTTCAAACATTTTTGGTATATGAATAACATGATGTTTTTCAATGGCAAAAATCAATGAATATTGTAAATGCACAAACAGTAATTTCTCCGCATTGCAAGGTGCAATTCTGAAATTTTTTGCTTTTTCCTGCTCCTCTTAGCATGATAAAGAAGATTCAAAGAGAGTGAGATGCCAGCTCGTTTCATTCAGTCAGTAGCTTCAATCATTTCTGGACATTTTTCAATGGCAAAAATCAATGAATATTGTAAATGCACAAACAGTAATTTCTACGCATTGCAAGGTGCAATTCTGACATTTTTTGCTTTTTCCTGCTCCTCTTAGCATGATAAAGAAGATTCAAAGAGAGTGAGATGCCAGCTCCTTTCATTCAGTCAGTAGCTTCAAACATTTCTGGTATATGAATAACATGATGTTTTTCAATGGCAAAAATCAATGAATATTGTAAATGCACAAACAGTAATTTCTCCGCATTGCAAGGTGCAATTCTGAAATTTTTTGCTTTTTCCTGCTCCTCTTAACATGATAAAGAAGATTCAAAGAGAGTGAGATGCCAGCTCCTTTTATTCAGTCAGTAGATTCAATCATTTCTGGGCGTTTTTCAATGGCAAAAATCAATGAATATTGTAAATGCACAAACAGTAATTTCTCCGCATTGCAAGGTGCAATTCTGAAATTTTTTGCTTTTTCCTGCTCCTCTTAGCATGATAAAGAAGATTCAAAGAGATTGAGATGCCAGCTCCTTTCATTCAGTCAGTAGCTTCAATCATTTCTGGACATTTTTCAATGGCAAAAATCAATGAATATTGTAAATGCACAAACAGTAATTTCTACGCATTGCAAGGTGCAATTCTGACATTTTTTGCTTTTTCCTGCTCCTCTTAGCATGATAAAGAAGATTCAAAGAGAGTGAGATGCCAGCTCCTTTCATTCAGTCAATAGCTTCAAACATTTCTGGTATATGAATAACATGATGTTTTTCAATGGCAAAAATCAATGAATATTGTAAATGCACAAACAGTAATTTCTCCGCATTGCAAGGTGCAATTCTGAAATTTTTTGCTTTTTCCTGCTCTTCTTAACATGATAAAGAAGATTCAAAGAGAGTGAGATGCCAGCTCCTTTCATTCAGTCAGTAGATTCAATCATTTCTGGGCGTTTTTCAATGGCAAAAATCAATGAATATTGTAAATGCACAAACAGTAATTTCTCCGCATTGCAAGGTGCAATTCTGAAATTTTTTGCTTTTTCCTGCTCCTCTTAGCATGATAAAGAAGATTCAAAGAGAGTGACATGTCATCTCCTTTCATTCAGTCAGTAGCTTCAAACATTTCTGGTATATGAATAACATGATGTTTTTCAATGGCAAAAATCAATGAATATTGTAAATGCACAAACAGTAATTTCTCCGCATTGCAAGGTGCAATTCTGAAATTTTTTGCTTTTTCCTGCTCCTCTTAGCATGATAAAGAAGATTCAAAGAGAGTGAGATACCAGCTCCTTTCATTCAGTCAGTAGCTTCAATCATTTCTGGACGTTTTTCAATGGCAAAAATCAATGAATATTGTAAATGCACAAACAGTAATTTCTCCGCATTGCAAGGTGCAATTCTGAAATTTTTTGCTTTTTCCTGCTCCTCTTAACATTATAAAGAAGATTCAAAGAGAGTGAGATGCCAGCTCCTTTCATTCAGTCAGTAGCTTCAATCATTTCTGGACGTTTTTCAATGGCAAAAATCAATGAATATTGTAAATGCACAGACAGTAATTTCTCCGCATTGCAAGGTGCAATTCTGAAATTTTTTGCTTTTTCCTGCTCCTCTTAGCATGATAAAGAAGATTCAAAGAGAGTGAGATGCCAGCTCCTTTCATTCAGTCAGTAGCTTCAAACATTTCTGGTATATGAATAACATGATGTTTTTCAATGGCAAAAATCAATGAATATTGTAAATGCACAAACAGTAATTTCTCCGCATTGCAAGGTGCAATTCTGAAATTTTTTGCTTTTTCATGCTCCTCTTAGCATGATAAAGAAGATTCAAAGAGAGTGAGATACCAGCTCCTTTCATTCAGTCAGTAGCTTCAATCATTTCTGGACGTTTTTCAATGGCAAAAATCAATGAATATTGTAAATGCACAGACAGTAATTTCTCCGCATTGCAAGGTGCAATTCTGAAATTTTTTGCTTTTTCCTGCTCCTCTTAGCATGATAAAGAAGATTCAAAGAGAGTGAGATGTCAGCTCCTTTCATTCAGTCAGTAGCTTCAAACATTTCTGGTATATGAATAACATGATGTTTTTCAATGGCAAAAATCAATGAATATTTTAAATGCACAAACAGTAATTTCTCCGCATTGCAAGGTGTAATTCTGAAATTTTTTGCTTTTTCCTGCTCCTCTTTGCATGATAAAGAAGATTCAAAGAGAGTGAGATGCCAGCTCCTTTCATTCAGTCAGTAGCTTCAATCATTTCTGGACGTTTTTCAATGGCAAAAATCAATGAATATTGTAAATGCACAAACAGTAATTTCTCCGCATTGCAAGGTGCAATTCTGAAATTTTTTGCTTTTTCCTGCTCCTCTTAGCATGATAAAGAAGATTCAAAGAGAGTGAGATGCCAGCTCCTTTCATTCAGTCAGTATCTTCAATCATTTCTGGACGATTTTCAATGGCAAAAATCAATGAATATTGTAAATGCACAAACAGTAATTTCTCCGCATTGCAAGGTGCAATTCTGAAATTTTTTGCTTTTTCCTGCTCCTCTTAGCATGATAAAGAAGATTCAAAGAGAGTGAGATGCCAGCTCCTTTCATTCAGTCAGTAGCTTCAAACATTTCTGGTATATGAATAACATGATGTTTTTCAATGGCAAAAATCAATGAATATTGTAAATGCACAAACAGTAATTTCTCCGCATTGCAAGGTGCAATTCTGAAATTTTTTGCTTTTTCATGCTCCTCTTAGCATGATAAAGAAGATTCAAAGAGAGTGAGATACCAGCTCCTTTCATTCAGTCAGTAGCTTCAATCATTTCTGGACGTTTTTCAATGGCAAAAATCAATGAATATTGTAAATGCACAGACAGTAATTTCTCCGCATTGCAAGGTGCAACTCTGAAATTTTTTGCTTTTTCCTGCTCCTCTTAGCATGATAAAGAAGATTCAAAGAGAGTGAGATGTCAGCTCCTTTCATTCAGTCAGTAGCTTCAAACATTTCTGGTATATGAATAACATGATGTTTTTCAATGGCAAAAATCAATGAATATTGTAAATGCACAAACAGTAATTTCTCCGCATTGCAAGGTGCAATTCTGAAATTTTTTGCTTTTTCCTGCTCCTCTTTGCATGATAAAGAAGATTCAAAGAGAGTGAGATGCCAGCTCCTTTCATTCAGTCAGTAGCTTCAATCATTTCTGGACGTTTTTCAATGGCAAAAATCAATGAAAATTGTAAATGCACAAACAGTAATTTCTCCGCATTGCAAGGTGCAATTCTGAAATTTTTTGCTTTTTCCTGCTCCTCTTAACATTATAAAGAAGATTCAAAGAGAGTGAGATGCCAGCTCCTTTCATTCAGTCAGTAGCTTCAATCATTTCTGGACGTTTTTCAATGGCAAAAATCAATGAATATTGTAAATGCACAAACAGTAATTTCTCCGCATTGCAAGGTGCAATTCTGAAATTTTTTGCTTTTTCATGCTCCTCTTAGCATGATAAAGAAGATTCAAAGAGAGTGAGATACCAGCTCCTTTCATTCAGTCAGTAGCTTCAATCATTTCTGGACGTTTTTCAATGGCAAAAATCAATGAATATTGTAAATGCACAGACAGTAATTTCTCCGCATTGCAAGGTGCAATTCTGAAATTTTTTGCTTTTTCCTGCTCCTCTTAGCATGATAAAGAAGATTCAAAGAGAGTGAGATGTCAGCTCCTTTCATTCAGTCAGTAGCTTCAAATATTTCTGGTATATGAATAACATGATGTTTTTCAATGGCAAAAATCAATGAATATTGTAAATGCACAAACAGTAATTTCTCCGCATTGCAAGGTGTAATTCTGAAATTTTTTGCTTTTTCCTGCTCCTCTTTGCATGATAAAGAAGATTCAAAGAGAGTGACATGCCAGCTCCTTTCATTCAGTCAGTAGCTTCAATCATTTCTGGACGTTTTTCAATGGCAAAAATCAATGAATATTGTAAATGCACAAACAGTAATTTCTCCGCATTGCAAGGTGCAATTCTGAAATTTTTTGCTTTTTCCTGCTCCTCTTAGCATGATAAAGAAGATTCAAAGAGAGTGAGATGCCAGCTCCTTTCATTCAGTCAGTATCTTCAATCATTTCTGGACGATTTTCAATGGCAAAAATCAATGAATATTGTAAATGCACAAACAGTAATTTCTCCGCATTGCAAGGTGCAATTCTGAAATTTTTTGCTTTTTCCTGCTCCTCTTAGCATGATAAAGAAGATTCAATGAGAGTGAAATGCCAGCTTCTTTCATTCAGTCAGTAGCTTCAAACATTTCTGGTATATGAATAACATGATGTTTTTCAATGGCAAAAATCAATGAATATTGTAAATGCACAAACAGTAATTTCTCCGCATTGGAAGGTGCAATTCTGAAATTTTTTGCTTTTTCCTGCTCCTCTTAGCATGATAAAGAAGATTCAAAGAGAGTGAGATGCCAGCTCCTTTCATTCAGTCAGTAGCTTCAATCATTTCTGGACGTTTTTCAATGGCAAAAATCAATGAATATTAAAAATGCACAAACAGTAATTTCTCCGCATTGCAAGGTGCAATTCTGAAATTCTTTGCTTTTTCCTGCTCCTCTTAGCATGATAAAGAAGATTCAAAGAGAGTGAGATGCCAGCTCCTTTCATTCAGTCAGTAGCTTCAATCATTTCTGGACGTTTTTCAATGGCAAAAATCAATGAATATTGTAAATACACAAACAGTAATTTCTCCGCATTGCAAGGTGCAATTCTGAAATTTTTTGCTTTTCCTGCTCCTCTTAGCATGATAAAGAAGATTCAAAGAGAGTGAGATGCCAGCTCCTTTCATTCAGTCAGTAGCTTCAAACATTTCTGGTATATGAATAACATGATGTTTTTCAATGGCAAAAATCAATGAATATTGTAAATGCACAAACAGTAATTTCTCCGCATTGCAAGGTGCAATTCTGAAATTTTTTGCTTTTTCATGCTCCTCTTAGCATGATAAAGAAGATTCAAAGAGAGTGAGATACCAGCTCCTTTCATTCAGTCAGTAGCTTCAATCATTTCTGGACGTTTTTCAATGGCAAAAATCAATGAATATTGTAAATGCACAGACAGTAATTTCTCCGCATTGCAAGGTGCAATTCTGAAATTTTTTGCTTTTTCCTGCTCCTCTTAGCATGATAAAGAAGATTCAAAGAGAATGAGATGTCAGCTCCTTTCATTCAGTCAGTAGCTTCAAACATTTCTGTTCTATGAATAACATGATGTTTTTCAATGGCAAAAATCAATGAATATTGTAAATGCACAAACAGTAATTTCTCCGCATTGCAAGGTGCAATTCTGAAATTTTTTGCTTTTTCCTGCTCCTCTTAGCATGATAAAGAAGATTCAAAGAGAGTAAGATGCCAGCTCCTTTCATTCAGTCAGTAGCTTCAATCATTTCTGGACGTTTTTCAATGGCAAAAATCAATGAATATTGTAAATGCACAAACAGAAATTTCTCCGCATTGCAAGGTGCAATTCTGAAATTTTTGCTTTTTCCTGCTCCTCTTAGCATGATAAAGAAGATTCAAAGAGAGTGAGATGCCAGCTCCTTTCATTCAGTCAGTAGCTTCAATCATTTCTGGACGTTTTTCAATGGCAAAAATCAATGAATATTGTAAATGCACAAACAGTAATTTCTCCGCATTGCAAGGTGAAATTCTGAAATTTTTTGCTTTTTCCTGCTCCTCTTAGCATGATAAAGAAGATTCAAAGAGAGTGAGATGTCAGCTCCTTTCATTCAGTCAGTAGCTTCAAACATTTCTGGTATATGAATAACATGATGTTTTTCAATGGCAAAAATCAATGAATATTGTAAATGCACAAACAGTAATTTCTCCGCATTGCAAGGTGCAATTCTGAAATTTTTTGTTTTTTCCTGCTCCTCTTAGCATGATAAAGAAGATTCAAAGAGAGTGAGATGCCAGCTCCTTTCATTCAGTCAGTAGCTTCAAACATTTTTGGTATATGAATAACATGATGTTTTTCAATGGCAAAAATCAATGAATATTGTAAATGCACAAACAGTAATTTCTCCGCATTGCAAGGTGCAATTCTGAAATTTTTTGCTTTTTCCTGCTCCTCTTAGCATGATAAAGAAGATTCAAAGAGAGTGAGATGCCAGCTCGTTTCATTCAGTCAGTAGCTTCAATCATTTCTGGACATTTTTCAATGGCAAAAATCAATGAATATTGTAAATGCACAAACAGTAATTTCTACGCATTGCAAGGTGCAATTCTGACATTTTTTGCTTTTTCCTGCTCCTCTTAGCATGATAAAGAAGATTCAAAGAGAGTGAGATGCCAGCTCCTTTCATTCAGTCAGTAGCTTCAAACATTTCTGGTATATGAATAACATGATGTTTTTCAATGGCAAAAATCAATGAATATTGTAAATGCACAAACAGTAATTTCTCCGCATTGCAAGGTGCAATTCTGAAATTTTTTGCTTTTTCCTGCTCCTCTTAACATGATAAAGAAGATTCAAAGAGAGTGAGATGCCAGCTCCTTTTATTCAGTCAGTAGATTCAATCATTTCTGGGCGTTTTTCAATGGCAAAAATCAATGAATATTGTAAATGCACAAACAGTAATTTCTCCGCATTGCAAGGTGCAATTCTGAAATTTTTTGCTTTTTCCTGCTCCTCTTAGCATGATAAAGAAGATTCAAAGAGATTGAGATGCCAGCTCCTTTCATTCAGTCAGTAGCTTCAATCATTTCTGGACATTTTTCAATGGCAAAAATCAATGAATATTGTAAATGCACAAACAGTAATTTCTACGCATTGCAAGGTGCAATTCTGACATTTTTTGCTTTTTCCTGCTCCTCTTAGCATGATAAAGAAGATTCAAAGAGAGTGAGATGCCAGCTCCTTTCATTCAGTCAATAGCTTCAAACATTTCTGGTATATGAATAACATGATGTTTTTCAATGGCAAAAATCAATGAATATTGTAAATGCACAAACAGTAATTTCTCCGCATTGCAAGGTGCAATTCTGAAATTTTTTGCTTTTTCCTGCTCCTCTTAACATGATAAAGAAGATTCAAAGAGAGTGAGATGCCAGCTCCTTTCATTCAGTCAGTAGATTCAATCATTTCTGGGCGTTTTTCAATGGCAAAAATCAATGAATATTGTAAATGCACAAACAGTAATTTCTCCGCATTGCAAGGTGCAATTCTGAAATTTTTTGCTTTTTCCTGCTCCTCTTAGCATGATAAAGAAGATTCAAAGAGAGTGACATGTCATCTCCTTTCATTCAGTCAGTAGCTTCAAACATTTCTGGTATATGAATAACATGATGTTTTTCAATGGCAAAAATCAATGAATATTGTAAATGCACAAACAGTAATTTCTCCGCATTGCAAGGTGCAATTCTGAAATTTTTTGCTTTTTCCTGCTCCTCTTAGCATGATAAAGAAGATTCAAAGAGAGTGAGATACCAGCTCCTTTCATTCAGTCAGTAGCTTCAATCATTTCTGGACGTTTTTCAATGGCAAAAATCAATGAATATTGTAAATGCACAAACAGTAATTTCTCCGCATTGCAAGGTGCAATTCTGAAATTTTTTGCTTTTTCCTGCTCCTCTTAGCATGATAAAGAAGATTCAAAGAGAGTGAGATACCAGCTCCTTTCATTCAGTCAGTAGCTTCAATCATTTCTGGACGTTTTTCAATGGCAAAAATCAATGAATATTGTAAATGCACAGACAGTAATTTCTCCGCATTGCAAGGTGCAATTCTGAAATTTTTTGCTTTTTCCTGCTCCTCTTAGCATGATAAAGAAGATTCAAAGAGAGTGAGATGTCAGCTCCTTTCATTCAGTCAGTAGCTTCAAACATTTCTGGTATATGAATAACATGATGTTTTTCAATGGCAAAAATCAATGAATATTGTAAATGCACAAACAGTAATTTCTCCGCATTGCAAGGTGCAATTCTGAAATTTTTTGCTTTTTCCTGCTCCTCTTAGCATGATAAAGAAGATTCAAAGAGAGTAAGATGCCAGCTCCTTTCATTCAGTCAGTAGCTTCAATCATTTCTGGACGTTTTTCAATGGCAAAAATCAATGAATATTGTAAATGCACAAACAGTAATTTCTCCGCATTGCAAGGTGCAATTCTGAAATTTTTTGCTTTTTCCTGCTCCTCTTAGCATGATAAAGAAGATTCAAAGAGAGTGAGATGCCAGCTCCTTTCATTCAGTCAGTAGCTTCAATCATTTCTGGACGTTTTTCAATGGCAAAAATCAATGAATATTGTAAATGCACAAACAGTAATTTCTCCGCATTGCAAGGTGCAATTCTGAAATTTTTTGCTTTTTCCTGCTCCTCTTAGCATGATAAAAAAGATTCAAAGAGAGTGAGATGTCAGCTCCTTTCATTCAGTCAGTAGCTTCAAACATTTCTGGTATATGAATAACATGATGTTTTTCAATGGCAAAAATCAATGAATATTGTAAATGCACAAACAGTAATTTCTCCGCATTGCAAGGTGCAATTCTGAAATTTTTTGCTTTTTCCTGCTCCTCTTAGCATGATAAAGAAGATTCAAAGAGAGTAAGATGCCAGCTCCTTTCATTCAGTCAGTAGCTTCAATCATTTCTGGACGTTTTTCAATGGCAAAAATCAATGAATATTGTAAATGCACAAACAGTAATTTCTCCGCATTGCAAGGTGCAATTCTGAAATTTTTTGCTTTTTCCTGCTCCTCTTAGCATGATAAAGAAGATTCAAAGAGAGTGAGATGCCAGCTCCTTTCATTCAGTCAGTAGCTTCAATCATTTCTGGACGTTTTTCAATGGCAAAAATCAATGAATATTGTAAATGCACAAACAGTAATTTCTCCGCATTGCAAGGTGCAATTCTGAAATTTTTTGCTTTTTCCTGCTCCTCTTAGCATGATAAAGAAGATTCAAAGAGAGTGAGATGCCAGCTCCTTTCATTCAGTCAGTATCTTCAATCATTTCTGGACGATTTTCAATGGCAAAAATCAATGAATATTGTAAATGCACAAACAGTAATTTCTCCGCATTGCAAGGTGCAATTCTGAAATTTTTTGCTTTTTCATGCTCCTCTTAGCATGATAAAGAAGATTCAAAGAGAGTAAGATGCCAGCTCCTTTCATTCAGTCAGTAGCTTCAATCATTTCTGGACGTTTTTCCATGGCAAAAATCAATGAATATTGTAAATGCACAAACAGTAATTTCTCTGCATTGCAAGGTGCAATTCTGAAATTTTTTGCTTTTTCCTGCTCCTCTTAGCATGATAAAGAAGATTCAAAGAGAGTGAGATGCCAGCTCCTTTCATTCAGTCAGTAGCTTCAAACATTTTTGGTATATGAATAACATGATGTTTTTCAATGGCAAAAATCAATGAATATTGTAAATGCACAAACAGTAATTTCTCCGCATTGCAAGGTGCAATTCTGAAATTTTTTGCTTTTTCCTGCTCCTCTTAGCATGATAAAGAAGATTCAAAGAGAGTGAGATGCCAGCTCGTTTCATTCAGTCAGTAGCTTCAATCATTTCTGGACATTTTTCAATGGCAAAAATCAATGAATATTGTAAATGCACAAACAGTAATTTCTACGCATTGCAAGGTGCAATTCTGACATTTTTTGCTTTTTCCTGCTCCTCTTAGCATGATAAAGAAGATTCAAAGAGAGTGAGATGCCAGCTCCTTTCATTCAGTCAGTAGCTTCAAACATTTCTGGTATATGAATAACATGATGTTTTTCAATGGCAAAAATCAATGAATATTGTAAATGCACAAACAGTAATTTCTCCGCATTGCAAGGTGCAATTCTGAAATTTTTTGCTTTTTCCTGCTCCTCTTAACATGATAAAGAAGATTCAAAGAGAGTGAGATGCCAGCTCCTTTTATTCAGTCAGTAGATTCAATCATTTCTGGGCGTTTTTCAATGGCAAAAATCAATGAATATTGTAAATGCACAAACAGTAATTTCTCCGCATTGCAAGGTGCAATTCTGAAATTTTTTGCTTTTTCCTGCTCCTCTTAGCATGATAAAGAAGATTCAAAGAGATTGAGATGCCAGCTCCTTTCATTCAGTCAGTAGCTTCAATCATTTCTGGACATTTTTCAATGGCAAAAATCAATGAATATTGTAAATGCACAAACAGTAATTTCTACGCATTGCAAGGTGCAATTCTGACATTTTTTGCTTTTTCCTGCTCCTCTTAGCATGATAAAGAAGATTCAAAGAGAGTGAGATGCCAGCTCCTTTCATTCAGTCAATAGCTTCAAACATTTCTGGTATATGAATAACATGATGTTTTTCAATGGCAAAAATCAATGAATATTGTAAATGCACAAACAGTAATTTCTCCGCATTGCAAGGTGCAATTCTGAAATTTTTTGCTTTTTCCTGCTCCTCTTAACATGATAAAGAAGATTCAAAGAGAGTGAGATGCCAGCTCCTTTCATTCAGTCAGTAGATTCAATCATTTCTGGGCGTTTTTCAATGGCAAAAATCAATGAATATTGTAAATGCACAA
Organism: Phyllobates terribilis; assembly: GCF_046119375.1. Lineage (NCBI taxonomy): Eukaryota > Metazoa > Chordata > Amphibia > Anura > Dendrobatidae > Phyllobates > Phyllobates terribilis. The sequence goes on from NW_027363420.1 coordinate 391,490, forward strand.
ACAGTAATTTCTCCGCATTGCAAGGTGCAATTCTGAAATTTTTTGCTTTTTCCTGCTCCTCTTAGCATGATAAAGAAGATTCAAAGAGAGTGACATGTCATCTCCTTTCATTCAGTCAGTAGCTTCAAACATTTCTGGTATATGAATAACATGATGTTTTTCAATGGCAAAAATCAATGAATATTGTAAATGCACAAACAGTAATTTCTCCGCATTGCAAGGTGCAATTCTGAAATTTTTTGCTTTTTCCTGCTCCTCTTAGCATGATAAAGAAGATTCAAAGAGAGTGAGATACCAGCTCCTTTCATTCAGTCAGTAGCTTCAATCATTTCTGGACGTTTTTCAATGGCAAAAATCAATGAATATTGTAAATGCACAAACAGTAATTTCTCCGCATTGCAAGGTGCAATTCTGAAATTTTTTGCTTTTTCCTGCTCCTCTTAGCATGATAAAGAAGATTCAAAGAGAGTGAGATACCAGCTCCTTTCATTCAGTCAGTAGCTTCAATCATTTCTGGACGTTTTTCAATGGCAAAAATCAATGAATATTGTAAATGCACAGACAGTAATTTCTCCGCATTGCAAGGTGCAATTCTGAAATTTTTTGCTTTTTCCTGCTCCTCTTAGCATGATAAAGAAGATTCAAAGAGAGTGAGATGTCAGCTCCTTTCATTCAGTCAGTAGCTTCAAACATTTCTGGTATATGAATAACATGATGTTTTTCAATGGCAAAAATCAATGAATATTGTAAATGCACAAACAGTAATTTCTCCGCATTGCAAGGTGCAATTCTGAAATTTTTTGCTTTTTCCTGCTCCTCTTAGCATGATAAAGAAGATTCAAAGAGAGTAAGATGCCAGCTCCTTTCATTCAGTCAGTAGCTTCAATCATTTCTGGACGTTTTTCAATGGCAAAAATCAATGAATATTGTAAATGCACAAACAGTAATTTCTCCGCATTGCAAGGTGCAATTCTGAAATTTTTTGCTTTTTCCTGCTCCTCTTAGCATGATAAAGAAGATTCAAAGAGAGTGAGATGCCAGCTCCTTTCATTCAGTCAGTAGCTTCAATCATTTCTGGACGTTTTTCAATGGCAAAAATCAATGAATATTGTAAATGCACAAACAGTAATTTCTCCGCATTGCAAGGTGCAATTCTGAAATTTTTTGCTTTTTCCTGCTCCTCTTAGCATGATAAAAAAGATTCAAAGAGAGTGAGATGTCAGCTCCTTTCATTCAGTCAGTAGCTTCAAACATTTCTGGTATATGAATAACATGATGTTTTTCAATGGCAAAAATCAATGAATATTGTAAATGCACAAACAGTAATTTCTCCGCATTGCAAGGTGCAATTCTGAAATTTTTTGCTTTTTCCTGCTCCTCTTAGCATGATAAAGAAGATTCAAAGAGAGTAAGATGCCAGCTCCTTTCATTCAGTCAGTAGCTTCAATCATTTCTGGACGTTTTTCAATGGCAAAAATCAATGAATATTGTAAATGCACAAACAGTAATTTCTCCGCATTGCAAGGTGCAATTCTGAAATTTTTTGCTTTTTCCTGCTCCTCTTAGCATGATAAAGAAGATTCAAAGAGAGTGAGATGCCAGCTCCTTTCATTCAGTCAGTAGCTTCAATCATTTCTGGACGTTTTTCAATGGCAAAAATCAATGAATATTGTAAATGCACAAACAGTAATTTCTCCGCATTGCAAGGTGCAATTCTGAAATTTTTTGCTTTTTCCTGCTCCTCTTAGCATGATAAAGAAGATTCAAAGAGAGTGAGATGCCAGCTCCTTTCATTCAGTCAGTATCTTCAATCATTTCTGGACGATTTTCAATGGCAAAAATCAATGAATATTGTAAATGCACAAACAGTAATTTCTCCGCATTGCAAGGTGCAATTCTGAAATTTTTTGCTTTTTCATGCTCCTCTTAGCATGATAAAGAAGATTCAAAGAGAGTAAGATGCCAGCTCCTTTCATTCAGTCAGTAGCTTCAATCATTTCTGGACGTTTTTCCATGGCAAAAATCAATGAATATTGTAAATGCACAAACAGTAATTTCTCTGCATTGCAAGGTGCAATTCTGAAATTTTTTGCTTTTTCCTGCTCCTCTTAGCATGATAAAGAAGATTCAAAGAGAGTGAGATGCCAGCTCCTTTCATTCAGTCAGTAGCTTCAATCATTTCTGGACGTTTTTCAATGGCAAAAATCAATGAATATTGTAAATGCACAAACAGTAATTTCTCCGCATTGCAAGGTGCAATTCTGACATTTTTTGCTTTTTCCTGCTCCTCTTAGCATGATAAAGAAGATTCAAAGAGAGTGAGATGCCAGCTCCTTTCATTCAGTCAGTAGCTTCAAACATTTCTGGTATATGAATAACATGATGTTTTTCAATGGCAAAAATCAATGAATATTGTAAATGCACAAACAGTAATTTCTCCGCATTGCAAGGTGCAATTCTGAAATTTTTTGCTTTTTCCTGCTCCTCTTAACATGATAAAGAAGATTCAAAGAGAGTGAGATGCCAGCTCCTTTCATTCAGTCAGTAGATTCAATCATTTCTGGGCGTTTTTCAATGGCAAAAATCAATGAATATTGTAAATGCACAAACAGTAATTTCTCCGCATTGCAAGGTGCAATTCTGAAATTTTTTGCTTTTTCCTGCTCCTCTTAGCATGATAAAGAAGATTCAAAGAGAGTGACATGTCATCTCCTTTCATTCAGTCAGTAGCTTCAAACATTTCTGGTATATGAATAACATGATGTTTTTCAATGGCAAAAATCAATGAATATTGTAAATGCACAAACAGTAATTTCTCCGCATTGCAAGGTGCAATTCTGAAATTTTTTGCTTTTTCCTGCTCCTCTTAGCATGATAAAGAAGATTCAAAGAGAGTGAGATACCAGCTCCTTTCATTCAGTCAGTAGCTTCAATCATTTCTGGACGTTTTTCAATGGCAAAAATCAATGAATATTGTAAATGCACAAACAGTAATTTCTCCGCATTGCAAGGTGCAATTCTGAAATTTTTTGCTTTTTCCTGCTCCTCTTAGCATGATAAAGAAGATTCAAAGAGAGTGAGATACCAGCTCCTTTCATTCAGTCAGTAGCTTCAATCATTTCTGGACGTTTTTCAATGGCAAAAATCAATGAATATTGTAAATGCACAGACAGTAATTTCTCCGCATTGCAAGGTGCAATTCTGAAATTTTTTGCTTTTTCCTGCTCCTCTTAGCATGATAAAGAAGATTCAAAGAGAGTGAGATGTCAGCTCCTTTCATTCAGTCAGTAGCTTCAAACATTTCTGGTATATGAATAACATGATGTTTTTCAATGGCAAAAATCAATGAATATTGTAAATGCACAAACAGTAATTTCTCCGCATTGCAAGGTGCAATTCTGAAATTTTTTGCTTTTTCCTGCTCCTCTTAGCATGATAAAGAAGATTCAAAGAGAGTAAGATGCCAGCTCCTTTCATTCAGTCAGTAGCTTCAATCATTTCTGGACGTTTTTCAATGGCAAAAATCAATGAATATTGTAAATGCACAAACAGTAATTTCTCCGCATTGCAAGGTGCAATTCTGAAATTTTTTGCTTTTTCCTGCTCCTCTTAGCATGATAAAGAAGATTCAAAGAGAGTGAGATGCCAGCTCCTTTCATTCAGTCAGTAGCTTCAATCATTTCTGGACGTTTTTCAATGGCAAAAATCAATGAATATTGTAAATGCACAAACAGTAATTTCTCCGCATTGCAAGGTGCAATTCTGAAATTTTTTGCTTTTTCCTGCTCCTCTTAGCATGATAAAAAAGATTCAAAGAGAGTGAGATGTCAGCTCCTTTCATTCAGTCAGTAGCTTCAAACATTTCTGGTATATGAATAACATGATGTTTTTCAATGGCAAAAATCAATGAATATTGTAAATGCACAAACAGTAATTTCTCCGCATTGCAAGGTGCAATTCTGAAATTTTTTGCTTTTTCCTGCTCCTCTTAGCATGATAAAGAAGATTCAAAGAGAGTAAGATGCCAGCTCCTTTCATTCAGTCAGTAGCTTCAATCATTTCTGGACGTTTTTCAATGGCAAAAATCAATGAATATTGTAAATGCACAAACAGTAATTTCTCCGCATTGCAAGGTGCAATTCTGAAATTTTTTGCTTTTTCCTGCTCCTCTTAGCATGATAAAGAAGATTCAAAGAGAGTGAGATGCCAGCTCCTTTCATTCAGTCAGTAGCTTCAATCATTTCTGGACGTTTTTCAATGGCAAAAATCAATGAATATTGTAAATGCACAAACAGTAATTTCTCCGCATTGCAAGGTGCAATTCTGAAATTTTTTGCTTTTTCCTGCTCCTCTTAGCATGATAAAGAAGATTCAAAGAGAGTGAGATGCCAGCTCCTTTCATTCAGTCAGTATCTTCAATCATTTCTGGACGATTTTCAATGGCAAAAATCAATGAATATTGTAAATGCACAAACAGTAATTTCTCCGCATTGCAAGGTGCAATTCTGAAATTTTTTGCTTTTTCATGCTCCTCTTAGCATGATAAAGAAGATTCAAAGAGAGTAAGATGCCAGCTCCTTTCATTCAGTCAGTAGCTTCAATCATTTCTGGACGTTTTTCAATGGCAAAAATCAATGAATATTGTAAATGCACAAACAGTAATTTCTCTGCATTGCAAGGTGCAATTCTGAAATTTTTTGCTTTTTCCTGCTCCTCTTAGCATGATAAAGAAGATTCAAAGAGAGTGAGATGCCAGCTCCTTTCATTCAGTCAGTAGCTTCAATCATTTCTGGACGTTTTTCAATGGCAAAAATCAATGAATATTGTAAATGCACAAACAGTAATTTCTCCGCATTGCAAGGTGCAATTCTGAAATTTTTTGCTTTTTCCTGCTCCTCTTAGCATGATAAAGAAGATTCAAAGAGAGTGAGATGCCAGCTCCTTTCATTCAGTCAGTATCTTCAATCATTTCTGGACGATTTTCAATGGCAAAAATCAATGAATATTGTAAATGCACAAACAGTAATTTCTCCGCATTGCAAGGTGCAATTCTGAAATTTTTTGCTTTTTCCTGCTCCTCTTAGCATGATAAAGAAGATTCAATGAGAGTGAGATGCCAGCTCCTTTCATTCAGTCAGTAGCTTCAAACATTTCTGGAATATGAATAACATGATGTTTTTCAATGGCAAAAATCAATGAATATTGTAAATGCACAAACAGTAATTTCTCCGCATTGGAAGGTGCAATTCTGAAATTTTTTGCTTTTTCCTGCTCCTCTTAGCATGATAAAGAAGATTCAAAGAGAGTGAGATGCCAGCTCCTTTCATTCAGTCAGTAGCTTCAATCATTTCTGGACGTTTTTCAATGGCAAAAATCAATGAATATTAAAAATGCACAAACAGTAATTTCTCCGCATTGCAAGGTGCAATTCTGAAATTTTTTGCTTTTTCCTGCTCCTCTTAGCATGATAAAGAAGATTCAAAGAGAGTGAGATGCCAGCTCCTTTCATTCAGTCAGTAGCTTCAATCATTTCTGGACGTTTTTCAATGGCAAAAATCAATGAATATTGTAAATGCACAAACAGTAATTTCTCCGCATTGCAAGGTGCAATTCTGAAATTTTTTGCTTTTCCTGCTCCTCTTAGCATGATAAAGAAGATTCAAAGAGAGTGAGATGCCAGCTCCTTTCATTCAGTCAGTAGCTTCAAACATTTCTGGTATATGAATAACATGATGTTTTTCAATGGCAAAAATCAATGAATATTGTAAATGCACAAACAGTAATTTCTCCGCATTGCAAGGTGCAATTCTGAAATTTTTTGCTTTTTCATGCTCCTCTTAGCATGATAAAGAAGATTCAAAGAGAGTGAGATACCAGCTCCTTTCATTCAGTCAGTAGCTTCAATCATTTCTGGACGTTTTTCAATGGCAAAAATCAATGAATATTGTAAATGCACAGACAGTAATTTCTCCGCATTGCAAGGTGCAATTCTGAAATTTTTTGCTTTTTCCTGCTCCTCTTAGCATGATAAAGAAGATTCAAAGAGAGTGAGATGTCAGCTCCTTTCATTCAGTCAGTAGCTTCAAACATTTCTGGTATATGAATAACATGATGTTTTTCAATGGCAAAAATCAATGAATATTGTAAATGCACAAACAGTAATTTCTCCGCATTGCAAGGTGCAATTCTGAAATTTTTTGCTTTTTCCTGCTCCTCTTAGCATGATAAAGAAGATTCAAAGAGAGTGAGATGCCAGCTCCTTTCATTCAGTCAGTAGCTTCAATCATTTCTGGACGTTTTTCAATGGCAAAAATCAATGAATATTGTAAATGCACAAACAGTAATTTCTCCGCATTGCAAGGTGCAATTCTGAAATTTTTTGCTTTTTCCTGCTCCTCTTAGCATGATAAAGAAGATTCAAAGAGAGTGAGATGCCAGCTCCTTTCATTCAGTCAGTATCTTCAATCATTTCTGGACGATTTTCAATGGCAAAAATCAATGAATATTGTAAATGCACAAACAGTAATTTCTCCGCATTGCAAGGTGCAATTCTGAAATTTTTTGCTTTTTCCTGCTCCTCTTAGCATGATAAAGAAGATTCAATGAGAGTGAGATGCCAGCTCCTTTCATTCAGTCAGTAGCTTCAAACATTTCTGGAATATGAATAACATGATGTTTTTCAATGGCAAAAATCAATGAATATTGTAAATGCACAAACAGTAATTTCTCCGCATTGGAAGGTGCAATTCTGAAATTTTTTGCTTTTTCCTGCTCCTCTTAGCATGATAAAGAAGATTCAAAGAGAGTGAGATGCCAGCTCCTTTCATTCAGTCAGTAGCTTCAATCATTTCTGGACGTTTTTCAATGGCAAAAATCAATGAATATTAAAAATGCACAAACAGTAATTTCTCCGCATTGCAAGGTGCAATTCTGAAATTTTTTGCTTTTTCCTGCTCCTCTTAGCATGATAAAGAAGATTCAAAGAGAGTGAGATGCCAGCTCCTTTCATTCAGTCAGTAGCTTCAATCATTTCTGGACGTTTTTCAATGGCAAAAATCAATGAATATTGTAAATGCACAAACAGTAATTTCTCCGCATTGCAAGGTGCAATTCTGAAATTTTTTGCTTTTCCTGCTCCTCTTAGCATGATAAAGAAGATTCAAAGAGAGTGAGATGCCAGCTCCTTTCATTCAGTCAGTAGCTTCAAACATTTCTGGTATATGAATAACATGATGTTTTTCAATGGCAAAAATCAATGAATATTGTAAATGCACAATCAGTAATTTCTCCGCATTGCAAGGTGCAATTCTGAAATTTTTTGCTTTTTCATGCTCCTCTTAGCATGATAAAGAAGATTCAAAGAGAGTGAGATACCAGCTCCTTTCATTCAGTCAGTAGCTTCAATCATTTCTGGACGTTTTTCAATGGCAAAAATCAATGAATATTGTAAATGCACAGACAGTAATTTCTCCGCATTGCAAGGTGCAATTCTGAAATTTTTTGCTTTTTCCTGCTCCTCTTAGCATGATAAAGAAGATTCAAAGAGAGTGAGATGTCAGCTCCTTTCATTCAGTCAGTAGCTTCAAACATTTCTGGTATATGAATAACATGATGTTTTTCAATGGCAAAAATCAATGAATATTGTAAATGCACAAACAGTAATTTCTCCGCATTGCAAGGTGCAATTCTGAAATTTTTTGCTTTTTCCTGCTCCTCTTAGCATGATAAAGAAGATTCAAAGAGAGTAAGATGCCAGCTCCTTTCATTCAGTCAGTAGCTTCAATCATTTCTGGACGTTTTTCAATGGCAAAAATCAATGAATATTGTAAATGCACAAACAGTAATTTCTCCGCATTGCAAGGTGCAATTCTGAAATTTTTTGCTTTTTCCTGCTCCTCTTAGCATGATAAAGAAGATTCAAAGAGAGTGAGATGCCAGCTCCTTTCATTCAGTCAGTAGCTTCAATCATTTCTGGACGTTTTTCAATGGCAAAAATCAATGAATATTGTAAATGCACAAACAGTAATTTCTCCGCATTGCAAGGTGCAATTCTGAAATTTTTTGCTTTTTCCTGCTCCTCTTAGCATGATAAAGAAGATTCAAAGAGAGTGAGATGTCAGCTCCTTTCATTCAGTCAGTAGCTTCAAACATTTCTGGTATATGAATAACATGATGTTTTTCAATGGCAAAAATCAATGAATATTGTAAATGCACAAACAGTAATTTCTCCGCATTGCAAGGTGCAATTCTGAAATTTTTTGCTTTTTCCTGCTCCTCTTAGCATGATAAAGAAGATTCAAAGAGAGTGAGATGCCAGCTCCTTTCATTCAGTCAGTAGCTTCAAACATTTCTGGTATATGAATAACATGATGTTTTTCAATGGCAAAAATCAATGAATATTGTAAATGCACAAACAGTAATTTCTCCGCATTGCAAGGTGCAATTCTGAAATTTTTTGCTTTTTCCTGCTCCTCTTAGCATGATAAAGAAGATTCAAAGAGAGTGAGATGCCAGCTCCTTTCATTCAGTCAGTAGCTTCAATCATTTCTGGACATTTTTCAATGGCAAAAATCAATGAATATTGTAAATGCACAAACAGTAATTTCTACGCATTGCAAGGTGCAATTCTGACATTTTTTGCTTTTTCCTGCTCCTCTTAGCATGATAAAGAAGATTCAAAGAGAGTGAGATGCCAGCTCCTTTCATTCAGTCAGTAGCTTCAAACATTTCTGGTATATGAATAACATGATGTTTTTCAATGGCAAAAATCAATGAATATTGTAAATGCACAAACAGTAATTTCTCCGCATTGCAAGGTGCAATTCTGAAATTTTTTGCTTTTTCATGCTCCTCTTAGCATGATAAAGAAGATTCAAAGAGAGTGAGATACCAGCTCCTTTCATTCAGTCAGTAGCTTCAATCATTTCTGGACGTTTTTCAATGGCAAAAATCAATGAATATTGTAAATGCACAGACAGTAATTTCTCCGCATTGCAAGGTGCAATTCTGAAATTTTTTGCTTTTTCCTGCTCCTCTTAGCATGATAAAGAAGATTCAAAGAGAGTGAGATGTCAGCTCCTTTCATTCAGTCAGTAGCTTCAAACATTTCTGGTATATGAATAACATGATGTTTTTCAATGGCAAAAATCAATGAATATTGTAAATGCACAAACAGTAATTTCTCCGCATTGCAAGGTGCAATTCTGAAATTTTTTGCTTTTTCCTGCTCCTCTTAGCATGATAAAGAAGATTCAAAGAGAGTGAGATGCCAGCTCCTTTCATTCAGTCAGTAGCTTCAATCATTTCTGGACGTTTTTCAATGGCAAAAATCAATGAATATTGTAAATGCACAAACAGTAATTTCTCCGCATTGCAAGGTGCAATTCTGAAATTTTTTGCTTTTTCCTGCTCCTCTTAGCATGATAAAGAAGATTCAAAGAGAGTGAGATGCCAGCTCCTTTCATTCAGTCAGTATCTTCAATCATTTCTGGACGATTTTCAATGGCAAAAATCAATGAATATTGTAAATGCACAAACAGTAATTTCTCCGCATTGCAAGGTGCAATTCTGAAATTTTTTGCTTTTTCCTGCTCCTCTTAGCATGATAAAGAAGATTCAATGAGAGTGAGATGCCAGCTCCTTTCATTCAGTCAGTAGCTTCAAACATTTCTGGAATATGAATAACATGATGTTTTTCAATGGCAAAAATCAATGAATATTGTAAATGCACAAACAGTAATTTCTCCGCATTGGAAGGTGCAATTCTGAAATTTTTTGCTTTTTCCTGCTCCTCTTAGCATGATAAAGAAGATTCAAAGAGAGTGAGATGCCAGCTCCTTTCATTCAGTCAGTAGCTTCAATCATTTCTGGACGTTTTTCAATGGCAAAAATCAATGAATATTAAAAATGCACAAACAGTAATTTCTCCGCATTGCAAGGTGCAATTCTGAAATTTTTTGCTTTTTCCTGCTCCTCTTAGCATGATAAAGAAGATTCAAAGAGAGTGAGATGCCAGCTCCTTTCATTCAGTCAGTAGCTTCAATCATTTCTGGACGTTTTTCAATGGCAAAAATCAATGAATATTGTAAATGCACAAACAGTAATTTCTCCGCATTGCAAGGTGCAATTCTGAAATTTTTTGCTTTTCCTGCTCCTCTTAGCATGATAAAGAAGATTCAAAGAGAGTGAGATGCCAGCTCCTTTCATTCAGTCAGTAGCTTCAAACATTTCTGGTATATGAATAACATGATGTTTTTCAATGGCAAAAATCAATGAATATTGTAAATGCACAATCAGTAATTTCTCCGCATTGCAAGGTGCAATTCTGAAATTTTTTGCTTTTTCATGCTCCTCTTAGCATGATAAAGAAGATTCAAAGAGAGTGAGATACCAGCTCCTTTCATTCAGTCAGTAGCTTCAATCATTTCTGGACGTTTTTCAATGGCAAAAATCAATGAATATTGTAAATGCACAGACAGTAATTTCTCCGCATTGCAAGGTGCAATTCTGAAATTTTTTGCTTTTTCCTGCTCCTCTTAGCATGATAAAGAAGATTCAAAGAGAGTGAGATGTCAGCTCCTTTCATTCAGTCAGTAGCTTCAAACATTTCTGGTATATGAATAACATGATGTTTTTCAATGGCAAAAATCAATGAATATTGTAAATGCACAAACAGTAATTTCTCCGCATTGCAAGGTGCAATTCTGAAATTTTTTGCTTTTTCCTGCTCCTCTTAGCATGATAAAGAAGATTCAAAGAGAGTAAGATGCCAGCTCCTTTCATTCAGTCAGTAGCTTCAATCATTTCTGGACGTTTTTCAATGGCAAAAATCAATGAATATTGTAAATGCACAAACAGTAATTTCTCCGCATTGCAAGGTGCAATTCTGAAATTTTTTGCTTTTTCCTGCTCCTCTTAGCATGATAAAGAAGATTCAAAGAGAGTGAGATGCCAGCTCCTTTCATTCAGTCAGTAGCTTCAATCATTTCTGGACGTTTTTCAATGGCAAAAATCAATGAATATTGTAAATGCACAAACAGTAATTTCTCCGCATTGCAAGGTGCAATTCTGAAATTTTTTGCTTTTTCCTGCTCCTCTTAGCATGATAAAGAAGATTCAAAGAGAGTGAGATGTCAGCTCCTTTCATTCAGTCAGTAGCTTCAAACATTTCTGGTATATGAATAACATGATGTTTTTCAATGGCAAAAATCAATGAATATTGTAAATGCACAAACAGTAATTTCTCCGCATTGCAAGGTGCAATTCTGAAATTTTTTGCTTTTTCCTGCTCCTCTTAGCATGATAAAGAAGATTCAAAGAGAGTGAGATGCCAGCTCCTTTCATTCAGTCAGTAGCTTCAAACATTTCTGGTATATGAATAACATGATGTTTTTCAATGGCAAAAATCAATGAATATTGTAAATGCACAAACAGTAATTTCTCCGCATTGCAAGGTGCAATTCTGAAATTTTTTGCTTTTTCCTGCTCCTCTTAGCATGATAAAGAAGATTCAAAGAGAGTGAGATGCCAGCTCCTTTCATTCAGTCAGTAGCTTCAATCATTTCTGGACATTTTTCAATGGCAAAAATCAATGAATATTGTAAATGCACAAACAGTAATTTCTACGCATTGCAAGGTGCAATTCTGACATTTTTTGCTTTTTCCTGCTCCTCTTAGCATGATAAAGAAGATTCAAAGAGAGTGAGATGCCAGCTCCTTTCATTCAGTCAGTAGCTTCAAACATTTCTGGTATATGAATAACATGATGTTTTTCAATGGCAAAAATCAATGAATATTGTAAATGCACAAACACTAATTTCTCCGCATTGCAAGGTGCAATTCTGAAATTTTTTGCTTTTTCCTGCTCCTCTTAGCATGATAAAGAAGATTCAAAGAGAGTGAGATGCCAGCTCCTTTCATTCAGTCAGTAGATTCAATCATTTCTGGACGTTTTTCAATGGCAAAAATCAATGAATATTGTAAATGCACAAACAGTAATTTCTCCGCATTGCAAGGTGCAATTCTGAAATTTTTTGCTTTTTCCTGCTCCTCTTAGCATGATAAAGAAGATTCAAAGAGAGTGACATGTCATCTCCTTTCATTCAGTCAGTAGCTTCAAACATTTCTGGTATATGAATAACATGATGTTTTTCAATGGCAAAAATCAATGAATATTGTAAATGCACAAACAGTAATTTCTCCGCATTGCAAGGTGCAATTCTGAAATTTTTTGCTTTTTCCTGCTCCTCTTAGCATGATAAAGAAGATTCAAAGAGAGTGAGATACCAGCTCCTTTCATTCAGTCAGTAGCTTCAATCATTTCTGGACGTTTTTCAATGGCAAAAATCAATGAATATTGTAAATGCACAAACAGTAATTTCTCCGCATTGCAAGGTGCAATTCTGAAATTTTTTGCTTTTTCCTGCTCCTCTTAGCATGATAAAGAAGATTCAAAGAGAGTGAGATACCAGCTCCTTTCATTCAGTCAGTAGCTTCAATCATTTCTGGACGTTTTTCAATGGCAAAAATCAATGAATATTGTAAATGCACAGACAGTAATTTCTCCGCATTGCAAGGTGCAATTCTGAAATTTTTTGCTTTTTCCTGCTCCTCTTAGCATGATAAAGAAGATTCAAAGAGAGTGAGATGTCAGCTCCTTTCATTCAGTCAGTAGCTTCAAACATTTCTGGATATGAATAACATGATGTTTTTCAATGGCAAAAATCAATGAATATTGTAAATGCACAAACAGTAATTTCTCCGCATTGCAAGGTGCAATTCTGAAATTTTTTGCTTTTTCCTGCTCCTCTTAGCATGATAAAGAAGATTCAAAGAGAGTAAGATGCCAGCTCCTTTCATTCAGTCAGTAGCTTCAATCATTTCTGGACGTTTTTTAATGGCAAAAATCAATGAATATTGTAAATGCACAAACAGTAATTTCTCCGCATTGCAAGGTGCAATTCTGAAATTTTTTGCTTTTTCCTGCTCCTCTTAGCATGATAAAGAAGATTCAAAGAGAGTGAGATGCCAGCTCCTTTCATTCAGTCAGTAGCTTCAATCATTTCTGGACGTTTTTCAATGGCAAAAATCAATGAATATTGTAAATGCACAAACAGTAATTTCTCCGCATTGCAAGGTGCAATTCTGAAATTTTTTGCTTTTTCCTGCTCCTCTTAGCATGATAAAAAAGATTCAAAGAGAGTGAGATGTCAGCTCCTTTCATTCAGTCAGTAGCTTCAAACATTTCTGGTATATGAATAACATGATGTTTTTCAATGGCAAAAATCAATGAATATTGTAAATGCACAAACAGTAATTTCTCCGCATTGCAAGGTGCAATTCTGAAATTTTTTGCTTTTTCCTGCTCCTCTTAGCATGATAAAGAAGATTCAAAGAGAGTGAGATGCCAGCTCCTTTCATTCAGTCAGTAGCTTCAATCATTTCTGGACGTTTTTCAATGGCAAAAATCAATGAATATTGTAAATGCACAAACAGTAATTTCTCCGCATTGCAAGGTGCAATTCTGAAATTTTTTGCTTTTTCCTGCTCCTCTTAGCATGATAAAGAAGATTCAAAGAGAGTGAGATGCCAGCTCCTTTCATTCAGTCAGTAGCTTCAAACATTTCTGGTGTATGAATAACATGATGTTTTTCAATGGCAAAAATCAATGAATATTGTAAATGCACAAACAGTAATTTCTCCGCATTGCAAGGTGCAATTCTGAAATTTTTTGCTTTTTCCTGCTTCTCTTAGCATGATAAAGAAGATTCAAAGAGAGTGAGATGCCAGCTCCTTTCATTCAGTTAGTAGCTTCAATCATTTCTGGACGTTTTTCAATGGCAAAAATCAATGAATATTGTAAATACACAAACAGTAATTTCTCCGCATTGCACGGTGCAATTCTGAAATTTTTTGCGTTTTCCTGCTCCTCTTAGCATGATAAAGAAGATTCAAAGAGAGTGAGATGCCAGCTCCTTTCATTCAGTCAGTAGCTTCAATCATTCCTGGTATATGAATAACATGATGTTTTTCAATGGCAAAAATCAATGAATATTGTAAATGCACAAACAGTAATTTCTCCGCATTGCAAGGTGCAATTCTGAAATTTTTTGCTTTTTCCTGCTCCTCTTAGCATGATAAAGAAGATTCAAAGAGAGTGACATGTCATCTCCTTTCATTCAGTCAGTAGCTTCAAACATTTCTGGTATATGAATAACATGATGTTTTTCAATGGCAAAAATCAATGAATATTGTAAATGCACAAACAGTAATTTCTCCGCATTGCAAGGTGCAATTCTGAAATTTTTTGCTTTTTCCTGCTCCTCTTAGCATGATAAAGAAGATTCAAAGAGAGTGAGATGCCAGCTCCTTTCATTCAGTCAGTAGCTTCAATCATTTCTGGACGTTTTTCAATGGCAAAAATCAATGAATATTGTAAATGCACAAACAGTAATTTCTCCGCATTGCAAGGTGCAATTCTGAAATTTTTTGCTTTTTCCTGCTCCTCTTAACATTATAAAGAAGATTCAAAGAGAGTGAGATGCCAGCTCCTTTCATTCAGTCAGTAGCTTCAAACATTTCTGGAATATGAATAACATGATGTTTTTCAATGGCAAAAATCAATGAATATTGTAAATGCACAAACAGTAATTTCTCCGCATTGGAAGGTGCAATTCTGAAATTTTTTGCTTTTTCCTGCTCCTCTTAGCATGATAAAGAAGATTCAAAGAGAGTGAGATGCCAGCTCCTTTCATTCAGTCAGTAGCTTCAATCATTTCTGGACGTTTTTCAATGGCAAAAATCAATGAATATTAAAAATGCACAAACAGTAATTTCTCCGCATTGCAAGGTGCAATTCTGAAATTTTTTGCTTTTTCCTGCTCCTCTTAGCATGATAAAGAAGATTCAAAGAGAGTGAGATGCCAGCTCCTTTCATTCAGTCAGTAGCTTCAATCATTTCTGGACGTTTTTCAATGGCAAAAATCAATGAATATTGTAAATGCACAAACAGTAATTTCTCCGCATTGCAAGGTGCAATTCTGAAATTTTTTGCTTTTCCTGCTCCTCTTAGCATGATAAAGAAGATTCAAAGAGAGTGAGATGCCAGCTCCTTTCATTCAGTCAGTAGCTTCAAACATTTCTGGTATATGAATAACATGATGTTTTTCAATGGCAAAAATCAATGAATATTGTAAATGCACAATCAGTAATTTCTCCGCATTGCAAGGTGCAATTCTGAAATTTTTTGCTTTTTCATGCTCCTCTTAGCATGATAAAGAAGATTCAAAGAGAGTGAGATACCAGCTCCTTTCATTCAGTCAGTAGCTTCAATCATTTCTGGACGTTTTTCAATGGCAAAAATCAATGAATATTGTAAATGCACAGACAGTAATTTCTCCGCATTGCAAGGTGCAATTCTGAAATTTTTTGCTTTTTCCTGCTCCTCTTAGCATGATAAAGAAGATTCAAAGAGAGTGAGATGTCAGCTCCTTTCATTCAGTCAGTAGCTTCAAACATTTCTGGTATATGAATAACATGATGTTTTTCAATGGCAAAAATCAATGAATATTGTAAATGCACAAACAGTAATTTCTCCGCATTGCAAGGTGCAATTCTGAAATTTTTTGCTTTTTCCTGCTCCTCTTAGCATGATAAAGAAGATTCAAAGAGAGTAAGATGCCAGCTCCTTTCATTCAGTCAGTAGCTTCAATCATTTCTGGACGTTTTTCAATGGCAAAAATCAATGAATATTGTAAATGCACAAACAGTAATTTCTCCGCATTGCAAGGTGCAATTCTGAAATTTTTTGCTTTTTCCTGCTCCTCTTAGCATGATAAAGAAGATTCAAAGAGAGTGAGATGCCAGCTCCTTTCATTCAGTCAGTAGCTTCAATCATTTCTGGACGTTTTTCAATGGCAAAAATCAATGAATATTGTAAATGCACAAACAGTAATTTCTCCGCATTGCAAGGTGCAATTCTGAAATTTTTTGCTTTTTCCTGCTCCTCTTAGCATGATAAAGAAGATTCAAAGAGAGTGAGATGTCAGCTCCTTTCATTCAGTCAGTAGCTTCAAACATTTCTGGTATATGAATAACATGATGTTTTTCAATGGCAAAAATCAATGAATATTGTAAATGCACAAACAGTAATTTCTCCGCATTGCAAGGTGCAATTCTGAAATTTTTTGCTTTTTCCTGCTCCTCTTAGCATGATAAAGAAGATTCAAAGAGAGTGAGATGCCAGCTCCTTTCATTCAGTCAGTAGCTTCAAACATTTCTGGTATATGAATAACATGATGTTTTTCAATGGCAAAAATCAATGAATATTGTAAATGCACAAACAGTAATTTCTCCGCATTGCAAGGTGCAATTCTGAAATTTTTTGCTTTTTCCTGCTCCTCTTAGCATGATAAAGAAGATTCAAAGAGAGTGAGATGCCAGCTCCTTTCATTCAGTCAGTAGCTTCAATCATTTCTGGACATTTTTCAATGGCAAAAATCAATGAATATTGTAAATGCACAAACAGTAATTTCTACGCATTGCAAGGTGCAATTCTGACATTTTTTGCTTTTTCCTGCTCCTCTTAGCATGATAAAGAAGATTCAAAGAGAGTGAGATGCCAGCTCCTTTCATTCAGTCAGTAGCTTCAAACATTTCTGGTATATGAATAACATGATGTTTTTCAATGGCAAAAATCAATGAATATTGTAAATGCACAAACACTAATTTCTCCGCATTGCAAGGTGCAATTCTGAAATTTTTTGCTTTTTCCTGCTCCTCTTAGCATGATAAAGAAGATTCAAAGAGAGTGAGATGCCAGCTCCTTTCATTCAGTCAGTAGATTCAATCATTTCTGGACGTTTTTCAATGGCAAAAATCAATGAATATTGTAAATGCACAAACAGTAATTTCTCCGCATTGCAAGGTGCAATTCTGAAATTTTTTGCTTTTTCCTGCTCCTCTTAGCATGATAAAGAAGATTCAAAGAGAGTGACATGTCATCTCCTTTCATTCAGTCAGTAGCTTCAAACATTTCTGGTATATGAATAACATGATGTTTTTCAATGGCAAAAATCAATGAATATTGTAAATGCACAAACAGTAATTTCTCCGCATTGCAAGGTGCAATTCTGAAATTTTTTGCTTTTTCCTGCTCCTCTTAGCATGATAAAGAAGATTCAAAGAGAGTGAGATACCAGCTCCTTTCATTCAGTCAGTAGCTTCAATCATTTCTGGACGTTTTTCAATGGCAAAAATCAATGAATATTGTAAATGCACAAACAGTAATTTCTCCGCATTGCAAGGTGCAATTCTGAAATTTTTTGCTTTTTCCTGCTCCTCTTAGCATGATAAAGAAGATTCAAAGAGAGTGAGATACCAGCTCCTTTCATTCAGTCAGTAGCTTCAATCATTTCTGGACGTTTTTCAATGGCAAAAATCAATGAATATTGTAAATGCACAGACAGTAATTTCTCCGCATTGCAAGGTGCAATTCTGAAATTTTTTGCTTTTTCCTGCTCCTCTTAGCATGATAAAGAAGATTCAAAGAGAGTGAGATGTCAGCTCCTTTCATTCAGTCAGTAGCTTCAAACATTTCTGGATATGAATAACATGATGTTTTTCAATGGCAAAAATCAATGAATATTGTAAATGCACAAACAGTAATTTCTCCGCATTGCAAGGTGCAATTCTGAAATTTTTTGCTTTTTCCTGCTCCTCTTAGCATGATAAAGAAGATTCAAAGAGAGTAAGATGCCAGCTCCTTTCATTCAGTCAGTAGCTTCAATCATTTCTGGACGTTTTTTAATGGCAAAAATCAATGAATATTGTAAATGCACAAACAGTAATTTCTCCGCATTGCAAGGTGCAATTCTGAAATTTTTTGCTTTTTCCTGCTCCTCTTAGCATGATAAAGAAGATTCAAAGAGAGTGAGATGCCAGCTCCTTTCATTCAGTCAGTAGCTTCAATCATTTCTGGACGTTTTTCAATGGCAAAAATCAATGAATATTGTAAATGCACAAACAGTAATTTCTCCGCATTGCAAGGTGCAATTCTGAAATTTTTTGCTTTTTCCTGCTCCTCTTAGCATGATAAAAAAGATTCAAAGAGAGTGAGATGTCAGCTCCTTTCATTCAGTCAGTAGCTTCAAACATTTCTGGTATATGAATAACATGATGTTTTTCAATGGCAAAAATCAATGAATATTGTAAATGCACAAACAGTAATTTCTCCGCATTGCAAGGTGCAATTCTGAAATTTTTTGCTTTTTCCTGCTCCTCTTAGCATGATAAAGAAGATTCAAAGAGAGTGAGATGCCAGCTCCTTTCATTCAGTCAGTAGCTTCAATCATTTCTGGACGTTTTTCAATGGCAAAAATCAATGAATATTGTAAATGCACAAACAGTAATTTCTCCGCATTGCAAGGTGCAATTCTGAAATTTTTTGCTTTTTCCTGCTCCTCTTAGCATGATAAAGAAGATTCAAAGAGAGTGAGATGCCAGCTCCTTTCATTCAGTCAGTAGCTTCAAACATTTCTGGTGTATGAATAACATGATGTTTTTCAATGGCAAAAATCAATGAATATTGTAAATGCACAAACAGTAATTTCTCCGCATTGCAAGGTGCAATTCTGAAATTTTTTGCTTTTTCCTGCTTCTCTTAGCATGATAAAGAAGATTCAAAGAGAGTGAGATGCCAGCTCCTTTCATTCAGTTAGTAGCTTCAATCATTTCTGGACGTTTTTCAATGGCAAAAATCAATGAATATTGTAAATACACAAACAGTAATTTCTCCGCATTGCACGGTGCAATTCTGAAATTTTTTGCGTTTTCCTGCTCCTCTTAGCATGATAAAGAAGATTCAAAGAGAGTGAGATGCCAGCTCCTTTCATTCAGTCAGTAGCTTCAATCATTCCTGGTATATGAATAACATGATGTTTTTCAATGGCAAAAATCAATGAATATTGTAAATGCACAAACAGTAATTTCTCCGCATTGCAAGGTGCAATTCTGAAATTTTTTGCTTTTTCCTGCTCCTCTTAGCATGATAAAGAAGATTCAAAGAGAGTGACATGTCATCTCCTTTCATTCAGTCAGTAGCTTCAAACATTTCTGGTATATGAATAACATGATGTTTTTCAATGGCAAAAATCAATGAATATTGTAAATGCACAAACAGTAATTTCTCCGCATTGCAAGGTGCAATTCTGAAATTTTTTGCTTTTTCCTGCTCCTCTTAGCATGATAAAGAAGATTCAAAGAGAGTGAGATGCCAGCTCCTTTCATTCAGTCAGTAGCTTCAATCATTTCTGGACGTTTTTCAATGGCAAAAATCAATGAATATTGTAAATGCACAAACAGTAATTTCTCCGCATTGCAAGGTGCAATTCTGAAATTTTTTGCTTTTTCCTGCTCCTCTTAACATTATAAAGAAGATTCAAAGAGAGTGAGATGCCAGCTCCTTTCATTCAGTCAGTAGCTTCAATCATTTCTGGACGTTTTTCAATGGCAAAAATCAATGAATATTGTAAATGCACAAACAGTAATTTCTCCGCATTGCAAGGTGCAATTCTGAAATTTTTTGCTTTTTCCTGCTCCTCTTAGCATGATAAAGAAGATTCAAAGAGAGTGAGATACCAGCTCCTTTCATTCAGTCAGTAGCTTCAATCATTTCTGGACGTTTTTCAATGGCAAAAATCAATGAATATTGTAAATGCACAAACAGTAATTTCTCCGCATTGCAAGGTGCAATTCTGAAATTTTTTGCTTTTTCCTGCTCCTCTTAGCATGATAAAGAAGATTCAAAGAGAGTGAGTTGCCAGCTCCTTTCATTCAGTCAGTAGCTTCAAACATTTCTGGTATATGAATAACATGATGTTTTTCAATGGCAAAAATCAATGAATATTGTAAATGCACAAACAGTAATTTCTCCGCATTGCAAGGTGCAATTCTGAAATTTTTTGCTTTTTCCTGCTCCTCTTAGCATGATAAAGAAGATTCAAAGAGAGTGAGATGCCAGCTCCTTTCATTCAGTCAGTATCTTCAATCATTTCTGGACGATTTTCAATGGCAAAAATCAATGAATATTGTAAATGCACAAACAGTAATTTCTCCGCATTGCAAGGTGCAATTCTGAAATTTTTTGCTTTTTCATACTCCTCTTAGCATGATAAAGAAGATTCAAAGAGAGTAAGATGCCAGCTCCTTTCATTCAGTCAGTAGCTTCAATCATTTCTGGACGTTTTTCAATGGCAAAAATCAATGAATATTGTAAATGCACAAACAGTAATTTCTCCGCATTGCAAGGTGCAATTCTGAAATTTTTTGCTTTTTCCTGCTCCTCTTAGCATGATAAAGAAGATTCAAAGAGAGTGAGATGCCAGCTCCTTTCATTCAGTCAGTATCTTCAATCATTTCTGGACGATTTTCAATGGCAAAAATCAATGAATATTGTAAATGCACAAACAGTAATTTCTCAGCATTGCAAGGTGCAATTCTGAAATTTTTTGCTTTTTCCTGCTCCTCTTAGCATGATAAAGAAGATTCAATGAGAGTGAGATGCCAGCTCCTTTCATTCAGTCAGTAGCTTCAAACATTTCTGGTATATGAATAACATGATGTTTTTCAATCGCAAAAATCAATGAATATTGTAAATGCACAAACAGTAATTTCTCCGCATTGCAAGGTGCAATTCTGAAATTTTTTGCTTTTTCATGCTCCTCTTAGCATGATAAAGAAGATTCAAAGAGAGTGAGATACCAGCTCATTTCATTCAGTCAGTAGCTTCAATCATTTCTGGACGTTTTTCAATGGCAAAAATCAATGAATATTGTAAATGCACAGACAGTAATTTCTCCGCATTGCAAGGTGCAATTCTGAAATTTTTTGCTTTTTCCTGCTCCTCTTAGCATGATAAAGAAGATTCAAAGAGAGTGAGATGTCAGCTCCTTTCATTCAGTCAGTAGCTTCAAACATTTCTGGTATATGAATAACATGATGTTTTTCAATGGCAAAAATCAATGAATATTGTAAATGCACAAACAGTAATTTCTCCGCATTGCAAGGTGCAATTCTGAAATTTTTTGCTTTTTCCTGCTCCTCTTAGCATGATAAAGAAGATTCA
Organism: Phyllobates terribilis; assembly: GCF_046119375.1. NCBI lineage: Eukaryota > Metazoa > Chordata > Amphibia > Anura > Dendrobatidae > Phyllobates > Phyllobates terribilis. Next base: position 412,611 of record NW_027363420.1, read on the forward strand.
AAGAGAGTAAGATGCCAGCTCCTTTCATTCAGTCAGTAGCTTCAATCATTTCTGGACGTTTTTCAATGGCAAAAATCAATGAATATTGTAAATGCACAAACAGTAATTTCTCCGCATTGCAAGGTGCAATTCTGAAATTTTTTGCTTTTTCCTGCTCCTCTTAGCATGATAAAGAAGATTCAAAGAGAGTGAGATGCCAGCTCCTTTCATTCAGTCAGTAGCTTCAATCATTTCTGGACGTTTTTCAATGGCAAAAATCAATGAATATTGTAAATGCACAAACAGTAATTTCTCCGCATTGCAAGGTGCAATTCTGAAATTTTTTGCTTTTTCCTGCTCCTCTTAGCATGATAAAGAAGATTCAAAGAGAGTGAGATGTCAGCTCCTTTCATTCAGTCAGTAGCTTCAAACATTTCTGGTATATGAATAACATGATGTTTTTCAATGGCAAAAATCAATGAATATTGTAAATGCACAAACAGTAATTTCTCCGCATTGCAAGGTGCAATTCTGAAATTTTTTGCTTTTTCCTGCTCCTCTTAGCATGATAAAGAAGATTCAAAGAGAGTGAGATGCCAGCTCCTTTCATTCAGTCAGTAGCTTCAAACATTTCTGGTATATGAATAACATGATGTTTTTCAATGGCAAAAATCAATGAATATTGTAAATGCACAAACAGTAATTTCTCCGCATTGCAAGGTGCAATTCTGAAATTTTTTGCTTTTTCCTGCTCCTCTTAGCATGATAAAGAAGATTCAAAGAGAGTGAGATGCCAGCTCCTTTCATTCAGTCAGTAGCTTCAATCATTTCTGGACATTTTTCAATGGCAAAAATCAATGAATATTGTAAATGCACAAACAGTAATTTATACGCATTGCAAGGTGCAATTCTGACATTTTTTGCTTTTTCCTGCTCCTCTTAGCATGATAAAGAAGATTCAAAGAGAGTGAGATGCCAGCTCCTTTCATTCAGTCAGTAGCTTCAAACATTTCTGGTATATGAATAACATGATGTTTTTCAATGGCAAAAATCAATGAATATTGTAAATGCACAAACAGTAATTTCTCCGCATTGCAAGGTGCAATTCTGAAATTTTTTGCTTTTTCCTGCTCCTCTTAGCATGATAAAGAAGATTCAAAGAGAGTGAGATGCCAGCTCCTTTCATTCAGTCAGTAGCTTCAATCATTTCTGGACGTTTTTCAATGGCAAAAATCAATGAATATTGTAAATGCACAAACAGTAATTTCTCCGCATTGCAAGGTGCAATTCTGAAATTTTTTGCTTTTTCCTGCTCCTCTTAGCATGATAAAGAAGATTCAAAGAGAGTGAGATGCCAGCTCCTTTCATTCAGTCAGTATCTTCAATCATTTCTGGACGATTTTCAATGGCAAAAATCAATGAATATTGTAAATGCACAAACAGTAATTTCTCCGCATTGCAAGGTGCAATTCTGAAATTTTTTGCTTTTTCCTGCTCCTCTTAGCATGATAAAGAAGATTCAATGAGAGTGAGATGCCAGCTCCTTTCATTCAGTCAGTAGCTTCAAACATTTCTGGAATATGAATAACATGATGTTTTTCAATGGCAAAAATCAATGAATATTGTAAATGCACAAACAGTAATTTCTCCGCATTGGAAGGTGCAATTCTGAAATTTTTGGCTTTTTCCTGCTCCTCTTAGCATGATAAAGAAGATTCAAAGAGAGTGAGATGCCAGCTCCTTTCATTCAGTCAGTAGCTTCAATCATTTCTGGACGTTTTTCAATGGCAAAAATCAATGAATATTAAAAATGCACAAACAGTAATTTCTCCGCATTGCAAGGTGCAATTCTGAAATTTTTTGCTTTTTCCTGCTCCTCTTAGCATGATAAAGAAGATTCAAAGAGAGTGAGATGCCAGCTCCTTTCATTCAGTCAGTAGCTTCAATCATTTCTGGACGTTTTTCAATGGCAAAAATCAATGAATATTGTAAATGCACAAACAGTAATTTCTCCGCATTGCAAGGTGCAATTCTGAAATTTTTTGCTTTTCCTGCTCCTCTTAGCATGATAAAGAAGATTCAAAGAGAGTGAGATGCCAGCTCCTTTCATTCAGTCAGTAGCTTCAAACATTTCTGGTATATGAATAACATGATGTTTTTCAATGGCAAAAATCAATGAATATTGTAAATGCACAAACAGTAATTTCTCCGCATTGCAAGGTGCAATTCTGAAATTTTTTGCTTTTTCATGCTCCTCTTAGCATGATAAAGAAGATTCAAAGAGAGTGAGATACCAGCTCCTTTCATTCAGTCAGTAGCTTCAATCATTTCTGGACGTTTTTCAATGGCAAAAATCAATGAATATTGTAAATGCACAGACAGTAATTTCTCCGCATTGCAAGGTGCAATTCTGAAATTTTTTGCTTTTTCCTGCTCCTCTTAGCATGATAAAGAAGATTCAAAGAGAGTGAGATGTCAGCTCCTTTCATTCAGTCAGTAGCTTCAATCATTTCTGGTATATGAATAACATGATGTTTTTCAATGGCAAAAATCAATGAATATTGTAAATGCACAAACAGTAATTTCTCCGCATTGCAAGGTGCAATTCTGAAATTTTTTGCTTTTTCCTGCTCCTCTTAGCATGATAAAGAAGATTCAAAGAGAGTAAGATGCCAGCTCCTTTCATTCAGTCAGTAGCTTCAATCATTTCTGGACATTTTTCAATGGCAAAAATCAATGATTATTGTAAATGCACAAACAGTAATTTCTCCGCATTGCAAGGTGCAATTCTGAAATTTTTTGCTTTTTCCTGCTCCTCTTAGCATGATAAAGAAGATTCAAAGAGAGTGAGATGCCAGCTCCTTTCATTCAGTCAGTAGCTTCAATCATTTCTGGACGTTTTTCAATGGCAAAAATCAATGAATATTGTAAATGCACAAACAGTAATTTCTCCGCATTGCAAGGTGCAATTCTGAAATTTTTTGCTTTTTCCTGCTCCTCTTAGCATGATAAAGAAGATTCAAAGAGAGTGAGATGTCAGCTCCTTTCATTCAGTCAGTAGCTTCAAACATTTCTGGTATATGAATAACATGATGTTTTTCAATGGCAAAAATCAATGAATAATGTAAATGCACAAACAGTAATTTCTCCGCATTGCAAGGTGCAATTCTGAAATTTTTTGCTTTTTCCTGCTCCTCTTAGCATGATAAAGAAGATTCAAAGAGAGTGAGATAGTAGCTCCTTTCATTCAGTCAGTAGCTTCAAACATTTCTGGTATATGAATAACATGATGTTTTTCAATGGCAAAAATCAATGAATATTGTAAATGCACAAACAGTAATTTCTCCGCATTGCAAGGTGCAATTCTGAAATTTTTTGCTTTTTCCTGCTCCTCTTAGCATGATAAAGAAGATTCAAAGAGAGTGAGATGCCAGCTCCTTTCATTCAGTCAGTAGCTTCAATCATTTCTGGACATTTTTCAATGGCAAAAATCAATGAATATTGTAAATGCACAAACAGTAATTTCTACGCATTGCAAGGTGCAATTCTGACATTTTTTGCTTTTTCCTGCTCCTCTTAGCATGATAAAGAAGATTCAAAGAGAGTGAGATGCCAGCTCCTTTCATTCAGTCAGTAGCTTCAAACATTTCTGGTATATGAATAACATGATGTTTTTCAATGGCAAAAATCAATGAATATTGTAAATGCACAAACACTAATTTCTCCGCATTGCAAGGTGCAATTCTGAAATTTTTTGCTTTTTCCTGCTCCTCTTAGCATGATAAAGAAGATTCAAAGAGAGTGAGATGCCAGCTCCTTTCATTCAGTCAGTAGATTCAATCATTTCTGGACGTTTTTCAATGGCAAAAATCAATGAATATTGTAAATGCACAAACAGTAATTTCTCCGCATTGCAAGGTGCAATTCTGAAATTTTTTGCTTTTTCCTGCTCCTCTTAGCATGATAAAGAAGATTCAAAGAGAGTGACATGTCATCTCCTTTCATTCAGTCAGTAGCTTCAAACATTTCTGGTATATGAATAACATGATGTTTTTCAATGGCAAAAATCAATGAATATTGTAAATGCACAAACAGTAATTTCTCCGCATTGCAAGGTGCAATTCTGAAATTTTTTGCTTTTTCCTGCTCCTCTTAGCATGATAAAGAAGATTCAAAGAGAGTGAGATACCAGCTCCTTTCATTCAGTCAGTAGCTTCAATCATTTCTGGACGTTTTTCAATGGCAAAAATCAATGAATATTGTAAATGCACAAACAGTAATTTCTCCGCATTGCAAGGTGCAATTCTGAAATTTTTTGCTTTTTCCTGCTCCTCTTAGCATGATAAAGAAGATTCAAAGAGAGTGAGATACCAGCTCCTTTCATTCAGTCAGTAGCTTCAATCATTTCTGGACGTTTTTCAATGGCAAAAATCAATGAATATTGTAAATGCACAGACAGTAATTTCTCCGCATTGCAATGTGCAATTCTGAAATTTTTTGCTTTTTCCTGCTCCTCTTAGCATGATAAAGAAGATTCAAAGAGAGTGAGATATCAGCTCCTTTCATTCAGTCAGTAGCTTCAAACATTTCTGGATATGAATAACATGATGTTTTTCAATGGCAAAAATCAATGAATATTGTAAATGCACAAACAGTAATTTCTCCGCATTGCAAGGTGCAATTCTGAAATTTTTTGCTTTTTCCTGCTCCTCTTAGCATGATAAAGAAGATTCAAAGAGAGTAAGATGCCAGCTCCTTTCATTCAGTCAGTAGCTTCAATCATTTCTGGACGTTTTTTAATGGCAAAAATCAATGAATATTGTAAATGCACAAACAGTAATTTCTCCGCATTGCAAGGTGCAATTCTGAAATTTTTTGCTTTTTCCTGCTCCTCTTAGCATGATAAAGAAGATTCAAAGAGAGTGAGATGCCAGCTCCTTTCATTCAGTCAGTAGCTTCAATCATTTCTGGACGTTTTTCAATGGCAAAAATCAATGAATATTGTAAATGCACAAACAGTAATTTCTCCGCATTGCAAGGTGCAATTCTGAAATTTTTTGCTTTTTCCTGCTCCTCTTAGCATGATAAAAAAGATTCAAAGAGAGTGAGATGTCAGCTCCTTTCATTCAGTCAGTAGCTTCAAACATTTCTGGTATATGAATAACATGATGTTTTTCAATGGCAAAAATCAATGAATATTGTAAATGCACAAACAGTAATTTCTCCGCATTGCAAGGTGCAATTCTGAAATTTTTTGCTTTTTCCTGCTCCTCTTAGCATGATAAAGAAGATTCAAAGAGAGTAAGATGCCAGCTCCTTTCATTCAGTCAGTAGCTTCAATCATTTCTGGACGTTTTTCAATGGCAAAAATCAATGAATATTGTAAATGCACAAACAGTAATTTCTCCGCATTGCAAGGTGCAATTCTGAAATTTTTTGCTTTTTCCTGCTCCTCTTAGCATGATAAAGAAGATTCAAAGAGAGTGAGATGCCAGCTCCTTTCATTCAGTCAGTAGCTTCAATCATTTCTGGACGTTTTTCAATGGCAAAAATCAATGAATATTGTAAATGCACAAACAGTAATTTCTCCGCATTGCAAGGTGCAATTCTGAAATTTTTTGCTTTTTCCTGCTCCTCTTAGCATGATAAAGAAGATTCAAAGAGAGTGAGATGCCAGCTCCTTTCATTCAGTCAGTAGCTTCAAACATTTCTGGTATATGAATAACATGATGTTTTTCAATGGCAAAAATCAATGAATATTGTAAATGCACAAACAGTAATTTCTCCGCATTGCAAGGTGCAATTCTGAAATTTTTTGCTTTTTCCTGCTTCTCTTAGCATGATAAAGAAGATTCAAAGAGAGTGAGATGCCAGCTCCTTTCATTCAGTTAGTAGCTTCAATCATTTCTGGACGTTTTTCAATGGCAAAAATCAATGAATATTGTAAATACACAAACAGTAATTTCTCCGCATTGCACGGTGCAATTCTGAAATTTTTTGCGTTTTCCTGCTCCTCTTAGCATGATAATGAAGATTCAAAGAGAGTGAGATGCCAGCTCCTTTCATTCAGTCAGTAGCTTCAATCATTCCTGGTATATGAATAACATGATGTTTTTCAATGGCAAAAATCAATGAATATTGTAAATGCACAAACAGTAATTTCTCCGCATTGCAAGGTGCAATTCTGAAATTTTTTGCTTTTTCCTGCTCCTCTTAGCATGATAAAGAAGATTCAAAGAGAGTGACATGTCATCTCCTTTCATTCAGTCAGTAGCTTCAAACATTTCTGGTATATGAATAACATGATGTTTTTCAATGGCAAAAATCAATGAATATTGTAAATGCACAAACAGTAATTTCTCCGCATTGCAAGGTGCAATTCTGAAATTTTTTGCTTTTTCCTGCTCCTCTTAGCATGATAAAGAAGATTCAAAGAGAGTGAGATGCCAGCTCCTTTCATTCAGTCAGTAGCTTCAATCATTTCTGGACGTTTTTCAATGGCAAAAATCAATGAATATTGTAAATGCACAAACAGTAATTTCTCCGCATTGCAAGGTGCAATTCTGAAATTTTTTGCTTTTTCCTGCTCCTCTTAACATTATAAAGAAGATTCAAAGAGAGTGAGATGCCAGCTCCTTTCATTCAGTCAGTAGCTTCAATCATTTCTGGACGTTTTTCAATGGCAAAAATCAATGAATATTGTAAATGCACAAACAGTAATTTCTCCGCATTGCAAGGTGCAATTCTGAAATTTTTTGCTTTTTCCTGCTCCTCTTAGCATGATAAAGAAGATTCAAAGAGAGTGAGATACCAGCTCCTTTCATTCAGTCAGTAGCTTCAATCATTTCTGGACGTTTTTCAATGGCAAAAATCAATGAATATTGTAAATGCACAAACAGTAATTTCTCCGCATTGCAAGGTGCAATTCTGAAATTTTTTGCTTTTTCCTGCTCCTCTTAGCATGATAAAGAAGATTCAAAGAGAGTGAGTTGCCAGCTCCTTTCATTCAGTCAGTAGCTTCAAACATTTCTGGTATATGAATAACATGATGTTTTTCAATGGCAAAAATCAATGAATATTGTAAATGCACAAACAGTAATTTCTCCGCATTGCAAGGTGCAATTCTGAAATTTTTTGCTTTTTCCTGCTCCTCTTAGCATGATAAAGAAGATTCAAAGAGAGTGAGATGCCAGTGTCACGGGTGTGTTGCCACGAAGATCGTCACGAGTACACAGCCTGACTTCTCGCAGCTGACTTGTTGGTGCTTTGTGTTTTCTCGGCAGTGAAGGAGTTAATTCTCTCTCTCTCTGGGCTAGCTGAGGTCCAGCCTCGCCCAGCTGCAATCAATGCTTCGTTAGTGAGACTCCTTTATATTCCTGCAGGTCTGTTTGTGAGGTGTCGGTGAAAGCTTTTCATTCTGACTTACAGAGCGGATCGTGGTGTTTGGAGTTGCTGAGATAAGTGTATTTGAAAGTGTTATTTCCCTTTCCTCGCTTTATCATTTATCTCCTTTCCCGTTGGTGTTCCCTCTGTTGTAGTTTTGTTGAAGTTGTATGCAAGGTGGTTTTGGTTTTTCCCTTGTACTGTCTCGTTCGTCTAAATACTGTGTGTGGGCATATTATTGCTGGTTCCCTATTGTTGTGATCGGGGTCCTTCTCAGGACTAGATTACTGTGGTGCAGGGATCCTCAGGAGGTAGGGGTTACGCTGGCGGCCTGGACCTCTGTACCTTTAACAGTACCTCCAGGATGAGGGATTAGTCAGGGCCCCAGCTTAGGGTCAGCTTAGGCCCCCTACCTCCAGTATTCTGTGACAGTGTGACATTTTCACCGACCATCTTAGTTTTTCTCCAGCTACCATGGATCCAGTAGCCGGTCTAGCTCAGCAGTTGCAGAGTTTGTCCATGGGGCTGGCGGACGTTAGGTCCAAGGTTTTGCATCCTCTGGAGCAAGCCGGACCAGAACCTAAAGTAGCTCTCCCTGACAGGTTCACTGGGGGGCGGGACAAGTTTTTTGTTTTCCGGGAGGCATGCAAATTGTACTTTCGGCTGCGGCCTCGGTCATCGGGCAGTGAAGAACAAAGGGTGGGAATTGTCATCTCGCTCCTACAAGGGGACCCACAATCTTGGGCGTTCTCTCTTCCCCCTAGCTCCCCAGTTCTCCAGTCAGTGGATAGGTTTTTCGCTGCTTTGGGACTCGTGTATGATGACCCAGATCGGATCTCCCTTGCTGAGTCTAAGTTACGTAGGATTCAGCAGGGAGATCGTCCAGCGGAGGAATTCTGTTCGGAGTTCCGTAGGTGGGCCACGGACACCCAGTGGAATGACCCGGCTCTTAGGAGCCAGTTTTGTCATGGTTTATCCGACAAATTACAGGATGTGTTGGCACAGTATGACTCTCCCGCGTCACTGGAAGCCGCTATGGCCCTTGCTATTCGCGTTGACAGACGGCTTCGGGAGAGGTGCGGGATAACTCTACCCCCTGTAATGTCTCCACCTCTTACAAGGTCCCCTCATATGGTGGTTCCCCTGGTCAGTCCGGAGGAGCCTATGCAATTAGGAGGGACATCATTTCGGGGAAGGGGACCGGTGGTGCGCCATAAGACAGGAAGGTGTTTCCTCTGCGGGAAAAAGGGACATTTTATTGGGGGGTGTCCATCCCGTCCCTTGCTGAGTAAAGAGTCGTCGAAAAAACTGTTGATCCCAGGTTGTGTGGTGGACGGCAATCTGGGAGTAGGTATTTCGTCCCTAGGTTCGTCTCAGTTTCTCGTACCGGCGGAGGTGGTGGTGGGTACGAGAACTGAGAGGATATCTGTTCTTCTGGATAGTGGGGCCGGGGCTAATCTGGTTGATGCTCGGTTTGCCCGGGTTCAAGGTATGCGATTGAGTGAGTTGGCTAAACCCATCCCCATATTCTCGATCGATGCCAGGCCTCTCGGTCAGGGAAGTTTTTTGCAAGCTGTGCATGGCGTAAAACTTCAAGTGGGGGCAATACATAAAGAACTGTTGTCTTGCTACGTGTTGGAGGGTCTTCCCACTCCTATAGTGTTGGGCCTTCCTTGGTTAGCTAAGCATAACCCTGTTATTAATTGGCAAACCAGAGAGATAAGCCAATGGAGTAAATTCTGTAATAAAAACTGCATGAACACGGTCATCGGTGCGGTTACTCCTTGGGTCTTACCTCCATTTCTGGCAGACTTTGAGGATGTATTCTCGGAGAATGGGTGTCAGGAACTACCTCCTCATCGCGAGTATGACTGTTCTGTAAAACTGCTCCCTGAGGCCAAGTTACCTAAAGCTAGGTTGTATAACCTTTCTGGTCCTGAGAGGCAGGCCATGAAGGATTATATTTCTGAAAGTCTGGCTAAGGGGCATATTAGACCTTCATCTTCACCGGTGGCCGCGGGGTTCTTCTTTGTTAAGAAGAAAGATGGAGGCCTACGCCCTTGCCTGGATTTCCGTGAACTTAATCGGATTACGGTCCGAGATCCGTATCCGCTCCCACTTATTCCCGATCTCTTTAATCAGATCGTAGGCGCCAAATGGTTCTCTAAGTTGGATCTCAGGGGGGCGTACAATTTGATTAGGATGAAGGAGGGGGATGAGTGGAAGACGGCTTTTAACACTCCGGAGGGGCATTATGAGAACCTTGTCATGCCATTCGGTCTGACTAATGCCCCGGCGGTGTTTCAACACTTTGTTAATGATATTTTTCGCCACCTGGTGGGACAGTTTGTTGTCATATATCTGGATGATATCTTAATTTACTCGCCGGATCTGGTGTCTCATCAGGAGCACGTTAGACAGGTGTTACAGATCTTGCGGGATAATAAACTGTATGCCAAGTGGGAAAAGTGTGTGTTCGCCGTACAGGAACTCCAGTTTTTAGGCTTCCTGGTTTCTGCGTCCGGTTTTCGTATGGACCCTGGGAAAGTGCGGGCAGTTCTTGAGTGGGATCGGCCGGAGAATCTTAAGGCACTACAACGTTTCCTGGGGTTTGCTAACTATTACCGGAAGTTCATTCGTAATTTCTCGTCCGTGGTTAAGCCTCTCACAGACATGACTAAAAAGGGGACGGATTTTTCTAGGTGGTCTGACAAGGCTTGTCAAGCATTCTCCTCCTTGAAAAAATGTTTTGCCTCGGCACCCATACTCATTCAACCTGATGCGTCTCAGCCATTCTTTGTTGAGGTAGACGCTTCCGAGGTAGGGGTGGGAGCAGTATTGTCACAGGGTTCGTCCCCTGGTAAGTGGCATCCGTGCGCCTTTTTCTCTAAAAAATTGTCGTCCGCTGAGAGGAATTACGATGTCGGCAATAGGGAACTCCTGGCCATTAAGTTAGCTTTTGAGGAGTGGCGCCATTTTTTGGAGGGGGCAGTTCATCCGGTCACCGTCATCACCGATCACAAGAACCTGCTATATCTGGAGTCCGCTAAACGTCTGAATCCCAGACAAGCTAGGTGGTCATTGTTTTTTACCAGGTTTAATTTCGTCGTTACATATCGTCCTGGGTCTAAAAATGTAAAGGCGGATGCCTTATCTCGTAGTTTCCCTGGGGCCGGGAATACGGACGACCCGATTCCTGTTCTTCAGGAGGGGGTGGTGGTTTCGGCAGTATGCTCTGAGCTGGAGGAGGAGATATTGGAGGCTCAGGGGGACGCCCCTGTTGGACCTCCGGGGAGACTGTTCGTTCCAGATCAGTTGCGACAAAAGGTGATCGAGGCACACCATAACTCAGTTTTTGCAGGACACCCGGGGAGTAAAGCAACTGTGGATCTCCTCTCGCGTCGGTTTTGGTGGCCTAACTTACATAAAGAGGTGGTAACTTTTGTCGCGTCCTGTGGGGTTTGTGCGCGCTCTAAGACCTCACATACCCGTCCGTCTGGGGCCCTCTTACCTTTGAAGATCCCGGAGCGTCCTTGGACTCATCTGTCTATGGACTTTATTACGGACCTCCCTCCGTCTTCGGGTAAAACGGTCATACTCGTTGTAGTGGACAGGTTCAGCAAGATGGCACATTTTATCGCTCTTCCGGCTCTCCCTAATGCTAAAACTCTTGCGCAGGTGTTCATTGGGGAGATTGTGAGGCTTCACGGGGTACCCTCCGAGGTGGTGTCTGATCGGGGGTCTCAGTTTGTGTCCAAGTTCTGGAAGGCGTTTTGTGCACGGCGGGGGATGCATTTGTCATTCTCGTCGGCTTTTCATCCTCAGACCAATGGTCAGACGGAACGTATGAACCAGAGCTTGGAGACATATCTTCGGTGTTTTGTGTCAGAGAACCAGGAGGACTGGGCTTCTTTCCTACCTCTGGCAGAGTTTGCTCTCAATAATAGGCGAAGCGAGTCCACGGGTAAGTCCCCGTTTTTTGGGGCATATGGTTTTCACCCCCAGTTTTGTACTTTCAGTAGGGGGGGCTCTTCGGGGGTTCCGGAGGAGGAACGATTTTCCTCATCTCTCGCTTCAGTATGGAGAGGGGTGCTGAAGAATCTGAATACTATGGGGAACCGATACAAACGTATGGCTGATAGGAGGAGAGTGTCTGGTCCGGACCTAAGTGTGAACGATCAGGTATGGTTGTCTACCAGGAATATTAAACTTAAGGTTCCCTCCTGGAAACTGGGTCCCAGGTTCATCGGGCCATACAGAATCAGTTCTGTTATTAATCCGGTGGCATTCCGTCTTGACCTCCCCCCTACGTTTAAAATTCACAACGTGTTTCACAGATCATTGCTTAAGAGGTATGTGGCGCCGGTGGTACCGTCACCTTTACCTCCCCCTCCTGTGGTTGTCAATGGTAACTTGGAGTTCCAGGTATCGAGGGTCATTGATTCACGCTTTAATCGCCGGTCCCTTCAGTACTTGGTTCATTGGAAGGGGTATGGTCCTGAGGAGAGGATGTGGGTTCCTGCGTCGGATATTAACGCAGACCGATTAGTTCGGGCCTTCCACACGACTCACCCGGATAAACCTGGCCCTGAGGGTCCGGAGGCCCCTCGTAGAAGGGGGGGTACTGTCACGGGTGTGTTGCCACGAAGATCGTCACGAGTACACAGCCTGACTTCTCGCAGCTGACTTGTTGGTGCTTTGTGTTTTCTCGGCAGTGAAGGAGTTAATTCTCTCTCTCTCTGGGCTAGCTGAGGTCCAGCCTCGCCCAGCTGCAATCAATGCTTCGTTAGTGAGACTCCTTTATATTCCTGCAGGTCTGTTTGTGAGGTGTCGGTGAAAGCTTTTCATTCTGACTTACAGAGCGGATCGTGGTGTTTGGAGTTGCTGAGATAAGTGTATTTGAAAGTGTTATTTCCCTTTCCTCGCTTTATCATTTATCTCCTTTCCCGTTGGTGTTCCCTCTGTTGTAGTTTTGTTGAAGTTGTATGCAAGGTGGTTTTGGTTTTTCCCTTGTACTGTCTCGTTCGTCTAAATACTGTGTGTGGGCATATTATTGCTGGTTCCCTATTGTTGTGATCGGGGTCCTTCTCAGGACTAGATTACTGTGGTGCAGGGATCCTCAGGAGGTAGGGGTTACGCTGGCGGCCTGGACCTCTGTACCTTTAACAGTACCTCCAGGATGAGGGATTAGTCAGGGCCCCAGCTTAGGGTCAGCTTAGGCCCCCTACCTCCAGTATTCTGTGACAGTGTGACAGCCAGCTCCTTTCATTCAGTCAGTATCTTCAATCATTTCTGGACGATTTTCAATGGCAAAAATCAATGAATATTGTAAATGCACAAACAGTAATTTCTCCGCATTGCAAGGTGCAATTCTGAAATTTTTTGCTTTTTCATGCTCCTCTTAGCATGATAAAGAAGATTCAAAGAGAGTAAGATGCCAGCTCCTTTCATTCAGTCAGTAGCTTCAATCATTTCTGGACGTTTTTCAATGGCAAAAATCAATGAATATTGTAAATGCACAAACAGTAATTTCTCCGCATTGCAAGGTGCAATTCTGAAATTTTTTGCTTTTTCCTGCTCCTCTTAGCATGATAAAGAAGATTCAAAGAGAGTGAGATGCCAGCTCCTTTCATTCAGTCAGTAGCTTCAATCATTTCTGGACGTTTTTCAATGGCAAAAATCAATGAATATTGTAAATGCACAAACAGTAATTTCTCCGCATTGCAAGGTGCAATTCTGAAATTTTTTTCTTTTTCCTGCTCCTCTTAGCATGATAAAGAAGATTCAAAGAGAGTGAGATGCCAGCTCCTTTCATTCAGTCAGTATCTTCAATCATTTCTGGACGATTTTCAATGGCAAAAATCAATGAATATTGTAAATGCACAAACAGTAATTTCTCAGCATTGCAAGGTGCAATTCTGAAATTTTTTGCTTTTTCCTGCTCCTCTTAGCATGATAAAGAAGATTCAATGAGAGTGAGATGCCAGCTCCTTTCATTCAGTCAGTAGCTTCAAACATTTCTGGTATATGAATAACATGATGTTTTTCAATCGCAAAAATCAATGAATATTGTAAATGCACAAACAGTAATTTCTCCGCATTGCAAGGTGCAATTCTGAAATTTTTTGCTTTTTCATGCTCCTCTTAGCATGATAAAGAAGATTCAAAGAGAGTGAGATACCAGCTCCTTTCATTCAGTCAGTAGCTTCAATCATTTCTGGACGTTTTTCAATGGCAAAAATCAATGAATATTGTAAATGCACAGACAGTAATTTCTCCGCATTGCAAGGTGCAATTCTGAAATTTTTTGCTTTTTCCTGCTCCTCTTAGCATGATAAAGAAGATTCAAAGAGAGTGAGATGTCAGCTCCTTTCATTCAGTCAGTAGCTTCAAACATTTCTGGTATATGAATAACATGATGTTTTTCAATGGCAAAAATCAATGAATATTGTAAATGCACAAACAGTAATTTCTCCGCATTGCAAGGTGCAATTCTGAAATTTTTTGCTTTTTCCTGCTCCTCTTAGCATGATAAAGAAGATTCAAAGAGAGTAAGATGCCAGCTCCTTTCATTCAGTCAGTAGCTTCAATCATTTCTGGACGTTTTTCAATGGCAAAAATCAATGAATATTGTAAATGCACAAACAGTAATTTCTCCGCATTGCAAGGTGCAATTCTGAAATTTTTTGCTTTTTCCTGCTCCTCTTAGCATGATAAAGAAGATTCAAAGAGAGTGAGATGCCAGCTCCTTTCATTCAGTCAGTAGCTTCAATCATTTCTGGACGTTTTTCAATGGCAAAAATCAATGAATATTGTAAATGCACAAACAGTAATTTCTCCGCATTGCAAGGTGCAATTCTGAAATTTTTTGCTTTTTCCTGCTCCTCTTAGCATGATAAAGAAGATTCAAAGAGAGTGAGATGCCAGCTCCTTTCATTCAGTCAGTAGCTTCAAACATTTCTGGTATATGAATAACATGATGTTTTTCAATGGCAAAAATCAATGAATATTGTAAATGCACAAACAGTAATTTCTCCGCATTGCAAGGTGCAATTCTGAAATTTTTTGCTTTTTCCTGCTCCTCTTAGCATGATAAAGAAGATTCAAAGAGAGTGAGATGCCAGCTCCTTTCATTCAGTCAGTAGCTTCAATCATTTCTGGACATTTTTCAATGGCAAAAATCAATGAATATTGTAAATGCACAAACAGTAATTTCTACGCATTGCAAGGTGCAATTCTGACATTTTTTGCTTTTTCCTGCTCCTCTTAGCATGATAAAGAAGATTCAAAGAGAATGAGATGCCAGCTCCTTTCATTCAGTCAGTAGCTTCAAACATTTCTGGTATATGAATAACATGATGTTTTTCAATGGCAAAAATCAATGAATATTGTAAATGCACAAACAGTAATTTCTCCGCATTGCAAGGTGCAATTCTGAAATTTTTTGCTTTTTCCTGCTCCTCTTAGCATGATAAAGAAGATTCAAAGAGAGTGAGATGCCAGCTCCTTTCATTCAGTCAGTAGATTCAATCATTTCTGGACGTTTTTCAATGGCAAAAATCAATGAATATTGTAAATGCACAAACAGTAATTTCTCCGCATTGCAAGGTGCAATTCTGAAATTTTTTGCTTTTTCCTGCTCCTCTTAGCATGATAAAGAAGATTCAAAGAGAGTGACATGTCATCTCCTTTCATTCAGTCAGTAGCTTCAAACATTTCTGGGATATGAATAACATGATGTTTTTCAATGGCAAAAATCAATGAATATTGTAAATGCACAAACAGTAATTTCTCCGCATTGCAAGGTGCAATTCTGAAATTTTTTGCTTTTTCCTGCTCCTCTTAGCATGATAAAGAAGATTCAAAGAGAGTGAGATACCAGCTCCTTTCATTCAGTCAGTAGCTTCAATCATTTCTGGACGTTTTTCAATGGCAAAAATCAATGAATATTGTAAATGCACAAACAGTAATTTCTCCGCATTGCAAGGTGCAATTCTGAAATTTTTTGCTTTTTCCTGCTCCTCTTAGCATGATAAAGAAGATTCAAAGAGAGTGAGATATGAGCTCCTTTCATTCAGTCAGTAGCTTCAATCATTTCTGGACGTTTTTCAATGGCAAAAATCAATGAATATTGTAAATGCACAGACAGTAATTTCTCCGCATTGCAAGGTGCAATTCTGAAATTTTTTGCTTTTTCCTGCTCCTCTTAGCATGATAAAGAAGATTCAAAGAGAGTGAGATGTCAGCTCCTTTCATTCAGTCAGTAGCTTCAAACATTTCTGGTATATGAATAACATGATGTTTTTCAATGGCAAAAATCAATGAATATTGTAAATGCACAAACAGTAATTTCTCCGCATTGCAAGGTGCAATTCTGAAATTTTTTGCTTTTTCCTGCTCCTCTTAGCATGATAAAGAAGATTCAAAGAGAGTAAGATGCCAGCTCCTTTCATTCAGTCAGTAGCTTCAATCATTTCTGGACGTTTTTCAATGGCAAAAATCAATGAATATTGTAAATGCACAAACAGTAATTTCTCCGCATTGCAAGGTGCAATTCTGAAATTTTTTGCTTTTTCCTGCTCCTCTTAGCATGATAAAGAAGATTCAAAGAGAGTGAGATGCCAGCTCCTTTCATTCAGTCAGCAGCTTCAATCATTTCTGGACGTTTTTCAATGGCAAAAATCAATGAATATTGTAAATGCACAAACAGTAATTTCTCCGCATTGCAAGGTGCAATTCTGAAATTTTTTGCTTTTTCCTGCTCCTCTTAGCATGATAAAAAAGATTCAAAGAGAGTGAGATGTCAGCTCCTTTCATTCAGTCAGTAGCTTCAAACATTTCTGGTATATGAATAACATGATGTTTTTCAATGGCAAAAATCAATGAATATTGTAAATGCACAAACAGTAATTTCTCCGCATTGCAAGGTGCAATTCTGAAATTTTTTGCTTTTTCCTGCTCCTCTTAGCATGATAAAGAAGATTCAAAGAGAGTAAGATGCCAGCTCCTTTCATTCAATCAGTAGCTTCAATCATTTCTGGACGTTTTTCAATGGCAAAAATCAATGAATATTGTAAATGCACAAACAGTAATTTCTCCGCATTGCAAGGTGCAATTCTGAAATTTTTTGCTTTTTCCTGCTCCTCTTAGCATGATAAAGAAGATTCAAAGAGAGTGAGATGCCAGCTCCTTTCATTCAGTCAGTAGCTTCAATCATTTCTGGACGTTTTTCAATGGCAAAAATCAATGAATATTGTAAATGCACAAACAGTAATTTCTCCGCATTGCAAGGTGCAATTCTGAAATTTTTTGCTTTTTCCTGCTCCTCTTAGCATGATAAAGAAGATTCAAAGAGAGTGAGATGCCAGCTCCTTTCATTCAGTCAGTAGCTTCAAACATTTCTGGTATATGAATAACATGATGTTTTTCAATGGCAAAAATCAATGAATATTGTAAATGCACAAACAGTAATTTCTCCGCATTGCAAGGTGCAATTCTGAAATTTTTTGCTTTTTCCTGCTCCTCTTAGCATGATAAAGAAGATTCAAAGAGAGTGAGATGCCAGCTCCTTTCATTCAGTTAGTAGCTTCAATCATTTCTGGACGTTTTTCAATGGCAAAAATCAATGAATATTGTAAATACACAAACAGTAATTTCTCCGCATTGCAAGGTGCAATTCTGAAATTTTTTGCTTTTTCCTGCTCCTCTTAGCATGATAAAGAAGATTCAAAGAGAGTGAGATGCCAGCTCCTTTCATTCAGTCAGTAGCTTCAATCATTCCTGGTATATGAATAACATGATGTTTTTCAATGGCAAAAATCAATGAATATTGTAAATGCACAAACAGTAATTTCTCCGCATTGCAAGGTGCAATTCTGAAATTTTTTGCTTTTTCCTGCTCCTCTTAGCATGATAAAGAAGATTCAAAGAGAGTGACATGTCATCTCCTTTCATTCAGTCAGTAGCTTCAAACATTTCTGGTATATGAATAACATGATGTTTTTCAATGGCAAAAATCAATGAATATTGTAAATGCACAAACAGTAATTTCTCCGCATTGCAAGGTGCAATTCTGAAATTTTTTGCTTTTTCCTGCTCCTCTTAGCATGATAAAGAAGATTCAAAGAGAGTGAGATGCCAGCTCCTTTCATTCAGTCAGTAGCTTCAATCATTTCTGGACGTTTTTCAATGGCAAAAATCAATGAATATTGTAAATGCACAAACAGTAATTTCTCCGCATTGCAAGGTGCAATTCTGAAATTTTTTGCTTTTTCCTGCTCCTCTTAACATTATAAAGAAGATTCAAAGAGAGTGAGATGCCAGCTCCTTTCATTCAGTCAGTAGCTTCAATCATTTCTGGACGTTTTTCAATGGCAAAAATCAATGAATATTGTAAATGCACAAACAGTAATTTCTCCGCATTGCAAGGTGCAATTCTGAAATTTTTTGCTTTTTCCTGCTCCTCTTAGCATGATAAAGAAGATTCAAAGAGAGTGAGATACCAGCTCCTTTCATTCAGTCAGTAGCTTCAATCATTTCTGGACGTTTTTCAATGGCAAAAATCAATGAATATTGTAAATGCACAAACAGTAATTTCTCCGCATTGCAAGGTGCAATTCTGAAATTTTTTGCTTTTTCCTGCTCCTCTTAGCATGATAAAGAAGATTCAAAGAGAGTGAGTTGCCAGCTCCTTTCATTCAGTCAGTAGCTTCAAACATTTCTGGTATATGAATAACATGATGTTTTTCAATGGCAAAAATCAATGAATATTGTAAATGCACAAACAGTAATTTCTCCGCATTGCAAGGTGCAATTCTGAAATTTTTTGCTTTTTCCTGCTCCTCTTAGCATGATAAAGAAGATTCAAAGAGAGTGAGATGCCAGCTCATTTCATTCAGTCAGTAGCTTCAATCATTTCTGGACGTTTTTCAATGGCAAAAATCAATGAATATTGTAAATACACAAACAGTAATTTCTCCGCATTGCAAGGTGCAATTCTGAAATTTTTTGCTTTTTCCTGCTCCTCTTAGCATGATAAAGAAGATTCAAAGAGAGTGAGATGCCAGCTCCTTTCATTCAGTCAGTAGCTTCAATCATTCCTGGTATATGAATAACATGATGTTTTTCAATGGCAAAAATCAATGAATATTGTAAATGCACAAACAGTAATTTCTCCGCATTGCAAGGTGCAATTCTGAAATTTTTTGCTTTTTCCTGCTCCTCTTAGCATGATAAAGAAGATTCAAAGAGAGTGACATGTCATCTCCTTTCATTCAGTCAGTAGCTTCAAACATTTCTGGTATATGAATAACATGATGTTTTTCAATGGCAAAAATCAATGAATATTGTAAATGCACAAACAGTAATTTCTCCGCATTGCAAAGTGCAATTCTGAAATTTTTTGCTTTTTCCTGCTCCTCTTAGCATGATAAAGAAGATTCAAAGAGAGTGAGATGCCAGCTCCTTTCATTCAGTCAGTAGCTTCAATCATTTCTGGATGTTTTTCAATGGCAAAAATCAATGAATATTGTAAATGCACAAACAGTAATTTCTCCGCATTGCAAGGTGCAATTCTGAAATTTTTTGCTTTTTCCTGCTCCTCTTAACATTATAAAGAAGATTCAAAGAGAGTGAGATGCCAGCTCCTTTCATTCAGTCAGTAGCTTCAATCATTTCTGGACGTTTTTCAATGGCAAAAATCAATGAATATTGTAAATGCACAAACAGTAATTTCTCCGCATTGCAAGGTGCAATTCTGAAATTTTTTGCTTTTTCCTGCTCCTCTTAGCATGATAAAGAAGATTCAAAGACAGTGAGATGCCAGCTCCTTTCATTCAGTCAGTAGCTTCAAACATTTCTGGTATATGAATAACATGATGTTTTTCAATGGCAAAAATCAATGAATATTGTAAATGCACAAACAGTAATTTCTCCGCATTGCAAGGTGCAATTCTGAAATTTTTTGCTTTTTCCTGCTCCTCTTAGCATGATAAAGAAGATTCAAAGAGAGTGAGATGCCAGCTCCTTTCATTCAGTTAGTAGCTTCAATCATTTCTGGACGTTTTTCAATGGCAAAAATCAATGAATATTGTAAATACACAAACAGTAATTTCTCCGCATTGCAAGGTGCAATTCTGAAATTTTTTGCTTTTTCCTGCTCCTCTTAGCATGATAAAGAAGATTCAAAGAGAGTGAGATGCCAGCTCCTTTCATTCAGTCAGTAGCTTCAATCATTCCTGGTATATGAATAACATGATGTTTTTCAATGGCAAAAATCAATGAATATTGTAAATGCACAAACAGTAATTTCTCCGCATTGCAAGGTGCAATTCTGAAATTTTTTGCTTTTTCCTGCTCCTCTTAGCATGATAAAGAAGATTCAAAGAGAGTGACATGTCATCTCCTTTCATTCAGTCAGTAGCTTCAAACATTTCTGGTATATGAATAACATGATGTTTTTCAATGGCAAAAATCAATGAATATTGTAAATGCACAAACAGTAATTTCTCCGCATTGCAAGGTGCAATTCTGAAATTTTTTGCTTTTTCCTGCTCCTCTTAGCATGATAAAGAAGATTCAAAGAGAGTGAGATGCCAGCTCCTTTCATTCAGTCAGTAGCTTCAATCATTTCTGGACGTTTTTCAATGGCAAAAATCAATGAATATTGTAAATGCACAAACAGTAATTTCTCCGCATTGCAAGGTGCAATTCTGAAATTTTTTGCTTTTTCCTGCTCCTCTTAACATTATAAAGAAGATTCAAAGAGAGTGAGATGCCAGCTCCTTTCATTCAGTCAGTAGCTTCAATCATTTCTGGACGTTTTTCAATGGCAAAAATCAATGAATATTTTAAATGCACAAACATTAATTTCTCCGCATTGCAAGGTGCAATTCTGAAATTTTTTGCTTTTTCCTGCTCCTCTTAGCATGATAAAGAAGATTCAAAGAGAGTGAGATACCAGCTCCTTTCATTCAGTCAGTAGCTTCAATCATTTCTGGACGTTTTTCAATGGCAAAAATCAATGAATATTGTAAATGCACAAACAGTAATTTCTCCGCATTGCAAGGTGCAATTCTGAAATTTTTTGCTTTTTCCTGCTCCTCTTAGCATGATAAAGAAGATTCAAAGAGAGTGAGTTGCCAGCTCCTTTCATTCAGTCAGTAGCTTCAAACATTTCTGGTATATGAATAACATGATGTTTTTCAATGGCAAAAATCAATGAATATTGTAAATGCACAAACAGTAATTTCTCCGCATTGCAAGGTGCAATTCTGAAATTTTTTGCTTTTTCCTGCTCCTCTTAGCATGATAAAGAAGATTCAAAGAGAGTGAGATGCCAGCTCCTTTCATTCAGTTAGTAGCTTCAATCATTTCTGGACGTTTTTCAATGGCAAAAATCAATGAATATTGTAAATACACAAACAGTAATTTCTCCGCATTGCAAGGTGCAATTCTGAAATTTTTTGCTTTTTCCTGCTCCTCTTAGCATGATAAAGAAGATTCAAAGAGAGTGAGATGCCAGCTCCTTTCATTCAGTCAGTAGCTTCAATCATTCCTGGTATATGAATAACATGATGTTTTTCAATGGCAAAAATCAATGAATATTGTAAATGCACAAAGAGTAATTTCTCCGCATTGCAAGGTGCAATTCTGAAATTTTTTGCTTTTTCCTGCTCCTCTTAGCATGATAAAGAAGATTCAAAGAGAGTGACATGTCATCTCCTTTCATTCAGTCAGTAGCTTCAAACATTTCTGGTATATGAATAACATGATGTTTTTCAATGGCAAAAATCAATGAATATTGTAAATGCACAAACAGTAATTTCTCCGCATTGCAAGGTGCAATTCTGAAATTTTTTGCTTTTTCCTGCTCCTCTTAGCATGATAAAGAAGATTCAAAGAGAGTGAGATGCCAGCTCCTTTCATTCAGTCAGTAGCTTCAATCATTTCTGGACGTTTTTCAATGGCAAAAATCAATGAATATTGTAAATGCACAAACAGTAATTTCTCCGCATTGCAAGGTGCAATTCTGAAATTTTTTGCTTTTTCCTGCTCCTCTTAACATTATAAAGAAGATTCAAAGAGAGTGAGATGCCAGCTCCTTTCATTCAGTCAGTAGCTTCAATCATTTCTGGACGTTTTTCAATGGCAAAAATCAATGAATATTGTAAATGCACAAACAGTAATTTCTCCGCATTGCAAGGTGCAATTCTGAAATTTTTTGCTTTTTCCTGCTCCTCTTAGCATGATAAAGAAGATTCAAAGAGAGTGAGATACCAGCTCCTTTCATTCAGTCAGTAGCTTCAATCATTTCTGGACGTTTTTCAATGGCAAAAATCAATGAATATTGTAAATGCACAAACAGTAATTTCTCCGCATTGCAAGGTGCAATTCTGAAATTTTTTGCTTTTTCCTGCTCCTCTTAGCATGATAAAGAAGATTCAAAGAGAGTGAGTTGCCAGCTCCTTTCATTCAGTCAGTAGCTTCAAACATTTCTGGTATATGAATAACATGATGTTTTTCAATGGCAAAAATCAATGAATATTGTAAATGCACAAACAGTAATTTCTCCGCATTGCAAGGTGCAATTCTGAAATTTTTTGCTTTTTCCTGCTCCTCTTAGCATGATAAAGAAGATTCAAAGAGAGTGAGATGCCAGCTCCTTTCATTCAGTCAGTAGCTTCAATCATTTCTGGACGTTTTTCAATGGCAAAAATCAATGAATATTGTAAATACACAAACAGTAATTTCTCCGCATTGCAAGGTGCAATTCTGAAATTTTTTGCTTTTTCCTGCTCCTCTTAGCATGATAAAGAAGATTCAAAGAGAGTGAGATGCCAGCTCCTTTCATTCAGTCAGTAGCTTCAATCATTCCTGGTATATGAATAACATGATGTTTTTCAATGGCAAAAATCAATGAATATTGTAAATGCACAAACAGTAATTTCTCCGCATTGCAAGGTGCAATTCTGAAATTTTTTGCTTTTTCCTGCTCCTCTTAGCATGATAAAGAAGATTCAAAGAGAGTGACATGTCATCTCCTTTCATTCAGTCAGTAGCTTCAAACATTTCTGGTATATGAATAACATGATGTTTTTCAATGGCAAAAATCAATGAATATTGTAAATGCACAAACAGTAATTTCTCCGCATTGCAAGGTGCAATTCTGAAATTTTTTGCTTTTTCCTGCTCCTCTTAGCATGATAAAGAAGATTCAAAGAGAGTGAGATGCCAGCTCCTTTCATTCAGTCAGTAGCTTCAATCATTTCTGGACGTTTTTCAATGGCAAAAATCAATGAATATTGTAAATGCACAAACAGTAATTTCTCCGCATTGCAAGGTGCAATTCTGAAATTTTTTGCTTTTTCCTGCTCCTCTTAACATTATAAAGAAGATTCAAAGAGAGTGAGATGCCAGCTCCTTTCATTCAGTCAGTAGCTTCAATCATTTCTGGACGTTTTTCAATGGCAAAAATCAATGAATATTGTAAATGCACAGACAGTAATTTCTCCGCATTGCAAGGTGCAATTCTGAAATTTTTTGCTTTTTCCTGCTCCTCTTAGCATGATAAAGAAGATTCAAAGAGAGTGAGATGCCAGCTCCTTTCATTCAGTCAGTAGCTTCAAACATTTCTGGTATATGAATAACATGATGTTTTTCAATGGCAAAAATCAATGAATATTGTAAATGCACAAACAGTAATTTCTCCGCATTGCAAGGTGAAATTCTGAAATTTTTTGCTTTTTCCTGCTCCTCTTTGCATGATAAAGAAGATTCAAAGAGAGTGAGATGCCAGCTCCTTTCATTCAGTCAGTAGCTTCAATCATTTCTGGACGTTTTTCAATGGCAAAAATCAATGAATATTGTAAATGCACAAACAGTAATTTCTCCGCATTGCAAGGTGCAATTCTGAAATTTTTTGCTTTTTACTGCTCCTCTTAGCATGATAAAGAAGATTCAAAGAGAGTGAGATGCCAGCTCCTTTCATTCAGTCAGTATCTTCAATCATTTCTGGACGATTTTCAATGGCAAAAATCAATGAATATTGTAAATGCACAAACAGTAATTTCTCCGCATTGCAAGGTGCAATTCTGAAATTTTTTGCTTTTTCCTGCTCCTCTTAGCATGATAAAGAAGATTCAATGAGAGTGAGATGCCAGCTCCTTTCATTCAGTCAGTAGCTTCAAACATTTCTGGTATATGAATAACATGATGTTTTTCAATGGCAAAAATCAATGAATATTGTAAATGCACAAACAGTAATTTCTCCGCATTGGAAGGTGCAATTCTGAAATTTTTTGCTTTTTCCTGCTCCTCTTAGCATGATAAAGAAGATTCAAAGAGAGTGAGATGCCAGCTCCTTTCATTCAGTCAGTAGCTTCAATCATTTCTGGACGTTTTTCAATGGCAAAAATCAATGAATATTAAAAATGCACAAACAGTAATTTCTCCGCATTGCAAGGTGCAATTCTGAAATTTTTTGCTTTTTCCTGCTCCTCTTAGCATGATAAAGAAGATTCAAAGAGAGTGAGATGCCAGCTCCTTTCATTCAGTCAGTAGCTTCAAACATTTCTGGTATATGAATAACATGATGTTTTTCAATGGCAAAAATCAATGAATATTGTAAATGCACAAACAGTAATTTCTCCGCATTGCAAGGTGCAATTCTGAAATTTTTTGCTTTTTCCTGCTCCTCTTAGCATGATAAAGAAGATTCAAAGAGAGTGAGATGCCAGCTCCTTTCATTCAGTCAGTAGCTTCAAACATTTCTGGTTTATGAATAACATGATGTTTTTCAATGGCAAAAATCAATGAATATTGTAAATGCACAAACAGTAATTTCTCCGCATTGCAAGGTGCAATTCTGAAATTTTTTGCTTTTTCCTGCTCCTCTTTGCATGATAAAGAAGATTCAAAGAGAGTGAGATGCCAGCTCCTTTCATTCAGTCAGTAGCTTCAATCATTTCTGGACGTTTTTCAATGGCAAAAATCAATGAATATTGTAAATGCACAAACAGTAATTTCTCCGCATTGCAAGGTGCAATTCTGAAATTTTTTGCTTTTTCCTGCTCCTCTTAACATTATAAAGAAGATTCAAAGAGAGTGAGATGCCAGCTCCTTTCATTCAGTCAGTAGCTTCAATCATTTCTGGACGTTTTTCAATGGCAAAAATCAATGAATATTGTAAATGCACAGACAGTAATTTCTCCGCATTGCAAGGTGCAATTCTGAAATTTTTTGCTTTTTCCTGCTCCTCTTAGCATGATAAAGAAGATTCAAAGAGAGTGAGATGCCAGCTCCTTTCATTCAGTCAGTAGCTTCAAACATTTCTGGTATATGAATAACATGATGTTTTTCAATGGCAAAAATCAATGAATATTGTAAATGCACAAACAGTAATTTCTCCGCATTGCAAGGTGCAATTCTGAAATTTTTTGCTTTTTCATGCTCCTCTTAGCATGATAAAGAAGATTCAAAGAGAGTGAGATACCAGCTCCATTCATTCAGTCAGTAGCTTCAATCATTTCTGGACGTTTTTCAATGGCAAAAATCAATGAATATTGTAAATGCACAGACAGTAATTTCTCCGCATTGCAAGGTGCAATTCTGAAATTTTTTGCTTTTTCCTGCTCCTCTTAGCATGATAAAGAAGATTCAAAGAGAGTGAGATGTCAGCTCCTTTCATTCAGTCAATAGCTTCAAACATTTCTGGTATATGAATAACATGATGTTTTTCAATGGCAAAAATCAATGAATATTGTAAATGCACAAACAGTAATTTCTCCGCATTGCAAGGTGTAATTCTGAAATTTTTTGCTTTTTCCTGCTCCTCTTTGCATGATAAAGAAGATTCAAAGAGATTGAGATGCCAGCTCCTTTCATTCAGTCAGTAGCTTCAATCATTTCTGGACGTTTTTCAATGGCAAAAATCAATGAATATTGTAAATGCACAAACAGTAATTTCTCCGCATTGCAAGGTGCAATCTGAAATTTTTGCTTTTTCCTGCTCCTCTTAGCATGATAAAGAAGATTCAAAGAGAGTGAGATGCCAGCTCCTTTCATTCAGTCAGTATCTTCAATCATTTCTGGACGATTTTCAATGGCAAAAATCAATGAATATTGTAAATGCACAAACAGTAATTTCTCCGCATTGCAAGGTGCAATTCTGAAATTTTTTGCTTTTTCCTGCTCCTCTTAGCATGATAAAGAAGATTCAATGAGAGTGAGATGCCAGCTCCTTTCATTCAGTCAGTAGCTTCAAACATTTCTGGTATATGAATAACATGATGTTTTTCAAAGGCAAAAATCAATGAATATTGTAAATGCACAAACAGTAATTTCTCCGCATTGGAAGGTGCAATTCTGAAATTTTTTGCTTTTCCTGCTCCTCTTAGCATGATAAAGAAGATTCAAAGAGAGTGAGATGCCAGCTCCTTTCATTCAGTCAGTAGCTTCAATCATTTCTGGACGTTTTTCAATGGCAAAAATCAATGAATATTGTAAATGCACAGACAGTAATTTCTCCGCATTGCAAGGTGCAATTCTGAAATTTTTTGCTTTTTCCTGCTCCTCTTAGCATGATAAAGAAGATTCAAAGAGAGTGAGATGCCAGCTCCTTTCATTCAGTCAGTAGCTTCAAACATTTCTGGTATATGAATAACATGATGTTTTTCAATGGCAAAAATCAATGAATATTGTAAATGCACAAACAGTAATTTCTCCGCATTGCAAGGTGCAATTCTGAAATTTTTTGCTTTTTCATGCTCCTCTTAGCATGATAAAGAAGATTCAAAGAGAGTGAGATACCAGCTCCATTCATTCAGTCAGTAGCTTCAATCATTTCTGGACGTTTTTCAATGGCAAAAATCAATGAATATTGTAAATGCACAGACAGTAATTTCTCCGCATTGCAAGGTGCAATTCTGAAATTTTTTGCTTTTTCCTGCTCCTCTTAGCATGATAAAGAAGATTCAAAGAGAGTGAGATGTCAGCTCCTTTCATTCAGTCAGTAGCTTCAAACATTTCTGGTATATGAATAACATGATGTTTTTCAATGGCAAAAATCAATGAATATTGTAAATGCACAAACAGTAATTTCTCCGCATTGCAAGGTGCAATTCTGAAATTTTTTGCTTTTTCCTGCTCCTCTTTGCATTATAAAGAAGATTCAAAGAGATTGAGATGCCAGCTCCTTTCATTCAGTCAGTAGCTTCAATCATTTCTGGACGTTTTTCAATGGCAAAAATCAATGAATATTGTAAATGCACAAACAGTAATTTCTCCGCATTGCAAGGTGAAATTCTGAAATTTTTTGCTTTTTCCTGCTCCTCTTAGCATGATAAAGAAGATTCAAAGAGAGTGAGATGCCAGCTCCTTTCATTCAGTCAGTATCTTCAATCATTTCTGGACGATTTTCAATGGCAAAAATCAATGAATATTGTAAATGCACAAACAGTAATTTCTCCGCATTGCAAGGTGCAATTCTGAAATTTTTTGCTTTTTCCTGCTCCTCTTAGCATGATAAAGAAGATTCAATGAGAGTGAGATGCCAGCTCCTTTCATTCAGTCAGTAGCTTCAAACATTTCTGGTATATGAATAACATGATGTTTTTCAATGGCAAAAATCAATGAATGTTGTAAATGCACAAACAGTAATTTCTCCGCATTGGAAGGTGCAATTCTGAAATTTTTTGCTTTTTCCTGCTCCTCTTAGCATGATAAAGAAGATTCAAAGAGAGTGAGATGCCAGCTCCTTTCATTCAGTCAGTAGCTTCAATCATTTCTGGACGTTTTTCAATGGCAAAAATCAATGAATATTAAAAATGCACAAACAGTAATTTCTCCGCATTGCAAGGTGCAATTCTGAAATTTTTTGCTTTTTCCTGCTTCTCTTAGCATGATAAAGAAGATTCAAAGAGAGTGAGATGCCAGCTCCTTTCATTCAGTCAGTAGCTTCAATCATTTCTGGACGTTTTTCAATGGCAAAAATCAATGAATATTGTAAATGCACAAACAGTAATTTCTCCGCATTGCAAGGTGCAATTCTGAAATTTTTTGCTTTTCCTGCTCCTCTTAGCATGATAAAGAAGATTCAAAGAGAGTGAGATGCCAGCTCCTTTCATTCAGTCAGTAGCTTCAAACATTTCTGGTATATGAATAACATGATGTTTTTCAATGGCAAAAATCAATGAATATTGTAAATGCACAAACAGTAATTTCTCCGCATTGCAAGGTGCAATTCTGAAATTTTTTGCTTTTTCATGCTCCTCTTAGCATGATAAAGAAGATTCAAAGAGAGTGAGATACCAGCTCCTTTCATTCAGTCAGTAGCTTCAATCATTTCTGGACGTTTTTCAATGGCAAAAATCAATGAATATTGTAAATGCACAGACAGTAATTTCTCCGCATTGCAAGGTGCAATTCTGAAATTTTTTGCTTTTTCCTGCTCCTCTTAGCATGATAAAGAAGATTCAAAGAGAGTGAGATGTCAGCTCCTTTCATTCAGTCAGTAGCTTCAAACATTTCTGGTATATGAATAACATGATGTTTTTCAATGGCAAAAATCAATGAATATTGTAAATGCACAAACAGTAATTTCTCCGCATTGCAAGGTGTAATTCTGAAATTTTTTGCTTTTTCCTGCTCCTCTTTGCATGATAAAGAAGATTCAAAGAGATTGAGATGCCAGCTCCTTTCATTCAGTCAGTAGCTTCAATCATTTCTGGACGTTTTTCAATGGCAAAAATCAATGAATATTGTAAATGCACAAACAGTAATTTCTCCGCATTGCAAGGTGCAATTCTGAAATTTTTTGCTTTTTCCTGCTCCTCTTAGCATGATAAAGAAGATTCAAAGAGAGTGAGATGCCAGCTCCTTTCATTCAGTCAGTATCTTCAATCATTTCTGGACGATTTTCAATGGCAAAAATCAATGAATATTGTAAATGCACAAACAGTAATTTCTCCGCATTGCAAGGTGCAATTCTGAAATTTTTTGCTTTTTCCTGCTCCTCTTAGCATGATAAAGAAGATTCAATGAGAGTGAGATGCCAGCTCCTTTCATTCAGTCAGTAGCTTCAAACATTTCTGGTATATGAATAACATGATGTTTTTCAAAGGCAAAAATCAATGAATATTGTAAATGCACAAACAGTAATTTCTCCGCATTGGAAGGTGCAATTCTGAAATTTTTTGCTTTTTCCTGCTCCTCTTAGCATGATAAAGAAGATTCAAAGAGAGTGAGATGCCAGCTCCTTTCATTCAGTCAGTAGCTTCAATCATTTCTGGACGTTTTTCAATGGCAAAAATCAATGAATATTAAAAATGCACAAACAGTAATTTCTCCGCATTGCAAGGTGCAATTCTGAAATTTTTTGCTTTTTCCTGCTCCTCTTAGCATGATAAAGAAGATTCAAAGAGAGTGAGATGCCAGCTCCTTTCATTCAGTCAGTAGCTTCAAACATTTCTGGTATATGAATAACATGATGTTTTTCAATGGCAAAAATCAATGAATATTGTAAATGCACAAACAGTAATTTCTCCGCATTGCAAGGTGCAATTCTGAAATTTTTTGCTTTTTCCTGCTCCTCTTAGCATGATAAAGAAGATTCAAAGAGAGTGAGATGCCAGCTCCTTTCATTCAGTCAGTAGCTTCAAACATTTCTGGTTTATGAATAACATGATGTTTTTCAATGGCAAAAATCAATGAATATTGTAAATGCACAAACAGTAATTTCTCCGCATTGCAAGGTGCAATTCTGAAATTTTTTGCTTTTTCCTGCTCCTCTTAACATTATAAAGAAGATTCAAAGAGAGTGAGATGCCAGCTCCTTTCATTCAGTCAGTAGCTTCAATCATTTCTGGACGTTTTTCAATGGCAAAAATCAATGAATATTGTAAATGCACAGACAGTAATTTCTCCGCATTGCAAGGTGCAATTCTGAAATTTTTTGCTTTTTCCTGCTCCTCTTAGCATGATAAAGAAGATTCAAAGAGAGTGAGATGCCAGCTCCTTTCATTCAGTCAGTAGCTTCAAACATTTCTGGTATATGAATAACATGATGTTTTTCAATGGCAAAAATCAATGAATATTGTAAATGCACAAACAGTAATTTCTCCGCATTGCAAGGTGCAATTCTGAAATTTTTTGCTTTTTCATGCTCCTCTTAGCATGATAAAGAAGATTCAAAGAGAGTGAGATACCAGCTCCATTCATTCAGTCAGTAGCTTCAATCATTTCTGGACGTTTTTCAATGGCAAAAATCAATGAATATTGTAAATGCACAGACAGTAATTTCTCCGCATTGCAAGGTGCAATTCTGAAATTTTTTGCTTTTTCCTGCTCCTCTTAGCATGATAAAGAAGATTCAAAGAGAGTGAGATGTCAGCTCCTTTCATTCAGTCAGTAGCTTCAAACATTTCTGGTATATGAATAACATGATGTTTTTCAATGGCAAAAATCAATGAATATTGTAAATGCACAAACAGTAATTTCTCCGCATTGCAAGGTGCAATTCTGAAATTTTTTGCTTTTTCCTGCTCCTCTTTGCATTATAAAGAAGATTCAAAGAGATTGAGATGCCAGCTCCTTTCATTCAGTCAGTAGCTTCAATCATTTCTGGACGTTTTTCAATGGCAAAAATCAATGAATATTGTAAATGCACAAACAGTAATTTCTCCGCATTGCAAGGTGCAATTCTGAAATTTTTTGCTTTTTCCTGCTCCTCTTAGCATGATAAAGAAGATTCAAAGAGAGTGAGATGCCAGCTCCTTTCATTCAGTCAGTATCTTCAATCATTTCTGGACGATTTTCAATGGCAAAAATCAATGAATATTGTAAATGCACAAACAGTAATTTCTCCGCATTGCAAGGTGCAATTCTGAAATTTTTTGCTTTTTCCTGCTCCTCTTAGCATGATAAAGAAGATTCAATGAGAGTGAGATGCCAGCTCCTTTCATTCAGTCAGTAGCTTCAAACATTTCTGGTATATGAATAACATGATGTTTTTCAAAGGCAAAAATCAATGAATATTGTAAATGCACAAACAGTAATTTCTCCGCATTGGAAGGTGCAATTCTGAAATTTTTTGCTTTTTCCTGCTCCTCTTAGCATGATAAAGAAGATTCAAAGAGAGTGAGATGCCAGCTCCTTTCATTCAGTCAGTAGCTTCAATCATTTCTGGACGTTTTTCAATGGCAAAAATCAATGAATATTAAAAATGCACAAACAGTAATTTCTCCGCATTGCAAGGTGCAATTCTGAAATTTTTTGCTTTTTCCTGCTCCTCTTAGCATGATAAAGAAGATTCAAAGAGAGTGAGATGCCAGCTCCTTTCATTCAGTCAGTAGCTTCAAACATTTCTGGTATATGAATAACATGATGTTTTTCAATGGCAAAAATCAATGAATATTGTAAATGCACAAACAGTAATTTCTCCGCATTGCAAGGTGCAATTCTGAAATTTTTTGCTTTTTCCTGCTCCTCTTAGCATGATAAAGAAGATTCAAAGAGAGTGAGATGCCAGCTCCTTTCATTCAGTCAGTAGCTTCAAACATTTCTGGTTTATGAATAACATGATGTTTTTCAATGGCAAAAATCAATGAATATTGTAAATGCACAAACAGTAATTTCTCCGCATTGCAAGGTGCAATTCTGAAATTTTTTGCTTTTTCCTGCTCCTCTTAACATTATAAAGAAGATTCAAAGAGAGTGAGATGCCAGCTCCTTTCATTCAGTCAGTAGCTTCAATCATTTCTGGACGTTTTTCAATGGCAAAAATCAATGAATATTGTAAATGCACAGACAGTAATTTCTCCGCATTGCAAGGTGCAATTCTGAAATTTTTTGCTTTTTCCTGCTCCTCTTAGCATGATAAAGAAGATTCAAAGAGAGTGAGATGCCAGCTCCTTTCATTCAGTCAGTAGCTTCAAACATTTCTGGTATATGAATAACATGATGTTTTTCAATGGCAAAAATCAATGAATATTGTAAATGCACAAACAGTAATTTCTCCGCATTGCAAGGTGCAATTCTGAAATTTTTTGCTTTTTCATGCTCCTCTTAGCATGATAAAGAAGATTCAAAGAGAGTGAGATACCAGCTCCATTCATTCAGTCAGTAGCTTCAATCATTTCTGGACGTTTTTCAATGGCAAAAATCAATGAATATTGTAAATGCACAGACAGTAATTTCTCCGCATTGCAAGGTGCAATTCTGAAATTTTTTGCTTTTTCCTGCTCCTCTTAGCATGATAAAGAAGATTCAAAGAGAGTGAGATGTCAGCTCCTTTCATTCAGTCAGTAGCTTCAAACATTTCTGGTATATGAATAACATGATGTTTTTCAATGGCAAAAATCAATGAATATTGTAAATGCACAAACAGTAATTTCTCCGCATTGCAAGGTGCAATTCTGAAATTTTTTGCTTTTTCCTGCTCCTCTTTGCATTATAAAGAAGATTCAAAGAGATTGAGATGCCAGCTCCTTTCATTCAGTCAGTAGCTTCAATCATTTCTGGACGTTTTTCAATGGCAAAAATCAATGAATATTGTAAATGCACAAACAGTAATTTCTCCGCATTGCAAGGTGCAATTCTGAAATTTTTTGCTTTTTCCTGCTCCTCTTAGCATGATAAAGAAGATTCAAAGAGAGTGAGATGCCAGCTCCTTTCATTCAGTCAGTATCTTCAATCATTTCTGGACGATTTTCAATGGCAAAAATCAATGAATATTGTAAATGCACAAACAGTAATTTCTCCGCATTGCAAGGTGCAATTCTGAAATTTTTTGCTTTTTCCTGCTCCTCTTAGCATGATAAAGAAGATTCAATGAGAGTGAGATGCCAGCTCCTTTCATTCAGTCAGTGGCTTCAAACATTTCTGGTATATGAATAACATGATGTTTTTCAATGGCAAAAATCAATGAATGTTGTAAATGCACAAACAGTAATTTCTCCGCATTGGAAGGTGCAATTCTGAAATTTTTTGCTTTTTCCTGCTCCTCTTAGCATGATAAAGAAGATTCAAAGAGAGTGAGATGCCAGCTCCTTTCATTCAGTCAGTAGCTTCAATCATTTCTGGACGTTTTTCAATGGCAAAAATCAATGAATATTAAAAATGCACAAACAGTAATTTCTCCGCATTGCAAGGTGCAATTCTGAAATTTTTTGCTTTTTCCTGCTCCTCTTAGCATGATAAAGAAGATTCAAAGAGAGTGAGATGCCAGCTCCTTTCATTCAGTCAGTAGCTTCAATCATTTCTGGACGTTTTTCAATGGCAAAAATCAATGAATATTGTAAATGCACAAACAGTAATTTCTCCGCATTGCAAGGTGCAATTCTGAAATTTTTTGCTTTTCCTGCTCCTCTTAGCATGATAAAGAAGATTCAAAGAGAGTGAGATGCCAGCTCCTTTCATTCAGTCAGTAGCTTCAAACATTTCTGGTATATGAATAACATGATGTTTTTCAATGGCAAAAATCAATGAATATTGTAAATGCACAAACAGTAATTTCTCCGCATTGCAAGGTGCAATTCTGAAATTTTTTGCTTTTTCATGCTCCTCTTAGCATGATAAAGAAGATTCAAAGAGAGTGAGATACCAGCTCCTTTCATTCAGTCAGTAGCTTCAATCATTTCTGGACGTTTTTCAATGGCAAAAATCAATGAATATTGTAAATGCACAGACAGTAATTTCTCCGCATTGCAAGGTGCAATTCTGAATTTTTTTGCTTTTTCCTGCTCCTCTTAGCATGATAAAGAAGATTCAAAGAGAGTGAGATGTCAGCTCCTTTCATTCAGTCAGTAGCTTCAAACATTTCTGGTATATGAATAACATGATGTTTTTCAATGGCAAAAATCAATGAATATTGTAAATGCACAAACAGTAATTTCTCCGCATTGCAAGGTGCAATTCTGAAATTTTTTGCTTTTTCCTGCTCCTCTTAGCATGATAAAGAAGATTCAAAGAGAGTAAGATGCCAGCTCCGTTCATTCAGTCAGTAGCTTCAATCATTTCTGGACGTTTTTCAATGGCAAAAATCAATGAATATTGTAAATGCACAAACAGTAATTTCTCCGCATTGCAAGGTGCAATTCTGAAATTTTTTGCTTTTTCCTGCTCCTCTTAGCATGATAAAGAAGATTCAAAGAGAGTAAGATGCCAGCTCCTTTCATTCAGTCAGTAGCTTCAATCATTTCTGGACGTTTTTCAATGGCAAAAATCAATGAATATTGTAAATGCACAGACAGTAATTTCTCCGCATTGCAAGGTGCAATTCTGAAATTTTTTGCTTTTTCCTGCTCCTCTTAGCATGATAAAGAAGATTCAAAGAGAGTGAGATGCCAGCTCCTTTCATTCAGTCAGTAGCTTCAAACATTTCTGGTATATGAAAAACATGATGTTTTTCAATGGCAAAAATCAATGAATATTGTAAATGCACAAACAGTAATTTCTCCGCATTGCAAGGTGCAATTCTGAAATTTTTTGCTTTTTCATGCTCCTCTTAGCATGATAACGAAGATTCAAAGAGAGTGAGATACCAGCTCCATTCATTCAGTCAGTAGCTTCAATCATTTCTGGACGTTTTTCAATGGCAAAAATCAATGAATATTGTAAATGCACAGACAGTAATTTCTCCGCATTGCAAGGTGCAATTCTGAAATTTTTTGCTTTTTCCTGCTCCTCTTAGCATGATAAAGAAGATTCAAAGAGAGTGAGATGTCAGCTCCTTTCATTCAGTCAGTAGCTTCAAACATTTCTGGTATATGAATAACATGATGTTTTTCAATGGCAAAAATCAATGAATATTGTAAATGCACAAACAGTAATTTCTCCGCATTGCAAGGTGTAATTCTGAAATTTTTTGCTTTTTCCTGCTCCTCTTTGCATGATAAAGAAGATTCAAAGAGATTGAGATGCCAGCTCCTTTCATTCACTCAGTAGCTTCAATCATTTCTGGACGTTTTTCAATGGCAAAAATCAATGAATATTGTAAATGCACAAACAGTAATTTCTCCGCATTGCAAGGTGCAATTCTGAAATTTTTTGCTTTTTCCTGCTCCTCTTAGCATGATAAAGAAGATTCAAAGAGAGTGAGATGCCAGCTCCTTTCATTCAGTCAGTATCTTCAATCATTTCTGGACGATTTTCAATGGCAAAAATCAATGAATATTGTAAATGCACAAACAGTAATTTCTCCGCATTGCAAGGTGCAATTCTGAAATTTTTTGCTTTTTCCTGCTCCTCTTAGCATGATAAAGAAGATTCAATGAGAGTGAGATGCCAGCTCCTTTCATTCAGTCAGTAGCTTCAAACATTTCTGGTATATGAATAACATGATGTTTTTCAATGGCAAAAATCAATGAATATTGTAAATGCACAAACAGTAATTTCTCCGCATTGGAAGGTGCAATTCTGAAATTTTTTGCTTTTTCCTGCTCCTCTTAGCATGATAAAGAAGATTCAAAGAGAGTGAGATGCCAGCTCCTTTCATTCAGTCAGTAGCTTCAATCATTTCTGGACGTTTTTCAATGGCAAAAATCAATGAATATTAAAAATGCACAAACAGTAATTTCTCCGCATTGCAAGGTGCAATTCTGAAATTTTTTGCTTTTTCCTGCTCCTCTAAGCATGATAAAGAAGATTCAAAGAGGTTGAGATGCCAGCTCCTTTCATTCAGTCAGTAGCTTCAATCATTTCTGGACGTTTTTCAATGGCAAAAATCAATGAATATTGTAAATGCACAAACAGTAATTTCTCCGCATTGCAAGGTGCAATTCTGAAATTTTTTGCTTTTCCTGCTCCTCTTAGCATGATAAAGAAGATTCAAAGAGAGTGAGATGCCAGCTCCTTTCATTCAGTCAGTAGCTTCAAACATTTCTGGTATATGAATAACATGATGTTTTTCAATGGCAAAAATCAATGAATATTGTAAATGCACAAACAGTAATTTCTCCGCATTGCAAGGTGCAATTCTGAAATTTTTTGCTTTTTCATGCTCCTCTTAGCATGATAAAGAAGATTCAAAGAGAGTGAGATACCAGCTCCTTTCATTCAGTCAGTAGCTTCAATCATTTCTGGACGTTTTTCAATGGCAAAAATCAATGAATATTGTAAATGCACAGACAGTAATTTCTCCGCATTGCAAGGTGCAATTCTGAAATTTTTTGCTTTTTCCTGCTCCTCTTAGCATGATAAAGAAGATTCAAAGAGAGTGAGATGTCAGCTCCTTTCATTCAGTCAGTAGCTTCAAACATTTCTGGTATATGAATAACATGATGTTTTTCAATGGCAAAAATCAATGAATATTGTAAATGCACAAACAGTAATTTCTCCGCATTGCAAGGTGCAATTCTGAAATTTTTTGCTTTTTCCTGCTCCTCTTAGCATGATAAAGAAGATTCAAAGAGAGTAAGATGCCAGCTCCTTTCATTCAGTCAGTAGCTTCAATCATTTCTGGACGTTTTTCAATGGCAAAAATCAATGAATATTGTAAATGCACAAACAGTAATTTCTCCGCATTGCAAGGTGCAATTCTGAAATTTTTTGCTTTTTCCTGCTCCTCTTAGCATGATAAAGAAGATTCAAAGAGAGTAAGATGCCAGCTTCTTTCATTCAGTCAGTAGCTTCAATCATTTCTGGACGTTTTTCAATGGCAAAAATCAATGAATATTGTAAATGCACAGACAGTAATTTCTCCACATTGCAAGGTGCAATTCTGAAATTTTTTGCTTTTTCCTGCTCCTCTTAGCAAGATAAAGAAGATTCAAAGAGAGTGAGATGCCAGCTCCTTTCATTCAGTCAGTAGCTTCAAACATTTCTGGTATATTAATAACATGATGTTTTTCAATGGCAAAAATCAATGAATATTGTAAATGCACAAACAGTAATTCTCCGCATTGCAAGGTGCAATTCTGAAATTTTTTGCTTTTTCATGCTCCTCTTAGCATGATAAAGAAGATTCAAAGAGAGTGAGATACCAGCTCCTTTCATTCAGTCAGTAGCTTCAATCATTTCTGGACGTTTTTCAATGGCAAAAATCAATGAATATTGTAAATGCACAGACAGTAATTTCTCCGCATTGCAAGGTGCAATTCTGAAATTTTTTGCTTTTTCCTGCTCCTCTTAGCATGATAAAGAAGATTCAAAGAGAGTGAGATGTCAGCTCCTTTCATTCAGTCAGTAGCTTCAAACATTTCTGGTATATGAATAACATGATGTTTTTCAATGGCAAAAATCAATGAATATTGTAAATGCACAAACAGTAATTTCTCCGCATTGCAAGGTGCAATTCTGAAATTTTTTGCTTTTTCCTGCTCCTCTTTGCATGATAAAGAAGATTCAAAGAGAGTGAGATGCCAGCTCCTTTCATTCAGTCAGTAGCTTCAATCATTTCTGGACGTTTTTCAATGGCAAAAATCAATGAATATTGTAAATGCACAAACAGTAATTTCTCCGCATTGCAAGGTGCAATTCTGAAATTTTTTGCTTTTTCCTGCTCCTCTTAACATTATAAAGAAGATTCAAAGAGAGTGAGATGCCAGCTCCTTTCATTCAGTCAGTAGCTTCAATCATTTCTGGACGTTTTTCAATGGCAAAAATCAATGAATATTGTAAATGCACAGACAGTAATTTCTCCGCATTGCAAGGTGCAATTCTGAAATTTTTTGCTTTTTCCTGCTCCTGTTAGCATGATAAAGAAGATTCAAAGAGAGTGAGATGCCAGCTCCTTTCATTCAGTCAGTAGCTTCAAACATTTCTGGTATATGAATAACATGATGTTTTTCAATGGCAAAAATCAATGAATATTGTAAATGCACAAACAGTAATTTCTCCGCATTGCAAGGTGCAATTCTGAAATTTTTTGCTTTTTCATGCTCCTCTTAGCATGATAAAGAAGATTCAAAGAGAGTGAGATACCAGCTCCTTTCATTCAGTCAGTAGCTTCAATCATTTCTGGACGTTTTTCAATGGCAAAAATCAATGAATATTGTAAATGCACAGACAGTAATTTCTCCGCATTGCAAGGTGCAATTCTGAAATTTTTTGCTTTTTCCTGCTCCTCTTAGCATGATAAAGAAGATTCAAAGAGAGTGAGATGTCAGCTCCTTTCATTCAGTCAGTAGCTTCAAACATTTCTGTTATATGAATAACATGATGTTTTTCAATGGCAAAAATCAATGAATATTGTAAATGCACAAACAGTAATTTCTCCGCATTGCAAGGTGCAATTCTGAAATTTTTTGCTTTTTCCTGCTCCTCTTAGCATGATAAAGAAGATTCAAAGAGAGTAAGATGCCAGCTCCTTTCATTCAGTCATTAGCTTCAATCATTTCTGGACGTTTTTCAATGGCAAAAATCAATGAATATTGTAAATGCACAAACAGTAATTTCTCCGCATTGCAAGGTGCAATTCTGAAATTTTTTGCTTTTTCCTGCTCCTCTTAACATTATAAAGAAGATTCAAAGAGAGTGAGATGCCAGCTCCTTTCATTCAGTCAGTAGCTTCAATCATTTCTGGACGTTTTTCAATGGCAAAAATCAATGAATATTAAAAATGCACAAACAGTAATTTCTCCGCATTGCAAGGTGCAATTCTGAAATTTTTTGCTTTTTCCTGCTCCTCTAAGCATGATAAAGAAGATTCAAAGAGGTTGAGATGCCAGCTCCTTTCATTCAGTCAGTAGCTTCAATCATTTCTGGACGTTTTTCAATGGCAAAAATCAATGAATATTGTAAATGCACAAACAGTAATTTCTCCGCATTGCAAGGTGCAATTCTGAAATTTTTTGCTTTTCCTGCTCCTCTTAGCATGATAAAGAAGATTCAAAGAGAGTGAGATGCCAGCTCCTTTCATTCAGTCAGTAGCTTCAAACATTTCTGGTATATGAATAACATGATGTTTTTCAATGGCAAAAATCAATGAATATTGTAAATGCACAAACAGTAATTTCTCCGCATTGCAAGGTGCAATTCTGAAATTTTTTGCTTTTTCATGCTCCTCTTAGCATGATAAAGAAGATTCAAAGAGAGTGAGATACCAGCTCCTTTCATTCAGTCAGTAGCTTCAATCATTTCTGGACGTTTTTCAATGGCAAAAATCAATGAATATTGTAAATGCACAGACAGTAATTTCTCCGCATTGCAAGGTGCAATTCTGAAATTTTTTGCTTTTTCCTGCTCCTCTTAGCATGATAAAGAAGATTCAAAGAGAGTGAGATGTCAGCTCCTTTCATTCAGTCAGTAGCTTCAAACATTTCTGGTATATGAATAACATGATGTTTTTCAATGGCAAAAATCAATGAATATTGTAAATGCACAAACAGTAATTTCTCCGCATTGCAAGGTGCAATTCTGAAATTTTTTGCTTTTTCCTGCTCCTCTTAGCATGATAAAGAAGATTCAAAGAGAGTAAGATGCCAGCTCCTTTCATTCAGTCAGTAGCTTCAATCATTTCTGGACGTTTTTCAATGGCAAAAATCAATGAATATTGTAAATGCACAAACAGTAATTTCTCCGCATTGCAAGGTGCAATTCTGAAATTTTTTGCTTTTTCCTGCTCCTCTTAGCATGATAAAGAAGATTCAAAGAGAGTAAGATGCCAGCTTCTTTCATTCAGTCAGTAGCTTCAATCATTTCTGGACGTTTTTCAATGGCAAAAATCAATGAATATTGTAAATGCACAGACAGTAATTTCTCCGCATTGCAAGGTGCAATTCTGAAATTTTTTGCTTTTTCCTGCTCCTCTTAGCAAGATAAAGAAGATTCAAAGAGAGTGAGATGCCAGCTCCTTTCATTCAGTCAGTAGCTTCAAACATTTCTGGTATATTAATAACATGATGTTTTTCAATGGCAAAAATCAATGAATATTGTAAATGCACAAACAGTAATTCTCCGCATTGCAAGGTGCAATTCTGAAATTTTTTGCTTTTTCATGCTCCTCTTAGCATGATAAAGAAGATTCAAAGAGAGTGAGATACCAGCTCCTTTCATTCAGTCAGTAGCTTCAATCATTTCTGGACGTTTTTCAATGGCAAAAATCAATGAATATTGTAAATGCACAGACAGTAATTTCTCCGCATTGCAAGGTGCAATTCTGAAATTTTTTGCTTTTTCCTGCTCCTCTTAGCATGATAAAGAAGATTCAAAGAGAGTGAGATGTCAGCTCCTTTCATTCAGTCAGTAGCTTCAAACATTTCTGGTATATGAATAACATGATGTTTTTCAATGGCAAAAATCAATGAATATTGTAAATGCACAAACAGTAATTTCTCCGCATTGCAAGGTGCAATTCTGAAATTTTTTGCTTTTTCCTGCTCCTCTTTGCATGATAAAGAAGATTCAAAGAGAGTGAGATGCCAGCTCCTTTCATTCAGTCAGTAGCTTCAATCATTTCTGGACGTTTTTCAATGGCAAAAATCAATGAATATTGTAAATGCACAAACAGTAATTTCTCCGCATTGCAAGGTGCAATTCTGAAATTTTTTGCTTTTTCCTGCTCCTCTTAACATTATAAAGAAGATTCAAAGAGAGTGAGATGCCAGCTCCTTTCATTCAGTCAGTAGCTTCAATCATTTCTGGACGTTTTTCAATGGCAAAAATCAATGAATATTGTAAATGCACAGACAGTAATTTCTCCGCATTGCAAGGTGCAATTCTGAAATTTTTTGCTTTTTCCTGCTCCTGTTAGCATGATAAAGAAGATTCAAAGAGAGTGAGATGCCAGCTCCTTTCATTCAGTCAGTAGCTTCAAACATTTCTGGTATATGAATAACATGATGTTTTTCAATGGCAAAAATCAATGAATATTGTAAATGCACAAACAGTAATTTCTCCGCATTGCAAGGTGCAATTCTGAAATTTTTTGCTTTTTCATGCTCCTCTTAGCATGATAAAGAAGATTCAAAGAGAGTGAGATACCAGCTCCTTTCATTCAGTCAGTAGCTTCAATCATTTCTGGACGTTTTTCAATGGCAAAAATCAATGAATATTGTAAATGCACAGACAGTAATTTCTCCGCATTGCAAGGTGCAATTCTGAAATTTTTTGCTTTTTCCTGCTCCTCTTAGCATGATAAAGAAGATTCAAAGAGAGTGAGATGTCAGCTCCTTTCATTCAGTCAGTAGCTTCAAACATTTCTGTTATATGAATAACATGATGTTTTTCAATGGCAAAAATCAATGAATATTGTAAATGCACAAACAGTAATTTCTCCGCATTGCAAGGTGCAATTCTGAAATTTTTTGCTTTTTCCTGCTCCTCTTAGCATGATAAAGAAGATTCAAAGAGAGTAAGATGCCAGCTCCTTTCATTCAGTCATTAGCTTCAATCATTTCTGGACGTTTTTCAATGGCAAAAATCAATGAATATTGTAAATGCACAAACAGTAATTTCTCCGCATTGCAAGGTGCAATTCTGAAATTTTTTGCTTTTTCCTGCTCCTCTTAACATTATAAAGAAGATTCAAAGAGAGTGAGATGCCAGCTCCTTTCATTCAGTCAGTAGCTTCAATCATTTCTGGACGTTTTTCAATGGCAAAAATCAATGAATATTGTAAATGCACAGACAGTAATTTCTCCGCATTGCAAGGTGCAATTCTGAAATTTTTTGCTTTTTCCTGCTCCTCTTAGCATGATAAAGAAGATTCAAAGAGAGTGAGATGCCAGCTCCTTTCATTCAGTCAGTAGCTTCAAACATTTCTGGTATATGAATAACATGATGTTTTTCAATGGCAAAAATCAATGAATATTGTAAATGCACAAACAGTAATTTCTCCGCATTGCAAGGTGCAATTCTGAAATTTTTTGCTTTTTCATGCTCCTCTTAGCATGATAAAGAAGATTCAAAGAGAGTGAGATACCAGCTCCTTTCATTCAGTCAGTAGCTTCAATCATTTC
Source organism: Phyllobates terribilis (assembly GCF_046119375.1). NCBI lineage: Eukaryota > Metazoa > Chordata > Amphibia > Anura > Dendrobatidae > Phyllobates > Phyllobates terribilis. The sequence goes on from NW_027363420.1 coordinate 453,866, forward strand.
TGGACGTTTTTCAATGGCAAAAATCAATGAATATTGTAAATGCACAGACAGTAATTTCTCCGCATTGCAAGGTGCAATTCTGAAATTTTTTGCTTTTTCCTGCTCCTCTTAGCATGATAAAGAAGATTCAAAGAGAGTGAGATGTCAGCTCCTTTCATTCAGTCAGTAGCTTCAAACATTTCTGGTATATGAATAACATGATGTTTTTCAATGGCAAAAATCAATGAATATTGTAAATGCACAAACAGTAATTTCTCCGCATTGCAAGGTGTAATTCTGAAATTTTTTGCTTTTTCCTGCTCCTCTTTGCATGATAAAGAAGATTCAAAGAGAGTGAGATGCCAGCTCCTTTCATTCAGTCAGTAGCTTCAATCATTTCTGGACGTTTTTCAATGGCAAAAATCAATGTATATTGTAAATGCACAAACAGTAATTTCTCCGCATTGCAAGGTGCAATTCTGAAATTTTTTGCTTTTTCCTGCTCCTCTTAGCATGATAAAGAAGATTCAAAGAGAGTGAGATGCCAGCTCCTTTCATTCAGTCAGTATCTTCAATCATTTCTGGACGATTTTCAATGGCAAAAATCAATGAATATTGTAAATGCACAAACAGTAATTTCTCCGCATTGCAAGGTGCAATTCTGAAATTTTTTGCTTTTTCCTGCTCCTCTTAGCATGATAAAGAAGATTCAATGAGAGTGAGATGCCAGCTCCTTTCATTCAGTCAGTAGCTTCAAACATTTCTGGTATATGAATAACATGTTTTTCAATGGCAAAAATCAATGAATATTGTAAATGCACAAACAGTAATTTCTCCGCATTGGAAGGTGCAATTCTGAAATTTTTTGCTTTTTCCTGCTCCTCTTAGCATGATAAAGAAGATTCAAAGAGAGTGAGATGCCAGCTCCTTTCATTCAGTCAGTAGCTTCAATCATTTCTGGACGTTTTTCAATGGCAAAAATCAATGAATATTAAAAATGCACAAACAGTAATTTCTCCGCATTGCAAGGTGCATTTCTGAAATTTTTTGCTTTTTCCTGCTCCTCTTAGCATGATAAAGAAGATTCAAAGAGAGTGAGATGCCAGCTCCTTTCATTCAGTCAGTAGCTTCAATCATTTCTGGACGTTTTTCAATGGCAAAAATCAATGAATATTGTAAATGCACAAACAGTAATTTCGCCGCATTGCAAGGTGCAATTCTGAAATTTTTTGCTTTTCCTGCTCCTCTTAGCATGATAAAGAAGATTCAAAGAGAGTGAGATGCCAGCTCCTTTCATTCAGTCAGTAGCTTCAAACATTTCTGGTATATGAATAACATGATGTTTTTCAATGGCAAAAATCAATGAATATTGTAAATGCACAAACAGTAATTTCTCCGCATTGCAAGGTGCAATTCTGAAATTTTTTGCTTTTTCCTGCTCCTCTTAGCATGATAAAGAAGATTCAAAGAGAGTGAGATGCCAGCTCCTTTCATTCAGTCAGTAGCTTCAATCATTTCTGGACGTTTTTCAATGGCAAAAATCAATGAATATTAAAAATGCACAAACAGTAATTTCTCCGCATTGCAAGGTGCAATTCTGAAATTTTTTGCTTTTTCCTGCTCCTCTTAGCATGATAAAGAAGATTCAAAGAGAGTGAGATGCCAGCTCCTTTCATTCAGTCAGTAGCTTCAATCATTTCTGGACGTTTTTCAATGGCAAAAATCAATGAATATTGTAAATGCACAAACAGTAATTTCTCCGCATTGCAAGGTGCAATTCTGAAATTTTTTGCTTTTCCTGCTCCTCTTAGCATGATAAAGAAGATTCAAAGAGAGTGAGATGCCAGCTCCTTTCATTCAGTCAGTAGCTTCAAACATTTCTGGTATATGAATAACATGATGTTTTTCAATGGCAAAAATCAATGAATATTGTAAATGCACAAACAGTAATTTCTCCGCATTGCAAGGTGCAATTCTGAAATTTTTTGCTTTTTCATGCTCCTCTTAGCATGATAAAGAAGATTCAAAGAGAGTGAGATACCAGCTCCATTCATTCAGTCAGTAGCTTCAATCATTTCTGGACGTTTTTCAATGGCAAAAATCAATGAATATTGTAAATGCACAGACAGTAATTTCTCCGCATTGCAAGGTGCAATTCTGAAATTTTTTGCTTTTTCCTGCTCCTCTTAGCATGATAAAGAAAATTCAAAGAGAGTGAGATGTCAGCTCCTTTCATTCAGTCAGTAGCTTCAAACATTTCTGGTATATGAATAACATGATGTTTTTCAATGGCAAAAATCAATGAATATTGTAAATGCACAAACAGTAATTTCTCCGCATTGCAAGGTGTAATTCTGAAATTTTTTGCTTTTTCCTGCTCCTCTTTGCATGATAAAGAAGATTCAAAGAGATTGAGATGCCAGCTCCTTTCATTCAGTCAGTAGCTTCAATCATTTCTGGACGTTTTTCAATGGCAAAAATCAATGAATATTGTAAATGCACAAACAGTAATTTCTCCGCATTGCAAGGTGCAATTCTGAAATTTTTTGCTTTTTCCTGCTCCTCTTAGCATGATAAAGAAGATTCAAAGAGAGTGAGATGCCAGCTCCTTTCATTCAGTCAGTATCTTCAATCATTTCTGGACGATTTTCAATGGCAAAAATCAATGAATATTGTAAATGCACAAACAGTAATTTCTCCGCATTGCAAGGTGCAATTCTGAAATTTTTTGCTTTTTCCTGCTCCTCTTAGCATGATAAAGAAGATTCAATGAGAGTGAGATGCCAGCTCCTTTCATTCAGTCAGTAGCTTCAAACATTTCTGGTATATGAATAACATGATGTTTTTCAATGGCAAAAATCAATGAATATTGTAAATGCACAAACAGTAATTTCTCCGCATTGCAAGGTGCAATTCTGAAATTTTTTGCTTTTTCATGCTCCTCTTAGCATGATAAAGAAGATTCAAAGAGAGTGAGATACCAGCTCCTTTCATTCAGTCAGTAGCTTCAATCATTTCTGGACGTTTTTCAATGGCAAAAATCAATGAATATTGTAAATGCACAAACAGTAATTTCTCCGCATTGCAAGGTGCAATTCTGAAATTTTTTGCTTTTTCCTGCTCCTCTTAGCATGATAAAGAAGATTCAAAGAGAGTGAGATGCCAGCTCCTTTCATTCAGTCAGTAGCTTCAATCATTTCTGGACGTTTTTCAATGGCAAAAATCAATGAATATTGTAAATGCACGAACAGTAATTTCTCCGCATTGCAAGGTGCAATTCTGAAATTTTTTGCTTTTTCCTGCTCCTCTTAGCATGATAAAGAAGATTCAAAGAGAGTGAGATGTCAGCTCCTTTCATTCAGTCAGTAGCTTCAAACATTTCTGGTATATGAATAACATGATGTTTTTCAATGGCAAAAATCAATGAATATTGTAAATGCACAAACAGTAATTTCTCCGCATTGCAAGGTGCAATTCTGAAATTTTTTGCTTTTTCCTGCTCCTCTTAGCATGATAAAGAAGATTCAAAGAGAGTAAGATGCCAGCTCCTTTCATTCAGTCAGTAGCTTCAATCATTTCTGGACGTTTTTCAATGGCAAAAATCAATGAATATTGTAAATGCACAAACAGTAATTTCTCCGCATTGCAAGGTGCAATTCTGAAATTTTTTGCTTTTTCCTGCTCCTCTTAGCATGATAAAGAAGATTCAAAGAGAGTGAGATGCCAGCTCCTTTCATTCAGTCAGTAGCTTCAATCATTTCTGGACGTTTTTCAATGGCAAAAATCAATGAATATTAAAAATGCACAAACAGTAATTTCTCCGCATTGCAAGGTGCAATTCTGAAATTTTTTGCTTTTTCCTGCTCCTCTTAGCATGATAAAGAAGATTCAAAGAGAGTGAGATGCCAGCTCCTTTCATTCAGTCAGTAGCTTCAATCATTTCTGGACGTTTTTCAATGGCAAAAATCAATGAATATTGTAAATGCGCAAACAGTAATTTCTCCGCATTGCAAGGTACAATTCTGAAATTTTTTGCTTTTTCCTGCTCCTCTTAGCATGATAAAGAAGATTCAAAGAGAGTGAGATGCCAGCTCCTTTCATTCAGTCAGTAGCTTCAAACATTTCTGGTATATGAATAACATGATGTTTTTCAATGGCAAAAATCAATGAATATTGTAAATGCACAAACAGTAATTTCTCCGCATTGCAAGGTATAATTCTGAAATTTTTTGCTTTTTCCTGCTCCTCTTTGCATGATAAAGAAGATTCAAAGAGAGTGAGATGCCAGCTCCTTTCATTCAGTCAGTATCTTCAATCATTTCTGGACGTTTTTCAATGGCAAAAATCAATGAATATTGTAAATGCACAAACAGTAATTTCTCCGCATTGCAAGGTGCAATTCTGAAATTTTTTGCTTTTTCCTGCTCCTCTTAGCATGATAAAGAAGATTCAATGAGAGTGAGATGCCAGCTCCTTTCATTCAGTCAGTAGCTTCAAACATTTCTGGTATATGAATAACATGATGTTTTTCAATGGCAAAAATCAATGAATATTGTAAATGCACAAACAGTAATTTCTCCGCATTGCAAGGTGCAATTCTGAAATTTTTTGCTTTTTCCTGCTCCTCTTAGCATGATAAAGAAGATTCAAAGAGAGTGAGATGTCAGCTCCTTTCATTCAGTCAGTAGCTTCAAACATTTCTGGTATATGAATAACATGATGTTTTTCAATGGCAAAAATCAATGAATATTGTAAATGCACAAACAGTAATTTCTCCGCATTGCAAGGTGTAATTCTGAAATTTTTTGCTTTTTCCTGCTCCTCTTTGCATGATAAAGAAGATTCAAAGAGAGTGAGATGCCAGCTCCTTTCATTCAGTCAGTAGCTTCAATCATTTCTGGACGTTTTTCAATGGCAAAAATCAATGTATATTGTAAATGCACAAACAGTAATTTCTCCGCATTGCAAGGTGCAATTCTGAAATTTTTTGCTTTTTCCTGCTCCTCTTAGCATGATAAAGAAGATTCAAAGAGAGTGAGATGCCAGCTCCTTTCATTCAGTCAGTATCTTCAATCATTTCTGGACGATTTTCAATGGCAAAAATCAATGAATATTGTAAATGCACAAACAGTAATTTCTCCGCATTGCAAGGTGCAATTCTGAAATTTTTTGCTTTTTCCTGCTCCTCTTAGCATGATAAAGAAGATTCAATGAGAGTGAAATGCCAGCTCCTTTCATTCAGTCAGTAGCTTCAAACATTTCTGGTATATGAATAACATGTTTTTCAATGGCAAAAATCAATGAATATTGTAAATGCACAAACAGTAATTTCTCCGCATTGGAAGGTGCAATTCTGAAATTTTTTGCTTTTTCCTGCTCCTCTTAGCATGATAAAGAAGATTCAAAGAGAGTGAGATGCCAGCTCCTTTCATTCAGTCAGTAGCTTCAATCATTTCTGGACGTTTTTCAATGGCAAAAATCAATGAATATTAAAAATGCACAAACAGTAATTTCTCCGCATTGCAAGGTGCAATTCTGAAATTTTTTGCTTTTTCCTGCTCCTCTTAGCATGATAAAGAAGATTCAAAGAGAGTGAGATGCCAGCTCCTTTCATTCAGTCAGTAGCTTCAATCATTTCTGGACGTTTTTCAATGGCAAAAATCAATGAATATTGTAAATGCACAAACAGTAATTTCGCCGCATTGCAAGGTGCAATTCTGAAATTTTTTGCTTTTCCTGCTCCTCTTAGCATGATAAAGAAGATTCAAAGAGAGTGAGATGCCAGCTCCTTTCATTCAGTCAGTAGCTTCAAACATTTCTGGTATATGAATAACATGATGTTTTTCAATGGCAAAAATCAATGAATATTGTAAATGCACAAACAGTAATTTCTCCGCATTGCAAGGTGCAATTCTGAAATTTTTTGCTTTTTCCTGCTCCTCTTAGCATGATAAAGAAGATTCAAAGAGAGTGAGATGCCAGCTCCTTTCATTCAGTCAGTAGCTTCAATCATTTCTGGACGTTTTTCAATGGCAAAAATCAATGAATATTAAAAATGCACAAACAGTAATTTCTCCGCATTGCAAGGTGCAATTCTGAAATTTTTTGCTTTTTCCTGCTCCTCTTAGCATGATAAAGAAGATTCAAAGAGAGTGAGATGCCAGCTCCTTTCATTCAGTCAGTAGCTTCAATCATTTCTGGACGTTTTTCAATGGCAAAAATCAATGAATATTGTAAATGCACAAACAGTAATTTCTCCGCATTGCAAGGTGCAATTCTGAAATTTTTTGCTTTTCCTGCTCCTCTTAGCATGATAAAGAAGATTCAAAGAGAGTGAGATGCCAGCTCCTTTCATTCAGTCAGTAGCTTCAAACATTTCTGGTATATGAATAACATGATGTTTTTCAATGGCAAAAATCAATGAATATTGTAAATGCACAAACAGTAATTTCTCCGCATTGCAAGGTGCAATTCTGAAATTTTTTGCTTTTTCATGCTCCTCTTAGCATGATAAAGAAGATTCAAAGAGAGTGAGATACCAGCTCCATTCATTCAGTCAGTAGCTTCAATCATTTCTGGACGTTTTTCAATGGCAAAAATCAATGAATATTGTAAATGCACAGACAGTAATTTCTCCGCATTGCAAGGTGCAATTCTGAAATTTTTTGCTTTTTCCTGCTCCTCTTAGCATGATAAAGAAGATTCAAAGAGAGTGAGATGTCAGCTCCTTTCATTCAGTCAGTAGCTTCAAACATTTCTGGTATATGAATAACATGATGTTTTTCAATGGCAAAAATCAATGAATATTGTAAATGCACAAACAGTAATTTCTCCGCATTGCAAGGTGTAATTCTGAAATTTTTTGCTTTTTCCTGCTCCTCTTTGCATGATAAAGAAGATTCAAAGAGATTGAGATGCCAGCTCCTTTCATTCAGTCAGTAGCTTCAATCATTTCTGGACGTTTTTCAATGGCAAAAATCAATGAATATTGTAAATGCACAAACAGTAATTTCTCCGCATTGCAAGGTGCAATTCTGAAATTTTTTGCTTTTTCCTGCTCCTCTTAGCATGATAAAGAAGATTCAAAGAGAGTGAGATGTCAGCTCCTTTCATTCAGTCAGTAGCTTCAAACATTTCTGGTATATGAATAACATGATGTTTTTCAATGGCAAAAATCAATGAATATTGTAAATGCACAAACAGTAATTTCTCCGCATTGCAAGGTGCAATTCTGAAATTTTTTGCTTTTTCCTGCTCCTCTTAGCATGATAAAGAAGATTCAAAGAGAGTGAGATGCCAGCTCCTTTCATTCAGTCAGTAGCTTCAATCATTTCTGGACGTTTTTCAATGGCAAAAATCAATGAATATTGTAAATGCACAAACAGTAATTTCTCCGCATTGCAAGGTGCAATTCTGAAATTTTTTGCTTTTTCCTGCTCCTCTTAGCATGATAAAGAAGATTCAAAGAGAGTGAGATGCCAGCTCCTTTCATTCAGTCAGTAGCTTCAATCATTTCTGGACGTTTTTCAATGGCAAAAATCAATGAATATTAAAAATGCACAAACAGTAATTTCTCCGCATTGCAAGGTGCAATTCTGAAATTTTTTGCTTTTTCCTGCTCCTCTTAGCATGATAAAGAAGATTCAAAGAGAGTGAGATGCCAGCTCCTTTCATTCAGTCAGTAGCTTCAATCATTTCTGGACGTTTTTCAATGGCAAAAATCAATGAATATTGTAAATGCACAAACAGTAATTTCTCCGCATTGCAAGGTACAATTCTGAAATTTTTTGCTTTTTCCTGCTCCTCTTAGCATGATAAAGAAGATTCAAAGAGAGTGAGATGCCAGCTCCTTTCATTCAGTCAGTAGCTTCAAACATTTCTGGTATATGAATAACATGATGTTTTTCAATGGCAAAAATCAATGAATATTGTAAATGCACAAACAGTAATTTCTCCGCATTGCAAGGTATAATTCTGAAATTTTTTGCTTTTTCCTGCTCCTCTTTGCATGATAAAGAAGATTCAAAGAGAGTGAGATGCCAGCTCCTTTCATTCAGTCAGTATCTTCAATCATTTCTGGACGTTTTTCAATGGCAAAAATCAATGAATATTGTAAATGCACAAACAGTAATTTCTCCGCATTGCAAGGTGCAATTCTGAAATTTTTTGCTTTTTCCTGCTCCTCTTAGCATGATAAAGAAGATTCAATGAGAGTGAGATGCCAGCTCCTTTCATTCAGTCAGTAGCTTCAAACATTTCTGGTATATGAATAACATGATGTTTTTCAATGGCAAAAATCAATGAATATTGTAAATGCACAAACAGTAATTTCTCCGCATTGCAAGGTGCAATTCTGAAATTTTTTGCTTTTTCCTGCTCCTCTTAGCATGATAAAGAAGATTCAAAGAGAGTGAGATGTCAGCTCCTTTCATTCAGTCAGTAGCTTCAAACATTTCTGGTATATGAATAACATGATGTTTTTCAATGGCAAAAATCAATGAATATTGTAAATGCACAAACAGTAATTTCTCAGCATTGCAAGGTGTAATTCTGAAATTTTTTGCTTTTTCCTGCTCCTCTTTGCATGATAAAGAAGATTCAAAGAGAGTGAGATGCCAGCTCCTTTCATTCAGTCAGTAGCTTCAATCATTTCTGGACGTTTTTCAATGGCAAAAATCAATGAATATTGTAAATGCACAAACAGTAATTTCTCCGCATTGCAAGGTGCAATTCTGAAATTTTTTGCTTTTTCCTGCTCCTCTTAGCATGATAAAGAAGATTCAAAGAGAGCGAGATGCCAGCTCCTTTCATTCAGTCAGTATCTTCAATCATTTCTGGACGTTTTTCAATGGCAAAAATCAATGAATATTGTAAATGCACAAACAGTAATTTCTCCGCATTGCAAGGTGCAATTCTGAAATTTTTTGCTTTTTCCTGCTCCTCTTAGCATGATAAAGAAGATTCAATGAGAGTGAGATGCCAGCTCCTTTCATTCAGTCAGTAGCTTCAAACATTTCTGGTATATGAATAACATGATGTTTTTCAATGGCAAAAATCAATGAATATTGTAAATGCACAAACAGTAATTTCTCCGCATTGCAAGGTGCAATTCTGAAATTTTTTGCTTTTTCCTGCTCCTCTTAGCATGATAAAGAATATTCAAAGAGAGTGAGATGCCAGCTCCTTTCATTCAGTCAGTAGCTTCAAACATTTCTGGTATATGAATAACATGATGTTTTTCAATGGCAAAAATCAATGAATATTGTAAATGCACAAACAGTAATTTCTCCGCATTGCAAGGTGCAATTCTGAAATTTTTTGCTTTTTCCTGCTCCTCTTAGCATGATAAAGAAGATTCAAAGAGAGTGAGATGCCAGCTCCTTTCATTCAGTCAGTAGCTTCAATCATTTCTGGACGTTTTTCAATGGCAAAAATCAATGAATATTGTAAATACACAAACAGTAATTTCTCCGCATTGCAAGGTGCAATTCTGAAATTTTTTGCTTTTTCCTGCTCCTCTTAGCATGATAAAGAAGATTCAAAGAGAGTGAGATGCCAGCTCCTTTCATTCAGTCAGTAGCTTCAATCATTCCTGGTATATGAATAACATGATGTTTTTCAATGGCAAAAATCAATGAATATTGTAAATGCACAAACAGTAATTTCTCCGCATTGCAAGGTGCAATTCTGAAATTTTTTGCTTTTTCCTGCTCCTCTTAGCATGATAAAGAAGATTCAAAGAGAGTGACATGTCATCTTCTTTCATTCAGTCAGTAGCTTCAAACATTTCTGGTATATGAATAACATGATGTTTTTCAATTTCAAAAATCAATGAATATTGTAAATGCACAAACAGTAATTTCTCCGCATTGCAAGGTGCAATTCTGAAATTTTTTGCTTTTTCCTGCTCCTCTTAGCATGATAAAGAAGATTCAAAGAGAGTGAGATGCCAGCTCCTTTCATTCAGTCAGTAGCTTCAAACATTTCTGGTATATGAATAACATGATGTTTTTCAATGGCAAAAATCAATGAATATTGTAAATGCACAAACAGTAATTCTCCGCATTGCAAGGTGCAATTCTGAAATTTTTTGCTTTTTCATGCTCCTCTTAGCATGATAAAGAAGATTCAAAGAGAGTGAGATACCAGCTCCTTTCATTCAGTCAGTAGCTTCAATCATTTCTGGACGTTTTTCAATGGCAAAAATCAATGAATATTGTAAATGCACAGACAGTAATTTCTCCGCATTGCAAGGTGCAATTCTGAAATTTTTTGCTTTTTCCTGCTCCTCTTAGCATGATAAAGAAGATTCAAAGAGAGTGAGATGTCAGCTCCTTTCATTCAGTCAGTAGCTTCAAACATTTCTGGTATATGAATAACATGATGTTTTTCAATGGCAAAAATCAATGAATATTGTAAATGCACAAACAGTAATTTCTCCGCATTGCAAGGTGCAATTCTGAAATTTTTTGCTTTTTCCTGCTCCTCTTTGCATGATAAAGAAGATTCAAAGAGAGTGAGATGCCAGCTCCTTTCATTCAGTCAGTAGCTTCAATCATTTCTGGACGTTTTTCAATGGCAAAAATCAATGAATATTGTAAATGCACAAACAGTAATTTCTCCGCATTGCAAGGTGCAATTCTGAAATTTTTTGCTTTTTCCTGCTCCTCTTAACATTCTAAAGAAGATTCAAAGAGAGTGAGATGCCAGCTCCTTTCATTCAGTCAGTAGCTTCAATCATTTCTGGACGTTTTTCAATGGCAAAAATCAATGAATATTGTAAATGCACAGACAGTAATTTCTCCGCATTGCAAGGTGCAATTCTGAAATTTTTTGCTTTTTCCTGCTCCTCTTAGCATGATAAAGAAGATTCAAAGAGAGTGAGATGCCAGCTCCTTTCATTCAGTCAGTAGCTTCAAACATTTCTGGTATATGAATAACATGATGTTTTTCAATGGCAAAAATCAATGAATATTGTAAATGCACAAACAGTAATTCTCCGCATTGCAAGGTGCAATTCTGAAATTTTTTGCTTTTTCATGCTCCTCTTAGCATGATAAAGAAGATTCAAAGAGAGTGAGATACCAGCTCCTTTCATTCAGTCAGTAGCTTCAATCATTTCTGGACGTTTTTCAATGGCAAAAATCAATGAATATTGTAAATGCACAGACAGTAATTTCTCCGCATTGCAAGGTGCAATTCTGAAATTTTTTGCTTTTTCCTGCTCCTCTTAGCATGATAAAGAAGATTCAAAGAGAGTGAGATGTCAGCTCCTTTCATTCAGTCAGTAGCTTCAAACATTTCTGGTATATGAATAACATGATGTTTTTCAATGGCAAAAATCAATGAATATTGTAAATGCACAAACAGTAATTTCTCCGCATTGCAAGGTGAAATTCTGAAATTTTTTGCTTTTTCCTGCTCCTCTTTGCATGATAAAGAAGATTCAAAGAGAGTGAGATGCCAGCTCCTTTCATTCAGTCAGTAGCTTCAATCATTTCTGGACGTTTTTCAATGGCAAAAATCAATGAATATTGTAAATGCACAAACAGTAATTTCTCCGCATTGCAAGGTGCAATTCTGAAATTTTTTGCTTTTTCCTGCTCCTCTTAGCATGATAAAGAAGATTCAAAGAGAGTGAGATGCCAGCTCCTTTCATTCAGTCAGTATCTTCAATCATTTCTGGACGTTTTTCAATGGCAAAAATCAATGAATATTGTAAATGCACAAACAGTAATTTCTCCGCATTGCAAGGTGCAATTCTGAAATTTTTTGCTTTTTCCTGCTCCTCTTAGCATGATAAAGAAGATTCAATGAGAGTGAGATGCCAGCTCCTTTCATTCAGTCAGCAGCTTCAAACATTTCTGGTATATGAATAACATGATGTTTTTCAATGGCAAAAATCAATGAATATTGTAAATGCACAAACAGTAATTTCTCCGCATTGCAAGGTGCAATTCTGAAATTTTTTGCTTTTTCCTGCTCCTCTTAGCATGATAAAGAATATTCAAAGAGAGTGAGATGCCAGCTCCTTTCATTCAGTCAGTAGCTTCAAACATTTCTGGTATATGAATAACATGATGTTTTTCAATGGCAAAAATCAATGAATATTGTAAATGCACAAACAGTAATTTCTCCGCATTGCAAGGTGCAATTCTGAAATTTTTTGCTTTTTCCTGCTCCTCTTAGCATGATAAAGAAGATTCAAAGAGAGTGAGATGCCAGCTCCTTTCATTCAGTCAGTAGCTTCAATCATTTCTGGACGTTTTTCAATGGCAAAAATCAATGAATATTGTAAATACACAAACAGTAATTTCTCCGCATTGCACGGTGCAATTCTGAAATTTTTTGCTTTTTCCTGCTCCTCTTAGCATGATAAAGAAGATTCAAAGAGAGTGAGATGCCAGCTCCTTTCATTCAGTCAGTAGCTTCAATCATTCCTGGTATATGAATAACATGATGTTTTTCAATGGCAAAAATCAATGAATATTGTAAATGCACAAACAGTAATTTCTCCGCATTGCAAGGTGCAATTCTGAAATTTTTTGCTTTTTCCTGCTCCTCTTAGCATGATAAAGAAGATTCAAAGAGAGTGACATGTCATCTCCTTTCATTCAGTCAGTAGCTTCAAACATTTCTGGTATATGAATAACATGATGTTTTTCAATTTCAAAAATCAATGAATATTGTAAATGCACAAACAGTAATTTCTCCGCATTGCAAGGTGCAATTCTGAAATTTTTTGCTTTTTCCTGCTCCTCTTAGCATGATAAAGAAGATTCAAAGAGAGTGAGATGCCAGCTCCTTTCATTCAGTCAGTAGCTTCAATCATTTCTGGACGTTTTTCAATGGCAAAAATCAATGAATATTGTAAATGCACAAACAGTAATTTCTCCGCATTGCAAGGTGCAATTCTGAAATTTTTTGCTTTTTCCTGCTCCTCTTAGCATGATAAAGAAGATTCAAAGAGAGTGAGATGCCAGCTCCTTTCATTCAGTCAGTAGCTTCAATCATTTCTGGACGTTTTTCAATGGCAAAAATCAATGAATATTGTAAATGCACAGACAGTAATTTCTCCGCATTGCAAGGTGCAATTCTGAAATTTTTTGCTTTTTCCTGCTCCTCTTAGCATGATAAAGAAGATTCAATGAGAGTGAGATGCCAGCTCCTTTCATTCAGTCAGTAGCTTCAAACATTTCTGGTATATGAATAACATGATGTTTTTCAATGGCAAAAATCAATGAATATTGTAAATGCACAAACAGTAATTTCTCCGCATTGCAAGGTGCAATTCTGAAATTTTTTGCTTTTTCATGCTCCTCTTAGCATGATAAAGAAGATTCAAAGAGAGTGAGATACCAGCTCCTTTCATTCAGTCAGTAGCTTCAATCATTTCTGGACGTTTTTCAATGGCAAAAATCAATGAATATTGTAAATGCACAGACAGTAATTTCTCCGCATTGCAAGGTGCAATTCTGAAATTTTTTGCTTTTTCCTGCTCCTCTTAGCATGATAAAGAAGATTCAAAGAGAGTGAGATGTCAGCTCCTTTCATTCAGTCAGTAGCTTCAAACATTTCTGGTATATGAATAACATGATGTTTTTCAATGGCAAAAATCAATGAATATTGTAAATGCACAAACAGTAATTTCTCCGCATTGCAAGGTGCAATTCTGAAATTTTTTGCTTTTTCCTGCTCCTCTTAGCATGATAAAGAAGATTCAAAGAGAGTAAGATGCCAGCTCCTTTCATTCAGTCAGTAGCTTCAATCATTTCTGGACGTTTTTCAATGGCAAAAATCAATGAATATTGTAAATGCACAAACAGTAATTTCTCCGCATTGCAAGGTGCAATTCTGAAATTTTTTGCTTTTTCCTGCTCCTCTTAGCATGATAAAGAAGATTCAAAGAGAGTGAGATGCCAGCTCCTTTCATTCAGTCAGTAGCTTCAATCATTTCTGGACGTTTTTCAATGGCAAAAATCAATGAATATTGTAAATGCACAAACAGTAATTTCTCCGCATTGCAAGGTGCAATTCTGAAATTTTTTGCTTTTTCCTGCTCCTCTTAGCATGATAAAGAAGATTCAAAGAGAGTGAGATGTCAGCTCCTTTCATTCAGTCAGTAGCTTCAAACATTTCTGGTATATGAATAACATGATGTTTTTCAATGGCAAAAATCAATGAATATTGTAAATGCACAAACAGTAATTTCTCCGCATTGCAAGGTGCAATTCTGAAATTTTTTGCTTTTTCCTGCTCCTCTTAGCATGATAAAGAAGATTCAAAGAGAGTATGATGCCAGCTCCTTTCATTCAGTCAGTAGCTTCAATCATTTCTGGACGTTTTTCAATGGCAAAAATCAATGAATATTGCAAATGCACAAACAGTAATTTCTCCGCATTGCAAGGTGCAATTCTGAAATTTTTTGCTTTTTCCTGCTCCTCTTAGCATGATAAAGAAGATTCAAAGAGAGTGAGATGCCAGCTCCTTTCATTCAGTCAGTAGCTTCAATCATTTCTGGACGTTTTTCAATGGCAAAAATCAATGAATATTAAAAATGCACAAACAGTAATTTCTCCGCATTGCAAGGTGCAATTCTGAAATTTTTTGCTTTTTCCTGCTCCTCTTAGCATGATAAAGAAGATTCAAAGAGAGTGAGATGCCAGCTCCTTTCATTCAGTCAGTAGCTTCAATCATTTCTGGACGTTTTTCAATGGCAAAAATCAATGAATATTGTAAATGCACAAACAGTAATTTCTCCGCATTGCAAGGTACAATTCTGAAATTTTTTGCTTTTTCCTGCTCCTCTTAGCATGATAAAGAAGATTCAAAGAGAGTGAGATGCCAGCTCCTTTCATTCAGTCAGTAGCTTCAAACATTTCTGGTATATGAATAACATGATGTTTTTCAATGGCAAAAATCAATGAATATTGTAAATGCACAAACAGTAATTTCTCCGCATTGCAAGGTATAATTCTGAAATTTTTTGCTTTTTCCTGCTCCTCTTTGCATGATAAAGAAGATTCAAAGAGAGTGAGATGCCAGCTCCTTTCATTCAGTCAGTATCTTCAATCATTTCTGGACATTTTTCAATGGCAAAAATCAATGAATATTGTAAATGCACAAACAGTAATTTCTCCGCATTGCAAGGTGCAATTCTGAAATTTTTTGCTTTTTCCTGCTCCTCTTAGCATGATAAAGAAGATTCAATGAGCGTGAGATGCCAGCTCCTTTCATTCAGTCAGTAGCTTCAAACATTTCTGGTATATGAATAACATGATGTTTTTCAATGGCAAAAATCAATGAATATTGTAAATGCACAAACAGTAATTTCTCCGCATTGCAAGGTGCAATTCTGAAATTTTTTGCTTTTTCCTGCTCCTCTTAGCATGATAAAGAAGATTCAAAGAGAGTGAGATGTCAGCTCCTTTCATTCAGTCAGTAGCTTCAAACATTTCTGGTATATGAATAACATGATGTTTTTCAATGGCAAAAATCAATGAATATTGTAAATGCACAAACAGTAATTTCTCCGCATTGCAAGGTGTAATTCTGAAATTTTTTGCTTTTTCCTGCTCCTCTTTGCATGATAAAGAAGATTCAAAGAGAGATGCCAGCTCCTTTCATTCAGTCAGTAGCTTCAATCATTTCTGGACGTTTTTCAATGGCAAAAATCAATGAATATTGTAAATGCACAAACAGTAATTTCTCCGCATTGCAAGGTACAATTCTGAAATTTTTTGCTTTTTCCTGCTCCTCTTAGCATGATAAAGAAGATTCAAAGAGAGTGAGATGCCAGCTCCTTTCATTCAGTCAGTAGCTTCAAACATTTCTGGTATATGAATAACATGATGTTTTTCAATGGCAAAAATCAATGAATATTGTAAATGCACAAACAGTAATTTCTCCGCATTGCAAGGTATAATTCTGAAATTTTTTGCTTTTTCCTGCTCCTCTTTGCATGATAAAGAAGATTCAAAGAGAGTGAGATGCCAGCTCCTTTCATTCAGTCAGTATCTTCAATCATTTCTGGACGTTTTTCAATGGCAAAAATCAATGAATATTGTAAATGCACAAACAGTAATTTCTCCGCATTGCAAGGTGCAATTCTGAAATTTTTTGCTTTTTCCTGCTCCTCTTAGCATGATAAAGAAGATTCAATGAGAGTGAGATGCCAGCTCCTTTCATTCAGTCAGTAGCTTCAAACATTTCTGGTATATGAATAACATGATGTTTTTCAATGGCAAAAATCAATGAATATTGTAAATGCACAAACAGTAATTTCTCCGCATTGCAAGGTGCAATTCTGAAATTTTTTGCTTTTTCCTGCTCCTCTTAGCATGATAAAGAAGATTCAAAGAGAGTGAGATGTCAGCTCCTTTCATTCAGTCAGTAGCTTTAAACATTTCTGGTATATGAATAACATGATGTTTTTCAATGGCAAAAATCAATGAATATTGTAAATGCACAAACAGTAATTTCTCCGCATTGCAAGGTGTAATTCTGAAATTTTTTGCTTTTTCCTGCTCCTCTTTGCATGATAAAGAAGATTCAAAGAGAGTGAGATGCCAGCTCCTTTGGTTCAGTCAGTAGCTTCAATCATTTCTGGACGTTTTTCAATGGCAAAAATCAATGAATATTGTAAATGCACAAACAGTAATTTCTCCGCATTGCAAGGTGCAATTCTGAAATTTTTTGCTTTTTCCTGCTCCTCTTAGCATGATAAAGAAGATTCAAAGAGAGTGAGATGCCAGCTCCTTTCATTCAGTCAGTATCTTCAATCATTTCTGGACGTTTTTCAATGGCAAAAATCAATGAATATTGTAAATGCACAAACAGTAATTTCTCCGCATTGCAAGGTGCAATTCTGAAATTTTTTGCTTTTTCCTGCTCCTCTTAGCATGATAAAGAAGATTCAATGAGAGTGAGATGCCAGCTCCTTTCATTCAGTCAGTAGCTTCAAACATTTCTGGTATATGAATAACATGATGTTTTTCAATGGCAAAAATCAATGAATATTGTAAATGCACAAACAGTAATTTCTCCGCATTGCAAGGTGCAATTCTGAAATTTTTTGCTTTTTCCTGCTCCTCTTAGCATGATAAAGAAGATTCAAAGATAGTGAGATGCCAGCTCCTTTCATTCAGTCAGTAGCTTCAAACATTTCTGGTATATGAATAACATGATGTTTTTCAATGGCAAAAATCAATGAATATTGTAAATGCACAAACAGTAATTTCTCCGCATTGCAAGGTGCAATTCTGAAATTTTTTGCTTTTTCCTGCTCCTCTTAGCATGATAAAGAAGATTCAAAGAGAGTGAGATGCCAGCTCCTTTCATTCAGTCAGTAGCTTCAATCATTTCTGGACGTTTTTCAATGGCAAAAATCAAGGAATATTGTAAATACACAAACAGTAATTTCTCCGCATTGCAAGGTGCAATTCTGAAATTTTTTGCTTTTTCCTGCTCCTCTTAGCATGATAAAGAAGATTCAAAGAGAGTGAGATGCCAGCTCCTTTCATTCAGTCAGTAGCTTCAATCATTCCTGGTATATGAATAACATGATGTTTTTCAATGGCAAAAATCAATGAATATTGTAAATGCACAAACAGTAATTTCTCCGCATTGCAAGGTGCAATTCTGAAATTTTTTGCTTTTTCCTGCTCCTCTTAGCATGATAAAGAAGATTCAAAGAGAGTGACATGTCATCTCCTTTCATTCAGTCAGTAGCTTCAAACATTTCTGGTATATGAATAACATGATGTTTTTCAATGGCAAAAATCAATGAATATTGTAAATGCACAAACAGTAATTTCTCCGCATTGCAAGGTGCAATTCTGAAATTTTTTGCTTTTTCCTGCTCCTCTTAGCATGATAAAGAAGATTCAAAGAGAGTGAGATGCCAGCTCCTTTCATTCAGTCAGTAGCTTCAATCATTTCTGGACGTTTTTCAATGGCAAAAATCAATGAATATTGTAAATGCACAAACAGTAATTTCTCCGCATTGCAAGGTGCAATTCTGAAATTTTTTGCTTTTTCCTGCTCCTCTTAACATTCTAAAGAAGATTCAAAGAGAGTGAGATGCCAGCTCCTTTCATTCAGTCAGTAGCTTCAATCATTTCTGGACGTTTTTCAATGGCAAAAATCAATGAATATTGTAAATGCACAGACAGTAATTTCTCCGCATTGCAAGGTGCAATTCTGAAATTTTTTGCTTTTTCCTGCTCCTCTTAGCATGATAAAGAAGATTCAAAGAGAGTGAGATGCCAGCTCCTTTCATTCAGTCAGTAGCTTCAAACATTTCTGGTATATGAATAACATGATGTTTTTCAATGGCAAAAATCAATGAATATTGTAAATGCACAAACAGTAATTCTCCGCATTGCAAGGTGCAATTCTGAAATTTTTTGCTTTTTCATGCTCCTCTTAGCATGATAAAGAAGATTCAAAGAGAGTGAGATACCAGCTCCTTTCAGTCAGTCAGTAGCTTCAATCATTTCTGGACGTTTTTCAATGGCAAAAATCAATGAATATTGTAAATGCACAGACAGTAATTTCTCCGCATTGCAAGGTGCAATTCTGAAATTTTTTGCTTTTTCCTGCTCCTCTTAGCATGATAAAGAAGATTCAAAGAGAGTGAGATGTCAGCTCCTTTCATTCAGTCAGTAGCTTCAAACATTTCTGGTATATGAATAACATGATGTTTTTCAATGGCAAAAATCAATGAATATTGTAAATGCACAAACAGTAATTTCTCCGCATTGCAAGGTGCAATTCTGAAATTTTTTGCTTTTTCCTGCTCCTCTTTGCATGATAAAGAAGATTCAAAGAGAGTGAGATGCCAGCTCCTTTCATTCAGTCAGTAGCTTCAATCATTTCTGGACGTTTTTCAATGGCAAAAATCAATGAATATTGTAAATGCACAGACAGTAATTTCTCCGCATTGCAAGGTGCAATTCTGAAATTTTTTGCTTTTTCCTGCTCCTGTTAGCATGATAAAGAAGATTCAAAGAGAGTGAGATGCCAGCTCCTTTCATTCAGTCAGTAGCTTCAAACATTTCTGGTATATGAATAACATGATGTTTTTCAATGGCAAAAATCAATGAATATTGTAAATGCACAAACAGTAATTTCTCCGCATTGCAAGGTGCAATTCTGAAATTTTTTGCTTTTTCATGCTCCTCTTAGCATGATAAAGAAGATTCAAAGAGAGTGAGATACCAGCTCCTTTCATTCAGTCAGTAGCTTCAATCATTTCTGGACGTTTTTCAATGGCAAAAATCAATGAATATTGTAAATGCACAAACAGTAATTTCTCCGCATTGCAAGGTGCAATTCTGAAATTTTTTGCTTTTTCCTGCTCCTCTTAGCATGATAAAGAAGATTCAAAGAGAGTGAGATGCCAGCTCCTTTCATTCAGTCAGTAGCTTCAATCATTTCTGGACGTTTTTCAATGGCAAAAATCAATGAATATTGTAAATGAACAAACAGTAATTTCTCCGCATTGCAAGGTGCAATTCTGAAATTTTTTGCTTTTTCCTGCTCCTCTTAACATTCTAAAGAAGATTCAAAGAGAGTGAGATGCCAGCTCCTTTCATTCAGTCAGTAGCTTCAATCATTTCTGGACGTTTTTCAATGGCAAAAATTAATGAATATTGTAAATGCACAGACAGTAATTTCTCCGCATTGCAAGGTGCAATTCTGAAATTTTTTGCTTTTTCCTGCTCCTCTTAGCATGATAAAGAAGATTCAAAGAGAGTGAGATGCCAGCTCCTTTCATTCAGTCAGTAGCTTCAAACATTTCTGGTATATGAATAACATGATGTTTTTCAATGGCAAAAATCAATGAATATTGTAAATGCACAAACAGTAATTCTCCGCATTGCAAGGTGCAATTCTGAAATTTTTTGCTTTTTCATGCTCCTCTTAGCATGATAAAGAAGATTCAAAGAGAGTGAGATACCAGCTCCTTTCATTCAGTCAGTAGCTTCAATCATTTCTGGACGTTTTTCAATGGCAAAAATCAATGAATATTGTAAATGCACAGACAGTAATTTCTCCGCATTGCAAGGTGCAATTCTGAAATTTTTTGCTTTTTCCTGCTCCTCTTAGCATGATAAAGAAGATTCAAAGAGAGTGAGATGTCAGCTCCTTTCATTCAGTCAGTAGCTTCAAACATTTCTGGTATATGAATAACATGATGTTTTTCAATGGCAAAAATCAATGAATATTGTAAATGCACAAACAGTAATTTCTCCGCATTGCAAGGTGCAATTCTGAAATTTTTTGCTTTTTCATGCTCCTCTTAGCATGATAAAGAAGATTCAAAGAGAGTGAGATGCCAGCTCCTTTCATTCAGTCAGTAGCTTCAATCATTTCTGGACGTTTTTCAATGGCAAAAATCAATGAATATTGTAAATGCACAAACAGTAATTTCTCCGCATTGCAAGGTATAATTCTGAAATTTTTTGCTTTTTCCTGCTCCTCTTTGCATGATAAAGAAGATTCAAAGAGAGTGAGATGCCAGCTCCTTTCATTCAGTCAGTATCTTCAATCATTTCTGGACGTTTTTCAATGGCAAAAATCAATGAATATTGTAAATGCACAAACAGTAATTTCTCCGCATTGCAAGGTGCAATTCTGAAATTTTTTGCTTTTTCCTGATCCTCTTAGCATGATAAAGAAGATTCAATGAGAGTGAGATGCCAGCTCCTTTCATTCAGTCAGTAGCTTCAAACATTTCTGGTATATGAATAACATGATGTTTTTCAATGGCAAAAATCAATGAATATTGTAAATGCACAAACAGTAATTTCTCCGCATTGCAAGGTGCAATTCTGAAATTTTTTGCTTTTTCCTGCTCCTCTTAGCATGATAAAGAAGATTCAAAGAGAGTGAGATGTCAGCTCCTTTCATTCAGTCAGTAGCTTTAAACATTTCTGGTATATGAATAACATGATGTTTTTCAATGGCAAAAATCAATGAATATTGTAAATGCACAAACAGTAATTTCTCCGCATTGCAAGGTGTAATTCTGAAATTTTTTGCTTTTTCCTGCTCCTCTTTGCATGATAAAGAAGATTCAAAGAGAGTGAGATGCCAGCTCCTTTGGTTCAGTCAGTAGCTTCAATCATTTCTGGACGTTTTTCAATGGCAAAAATCAATGAATATTGTAAATGCACAAACAGTAATTTCTCCGCATTGCAAGGTGCAATTCTGAAATTTTTTGCTTTTTCCTGCTCCTCTTAGCATGATAAAGAAGATTCAAAGAGAGTGAGATGCCAGCTCCTTTCATTCAGTCAGTATCTTCAATCATTTCTGGACGTTTTTCAATGGCAAAAATCAATGAATATTGTAAATGCACAAACAGTAATTTCTCCGCATTGCAAGGTGCAATTCTGAAATTTTTTGCTTTTTCCTGCTCCTCTTAGCATGATAAAGAAGATTCAATGAGAGTGAGATGCCAGCTCCTTTCATTCAGTCAGTAGCTTCAAACATTTCTGGTATATGAATAACATGATGTTTTTCAATGGCAAAAATCAATGAATATTGTAAATGCACAAACAGTAATTTCTCCGCATTGCAAGGTGCAATTCTGAAATTTTTTGCTTTTTCCTGCTCCTCTTAGCATGATAAAGAAGATTCAAAGATAGTGAGATGCCAGCTCCTTTCATTCAGTCAGTAGCTTCAAACATTTCTGGTATATGAATAACATGATGTTTTTCAATGGCAAAAATCAATGAATATTGTAAATGCACAAACAGTAATTTCTCCGCATTGCAAGGTGCAATTCTGAAATTTTTTGCTTTTTCCTGCTCCTCTTAGCATGATAAAGAAGATTCAAAGAGAGTGAGATGCCAGCTCCTTTCATTCAGTCAGTAGCTTCAATCATTTCTGGACGTTTTTCAATGGCAAAAATCAATGAATATTGTAAATACACAAACAGTAATTTCTCCGCATTGCAAGGTGCAATTCTGAAATTTTTTGCTTTTTCCTGCTCCTCTTAGCATGATAAAGAAGATTCAAAGAGAGTGAGATGCCAGCTCCTTTCATTCAGTCAGTAGCTTCAATCATTTCTGGACGTTTTTCAATGGCAAAAATCAATGAATATTGTAAATGCACAAACAGTAATTTCTCCGCATTGCAAGGTGCAATTCTGAAATTTTTTGCTTTTTCCTGCTCCTCTTAGCATGATAAAGAAGATTCAAAGAGAGTGAGATGTCAGCTCCTTTCATTCAGTAAGTAGCTTCAAACATTTCTGGTATATGAATAACATGATGTTTTTCAATGGCAAAAATCAATGAATATTGTAAATGCACAAACAGTAATTTCTCCGCATTGCAAGGTGCAATTCTGAAATTTTTTGCTTTTTCCTGCTCCTCTTAGCATGATAAAGAAGATTCAAAGAGAGTATGATGCCAGCTCCTTTCATTCAGTCAGTAGCTTCAATCATTTCTGGACGTTTTTCAATGGCAAAAATCAATGAATATTGTAAATGCACAAACAGTAATTTCTCCGCATTGCAAGGTGCAATTCTGAAATTTTTTGCTTTTTCCTGCTCCTCTTAGCATGATAAAGAAGATTCAAAGAGAGTGAGATGCCAGCTCCTTTCATTCAGTCAGTAGCTTCAATCATTTCTGGACGTTTTTCAATGGCAAAAATCAATGAATATTAAAAATGCACAAACAGTAATTTCTCCGCATTGCAAGGTGCAATTCTGAAATTTTTTGCTTTTTCCTGCTCCTCTTAGCATGATAAAGAAGATTCAAAGAGAGTGAGATGCCAGCTCCTTTCATTCAGTCAGTAGCTTCAATCATTTCTGGACGTTTTTCAATGGCAAAAATCAATGAATATTGTAAATGCACAAACAGTAATTTCTCCGCATTGCAAGGTACAATTCTGAAATTTTTTGCTTTTTCCTGCTCCTCTTAGCATGATAAAGAAGATTCAAAGAGAGTGAGATGCCAGCTCCTTTCATTCAGTCAGTAGCTTCAAACATTTCTGGTATATGAATAACATGATGTTTTTCAATGGCAAAAATCAATGAATATTGTAAATGCACAAACAGTAATTTCTCCGCATTGCAAGGTATAATTCTGAAATTTTTTGCTTTTTCCTGCTCCTCTTTGCATGATAAAGAAGATTCAAAGAGAGTGAGATGCCAGCTCCTTTCATTCAGTCAGTATCTTCAATCATTTCTGGACATTTTTCAATGGCAAAAATCAATGAATATTGTAAATGCACAAACAGTAATTTCTCCGCATTGCAAGGTGCAATTCTGAAATTTTTTGCTTTTTCCTGCTCCTCTTAGCATGATAAAGAAGATTCAATGAGAGTGAGATGCCAGCTCCTTTCATTCAGTCAGTAGCTTCAAACATTTCTGGTATATGAATAACATGATGTTTTTCAATGGCAAAAATCAATGAATATTGTAAATGCACAAACAGTAATTTCTCCGCATTGCAAGGTGCAATTCTGAAATTTTTTGCTTTTTCCTGCTCCTCTTAGCATGATAAAGAAGATTCAAAGAGAGTGAGATGTCAGCTCCTTTCATTCAGTCAGTAGCTTCAAACATTTCTGGTATATGAATAACATGATGTTTTTCAATGGCAAAAATCAATGAATATTGTAAATGCACAAACAGTAATTTCTCCGCATTGCAAGGTGTAATTCTGAAATTTTTTGCTTTTTCCTGCTCCTCTTTGCATGATAAAGAAGATTCAAAGAGAGATGCCAGCTCCTTTCATTCAGTCAGTAGCTTCAATCATTTCTGGACGTTTTTCAATGGCAAAAATCAATGAATATTGTAAATGCACAAACAGTAATTTCTCCGCATTGCAAGGTACAATTCTGAAATTTTTTGCTTTTTCCTGCTCCTCTTAGCATGATAAAGAAGATTCAAAGAGAGTGAGATGCCAGCTCCTTTCATTCAGTCAGTAGCTTCAAACATTTCTGGTATATGAATAACATGATGTTTTTCAATGGCAAAAATCAATGAATATTGTAAATGCACAAACAGTAATTTCTCCGCATTGCAAGGTATAATTCTGAAATTTTTTGCTTTTTCCTGCTCCTCTTTGCATGATAAAGAAGATTCAAAGAGAGTGAGATGCCAGCTCCTTTCATTCAGTCAGTATCTTCAATCATTTCTGGACGTTTTTCAATGGCAAAAATCAATGAATATTGTAAATGCACAAACAGTAATTTCTCCGCATTGCAAGGTGCAATTCTGAAATTTTTTGCTTTTTCCTGCTCCTCTTAGCATGATAAAGAAGATTCAATGAGAGTGAGATGCCAGCTCCTTTCATTCAGTCAGTAGCTTCAAACATTTCTGGTATATGAATAACATGATGTTTTTCAATGGCAAAAATCAATGAATATTGTAAATGCACAAACAGTAATTTCTCCGCATTGCAAGGTGCAATTCTGAAATTTTTTGCTTTTTCCTGCTCCTCTTAGCATGATAAAGAAGATTCAAAGAGAGTGAGATGTCAGCTCCTTTCATTCAGTCAGTAGCTTTAAACATTTCTGGTATATGAATAACATGATGTTTTTCAATGGCAAAAATCAATGAATATTGTAAATGCACAAACAGTAATTTCTCCGCATTGCAAGGTGTAATTCTGAAATTTTTTGCTTTTTCCTGCTCCTCTTTGCATGATAAAGAAGATTCAAAGAGAGTGAGATGCCAGCTCCTTTGGTTCAGTCAGTAGCTTCAATCATTTCTGGACGTTTTTCAATGGCAAAAATCAATGAATATTGTAAATGCACAAACAGTAATTTCTCCGCATTGCAAGGTGCAATTCTGAAATTTTTTGCTTTTTCCTGCTCCTCTTAGCATGATAAAGAAGATTCAAAGAGAGTGAGATGCCAGCTCCTTTCATTCAGTCAGTATCTTCAATCATTTCTGGACGTTTTTCAATGGCAAAAATCAATGAATATTGTAAATGCACAAACAGTAATTTCTCCGCATTGCAAGGTGCAATTCTGAAATTTTTTGCTTTTTCCTGCTCCTCTTAGCATGATAAAGAAGATTCAATGAGAGTGAGATGCCAGCTCCTTTCATTCAGTCAGTAGCTTCAAACATTTCTGGTATATGAATAACATGATGTTTTTCAATGGCAAAAATCAATGAATATTGTAAATGCACAAACAGTAATTTCTCCGCATTGCAAGGTGCAATTCTGAAATTTTTTGCTTTTTCCTGCTCCTCTTAGCATGATAAAGAAGATTCAAAGATAGTGAGATGCCAGCTCCTTTCATTCAGTCAGTAGCTTCAAACATTTCTGGTATATGAATAACATGATGTTTTTCAATGGCAAAAATCAATGAATATTGTAAATGCACAAACAGTAATTTCTCCGCATTGCAAGGTGCAATTCTGAAATTTTTTGCTTTTTCCTGCTCCTCTTAGCATGATAAAGAAGATTCAAAGAGAGTGAGATGCCAGCTCCTTTCATTCAGTCAGTAGCTTCAATCATTTCTGGACGTTTTTCAATGGCAAAAATCAATGAATATTGTAAATACACAAACAGTAATTTCTCCGCATTGCAAGGTGCAATTCTGAAATTTTTTGCTTTTTCCTGCTCCTCTTAGCATGATAAAGAAGATTCAAAGAGAGTGAGATGCCAGCTCCTTTCATTCAGTCAGTAGCTTCAATCATTCCTGGTATATGAATAACATGATGTTTTTCAATGGCAAAAATCAATGAATATTGTAAATGCACAAACAGTAATTTCTCCGCATTGCAAGGTGCAATTCTGAAATTTTTTGCTTTTTCCTGCTCCTCTTAGCATGATAAAGAAGATTCAAAGAGAGTGACATGTCATCTCCTTTCATTCAGTCAGTAGCTTCAAACATTTCTGGTATATGAATAACATGATGTTTTTCAATGGCAAAAATCAATGAATATTGTAAATGCACAAACAGTAATTTCTCCGCATTGCAAGGTGCAATTCTGAAATTTTTTGCTTTTTCCTGCTCCTCTTAGCATGATAAAGAAGATTCAAAGAGAGTGAGATGCCAGCTCCTTTCATTCAGTCAGTAGCTTCAATCATTTCTGGACGTTTTTCAATGGCAAAAATCAATGAATATTGTAAATGCACAAACAGTAATTTCTCCGCATTGCAAGGTGCAATTCTGAAATTTTTTGCTTTTTCCTGCTCCTCTTAACATTCTAAAGAAGATTCAAAGAGAGTGAGATGCCAGCTCCTTTCATTCAGTCAGTAGCTTCAATCATTTCTGGACGTTTTTCAATGGCAAAAATCAATGAATATTGTAAATGCACAGACAGTAATTTCTCCGCATTGCAAGGTGCAATTCTGAAATTTTTTGCTTTTTCCTGCTCCTCTTAGCATGATAAAGAAGATTCAAAGAGAGTGAGATGCCAGCTCCTTTCATTCAGTCAGTAGCTTCAAACATTTCTGGTATATGAATAACATGATGTTTTTCAATGGCAAAAATCAATGAATATTGTAAATGCACAAACAGTAATTCTCCGCATTGCAAGGTGCAATTCTGAAATTTTTTGCTTTTTCATGCTCCTCTTAGCATGATAAAGAAGATTCAAAGAGAGTGAGATACCAGCTCCTTTCAGTCAGTCAGTAGCTTCAATCATTTCTGGACGTTTTTCAATGGCAAAAATCAATGAATATTGTAAATGCACAGACAGTAATTTCTCCGCATTGCAAGGTGCAATTCTGAAATTTTTTGCTTTTTCCTGCTCCTCTTAGCATGATAAAGAAGATTCAAAGAGAGTGAGATGTCAGCTCCTTTCATTCAGTCAGTAGCTTCAAACATTTCTGGTATATGAATAACATGATGTTTTTCAATGGCAAAAATCAATGAATATTGTAAATGCACAAACAGTAATTTCTCCGCATTGCAAGGTGCAATTCTGAAATTTTTTGCTTTTTCCTGCTCCTCTTTGCATGATAAAGAAGATTCAAAGAGAGTGAGATGCCAGCTCCTTTCATTCAGTCAGTAGCTTCAATCATTTCTGGACGTTTTTCAATGGCAAAAATCAATGAATATTGTAAATGCACAGACAGTAATTTCTCCGCATTGCAAGGTGCAATTCTGAAATTTTTTGCTGTTTCCTGCTCCTGTTAGCATGATAAAGAAGATTCAAAGAGAGTGAGATGCCAGCTCCTTTCATTCAGTCAGTAGCTTCAAACATTTCTGGTATATGAATAACATGATGTTTTTCAATGGCAAAAATCAATGAATATTGTAAATGCACAAACAGTAATTTCTCCGCATTGCAAGGTGCAATTCTGAAATTTTTTGCTTTTTCATGCTCCTCTTAGCATGATAAAGAAGATTCAAAGAGAGTGAGATACCAGCTCCTTTCATTCAGTCAGTAGCTTCAATCATTTCTGGACGTTTTTCAATGGCAAAAATCAATGAATATTGTAAATGCACAAACAGTAATTTCTCCGCATTGCAAGGTGCAATTCTGAAATTTTTTGCTTTTTCCTGCTCCTCTTAGCATGATAAAGAAGATTCAAAGAGAGTGAGATGCCAGCTCCTTTCATTCAGTCAGTAGCTTCAATCATTTCTGGACGTTTTTCAATGGCAAAAATCAATGAATATTGTAAATGAACAAACAGTAATTTCTCCGCATTGCAAGGTGCAATTCTGAAATTTTTTGCTTTTTCCTGCTCCTCTTAACATTCTAAAGAAGATTCAAAGAGAGTGAGATGCCAGCTCCTTTCATTCAGTCAGTAGCTTCAATCATTTCTGGACGTTTTTCAATGGCAAAAATTAATGAATATTGTAAATGCACAGACAGTAATTTCTCCGCATTGCAAGGTGCAATTCTGAAATTTTTTGCTTTTTCCTGCTCCTCTTAGCATGATAAAGAAGATTCAAAGAGAGTGAGATGCCAGCTCCTTTCATTCAGTCAGTAGCTTCAAACATTTCTGGTTTATGAATAACATGATGTTTTTCAATGGCAAAAATCAATGAATATTGTAAATGCACAAACAGTAATTCTCCGCATTGCAAGGTGCAATTCTGAAATTTTTTGCTTTTTCATGCTCCTCTTAGCATGATAAAGAAGATTCAAAGAGAGTGAGATACCAGCTCCTTTCATTCAGTCAGTAGCTTCAATCATTTCTGGACGTTTTTCAATGGCAAAAATCAATGAATATTGTAAATGCACAGACAGTAATTTCTCCGCATTGCAAGGTGCAATTCTGAAATTTTTTGCTTTTTCCTGCTCCTCTTAGCATGATAAAGAAGATTCAAAGAGAGTGAGATGTCAGCTCCTTTCATTCAGTCAGTAGCTTCAAACATTTCTGGTATATGAATAACATGATGTTTTTCAATGGCAAAAATCAATGAATATTGTAAATGCACAAACAGTAATTTCTCCGCATTGCAAGGTGCAATTCTGAAATTTTTTGCTTTTTCATGCTCCTCTTAGCATGATAAAGAAGATTCAAAGAGAGTGAGATGCCAGCTCCTTTCATTCAGTCAGTAGCTTCAATCATTTCTGGACGTTTTTCAATGGCAAAAATCAATGAATATTGTAAATGCACAAACAGTAATTTCTCCGCATTGCAAGGTATAATTCTGAAATTTTTTGCTTTTTCCTGCTCCTCTTTGCATGATAAAGAAGATTCAAAGAGAGTGAGATGCCAGCTCCTTTCATTCAGTCAGTATCTTCAATCATTTCTGGACGTTTTTCAATGGCAAAAATCAATGAATATTGTAAATGCACAAACAGTAATTTCTCCGCATTGCAAGGTGCAATTCTGAAATTTTTTTCTTTTTCCTGCTCCTCTTAGCATGATAAAGAAGATTCAATGAGAGTGAGATGCCAGCTCCTTTCATTCAGTCAGTAGCTTCAAACATTTCTGGTATATGAATAACATGATGTTTTTCAATGGCAAAAATCAATGAATATTGTAAATGCACAAACAGTAATTTCTCCGCATTGCAAGGTGCAATTCTGAAATTTTTTGCTTTTTCCTGCTCCTCTTAGCATGATAAAGAAGATTCAAAGAGAGTGAGATGTCAGCTCCTTTCATTCAGTCAGTAGCTTTAAACATTTCTGGTATATGAATAACATGATGTTTTTCAATGGCAAAAATCAATGAATATTGTAAATGCACAAACAGTAATTTCTCCGCATTGCAAGGTGTAATTCTGAAATTTTTTGCTTTTTCCTGCTCCTCTTTGCATGATAAAGAAGATTCAAAGAGAGTGAGATGCCAGCTCCTTTGGTTCAGTCAGTAGCTTCAATCATTTCTGGACGTTTTTCAATGGCAAAAATCAATGAATATTGTAAATGCACAAACAGTAATTTCTCCGCATTGCAAGGTGCAATTCTGAAATTTTTTGCTTTTTCCTGCTCCTCTTAGCATGATAAAGAAGATTCAAAGAGAGTGAGATGCCAGCTCCTTTCATTCAGTCAGTATCTTCAATCATTTCTGGACGTTTTTCAATGGCAAAAATCAATGAATATTGTAAATGCACAAACAGTAATTTCTCCGCATTGCAAGGTGCAATTCTGAATTTTTTTGCTTTTTCCTGCTCCTCTTAGCATGATAAAGAAGATTCAATGAGAGTGAGATGCCAGCTCCTTTCATTCAGTCAGTAGCTTCAAACATTTCTGGTATATGAATAACATGATGTTTTTCAATGGCAAAAATCAATGAATATTGTAAATGCACAAACAGTAATTTCTCCGCATTGCAAGGTGCAATTCTGAAATTTTTTGCTTTTTCCTGCTCCTCTTAGCATGATAAAGAAGATTCAAAGATAGTGAGATGCCAGCTCCTTTCATTCAGTCAGTAGCTTCAAACATTTCTGGTATATGAATAACATGATGTTTTTCAATGGCAAAAATCAATGAATATTGTAAATGCACAAACAGTAATTTCTCCGCATTGCAAGGTGCAATTCTGAAATTTTTTGCTTTTTCCTGCTCCTCTTAGCATGATAAAGAAGATTCAAAGAGAGTGAGATGCCAGCTCCTTTCATTCAGTCAGTAGCTTCAATCATTTCTGGACGTTTTTCAATGGCAAAAATCAATGAATATTGTAAATACACAAACAGTAATTTCTCCGCATTGCAAGGTGCAATTCTGAAATTTTTTGCTTTTTCCTGCTCCTCTTAGCATGATAAAGAAGATTCAAAGAGAGTGAGATGCCAGCTCCTTTCATTCAGTCAGTAGCTTCAATCATTCCTGGTATATGAATAACATGATGTTTTTCAATGGCAAAAATCAATGAATATTGTAAATGCACAAACAGTAATTTCTCCGCATTGCAAGGTGCAATTCTGAAATTTTTTGCTTTTTCCTGCTCCTCTTAGCATGATAAAGAAGATTCAAAGAGAGTGACATGTCATCTCCTTTCATTCAGTCAGTAGCTTCAAACATTTCTGGTATATGAATAACATGATGTTTTTCAATGGCAAAAATCAATGAATATTGTAAATGCACAAACAGTAATTTCTCCGCATTGCAAGGTGCAATTCTGAAATTTTTTGCTTTTTCCTGCTCCTCTTAGCATGATAAAGAAGATTCAAAGAGAGTGAGATGCCAGCTCCTTTCATTCAGTCAGTAGCTTCAATCATTTCTGGACGTTTTTCAATGGCAAAAATCAATGAATATTGTAAATGCACAAACAGTAATTTCTCCGCATTGCAAGGTGCAATTCTGAAATTTTTTGCTTTTTCCTGCTCCTCTTAACATTCTAAAGAAGATTCAAAGAGAGTGAGATGCCAGCTCCTTTCATTCAGTCAGTAGCTTCAATCATTTCTGGACGTTTTTCAATGGCAAAAATCAATGAATATTGTAAATGCACAGACAGTAATTTCTCCGCATTGCAAGGTGCAATTCTGAAATTTTTTGCTTTTTCCTGCTCCTCTTAGCATGATAAAGAAGATTCAAAGAGAGTGAGATGCCAGCTCCTTTCATTCAGTCAGTAGCTTCAAACATTTCTGGTATATGAATAACATGATGTTTTTCAATGGCAAAAATCAATGAATATTGTAAATGCACAAACAGTAATTCTCCGCATTGCAAGGTGCAATTCTGAAATTTTTTGCTTTTTCATGCTCCTCTTAGCATGATAAAGAAGATTCAAAGAGAGTGAGATACCAGCTCCTTTCAGTCAGTCAGTAGCTTCAATCATTTCTGGACGTTTTTCAATGGCAAAAATCAATGAATATTGTAAATGCACAGACAGTAATTTCTCCGCATTGCAAGGTGCAATTCTGAAATTTTTTGCTTTTTCCTGCTCCTCTTAGCATGATAAAGAAGATTCAAAGAGAGTGAGATGTCAGCTCCTTTCATTCAGTCAGTAGCTTCAAACATTTCTGGTATATGAATAACATGATGTTTTTCAATGGCAAAAATCAATGAATATTGTAAATGCACAAACAGTAATTTCTCCGCATTGCAAGGTGCAATTCTGAAATTTTTTGCTTTTTCCTGCTCCTCTTTGCATGATAAAGAAGATTCAAAGAGAGTGAGATGCCAGCTCCTTTCATTCAGTCAGTAGCTTCAATCATTTCTGGACGTTTTTCAATGGCAAAAATCAATGAATATTGTAAATGCACAGACAGTAATTTCTCCGCATTGCAAGGTGCAATTCTGAAATTTTTTGCTTTTTCCTGCTCCTGTTAGCATGATAAAGAAGATTCAAAGAGAGTGAGATGCCAGCTCCTTTCATTCAGTCAGTAGCTTCAAACATTTCTGGTATATGAATAACATGATGTTTTTCAATGGCAAAAATCAATGAATATTGTAAATGCACAAACAGTAATTTCTCCGCATTGCAAGGTGCAATTCTGAAATTTTTTGCTTTTTCATGCTCCTCTTAGCATGATAAAGAAGATTCAAAGAGAGTGAGATACCAGCTCCTTTCATTCAGTCAGTAGCTTCAATCATTTCTGGACGTTTTTCAATGGCAAAAATCAATGAATATTGTAAATGCACAAACAGTAATTTCTCCGCATTGCAAGGTGCAATTCTGAAATTTTTTGCTTTTTCCTGCTCCTCTTAGCATGATAAAGAAGATTCAAAGAGAGTGAGATGCCAGCTCCTTTCATTCAGTCAGTAGCTTCAATCATTTCTGGACGTTTTTCAATGGCAAAAATCAATGAATATTGTAAATGAACAAACAGTAATTTCTCCGCATTGCAAGGTGCAATTCTGAAATTTTTTGCTTTTTCCTGCTCCTCTTAACATTCTAAAGAAGATTCAAAGAGAGTGAGATGCCAGCTCCTTTCATTCAGTCAGTAGCTTCAATCATTTCTGGACGTTTTTCAATGGCAAAAATCAATGAATATTGTAAATGCACAGACAGTAATTTCTCCGCATTGCAAGGTGCAATTCTGAAATTTTTTGCTTTTTCCTGCTCCTCTTAGCATGATAAAGAAGATTCAAAGAGAGTGAGATGCCAGCTCCTTTCATTCAGTCAGTAGCTTCAAACATTTCTGGTATATGAATAACATGATGTTTTTCAATGGCAAAAATCAATGAATATTGTAAATGCACAAACAGTAATTCTCCGCATTGCAAGGTGCAATTCTGAAATTTTTTGCTTTTTCATGCTCCTCTTAGCATGATAAAGAAGATTCAAAGAGAGTGAGATACCAGCTCCTTTCATTCAGTCAGTAGCTTCAATCATTTCTGGACGTTTTTCAATGGCAAAAATCAATGAATATTGTAAATGCACAGACAGTAATTTCTCCGCATTGCAAGGTGCAATTCTGAAATTTTTTGCTTTTTCCTGCTCCTCTTAGCATGATAAAGAAGATTCAAAGAGAGTGAGATGTCAGCTCCTTTCATTCTGTCAGTAGCTTCAAACATTTCTGGTATATGAATAACATGATGTTTTTCAATGGCAAAAATCAATGAATATTGTAAATGCACAAACAGTAATTTCTCCGCATTGCAAGGTGCAATTCTGAAATTTTTTGCTTTTTCATGCTCCTCTTAGCATGATAAAGAAGATTCAAAGAGAGTGAGATGCCAGTTCCTTTCATTCAGTCAGTAGCTTCAATCATTTCTGGACGTTTTTCAATGGCAAAAATCAATGAATATTGTAAATGCACAAACAGTAATTTCTCCGCATTGCAAGGTGCAATTCTGAAATTTTTTGCTTTTTCCTGCTCCTCTTAACATTCTAAAGAAGATTCAAAGAGAGTGAGATGCCAGCTCCTTTCATTCAGTCAGTAGCTTCAATCATTTCTGGACGTTTTTCAATGGCAAAAATCAATGAATATTGTAAATGCACAGACAGTAATTTCTCCGCATTGCAAGGTGCAATTCTGAAATTTTTTGCTTTTTCCTGCTCCTCTTAGCATGATAAAGAAGATTCAAAGAGAGTGAGATGCCAGCTCCTTTCATTCAGTCAGTAGCTTCAAACATTTCTGGTATATGAATAACATGATGTTTTTCAATGGCAAAAATCAATGAATATTGTAAATGCACAAACAGTAATTCTCCGCATTGCAAGGTGCAATTCTGAAATTTTTTGCTTTTTCATGCTCCTCTTAGCATGATAAAGAAGATTCAAAGAGAGTGAGATACCAGCTCCTTTCAGTCAGTCAGTAGCTTCAATCATTTCTGGACGTTTTTCAATGGCAAAAATCAATGAATATTGTAAATGCACAGACAGTAATTTCTCCGCATTGCAAGGTGCAATTCTGAAATTTTTTGCTTTTTCCTGCTCCTCTTAGCATGATAAAGAAGATTCAAAGAGAGTGAGATGTCAGCTCCTTTCATTCAGTCAGTAGCTTCAAACATTTCTGGTATATGAATAACATGATGTTTTTCAATGGCAAAAATCAATGAATATTGTAAATGCACAAACAGTAATTTCTCCGCATTGCAAGGTGCAATTCTGAAATTTTTTGCTTTTTCCTGCTCCTCTTTGCATGATAAAGAAGATTCAAAGAGAGTGAGATGCCAGCTCCTTTCATTCAGTCAGTAGCTTCAATCATTTCTGGACGTTTTTCAATGGCAAAAATCAATGAATATTGTAAATGCACAGACAGTAATTTCTCCGCATTGCAAGGTGCAATTCTGAAATTTTTTGCTTTTTCCTGCTCCTGTTAGCATGATAAAGAAGATTCAAAGAGAGTGAGATGCCAGCTCCTTTCATTCAGTCAGTAGCTTCAAACATTTCTGGTATATTAATAACATGATGTTTTTCAATGGCAAAAATCAATGAATATTGTAAATGCACAAACAGTAATTTCTCCGCATTGCAAGGTGCAATTCTGAAATTTTTTGCTTTTTCATGCTCCTCTTAGCATGATAAAGAAGATTCAAAGAGAGTGAGATACCAGCTCCTTTCATTCAGTCAGTAGCTTCAATCATTTCTGGACGTTTTTCAATGGCAAAAATCAATGAATATTGTAAATGCACAAACAGTAATTTCTCCGCATTGCAAGGTGCAATTCTGAAATTTTTTGCTTTTTCCTGCTCCTCTTAGCATGATAAAGAAGATTCAAAGAGAGTGAGATGCCAGCTCCTTTCATTCAGTCAGTAGCTTCAATCATTTCTGGACGTTTTTCAATGGCAAAAATCAATGAATATTGTAAATGAACAAACAGTAATTTCTCCGCATTGCAAGGTGCAATTCTGAAATTTTTTGCTTTTTCCTGCTCCTCTTAACATTCTAAAGAAGATTCAAAGAGAGTGAGATGCCAGCTCCTTTCATTCAGTCAGTAGCTTCAATCATTTCTGGACGTTTTTCAATGGCAAAAATCAATGAATATTGTAAATGCACAGACAGTAATTTCTCCGCATTGCAAGGTGCAATTCTGAAATTTTTTGCTTTTTCCTGCTCCTCTTAGCATGATAAAGAAGATTCAAAGAGAGTGAGATGCCAGCTCCTTTCATTCAGTCAGTAGCTTCAAACATTTCTGGTATATGAATAACATGATGTTTTTCAATGGCAAAAATCAATGAATATTGTAAATGCACAAACAGTAATTCTCCGCATTGCAAGGTGCAATTCTGAAATTTTTTGCTTTTTCATGCTCCTCTTAGCATGATAAAGAAGATTCAAAGAGAGTGAGATACCAGCTCCTTTCAGTCAGTCAGTAGCTTCAATCATTTCTGGACGTTTTTCAATGGCAAAAATCAATGAATATTGTAAATGCACAGACAGTAATTTCTCCGCATTGCAAGGTGCAATTCTGAAATTTTTTGCTTTTTCCTGCTCCTCTTAGCATGATAAAGAAGATTCAAAGAGAGTGAGATGTCAGCTCCTTTCATTCAGTCAGTAGCTTCAAACATTTCTGGTATATGAATAACATGATGTTTTTCAATGGCAAAAATCAATGAATATTGTAAATGCACAAACAGTAATTTCTCCGCATTGCAAGGTGCAATTCTGAAATTTTTTGCTTTTTCCTGCTCCTCTTTGCATGATAAAGAAGATTCAAAGAGAGTGAGATGCCAGCTCCTTTCATTCAGTCAGTAGCTTCAATCATTTCTGGACGTTTTTCAATGGCAAAAATCAATGAATATTGTAAATGCACAGACAGTAATTTCTCCGCATTGCAAGGTGCAATTCTGAAATTTTTTGCTTTTTCCTGCTCCTGTTAGCATGATAAAGAAGATTCAAAGAGAGTGAGATGCCAGCTCCTTTCATTCAGTCAGTAGCTTCAAACATTTCTGGTATATTAATAACATGATGTTTTTCAATGGCAAAAATCAATGAATATTGTAAATGCACAAACAGTAATTTCTCCGCATTGCAAGGTGCAATTCTGAAATTTTTTGCTTTTTCATGCTCCTCTTAGCATGATAAAGAAGATTCAAAGAGAGTGAGATACCAGCTCCTTTCATTCAGTCAGTAGCTTCAATCATTTCTGGACGTTTTTCAATGGCAAAAATCAATGAATATTGTAAATGCACAAACAGTAATTTCTCCGCATTGCAAGGTGCAATTCTGAAATTTTTTGCTTTTTCCTGCTCCTCTTAGCATGATAAAGAAGATTCAAAGAGAGTGAGATGCCAGCTCCTTTCATTCAGTCAGTAGCTTCAATCATTTCTGGACGTTTTTCAATGGCAAAAATCAATGAATATTGTAAATGAACAAACAGTAATTTCTCCGCATTGCAAGGTGCAATTCTGAAATTTTTTGCTTTTTCCTGCTCCTCTTAACATTCTAAAGAAGATTCAAAGAGAGTGAGATGCCAGCTCCTTTCATTCAGTCAGTAGCTTCAATCATTTCTGGACGTTTTTCAATGGCAAAAATCAATGAATATTGTAAATGCACAGACAGTAATTTCTCCGCATTGCAAGGTGCAATTCTGAAATTTTTTGCTTTTTCCTGCTCCTCTTAGCATGATAAAGAAGATTCAAAGAGAGTGAGATGCCAGCTCCTTTCATTCAGTCAGTAGCTTCAAACATTTCTGGTATATGAATAACATGATGTTTTTCAATGGCAAAAATCAATGAATATTGTAAATGCACAAACAGTAATTCTCCGCATTGCAAGGTGCAATTCTGAAATTTTTTGCTTTTTCATGCTCCTCTTAGCATGATAAAGAAGATTCAAAGAGAGTGAGATACCAGCTCCTTTCATTCAGTCAGTAGCTTCAATCATTTCTGGACGTTTTTCAATGGCAAAAATCAATGAATATTGTAAATGCACAGACAGTAATTTCTCCGCATTGCAAGGTGCAATTCTGAAATTTTTTGCTTTTTCCTGCTCCTCTTAGCATGATAAAGAAGATTCAAAGAGAGTGAGATGTCAGCTCCTTTCATTCAGTCAGTAGCTTCAAACATTTCTGGTATATGAATAACATGATGTTTTTCAATGGCAAAAATCAATGAATATTGTAAATGCACAAACAGTAATTTCTCCGCATTGCAAGGTGCAATTCTGAAATTTTTTGCTTTTTCATGCTCCTCTTAGCATGATAAAGAAGATTCAAAGAGAGTGAGATACCAGCTCCTTTCATTCAGTCAGTAGCTTCAATCATTTCTGGACGTTTTTCAATGGCAAAAATCAATGAATATTGTAAATGCACAAACAGTAATTTCTCCGCATTGCAAGGTGCAATTCTGAAATTTTTTGCTTTTTCCTGCTCCTCTTAGCATGATAAAGAAGATTCAAAGAGAGTGAGATGCCAGCTCCTTTCATTCAGTCAGTATCTTCAATCATTTCTGGACGATTTTCAATGGCAAAAATCAATGAATATTGTAAATGCACAAACAGTAATTTCTCCGCATTGCAAGGTGCAATTCTGAAATTTTTTGCTTTTTCCTGCTCCTCTTAGCATGATAAAGAAGATTCAAAGAGAGTGAGATGCCAGCTCCTTTCATTCAGTCAGTAGCTTCAAACATTTCTGGTATATGAATAACATGATGTTTTTCAATGGCAAAAATCAATGAATATTGTAAATGCACAAACATTAATTTCTCCGCATTGCAAGGTGCAATTCTGAAATTTTTTGCTTTTTCATGCTCCTCTTAGCATGATAAAGAAGATTCAAAGAGAGTGAGATACCAGCTCCTTTCATTCAGTCAGTAGCTTCAATCATTTCTGGACGTTTTTCAATGGCAAAAATCAATGAATATTGTAAATGCACAGACAGTAATTTCTCCGCATTGCAAGGTGCAATTCTGAAACTTTTTGCTTTTTCCTGCTCCTCTTAGCATGATAAAGAAGATTCAAAGAGAGTGAGATGTCAGCTCCTTTCATTCAGTCAGTAGCTTCAAACATTTCTGTTATATGAATAATATGATGTTTTTCAATGGCAAAAATCAATGAATATTGTAAATGCACAAACAGTAATTTCTCCGCATTGCAAGGTGCAATTCTGAAATTTTTTGCTTTTTCCTGCTCCTCTTAACATTCTAAAGAAGATTCAAAGAGAGTGAGATGCCAGCTCCTTTCATTCAGTCAGTAGCTTCAATCATTTCTGGACGTTTTTCAATGGCAAAAATCAATGAATATTGTAAATGCACAGACAGTAATTTCTCCGCATTGCAAGGTGCAATTCTGAAATTTTTTGCTTTTTCCTGCTCCTCTTAGCATGATAAAGAAGATTCAAAGAGAGTGAGATGCCAGCTCCTTTCATTCAGTCAGTAGCTTCAAACATTTCTGGTATATGAATAACATGATGTTTTTCAATGGCAAAAATCAATGAATATTGTAAATGCACAAACAGTAATTCTCCGCATTGCAAGGTGCAATTCTGAAATTTTTTGCTTTTTCATGCTCCTCTTAGCATGATAAAGAAGATTCAAAGAGAGTGAGATACCAGCTCCTTTCATTCAGTCAGTAGCTTCAATCATTTCTGGACGTTTTTCAATGGCAAAAATCAATGAATATTGTAAATGCACAGACAGTAATTTCTCCGCATTGCAAGGTGCAATTCTGAAATTTTTTGCTTTTTCCTGCTCCTCTTAGCATGATAAAGAAGATTCAAAGAGAGTGAGATGTCAGCTCCTTTCATTCAGTCAGTAGCTTCAAACATTTCTGGTATATGAATAACACGATGTTTTTCAATGGCAAAAATCAATGAATATTGTAAATGCACAAACAGTAATTTCTCCGCATTGCAAGGTGCAATTCTGAAATTTTTTGCTTTTTCCTGCTCCTCTTTGCATGATAAAGAAGATTCAAAGAGAGTGAGATGCCAGCTCCTTTCATTCAGTCAGTAGCTTCAATCATTTCTGGACGTTTTTCAATGGCAAAAATCAATGAATATTGTAAATGCACAAACAGTAATTTCTCCGCATTGCAAGGTGCAATTCTGAAATTTTTTGCTTTTTCCTGCTCCTCTTAACATTATAAAGAAGATTCAAAGAGAGTGAGATGCCAGCTCCTTTCATTCAGTCAGTAGCTTCAATCATTTCTGGACGTTTTTCAATGGCAAAAATCAATGAATATTGTAAATGCACAGACAGTAATTTCTCCGCATTGCAAGGTGCAATTCTGAAATTTTTTGCTTTTTCCTGCTCCTGTTAGCATGATAAAGAAGATTCAAAGAGAGTGAGATGCCAGCTCCTTTCATTCAGTCAGTAGCTTCAAACATTTCTGGTATATGAATAACATGATGTTTTTCAATGGCAAAAATCAATGAATATTGTAAATGCACAAACAGTAATTTCTCCGCATTGTAAGGTGCAATTCTGAAATTTTTTGCTTTTTCATGCTCCTCTTAGCATGATAAAGAAGATTCAAAGACAGTGAGATACCAGCTCCTTTCATTCAGTCAGTAGCTTCAATCATTTCTGGACGTTTTTCAATGGCAAAAATCAATGAATATTGTAAATGCACAAACAGTAATTTCTCCGCATTGCAAGGTGCAATTCTGAAAGTTTTTGCTTTTTCCTGCTCCTCTTAGCATGATAAAGAAGATTCAAAGAGAGTGAGATGCCAGCTCCTTTCATTCAGTCAGTAGCTTCAAACATTTCTGGTATATGAATAACATGATGTTTTTCAATGGCAAAAATCAATGAATATTGTAAATGCACAAACAGTAATTTCTCCGCATTGCAAGGTGCAATTCTGAAATTTTTTGCTTTTTCATGCTCCTCTTAGCATGATAAAGAAGATTCAAAGAGAGTGAGATACCAGCTCCTTTCATTCAGTCAGTAGCTTCAATCATTTCTGGACGTTTTTCAATGGCAAAAATCAATGAATATTGTAAATGCACAGACAGTAATTTCTCCACATTGCAAGGTGCAATTCTGAAATTTTTTGCTTTTTCCTGCTCCTCTTAGCATGATAAAAAAGATTCAAAGAGAGTGAGATGTCAGCTCCTTTCATTCAGTCAGTAGCTTCAAACATTTCTGTTATATGAATAACATGATGTTTTTCAATGGCAAAAATCAATGAATATTGTAAATGCACAAACAGTAATTTCTCCGCATTGCAAGGTGCAATTCTGAAATTTTTTGCTTTTTCCTGCTCCTCTTTGCATGATAAAGAAGTTTCAAAGAGAGTGAGATGCCAGCTCCTTTCATTCAGTTAGTAGCTTCAATCATTTCTGGACGTTTTTCAATGGCAAAAATCAATGAATATTGTAAATGCACAAACAGTAATTTCTCCGCATTGCAAGGTGCAATTCTGAAATTTTTTGCTTTTTCCTGCTCCTCTTAACATTCTAAAGAAGATTCAAAGAGAGTGAGATGCCAGCTCCTTTCATTCAGTCAGTAGCTTCAATCATTTCTGGACGTTTTTCAATGGCAAAAATCAATGAATATTGTAAATGCACAGACAGTAATTTCTCCGCATTGCAAGGTGCAATTCTGAAATTTTTTGCTTTTTCCTGCTCCTCTTAGCATGATAAAGAAGATTCAAAGAGAGTGAGATGCCAGCTCCTTTCATTCAGTCAGTAGCTTCAAACATTTCTGGTATATGAATAACATGATGTTTTTCAATGGCAAAAATCAATGAATATTGTAAATGCACAAACAGTAATTCTCCGCATTGCAAGGTGCAATTCTGAAATTTTTTGCTTTTTCATGCTCCTCTTAGCATGATAAAGAAGATTCAAAGAGAGTGAGATACCAGCTCCTTTCATTCAGTCAGTAGCTTCAATCATTTCTGGACGTTTTTCAATGGCAAAAATCAATGAATATTGTAAATGCACAGACAGTAATTTCTCCGCATTGCAAGGTGCAATTCTGAAATTTTTTGCTTTTTCCTGCTCCTCTTTGCATGATAAAGAAGATTCAAAGAGAGTGAGATGCCAGCTCCTTTCATTCAGTCAGTAGCTTCAATCATTTCTGGACGTTTTTCAATGGCAAAAATCAATGAATATTGTAAATGCACAAACAGTAATTTCTCCGCATTGCAAGGTGCAATTCTGAAATTTTTTGCTTTTTCCTGCTCCTCTTAACATTATAAAGAAGATTCAAAGAGAGTGAGATGCCAGCTCCTTTCATTCAGTCAGTAGCTTCAATCATTTCTGGACGTTTTTCAATGGCAAAAATCAATGAATATTGTAAATGCACAGACAGTAATTTCTCCGCATTGCAAGGTGCAATTCTGAAATTTTTTGCTTTTTCCTGCTCCTGTTAGCATGATAAAGAAGATTCAAAGAGAGTGAGATGCCAGC
This sequence comes from Phyllobates terribilis, assembly GCF_046119375.1. Taxonomy (NCBI): domain Eukaryota; kingdom Metazoa; phylum Chordata; class Amphibia; order Anura; family Dendrobatidae; genus Phyllobates; species Phyllobates terribilis. The sequence goes on from NW_027363420.1 coordinate 494,903, forward strand.
TCCTTTCATTCAGTCAGTAGCTTCAAACATTTCTGGTATATGAATAACATGATGTTTTTCAATGGCAAAAATCAATGAATATTGTAAATGCACAAACAGTAATTTCTCCGCATTGTAAGGTGCAATTCTGAAATTTTTTGCTTTTTCATGCTCCTCTTAGCATGATAAAGAAGATTCAAAGAGAGTGAGATACCAGCTCCTTTCATTCAGTCAGTAGCTTCAATCATTTCTGGACGTTTTTCAATGGCAAAAATCAATGAATATTGTAAATGCACAAACAGTAATTTCTCCGCATTGCAAGGTGCAATTCTGAAAGTTTTTGCTTTTTCCTGCTCCTCTTAGCATGATAAAGAAGATTCAAAGAGAGTGAGATGCCAGCTCCTTTCATTCAGTCAGTAGCTTCAAACATTTCTGGTATATGAATAACATGATGTTTTTCAATGGCAAAAATCAATGAATATTGTAAATGCACAAACAGTAATTTCTCCGCATTGCAAGGTGCAATTCTGAAATTTTTTGCTTTTTCATGCTCCTCTTAGCATGATAAAGAAGATTCAAAGAGAGTGAGATACCAGCTCCTTTCATTCAGTCAGTAGCTTCAATCATTTCTGGACGTTTTTCAATGGCAAAAATCAATGAATATTGTAAATGCACAGACAGTAATTTCTCCGCATTGCAAGGTGCAATTCTGAAATTTTTTGCTTTTTCCTGCTCCTCTTAGCATGATAAAAAAGATTCAAAGAGAGTGAGATGTCATCTCCTTTCATTCAGTCAGTAGCTTCAAACATTTCTGTTATATGAATAACATGATGTTTTTCAATGGCAAAAATCAATGAATATTGTAAATGCACAAACAGTAATTTCTCCGCATTGCAAGGTGCAATTCTGAAATTTTTTGCTTTTTCCTGCTCCTCTTTGCATGATAAAGAAGTTTCAAAGAGAGTGAGATGCCAGCTCCTTTCATTCAGTTAGTAGCTTCAATCATTTCTGGACGTTTTTCAATGGCAAAAATCAATGAATATTGTAAATGCACAAACAGTAATTTCTCCGCATTGCAAGGTGCAATTCTGAAATTTTTTGCTTTTTCCTGCTCCTCTTAACATTCTAAAGAAGATTCAAAGAGAGTGAGATGCCAGCTCCTTTCATTCAGTCAGTAGCTTCAATCATTTCTGGACGTTTTTCAATGGCAAAAATCAATGAATATTGTAAATGCACAGACAGTAATTTCTCCGCATTGCAAGGTGCAATTCTGAAATTTTTTGCTTTTTCCTGCTCCTCTTAGCATGATAAAGAAGATTCAAAGAGAGTGAGATGCCAGCTCCTTTCATTCAGTCAGTAGCTTCAAACATTTCTGGTATATGAATAACATGATGTTTTTCAATGGCAAAAATCAATGAATATTGTAAATGCACAAACAGTAATTCTCCGCATTGCAAGGTGCAATTCTGAAATTTTTTGCTTTTTCATGCTCCTCTTAGCATGATAAAGAAGATTCAAAGAGAGTGAGATACCAGCTCCTTTCATTCAGTCAGTAGCTTCAATCATTTCTGGACGTTTTTCAATGGCAAAAATCAATGAATATTGTAAATGCACAGACAGTAATTTCTCCGCATTGCAAGGTGCAATTCTGAAATTTTTTGCTTTTTCCTGCTCCTCTTAGCATGATAAAGAAGATTCAAAGAGAGTGAGATGTCAGCTCCTTTCATTCAGTCAGTAGCTTCAAACATTTCTGGTATATGAATAACATGATGTTTTTCAATGGCAAAAATCAATGAATATTGTAAATGCACAAACAGTAATTTCTCCGCATTGCAAGGTGCAATTCTGAAATTTTTTGCTTTTTCCTGCTCCTCTTTGCATGATAAAGAAGATTCAAAGAGAGTGAGATGCCAGCTCCTTTCATTCAGTCAGTAGCTTCAATCATTTCTGGACGTTTTTCAATGGCAAAAATCAATGAATATTGTAAATGCACAAACAGTAATTTCTCCGCATTGCAAGGTGCAATTCTGAAATTTTTTGCTTTTTCCTGCTCCTCTTAACATTATAAAGAAGATTCAAAGAGAGTGAGATGCCAGCTCCTTTCATTCAGTCAGTAGCTTCAATCATTTCTGGACGTTTTTCAATGGCAAAAATCAATGAATATTGTAAATGCACAGACAGTAATTTCTCCGCATTGCAAGGTGCAATTCTGAAATTTTTTGCTTTTTCCTGCTCCTGTTAGCATGATAAAGAAGATTCAAAGAGAGTGAGATGCCAGCTCCTTTCATTCAGTCAGTAGCTTCAAACATTTCTGGTATATGAATAACATGATGTTTTTCAATGGCAAAAATCAATGAATATTGTAAATGCACAAACAGTAATTTCTCCGCATTGCAAGGTGCAATTCTGAAATTTTTTGCTTTTTCCTGCTCCTCTTAGCATGATAAAGAAGATTCAAAGAGAGTGAGATACCAGCTCCTTTCATTCAGTCAGTAGCTTCAATCATTTCTGGACGATTTTCAATGGCAAAAATCAATGAATATTGTAAATGCACAAACAGTAATTTCTCCGCATTGCAAGGTGCAATTCTGAAATTTTTTGCTTTTTCATGCTCCTCTTAGCATGATAAAGAAGATTCAAAGAGAGTGAGATACCAGCTCCTTTCATTCAGTCAGTAGCTTCAATCATTTCTGGACGTTTTTCAATGGCAAAAATCAATGAATATTGTAAATGCACAGACAGTAATTTCTCCGCATTGCAAGGTGCAATTCTGAAATTTTTTGCTTTTTCCTGCTCCTCTTAGCATGATAAAGAAGATTCAAAGAGAGTGAGATGTCAGCTCCTTTCATTCAGTCAGTAGCTTCAAACATTTCTGTTATATGAATAACATGATGTTTTTCAATGGCAAAAATCAATGAATATTGTAAATGCACAAACAGTAATTTCTCCGCATTGCAAGGTGCAATTCTGAAATTTTTTGCTTTTTCCTGCTCCTCTTTGCATGATAAAGAAGATTCAAAGAGAGTGAGATGCCAGCTCCTTTCATTCAGTCAGTAGCTTCAATCATTTCTGGACGTTTTTCAATGGCAAAAATCAATGAATATTGTAAATGCACAAACAGTAATTTCTCCGCATTGCAAGGTGCAATTCTGAAATTTTTTGCTTTTTCCTGCTCCTCTTAACATTATAAAGAACATTCAAAGAGAGTGAGATGCCAGCTCCTTTCATTCAGTCAGTAGCTTCAATCATTTCTGGACGTTTTTCAATGGCAAAAATCAATGAATATTGTAAATGCACAGACAGTAATTTCTCCGCATTGCAAGGTGCAATTCTGAAATTTTTTGCTTTTTCCTGCTCCTCTTAGCATGATAAAGAAGATTCAAAGAGAGTGAGATGCCAGCTCCTTTCATTCAGTCAGTAGCTTCAAACATTTCTGGTATATGAATAACATGATGTTTTTCAATGGCAAAAATCAATGAATATTGTAAATGCACAAACAGTAATTTCTCCGCATTGCAAGGTGCAATTCTGAAATTTTTTGCTTTTTCATGCTCCGCTTAGCATGATAAAGAAGATTCAAAGAGAGTGAGATACCAGCTCCTTTCATTCAGTCAGTAGCTTCAATCATTTCTGGACGTTTTTCAATGGCAAAAATCAATGAATATTGTAAATGCACAGACAGTAATTTCTCCGCATTGCAAGGTGCAATTCTGAAATTTTTTGCTTTTTCCTGCTCCTCTTAGCATGATAAAGAAGATTCAAAGAGAGTGAGATGTCAGCTCCTTTCATTCAGTCAGTAGCTTCAAACATTTCTGGTATATGAATAACATGATGTTTTTCAATGGCAAAAATCAATGAATATTGTAAATGCACAAACTGTAATTTCTCCGCATTGCAAGCTGTAATTCTGAAATTTTTTGCTTTTTCCTGCTCCTCTTTGCATGATAAAGAAGATTCAAAGAGAGTGAGATGCCAGCTCCTTTCATTCAGTCAGTAGCTTCAATCATTTCTGGACGTTTTTCAATGGCAAAAATCAATGAATATTTTAAATGCACAAACAGTAATTTCTCCGCATTGCAAGGTACAATTCTGAAATTTTTTGCTTTTTCCTGCTCCTCTTAGCATGATAAAGAAGATTCAAAGAGAGTGAGATGCCAGCTCCTTTCATTCAGTCAGTAGCTTCAAACATTTCTGGTATATGAATAACATGATGTTTTTCAATGGCAAAAATCAATGAATATTGTAAATGCACAAACAGTAATTTCTCCGCATTGCAAGGTATAATTCTGAAATTTTTTGCTTTTTCCTGCTCCTCTTTGCATGATAAAGAAGATTCAAAGAGAGTGAGATGCCAGCTCCTTTCATTCAGTCAGTATCTTCAATCATTTCTGGACGTTTTTCAATGGCAAAAATCAATGAATATTGTAAATGCACAAACAGTAATTTCTCCGCATTGCAAGGTGCAATTCTGAAATTTTTTGCTTTTTCCTGCTCCTCTTAGCATGATAAAGAAGATTCAATGAGAGTGAGATGCCAGCTCCTTTCATTCAGTCAGTAGCTTCAAACATTTCTGGTATATGAATAACATGATGTTTTTCAATGGCAAAAATCAATGAATATTGTAAATGCACAAACAGTAATTTCTCCGCATTGCAAGGTGCAATTCTGAAATTTTTTGCTTTTCCCTGCTCCTCTTAGCATGATAAAGAAGATTCAAAGAGAGTGAGATGTCAGCTCCTTTCATTCAGTCAGTAGCTTCAAACATTTCTGGTATATGAATAACATGATGTTTTTCAATGGCAAAAATCAATGAATATTGTAAATGCACAAACAGTAATTTCTCCGCATTGCAAGGTGTAATTCTGAAATTTTTTGCTTTTTCCTGCTCCTCTTTGCATGATAAAGAAGATTCAAAGAGAGTGAGATGCCAGCTCCTTTCATTCAGTCAGTAGCTTCAATCATTTCTGGACGTTTTTCAATGGCAAAAATCAATGAATATTGTAAATGCACAAACAGTAATTTCTCCGCATTGCAAGGTGCAATTCTGAAATTTTTTGCTTTTTCCTGCTCCTCTTAGCATGATAAAAAAGATTCAAAGAGAGTGAGATGCCAGCTCCTTTCATTCAGTCAGTATCTTCAATCATTTCTGGACGTTTTTCAATGGCAAAAATCAATGAATATTGTAAATGCACAAACAGTAATTTCTCCGCATTGCAAGGTGCAATTCTGAAATTTTTTGCTTTTTCCTGCTCCTCTTAGCATGATAAAGAAGATTCAATGAGAGTGAGATGCCAGCTCCTTTCATTCAGTCAGTAGCTTCAAACATTTCTGGTATATGAATAACATGATGTTTTTCAATGGCAAAAATCAATGAATATTGTAAATGCACAAACAGTAATTTCTCCGCATTGCAAGGTGCAATTCTGAAATTTTTTGCTTTTTCCTGCTCCTCTTAGCATGATAAAGAAGATTCAAAGAGAGTGAGATGCCAGCTCCTTTCATTCAGTCAGTAGCTTCAAACATTTCTGGTATATGAATAACATGATGTTTTTCAATGGCAAAAATCAATGAATATTGTAAATGCACAGAGTAATTTCTCCGCATTGCAAGGTGCAATTCTGAAATTTTTTGCTTTTTCCTGCTCCTCTTAGCATGATAAAGAAGATTCAAAGAGAGTGAGATGCCAGCTCCTTTCATTCAGTCAGTAGCTTCAATCATTTCTGGACGTTTTTCAATGGCAAAAATCAATGAATATTGTAAATACACAAACAGTAATTTCTCCGCATTGCAAGGTGCAATTCTGAAATTTTTTGCTTTTTCCTGCTCCTCTTAGCATGATAAAGAAGATTCAAAGAGAGTGAGATGCCAGCTCCTTTCATTCAGTCAGTAGCTTCAATCATTCCTGGTATATGAATAACATGATGTTTTTCAATGGCAAAAATCAATGAATATTGTAAATGCACAAACAGTAATTTCTCCGCATTGCAATGTGCAATTCTGAAATTTTTTGCTTTTTCCTGCTCCTCTTAGCATGATAAAGAAGATTCAAAGAGAGTGACATGTCATCTCCTTTCATTCAGTCAGTAGCTTCAAACATTTCTGGTATATGAATAACATGATGTTTTTCAATGGCAAAAATCAATGAATATTGTAAATGCACAAACAGTAATTTCTCCGCATTGCAAGGTGCAATTCTGAAATTTTTTGCTTTTTCCTGCTCCTCTTAGCATGATAAAGAAGATTCAAAGAGAGTGAGATGCCAGCTCCTTTCATTCAGTCAGTAGCTTCAATCATTTCTGGACGTTTTTCAATGGCAAAAATCAATGAATATTGTAAATGCACAAACAGTAATTTTTCCGCATTGCAAGGTGCAATTCTGAAATTTTTTGCTTTTTCCTGCTCCTCTTAACATTCTAAAGAAGATTCAAAGAGAGTGAGATGCCAGCTCCTTTCATTCAGTCAGTAGCTTCAATCATTTCTGGACGTTTTTCAATGGCAAAAATCAATGAATATTGTAAATGCACAGACAGTAATTTCTCCGCATTGCAAGGTGCAATTCTGAAATTTTTTGCTTTTTCCTGCTCCTCTTAGCATGATAAAGAAGATTCAAAGAGAGTGAGATGTCAGCTCCTTTCATTCAGTCAGTAGCTTCAAACATTTCTGGTATATGAATAACATGATGTTTTTCAATGGCAAAAATCAATGAATATTGTAAATGCACAAACAGTAATTCTCCGCATTGCAAGGTGCAATTCTGAAATTTTTTGCTTTTTCATGCTCCTCTTAGCATGATAAAGAAGATTCAAAGAGAGTGAGATACCAGCTCCTTTCATTCAGTCAGTAGCTTCAATCATTTCTGGACGTTTTTCAATGGCAAAAATCAATGAATATTGTAAATGCACAGACAGTAATTTCTCCGCATTGCAAGGTGCAATTCTGAAATTTTTTGCTTTTTCCTGCTCCTCTTAGCATGATAAAGAAGATTCAAAGAGAGTGAGATGTCAGCTCCTTTCATTCAGTCAGTAGCTTCAAACATTTCTGGTATATGAATAACATGATGTTTTTCAATGGCAAAAATCAATGAATATTGTAAATGCACAAACAGTAATTTCTCCGCATTGCAAGGTGCAATTCTGAAATTTTTTGCTTTTTCCTGCTCCTCTTTGCATGATAAAGAAGATTCAAAGAGAGTGAGATGCCAGCTCCTTTCATTCAGTCAGTAGCTTCAATCATTTCTGGACGTTTTTCAATGGCAAAAATCAATGAATATTGTAAATGCACAAACAGTAATTTCTCCGCATTGCAAGGTGCAATTCTGAAATTTTTTGCTTTTTCCTGCTCCTCTTAACATTATAAAGAAGATTCAAAGAGAGTGAGATGCCAGCTCCTTTCATTCAGTCAGTAGCTTCAATCATTTCTGGACGTTTTTCAATGGCAAAAATCAATGAATATTGTAAATGCACAGACAGTAATTTCTCCGCATTGCAAGGTGCAATTCTGTAATTTTTTGCTTTTTCCTGCTCCTGTTAGCATGATAAAGAAGATTCAAAGAGAGTGAGATGCCAGCTCCTTTCATTCAGTCAGTAGCTTCAAACATTTCTGGTATATGAATAACATGATGTTTTTCAATGGCAAAAATCAATGAATATTGTAAATGCACAAACAGTAATTTCTCCGCATTGCAAGGTGCAATTCTGAAATTTTTTGCTTTTTCATGCTCCTCTTAGCATGATAAAGAAGATTCAAAGAGAGTGAGATACCAGCTCCTTTCATTCAGTCAGTAGCTTCAATCATTTCTGGACGTTTTTCAATGGCAAAAATCAAAGAATATTGTAAATGCACAAACAGTAATTTCTCCGCATTGCAAGGTGCAATTCTGAAATTTTTTGCTTTTTCCTGCTCCTCTTAGCATGATAAAGAAGATTCAAAGAGAGTGAGATGCCAGCTCCTTTCATTCAGTCAGTAGCTTCAAACACTTCTGGTATATGAATAACATGATGTTTTTCAATGGCAAAAATTAATGAATATTGTAAATGCACAAACAGTAATTTCTCCGCATTGCAAGGTGCAATTCTGAAATTTTTTGCTTTTTCATGCTCCTCTTAGCATGATAAAGAAGATTCAAAGAGAGTGAGATACCAGCTCCTTTCATTCAGTCAGTAGCTTCAATCATTTCTGGACGTTTTTCAATGGCAAAAATCAATGAATATTGTAAATGCACAGACAGTAATTTCTCCGCATTGCAAGGTGCAATTCTGAAATTTTTTGCTTTTTCCTGCTCCTCTTAGCATGATAAAGAAGATTCAAAGAGAGTGAGATGTCAGCTCCTTTCATTCAGTCAGTAGCTTCAAACATTTCTGTTATATGAATAACATGATGTTTTTCAATGGCAAAAATCAATGAATATTGTAAATGCACAAACAGTAATTTCTCCGCATTGCAAGGTGCAATTCTGAAATTTTTTGCTTTTTCCTGCTCCTCTTTGCATGATAAAGAAGATTCAAAGAGAGTGAGATGCCAGCTCCTTTCATTCAGTCAGTAGCTTCAATCATTTCTGGACGTTTTTCAATGGCAAAAATCAATGAATATTGTAAATGCACAAACAGTAATTTCTCCGCATTGCAAGGTGCAATTCTGAAATTTTTTGCTTTTTCCTGCTCCTCTTAACATTATAAAGAAGATTCAAAGAGAGCGAGATGCCAGCTCCTTTCATTCAGTCAGTAGCTTCAATCATTTCTGGACGTTTTTCAATGGCAAAAATCAATGAATATTGTAAATGCACAGACAGTAATTTCTCCGCATTGCAAGGTGCAATTCTGAAATTTTTTGCTTTTTCCTGCTCCTCTTAGCATGATAAAGAAGATTCAAAGAGAGTGAGATGCCAGCTCCTTTCATTCAGTCAGTAGCTTCAAACATTTCTGGTATATGAATAACATGATGTTTTTCAATGGCAAAAATCAATGAATATTGTAAATGCACAAACAGTAATTTCTCCGCATTGCAAGGTGCAATTCTGAAATTTTTTTCTTTTTCATGCTCCTCTTAGCAAGATAAAGAAGATTCAAAGAGAGTGAGATACCAGCTCCTTTCATTCAGTCAGTAGCTTCAATCATTTCTGGACGTTTTTCAATGGCAAAAATCAATGAATATTGTAAATGCACAGACAGTAATTTCTCCGCATTGCAAGGTGCAATTCTGAAATTTTTTGCTTTTTCCTGCTCCTCTTAGCATGATAAAGAAGATTCAAAGAGAGTGAGATGTCAGCTCCTTTCATTCAGTCAGTAGCTTCAAACATTTCTGGTATATGAATAACATGATGTTTTTCAATGGCAAAAATCAATGAATATTGTAAATGCACAAACAGTAATTTCTCCGCATTGCAAGGTGTAATTCTGAAATTTTTTGCTTTTTCCTGCTCCTCTTTGCATGATAAAGAAGATTCAAAGAGAGTGAGATGCCAGCTCCTTTCATTCAGTCAGTAGCTTCAATCATTTCTGGACGTTTTTCAATGGCAAAAATCAATGAATATTGTAAATGCACAAACAGTAATTTCTCCGCATTGCAAGGTGCAATTCTGAAATTTTTTGCTTTTTCCTGCTCCTCTTAGCATGATAAAGAAGATTCAAAGAGAGTGAGATGCCAGCTCCTTTCATTCAGTCAGTATCTTCAATCATTTCTGGACGATTTTCAATGGCAAAAATCAATGAATATTGTAAATGCACAAACAGTAATTTCTCCGCATTGCAAGGTGCAATTCTGAAATTTTTTGCTTTTTCCTGCTCCTCTTAGCATGATAAAGAAGATTCAATGAGAGTGAGATGCCAGCTCCTTTCATTCAGTCAGTAGCTTCAAACATTTCTGGTATATGAATAACATGATGTTTTTCAATGGCAAAAATCAATGAATATTGTAAATGCACAAACAGTAATTTCTCCGCATTGGAAGGTGCAATTCTGAAATTTTTTGCTTTTTCCTGCTCCTCTTAGCATGATAAAGAAGATTCAAAGAGAGTGAGATGCCAGCTCCTTTCATTCAGTCAGTAGCTTCAATCATTTCTGGACGTTTTTCAATGGCAAAAATCAATGAATATTAAAAATGCACAAACAGTAATTTCTCCGCATTGCAAGGTGCAATTCTGAAATTTTTTGCTTTTTCCTGCTCCTCTTAGCATGATAAAGAAGATTCAAAGAGAGTGAGATGCCAGCTCCTTTCATTCAGTCAGTAGCTTCAATCATTTCTGGACGTTTTTCAATGGCAAAAATCAATGAATATTGTAAATGCACAAACAGTAATTTCTCCGCATTGCAAGGTGCAATTCTGAAATTTTTTGCTTTTCCTGCTCCTCTTAGCATGATAAAGAAGATTCAAAGAGAGTGAGATGCCAGCTCCTTTCATTCAGTCAGTAGCTTCAAACATTTCTGGTATATGAATAACATGATGTTTTTCAATGGCAAAAATCAATGAATATTGTAAATGCACAAACAGTAATTTCTCCGCATTGCAAGGTGCAATTCTGAAATTTTTTGCTTTTTCATGCTCCTCTTAGCATGATAAAGAAGATTCAAAGAGAGTGAGATACCAGCTCCTTTCATTCAGTCAGTAGCTTCAATCATTTCTGGACGTTTTTCAATGGCAAAAATCAATGAATATTGTAAATGCACAGACAGTAATTTCTCCGCATTGCAAGGTGCAATTCCGAAATTTTTTGCTTTTTCCTGCTCCTCTTAGCATGATAAAGAAGATTCAAAGAGAGTGAGATGTCAGCTCCTTTCATTCAGTCAGTAGCTTCAAACATTTCTGGTATATGAATAACATGATGTTTTTCAATGGCAAAAATCAATGAATATTGTAAATGCACAAACAGTAATTTCTCCGCATTGCAAGGTGCAATTCTGAAATTTTTTGCTTTTTCCTGCTCCTCTTAGCATGATAAAGAAGTTTCAAAGAGAGTGAGATGCCAGCTCCTTTCATTCAGTCAGTATCTTCAATCATTTCTGGACGATTTTCAATGGCAAAAATCAATGAATATTGTAAATGCACAAACAGTAATTTCTCCGCATTGCAAGGTGCAATTCTGAAATTTTTTGCTTTTTCCTGCTCCTCTTAGCATGATAAAGAAGATTCAATGAGAGTGAGATGCCAGCTCCTTTCATTCAGTCAGTAGCTTCAAACATTTCTGGTATATGAATAACATGATGTTTTTCAATTGCAAAAATCAATGAATATTGTAAATGCACAAACAGTAATTTCTCCGCATTGGAAGGTGCAATTCTGAAATTTTTTGCTTTTTCCTGCTCCTCTTAGCATGATAAAGAAGATTCAAAGAGAGTGAGATGCCAGCTCCTTTCATTCAGTCAGTAGCGTCAATCATTTCTGGACGTTTTTCAATGGCAAAAATCAATGAATATTAAAAATGCACAAACAGTAATTTCTCCGCATTGCAAGGTGCAATTCTGAAATTTTTTGCTTTTTCCTGCTCCTCTTAGCATGATAAAGAAGATTCAAAGAGAGTGAGATGCCAGCTCCTTTCATTCAGTCAGTAGCTTCAATCATTTCTGGACGTTTTTCAATGGCAAAAATCAATGAATATTGTAAATGCACAAACAGTAATTTCTCCACATTGCAAGGTGCAATTCTGAAATTTTTTGCTTTTCCTGCTCCTCTTAGCATGATAAAGAAGATTCAAAGAGAGTGAGATGCCAGCTCCTTTCATTCAGTCAGTAGCTTCAAACATTTCTGGTATATGAATAACATGATGTTTTTCAATGGCAAAAATCAATGAATATTGTAAATGCACAAACAGTAATTTCTCCGCATTGCAAGGTGCAATTCTGAAATTTTTTGCTTTTTCATGCTCCTCTTAGCATGATAAAGAAGATTCAAAGAGAGTGAGATACCAGCTCCTTTCATTCAGTCAGTAGCTTCAATCATTTCTGGACGTTTTTCAATGGCAAAAATCAATGAATATTGTAAATGCACAGACAGTAATTTCTCCGCATTGCAAGGTGCAATTCTGAAATTTTTTGCTTTTTCCTGCTCCTCTTAGCATGATAAAGAAGATTCAAAGAGAGTGAGATGTCAGCTCCTTTCATTCAGTCAGTAGCTTCAAACATTTCTGGTATATGAATAACATGATGTTTTTCAATGGCAAAAATCAATGAATATTGTAAATGCACAAACAGTAATTTCTCCGCATTGCAAGGTGCAATTCTGAAATTTTTTGCTTTTTCCTGCTCCTCTTAGCATGATAAAGAAGATTCAAAGAGAGTAAGATGCCAGCTCCTTTCATTCAGTCAGTAGCTTCAATCATTTCTGGACGTTTTTCAATGGCAAAAATCAATGAATATTGTAAATGCACAAACAGTAATTTCTCCGCATTGCAAGGTGCAATTCTGAAATTTTTTGCTTTTTCCTGCTCCTCTTAACATTATAAAGAAGATTCAAAGAGAGCGAGATGCCAGCTCCTTTCATTCAGTCAGTAGCTTCAATCATTTCTGGACGTTTTTCAATGGCAAAAATCAATGAATATTGTAAATGCACAGACAGTAATTTCTCCGCATTGCAAGGTGCAATTCTGAAATTTTTTGCTTTTTCCTGCTCCTCTTAGCATGATAAAGAAGATTCAAAGAGAGTGAGATGCCAGCTCCTTTCATTCAGTCAGTAGCTTCAAACATTTCTGGTATATGAATAACATGATGTTTTTCAATGGCAAAAATCAATGAATATTGTAAATGCACAAACAGTAATTTCTCCGCATTGCAAGGTGCAATTCTGAAATTTTTTTCTTTTTCATGCTCCTCTTAGCAAGATAAAGAAGATTCAAAGAGAGTGAGATACCAGCTCCTTTCATTCAGTCAGTAGCTTCAATCATTTCTGGACGTTTTTCAATGGCAAAAATCAATGAATATTGTAAATGCACAGACAGTAATTTCTCCGCATTGCAAGGTGCAATTCTGAAATTTTTTGCTTTTTCCTGCTCCTCTTAGCATGATAAAGAAGATTCAAAGAGAGTGAGATGTCAGCTCCTTTCATTCAGTCAGTAGCTTCAAACATTTCTGGTATATGAATAACATGATGTTTTTCAATGGCAAAAATCAATGAATATTGTAAATGCACAAACAGTAATTTCTCCGCATTGCAAGGTGTAATTCTGAAATTTTTTGCTTTTTCCTGCTCCTCTTTGCATGATAAAGAAGATTCAAAGAGAGTGAGATGCCAGCTCCTTTCATTCAGTCAGTAGCTTCAATCATTTCTGGACGTTTTTCAATGGCAAAAATCAATGAATATTGTAAATGCACAAACAGTAATTTCTCCGCATTGCAAGGTGCAATTCTGAAATTTTTTGCTTTTTCCTGCTCCTCTTAGCATGATAAAGAAGATTCAAAGAGAGTGAGATGCCAGCTCCTTTCATTCAGTCAGTATCTTCAATCATTTCTGGACGATTTTCAATGGCAAAAATCAATGAATATTGTAAATGCACAAACAGTAATTTCTCCGCATTGCAAGGTGCAATTCTGAAATTTTTTGCTTTTTCCTGCTCCTCTTAGCATGATAAAGAAGATTCAATGAGAGTGAGATGCCAGCTCCTTTCATTCAGTCAGTAGCTTCAAACATTTCTGGTATATGAATAACATGATGTTTTTCAATGGCAAAAATCAATGAATATTGTAAATGCACAAACAGTAATTTCTCCGCATTGGAAGGTGCAATTCTGAAATTTTTTGCTTTTTCCTGCTCCTCTTAGCATGATAAAGAAGATTCAAAGAGAGTGAGATGCCAGCTCCTTTCATTCAGTCAGTAGCTTCAATCATTTCTGGACGTTTTTCAATGGCAAAAATCAATGAATATTAAAAATGCACAAACAGTAATTTCTCCGCATTGCAAGGTGCAATTCTGAAATTTTTTGCTTTTTCCTGCTCCTCTTAGCATGATAAAGAAGATTCAAAGAGAGTGAGATGCCAGCTCCTTTCATTCAGTCAGTAGCTTCAATCATTTCTGGACGTTTTTCAATGGCAAAAATCAATGAATATTGTAAATGCACAAACAGTAATTTCTCCGCATTGCAAGGTGCAATTCTGAAATTTTTTGCTTTTCCTGCTCCTCTTAGCATGATAAAGAAGATTCAAAGAGAGTGAGATGCCAGCTCCTTTCATTCAGTCAGTAGCTTCAAACATTTCTGGTATATGAATAACATGATGTTTTTCAATGGCAAAAATCAATGAATATTGTAAATGCACAAACAGTAATTTCTCCGCATTGCAAGGTGCAATTCTGAAATTTTTTGCTTTTTCATGCTCCTCTTAGCATGATAAAGAAGATTCAAAGAGAGTGAGATACCAGCTCCTTTCATTCAGTCAGTAGCTTCAATCATTTCTGGACGTTTTTCAATGGCAAAAATCAATGAATATTGTAAATGCACAGACAGTAATTTCTCCGCATTGCAAGGTGCAATTCCGAAATTTTTTGCTTTTTCCTGCTCCTCTTAGCATGATAAAGAAGATTCAAAGAGAGTGAGATGTCAGCTCCTTTCATTCAGTCAGTAGCTTCAAACATTTCTGGTATATGAATAACATGATGTTTTTCAATGGCAAAAATCAATGAATATTGTAAATGCACAAACAGTAATTTCTCCGCATTGCAAGGTGCAATTCTGAAATTTTTTGCTTTTTCCTGCTCCTCTTAGCATGATAAAGAAGTTTCAAAGAGAGTGAGATGCCAGCTCCTTTCATTCAGTCAGTATCTTCAATCATTTCTGGACGATTTTCAATGGCAAAAATCAATGAATATTGTAAATGCACAAACAGTAATTTCTCCGCATTGCAAGGTGCAATTCTGAAATTTTTTGCTTTTTCCTGCTCCTCTTAGCATGATAAAGAAGATTCAATGAGAGTGAGATGCCAGCTCCTTTCATTCAGTCAGTAGCTTCAAACATTTCTGGTATATGAATAACATGATGTTTTTCAATTGCAAAAATCAATGAATATTGTAAATGCACAAACAGTAATTTCTCCGCATTGGAAGGTGCAATTCTGAAATTTTTTGCTTTTTCCTGCTCCTCTTAGCATGATAAAGAAGATTCAAAGAGAGTGAGATGCCAGCTCCTTTCATTCAGTCAGTAGCGTCAATCATTTCTGGACGTTTTTCAATGGCAAAAATCAATGAATATTAAAAATGCACAAACAGTAATTTCTCCGCATTGCAAGGTGCAATTCTGAAATTTTTTGCTTTTTCCTGCTCCTCTTAGCATGATAAAGAAGATTCAAAGAGAGTGAGATGCCAGCTCCTTTCATTCAGTCAGTAGCTTCAATCATTTCTGGACGTTTTTCAATGGCAAAAATCAATGAATATTGTAAATGCACAAACAGTAATTTCTCCACATTGCAAGGTGCAATTCTGAAATTTTTTGCTTTTCCTGCTCCTCTTAGCATGATAAAGAAGATTCAAAGAGAGTGAGATGCCAGCTCCTTTCATTCAGTCAGTAGCTTCAAACATTTCTGGTATATGAATAACATGATGTTTTTCAATGGCAAAAATCAATGAATATTGTAAATGCACAAACAGTAATTTCTCCGCATTGCAAGGTGCAATTCTGAAATTTTTTGCTTTTTCATGCTCCTCTTAGCATGATAAAGAAGATTCAAAGAGAGTGAGATACCAGCTCCTTTCATTCAGTCAGTAGCTTCAATCATTTCTGGACGTTTTTCAATGGCAAAAATCAATGAATATTGTAAATGCACAGACAGTAATTTCTCCGCATTGCAAGGTGCAATTCTGAAATTTTTTGCTTTTTCCTGCTCCTCTTAGCATGATAAAGAAGATTCAAAGAGAGTGAGATGTCAGCTCCTTTCATTCAGTCAGTAGCTTCAAACATTTCTGGTATATGAATAACATGATGTTTTTCAATGGCAAAAATCAATGAATATTGTAAATGCACAAACAGTAATTTCTCCGCATTGCAAGGTGCAATTCTGAAATTTTTTGCTTTTTCCTGCTCCTCTTAGCATGATAAAGAAGATTCAAAGAGAGTAAGATGCCAGCTCCTTTCATTCAGTCAGTAGCTTCAATCATTTCTGGACGTTTTTCAATGGCAAAAATCAATGAATATTGTAAATGCACAAACAGTAATTTCTCCGCATTGGAAGGTGCAATTCTGAAATTTTTTGCTTTTTCCTGCTCCTCTTAGCATGATAAAGAAGATTCAAAGAGAGTGAGATGCCAGCTCCTTTCATTCAGTCAGTAGCTTCAATCATTTCTGGACGTTTTTCAATGGCAAAAATCAATGAATATTAAAAATGCACAAACAGTAATTTCTCCGCATTGCAAGGTGCAATTCTGAAATTTTTTGCTTTTTCCTGCTCCTCTTAGCATGATAAAGAAGATTCAAAGAGAGTGAGATGCCAGCTCCTTTCATTCAGTCAGTAGCTTCAATCATTTCTGGACGTTTTTCAATGGCAAAAATCAATGAATATTGTAAATGCACAAACAGTAATTTCTCCGCATTGCAAGGTGCAATTCTGAAATTTTTTGCTTTTCCTGCTCCTCTTAGCATGATAAAGAAGATTCAAAGAGAGTGAGATGCCAGCTCCTTTCATTCAGTCAGTAGCTTCAAACATTTCTGGTATATGAATAACATGATGTTTTTCAATGGCAAAAATCAATGAATATTGTAAATGCACAAACAGTAATTTCTCCGCATTGCAAGGTGCAATTCTGAAATTTTTTGCTTTTTCATGCTCCTCTTAGCATGATAAAGAAGATTCAAAGAGAGTGAGATACCAGCTCCTTTCATTCAGTCAGTAGCTTCAATCATTTCTGGACGTTTTTCAATGGCAAAAATCAATGAATATTGTAAATGCACAGACAGTAATTTCTCCGCATTGCAAGGTGCAATTCCGAAATTTTTTGCTTTTTCCTGCTCCTCTTAGCATGATAAAGAAGATTCAAAGAGAGTGAGATGTCAGCTCCTTTCATTCAGTCAGTAGCTTCAAACATTTCTGGTATATGAATAACATGATGTTTTTCAATGGCAAAAATCAATGAATATTGTAAATGCACAAACAGTAATTTCTCCGCATTGCAAGGTGCAATTCTGAAATTTTTTGCTTTTTCCTGCTCCTCTTAGCATGATAAAGAAGTTTCAAAGAGAGTGAGATGCCAGCTCCTTTCATTCAGTCAGTATCTTCAATCATTTCTGGACGATTTTCAATGGCAAAAATCAATGAATATTGTAAATGCACAAACAGTAATTTCTCCGCATTGCAAGGTGCAATTCTGAAATTTTTTGCTTTTTCCTGCTCCTCTTAGCATGATAAAGAAGATTCAATGAGAGTGAGATGCCAGCTCCTTTCATTCAGTCAGTAGCTTCAAACATTTCTGGTATATGAATAACATGATGTTTTTCAATTGCAAAAATCAATGAATATTGTAAATGCACAAACAGTAATTTCTCCGCATTGGAAGGTGCAATTCTGAAATTTTTTGCTTTTTCCTGCTCCTCTTAGCATGATAAAGAAGATTCAAAGAGAGTGAGATGCCAGCTCCTTTCATTCAGTCAGTAGCGTCAATCATTTCTGGACGTTTTTCAATGGCAAAAATCAATGAATATTAAAAATGCACAAACAGTAATTTCTCCGCATTGCAAGGTGCAATTCTGAAATTTTTTGCTTTTTCCTGCTCCTCTTAGCATGATAAAGAAGATTCAAAGAGAGTGAGATGCCAGCTCCTTTCATTCAGTCAGTAGCTTCAATCATTTCTGGACGTTTTTCAATGGCAAAAATCAATGAATATTGTAAATGCACAAACAGTAATTTCTCCACATTGCAAGGTGCAATTCTGAAATTTTTTGCTTTTCCTGCTCCTCTTAGCATGATAAAGAAGATTCAAAGAGAGTGAGATGCCAGCTCCTTTCATTCAGTCAGTAGCTTCAAACATTTCTGGTATATGAATAACATGATGTTTTTCAATGGCAAAAATCAATGAATATTGTAAATGCACAAACAGTAATTTCTCCGCATTGCAAGGTGCAATTCTGAAATTTTTTGCTTTTTCATGCTCCTCTTAGCATGATAAAGAAGATTCAAAGAGAGTGAGATACCAGCTCCTTTCATTCAGTCAGTAGCTTCAATCATTTCTGGACGTTTTTCAATGGCAAAAATCAATGAATATTGTAAATGCACAGACAGTAATTTCTCCGCATTGCAAGGTGCAATTCTGAAATTTTTTGCTTTTTCCTGCTCCTCTTAGCATGATAAAGAAGATTCAAAGAGAGTGAGATGTCAGCTCCTTTCATTCAGTCAGTAGCTTCAAACATTTCTGGTATATGAATAACATGATGTTTTTCAATGGCAAAAATCAATGAATATTGTAAATGCACAAACAGTAATTTCTCCGCATTGCAAGGTGCAATTCTGAAATTTTTTGCTTTTTCCTGCTCCTCTTAGCATGATAAAGAAGATTCAAAGAGAGTAAGATGCCAGCTCCTTTCATTCAGTCAGTAGCTTCAATCATTTCTGGACGTTTTTCAATGGCAAAAATCAATGAATATTGTAAATGCACAAACAGTAATTTCTCCGCATTGCAAGGTGCAATTCTGAAATTTTTTGCTTTTTCCTGCTCCTCTTAGCATGATAAAGAAGATTCAAAGAGAGTGAGATGCCAGCTCCTTTCATTCAGTCAGTAGCTTCAATCATTTCTGGACGTTTTTCAATGGCAAAAATCAATGAATATTAAAAATGCACAAACAGTAATTTCTCCGCATTGCAAGGTGCAATTCTGAAATTTTTTGCTTTTTCCTGCTCCTCTTAGCATGATAAAGAAGATTCAAAGAGAGTGAGATGCCAGCTCCTTTCATTCAGTCAGTAGCTTCAATCATTTCTGGACGTTTTTCAATGGCAAAAATCAATGAATATTAAAAATGCACAAACAGTAATTTCTCCGCATTGCAAGGTGCAATTCTGAAATTTTTTGCTTTTTCCTGCTCCTCTTAGCATGATAAAGAAGATTCAAAGAGAGTGAGATGCCAGCTCCTTTCATTCAGTCAGTAGCTTCAAGCATTTCTGGACGTTTTTCAACGGCAAAAATCCATGAATATTGTAAATGCACAAACAGTAATTTCTCCGCATTGCAAGGTACAATTCTGAAATTTTTTGCTTTTTCCTGCTCCTTTTAGCATGATAAAGAAGATTCAAAGAGAGTGAGATGCCAGCTCCTTTCATTCAGTCAGTAGCTTCAAACATTTCTGGTATATGAATAACATGATGTTTTTCAATGGCAAAAATCAATGAATATTGTAAATGCACAAACAGTAATTTCTCCGCATTGCAAGGTATAATTCTGAAATTTTTTGCTTTTTCCTGCTCCTCTTTGCATGATAAAGAAGATTCAAAGAGAGTGAGATGCCAGCTCCTTTCATTCAGTCAGTATCTTCAATCATTTCTGGACGTTTTTCAATGGCAAAAATCAATGAATATTGTAAATGCACAAACAGTAATTTCTCCGCATTGCAAGGTGCAATTCTGAAATTTTTTACTTTTTCCTGCTCCTCTTAGCATGATAAAGAAGATTCAATGAGAGTGAGATGCCAGCTCCTTTCATTCAGTCAGTAGCTTCAAACATTTCTGGTATATGAATAACATGATGTTTTTCAATGGCAAAAATCAATGAATATTGTAAATGCACAAACAGTAATTTCTCCGCATTGCAAGGTGCAATTCTGAAATTTTTTGATTTTTCCTGCTCCTCTTAGCATGATAAAGAAGATTCAAAGAGAGTGAGATGTCAGCTCCTTTCATTCAGTCAGTAGCTTCAAACATTTCTGGTATATGAATAACATGATGTTTTTCAATGGCAAAAATCAATGAATATTGTAAATGCACAAACAGTAATTTCTCCGCATTGCAAGGTGTAATTCTGAAATTTTTTGCTTTTTCCTGCTCCTCTTTGCATGATAAAGAAGATTCAAAGAGAGTGAGATGCCAGCTCCTTTCATTCAGTCAGTAGCTTCAATCATTTCTGGACGTTTTTCAATGGCAAAAATCAATGAATATTGTAAATGCACAAACAGTAATTTCTCCGCATTGCAAGGTACAATTCTGAAATTTTTTGCTTTTTCCTGCTCCTCTTAGCATGATAAAGAAGATTCAAAGAGAGTGAGATGCCAGCTCCTTTCATTCAGTCAGTAGCTTCAAACATTTCTGGTATATGAATAACATGATGTTTTTCAATGGCAAAAATCAATGAATATTGTAAATGCACAAACAGTAATTTCTCCGCATTGCAAGGTATAATTCTGAAATTTTTTGCTTTTTCCTGCTCCTCTTTGCATGATAAAGAAGATTCAAAGAGAGTGAGATGCCAGCTCCTTTCATTCAGTCAGTATCTTCAATCATTTCTGGACGTTTTTCAATGGCAAAAATCAATGAATATTGTAAATGCACAAACAGTAATTTCTCCGCATTGCAAGGTGCAATTCTGAAATTTTTTGCTTTTTCCTGCTCCTCTTAGCATGATAAAGAAGATTCAATGAGAGTGAGATGCCAGCTCCTTTCATTCAGTCAGTAGCTTCAAACATTTCTGGTATATGAATAACATGATGTTTTTCAATGGCAAAAATCAATGAATATTGTAAATGCACAAACAGTAATTTCTCCGCATTGCAAGGTGCAATTCTGAAATTTTTTGCTTTTTCCTGCTCCTCTTAGCATGATAAAGAAGATTCAAAGAGAGTGAGATGTCAGCTCCTTTCATTCAGTCAGTAGCTTCAAACATTTCTGGTATATGAATAACATGATGTTTTTCAATGGCAAAAATCAATGAATATTGTAAATGCACAAACAGTAATTTCTCCGCATTGCAAGGTGTAATTCTGAAATTTTTTGCTTTTTCCTGCTCCTCTTTGCATGATAAAGAAGATTCAAAGAGAGTGAGATGCCAGCTCCTTTCATTCAGTCAGTAGCTTCAATCATTTCTGGACGTTTTTCAATGGCAAAAATCAATGAATATTGTAAATGCACAAACAGTAATTTCTCCGCATTGCAAGGTGCAATTCTGAAATTTTTTGCTTTTTCCTGCTCCTCTTAGCATGATAAAGAAGATTCAAAGAGAGTGAGATGCCAGCTCCTTTCATTCAGTCAGTATCTTCAATCATTTCTGGACGTTTTTCAATGGCAAAAATCAATGAATATTGTAAATGCACAAACAGTAATTTCTCCGCATTGCAAGGTGCAATTCTGAAATTTTTTGCTTTTTCCTGCTCCTCTTAGCATGATAAAGAAGATTCAATGAGAGTGAGATGCCAGCTCCTTTCATTCAGTCAGTAGCTTCAAACATTTCTGGTATATGAATAACATGATGTTTTTCAATGGCAAAAATCAATGAATATTGTAAATGCACAAACAGTAATTTCTCCGCATTGCAAGGTGCAATTCTGAAATTTTTTGCTTTTTCCTGCTCCTCTTAGCATGATAAAGAAGATTCAAAGAGAGTGAGATGCCAGCTCCTTTCATTCAGTCAGTATCTTCAATCATTTCTGGACGTTTTTCAATGGCAAAAATCATTGAATATTGTAAATGCACAAACAGTAATTTCTCCGCATTGCAAGGTGCAATTCTGAAATTTTTTGCTTTTTCCTGCTCCTCTTAGCATGATAAAGAAGATTCAATGAGAGTGAGATGCCAGCTCCTTTCATTCAGTCAGTAGCTTCAAACATTTCTGGTATATGAATAACATGATGTTTTTCAATGGCAAAAATCAATGAATATTGTAAATGCACAAACAGTAATTTCTCCGCATTGCAAGGTGCAATTCTGAAATTTTTTGCTTTTTCCTGCTCCTCTTAGCATGATAAAGAAGATTCAAAGAGAGTGAGATGTCAGCTCCTTTCATTCAGTCAGTAGCTTCAAACATTTCTGGTATATGAATAACATGATGTTTTTCAATGGCAAAAATCAATGAATATTGTAAATGCACAAACAGTAATTTCTCCGCATTGCAAGGTGTAATTCTGAAATTTTTTGCTTTTTCCTGCTCCTCTTTGCATGATAAACAAGATTCAAAGAGAGTGAGATGCCAGCTCCTTTCATTCAGTCAGTAGCTTCAATCATTTCTGGACGTTTTTCAATGGCAAAAATCAATGAATATTGTAAATGCACAAACAGTAATTTCTCCGCATTGCAAGGTGCAATTCTGAAATTTTTTGCTTTTTCCTGCTCCTCTTAGCATGATAAAGAAGATTCAAAGAGAGTGAGATGCCAGCTCCTTTCATTCAGTCAGTATCTTCAATCATTTCTGGACGTTTTTCAATGGCAAAAATCAATGAATATTGTAAATGCACAAACAGTAATTTCTCCGCATTGCAAGGTGCAATTCTGAAATTTTTTGCTTTTTCCTGCTCCTCTTAGCATGATAAAGAAGATTCAATGAGAGTGAGATGCCAGCTCCTTTCATTCAGTCAGTAGCTTCAAACATTTCTGGTATATGAATAACATGATGTTTTTCAATGGCAAAAATCAATGAATATTGTAAATGCACAAACAGTAATTTCTCCGCATTGCAAGGTGCAATTCTGAAATTTTTTGCTTTTTCCTGCTCCTCTTAGCATGATAAAGAAGATTCAAAGAGAGTGAGATGCCAGCTCCTTTCATTCAGTCAGTAGCTTCAATCATTTCTGGACGTTTTTCAATGGCAAAAATCAATGAATATTAAAAATGCACAAACAGTAATTTCTCCGCATTGCAAGGTGCAATTCTGAAATTTTTTGCTTTTTCCTGCTCCTCTTAGCATGATAAAGAATATTCAAAGAGAGTGAGATGCCAGCTCCTTTCATTCAGTCAGTAGCTTCAATCATTTCTGGACGTTTTTCAATGGCAAAAATCAATGAATATTGTAAATGCACAAACAGTAATTTCTCCGCATTGCAAGGTGCAATTCTGAAATTTTTTGCTTTTTCCTGCTCCTCTTAGCATGATAAAGAAGATTCAAAGAGAGTGAGATGCCAGCTCCTTTCATTCAGTCAGTAGCTTCAAACATTTCTGGTATATGAATAACATGATGTTTTTCAATTGCAAAAATCAATGAATATTGTAAATGCACAAACAGTAATTTCTCCGCATTGCAAGGTGCAATTCTGAAATTTTTTGCTTTTTCCTGCTCCTCTTAGCATGATAAAGAAGATTCAAAGAGAGTGAGATGCCAGCTCCTTTCATTCAGTCAGTAGCTTCAATCATTTCTGGACGTTTTTCAATGGCAAAAATCAATGAATATTGTAAATGCACAAACAGTAATTTCTCCGCATTGCAAGGTGCAATTCTGAAATTTTTTGCTTTTTCCTGCTCCTCTTAGCATGATAAAGAAGATTCAAAGAGAGTGAGATGCCAGCTCCTTTCATTCAGTCAGTAGCTTCAATCATTTCTGGACGTTTTTCAATGGCAAAAATCAATGAATATTGTAAATGCACAAACAGTAATTTCTCCGCATTGCAAGGTGCAATTCTGAAATTTTTTGCTTTTTCCTGCTCCTCTTAGCATGATAAAGAAGATTCAATGAGAGTGAGATGCCAGCTCCTTTCATTCAGTCAGTAGCTTCAAACATTTCTGGTGTATGAATAACATGATGTTTTTCAATGGCAAAAATCAATGAATATTGTAAATGCACAAACAGTAATTTCTCCGCATTGCAAGGTACAATTCTGAAATTTTTTGCTTTTTCCTGCTCCTCTTAGCATGATAAAGAAGATTCAAAGAGAGTGAGATGCCAGCTCCTTTCATTCAGTCAGTAGCTTCAAACATTTCTGGTATATGAATAACATGATGTTTTTCAATGGCAAAAATCAATGAATATTGTAAATGCACAAACAGTAATTTCTCTGCATTGCAAGGTATAATTCTGAAATTTTTTGCTTTTTCCTGCTCCTCTTTGCATGATAAAGAAGATTCAAAGAGAGTGAGATGCCAGCTCCTTTCATTCAGTCAGTATCTTCAATCATTTCTGGACGTTTTTCAATGGCAAAAATCAATGAATATTGTAAATGCACAAACAGTAATTTCTCCGCATTGCAAGGTGCAATTCTGAAATTTTTTGCTTTTTCCTGCTCCTCTTAGCATGATAAAGAAGATTCAATGAGAGTGAGATGCCAGCTCCTTTCATTCAGTCAGTAGCTTCAAACATTTCTGGTATATGAATAACATGATGTTTTTCAATGGCAAAAATCAATGAATATTGTAAATGCACAAACAGTAATTTCTCCGCATTGCAAGGTGCAATTCTGAAATTTTTTGCTTTTCCCTGCTCCTCTTAGCATGATAAAGAAGATTCAAAGAGAGTGAGATGTCAGCTCCTTTCATTCAGTCAGTAGCTTCAAACATTTCTGGTATATGAATAACATGATGTTTTTCAATGGCAAAAATCAATGAATATTGTAAATGCACAAACAGTAATTTCTCCGCATTGCAAGGTGTAATTCTGAAATTTTT
This sequence comes from Phyllobates terribilis, assembly GCF_046119375.1. NCBI lineage: Eukaryota > Metazoa > Chordata > Amphibia > Anura > Dendrobatidae > Phyllobates > Phyllobates terribilis. The sequence goes on from NW_027363420.1 coordinate 519,349, forward strand.
TGCTTTTTCCTGCTCCTCTTTGCATGATAAAGAAGATTCAAAGAGAGTGAGATGCCAGCTCCTTTCATTCAGTCAGTAGCTTCAATCATTTCTGGACGTTTTTCAATGGCAAAAATCAATGAATATTGTAAATGCACAAACAGTAATTTCTCCGCATTGCAAGGTGCAATTCTGAAATTTTTTGCTTTTTCCTGCTCCTCTTAGCATGATAAAGAAGATTCAAAGAGAGTGAGATGCCAGCTCCTTTCATTCAGTCAGTATCTTCAATCATTTCTGGACGTTTTTCAATGGCAAAAATCAATGAATATTGTAAATGCACAAACAGTAATTTCTCCGCATTGCAAGGTGTAATTCTGAAATTTTTTGCTTTTTCCTGCTCCTCTTAGCATGATAAAGAAGATTCAATGAGAGTGAGATGCCAGCTCCTTTCATTCAGTCAGTAGCTTCAAACATTTCTGGTATATGAATAACATGATGTTTTTCAATGGCAAAAATCAATGAATATTGTAAATGCACAAACAGTAATTTCTCCGCATTGCAAGGTGCAATTCTGAAATTTTTTGCTTTTTCCTGCTCCTCTTAGCATGATAAAGAAGATTCAAAGAGAGTGAGATGCCAGCTCCTTTCATTCAGTCAGTAGCTTCAAACATTTCTGGTATATGAATAACATGATGTTTTTCAATGGCAAAAATCAATGAATATTGTAAATGCACAAACAGTAATTTCTCCGCATTGCAAGGTGCAATTCTGAAATTTTTTGCTTTTTCCTGCTCCTCTTAGCATGATAAAGAAGATTCAAAGAGAGTGAGATGCCAGCTCCTTTCATTCAGTCAGTATCTTCAATCATTTCTGGACGTTTTTCAATGGCAAAAATCATTGAATATTGTAAATGCACAAACAGTAATTTCTCCGCATTGCAAGGTGCAATTCTGAAATTTTTTGCTTTTTCCTGCTCCTCTTAGCATGATAAAGAAGATTCAATGAGAGTGAGATGCCAGCTCCTTTCATTCAGTCAGTAGCTTCAAACATTTCTGGTATATGAATAACATGATGTTTTTCAATGGCAAAAATCAATGAATATTGTAAATGCACAAACAGTAATTTCTCCGCATTGCAAGGTGCAATTCTGAAATTTTTTGCTTTTTCCTGCTCCTCTTAGCATGATAAAGAAGATTCAAAGAGAGTGAGATGTCAGCTCCTTTCATTCAGTCAGTAGCTTCAAACATTTCTGGTATATGAATAACATGATGTTTTTCAATGGCAAAAATCAATGAATATTGTAAATGCACAAACAGTAATTTCTCCGCATTGCAAGGTGTAATTCTGAAATTTTTTGCTTTTTCCTGCTCCTCTTTGCATGATAAACAAGATTCAAAGAGAGTGAGATGCCAGCTCCTTTCATTCAGTCAGTAGCTTCAATCATTTCTGGACGTTTTTCAATGGCAAAAATCAATGAATATTGTAAATGCACAAACAGTAATTTCTCCGCATTGCAAGGTGCAATTCTGAAATTTTTTGCTTTTTCCTGCTCCTCTTAGCATGATAAAGAAGATTCAAAGAGAGTGAGATGCCAGCTCCTTTCATTCAGTCAGTATCTTCAATCATTTCTGGACGTTTTTCAATGGCAAAAATCAATGAATATTGTAAATGCACAAACAGTAATTTCTCCGCATTGCAAGGTGCAATTCTGAAATTTTTTGCTTTTTCCTGCTCCTCTTAGCATGATAAAGAAGATTCAATGAGAGTGAGATGCCAGCTCCTTTCATTCAGTCAGTAGCTTCAAACATTTCTGGTATATGAATAACATGATGTTTTTCAATGGCAAAAATCAATGAATATTGTAAATGCACAAACAGTAATTTCTCCGCATTGCAAGGTGCAATTCTGAAATTTTTTGCTTTTTCCTGCTCCTCTTAGCATGATAAAGAAGATTCAAAGAGAGTGAGATGCCAGCTCCTTTCATTCAGTCAGTAGCTTCAATCATTTCTGGACGTTTTTCAATGGCAAAAATCAATGAATATTAAAAATGCACAAACAGTAATTTCTCCGCATTGCAAGGTGCAATTCTGAAATTTTTTGCTTTTTCCTGCTCCTCTTAGCATGATAAAGAATATTCAAAGAGAGTGAGATGCCAGCTCCTTTCATTCAGTCAGTAGCTTCAATCATTTCTGGACGTTTTTCAATGGCAAAAATCAATGAATATTGTAAATGCACAAACAGTAATTTCTCCGCATTGCAAGGTGCAATTCTGAAATTTTTTGCTTTTTCCTGCTCCTCTTAGCATGATAAAGAAGATTCAAAGAGAGTGAGATGCCAGCTCCTTTCATTCAGTCAGTAGCTTCAAACATTTCTGGTATATGAATAACATGATGTTTTTCAATTGCAAAAATCAATGAATATTGTAAATGCACAAACAGTAATTTCTCCGCATTGCAAGGTGCAATTCTGAAATTTTTTGCTTTTTCCTGCTCCTCTTAGCATGATAAAGAAGATTCAAAGAGAGTGAGATGCCAGCTCCTTTCATTCAGTCAGTAGCTTCAATCATTTCTGGACGTTTTTCAATGGCAAAAATCAATGAATATTGTAAATGCACAAACAGTAATTTCTCCGCATTGCAAGGTGCAATTCTGAAATTTTTTGCTTTTTCCTGCTCCTCTTAGCATGATAAAGAAGATTCAATGAGAGTGAGATGCCAGCTCCTTTCATTCAGTCAGTAGCTTCAAACATTTCTGGTGTATGAATAACATGATGTTTTTCAATGGCAAAAATCAATGAATATTGTAAATGCACAAACAGTAATTTCTCCGCATTGCAAGGTGCAATTCTGAAATTTTTTGCTTTTTCCTGCTCCTCTTAGCATGATAAAGAAGATTCAAAGAGAGTGAGATGTCAGCTCCTTTCATTCAGTCAGTAGCTTCAAACATTTCTGGTATTTGAATAACATGATGTTTTTCAATGGCAAAAATCAATGAATATTGTAAATGCACAAACAGAAATTTCTCCGCATTGCAAGCTGTAATTCTGAAATTTTTTGCTTTTTCCTGCTCCTCTTTGCATGATAAAGAAGATTCAAAGTGAGTGAGATGCCAGCTCCTTTCATTCAGTCAGTAGCTTCAATCATTTCTGGACGTTTTTCAATGGCAAAAATCAATGAATATTGTAAATGCACAAACAGTAATTTCTCCGCATTGCAAGGTACAATTCTGAAATTTTTTGCTTTTTCCTGCTCCTCTTAGCATGATAAAGAAGATTCAAAGAGAGTGAGATGCCAGCTCCTTTCATTCAGTCAGTAGCTTCAAACATTTCTGGTATATGAATAACATGATGTTTTTCAATGGCAAAAATCAATGAATATTGTAAATGCACAAACAGTAATTTCTCTGCATTGCAAGGTATAATTCTGAAATTTTTTGCTTTTTCCTGCTCCTCTTTGCATGATAAAGAAGATTCAAAGAGAGTGAGATGCCAGCTCCTTTCATTCAGTCAGTATCTTCAATCATTTCTGGACGTTTTTCAATGGCAAAAATCAATGAATATTGTAAATGCACAAACAGTAATTTCTCCGCATTGCAAGGTGCAATTCTGAAATTTTTTGCTTTTTCCTGCTCCTCTTAGCATGATAAAGAAGATTCAATGAGAGTGAGATGCCAGCTCCTTTCATTCAGTCAGTAGCTTCAAACATTTCTGGTATATGAATAACATGATGTTTTTCAATGGCAAAAATCAATGAATATTGTAAATGCACAAACAGTAATTTCTCCGCATTGCAAGGTGCAATTCTGAAATTTTTTGCTTTTCCCTGCTCCTCTTAGCATGATAAAGAAGATTCAAAGAGAGTGAGATGTCAGCTCCTTTCATTCAGTCAGTAGCTTCAAACATTTCTGGTATATGAATAACATGATGTTTTTCAATGGCAAAAATCAATGAATATTGTAAATGCACAAACAGTAATTTCTCCGCATTGCAAGGTGTAATTCTGAAATTTTTTGCTTTTTCCTGCTCCTCTTTGCATGATAAAGAAGATTCAAAGAGAGTGAGATGCCAGCTCCTTTCATTCAGTCAGTAGCTTCAATCATTTCTGGACGTTTTTCAATGGCAAAAATCAATGAATATTGTAAATGCACAAACAGTAATTTCTCCGCATTGCAAGGTGCAATTCTGAAATTTTTTGCTTTTTCCTGCTCCTCTTAGCATGATAAAGAAGATTCAAAGAGAGTGAGATGCCAGCTCCTTTCATTCAGTCAGTATCTTCAATCATTTCTGGACGTTTTTCAATGGCAAAAATCAATGAATATTGTAAATGCACAAACAGTAATTTCTCCGCATTGCAAGGTGCAATTCTGAAATTTTTTGCTTTTTCCTGCTCCTCTTAGCATGATAAAGAAGATTCAAAGAGAGTGAGATGCCAGCTCCTTTCATTCAGTCAGTAGCTTCAAACATTTCTGGTATATGAATAACATGATGTTTTTCAATGGCAAAAATCAATGAATATTGTAAATGCACAAACAGTAATTTCTCCGCATTGCAAGGTGCAATTCTGAAATTTTTTGCTTTTTCCTGCTCCTCTTAGCATGATAAAGAAGATTCAAAGAGAGTGAGATGCCAGCTCCTTTCATTCAGTCAGTAGCTTCAATCATTCCTGGTATATGAATAACATGATGTTTTTCAATGGCAAAAATCAATGAATATTGTAAATGCACAAACAGTAATTTCTCTGCATTGCAATGTGCAATTCTGAAATTTTTTGCTTTTTCCTGCTCCTCTTAGCATGATAAAGAAGATTCAAAGAGAGTGAGATGTCAGCTCCTTTCATTCAGTCAGTAGCTTCAAACATTTCTGGTATTTGAATAACATGATGTTTTTCAATGGCAAAAATCAATGAATATTGTAAATGCACAAACAGTAATTTCTCCGCATTGCAAGCTGTAATTCTGAAATTTTTTGCTTTTTCCTGCTCCTCTTTGCATGATAAAGAAGATTCAAAGTGAGTGAGATGCCAGCTCCTTTCATTCAGTCAGTAGCTTCAATCATTTCTGGACGTTTTTCAATGGCAAAAATCAATGAATATTGTAAATGCACAAACAGTAATTTCTCCGCATTGCAAGGTACAATTCTGAAATTTTTTGCTTTTTCCTGCTCCTCTTAGCATGATAAAGAAGATTCAAAGAGAGTGAGATGCCAGCTCCTTTCATTCAGTCAGTAGCTTCAAACATTTCTGGTATATGAATAACATGATGTTTTTCAATGGCAAAAATCAATGAATATTGTAAATGCACAAACAGTAATTTCTCTGCATTGCAAGGTATAATTCTGAAATTTTTTGCTTTTTCCTGCTCCTCTTTGCATGATAAAGAAGATTCAAAGAGAGTGAGATGCCAGCTCCTTTCATTCAGTCAGTATCTTCAATCATTTCTGGACGTTTTTCAATGGCAAAAATCAATGAATATTGTAAATGCACAAACAGTAATTTCTCCGCATTGCAAGGTGCAATTCTGAAATTTTTTGCTTTTTCCTGCTCCTCTTAGCATGATAAAGAAGATTCAATGAGAGTGAGATGCCAGCTCCTTTCATTCAGTCAGTAGCTTCAAACATTTCTGGTATATGAATAACATGATGTTTTTCAATGGCAAAAATCAATGAATATTGTAAATGCACAAACAGTAATTTCTCCGCATTGCAAGGTGCAATTCTGAAATTTTTTGCTTTTCTCTGCTCCTCTTAGCATGATAAAGAAGATTCAAAGAGAGTGAGATGTCAGCTCCTTTCATTCAGTCAGTAGCTTCAAACATTTCTGGTATATGAATAACATGATGTTTTTCAATGGCAAAAATCAATGAATATTGTAAATGCACAAACAGTAATTTCTCCGCATTGCAAGGTGTAATTCTGAAATTTTTTGCTTTTTCCTGCTCCTCTTTGCATGATAAAGAAGATTCAAAGAGAGTGAGATGCCAGCTCCTTTCATTCAGTCAGTAGCTTCAATCATTTCTGGACGTTTTTCAATGGCAAAAATCAATGAATATTGTAAATGCACAAACAGTAATTTCTCCGCATTGCAAGGTGCAATTCTGAAATTTTTTCTTTTTCCTGCTCCTCTTAGCATGATAAAGAAGATTCAAAGAGAGTGAGATGCCAGCTCCTTTCATTCAGTCAGTATCTTCAATCATTTCTGGACGTTTTTCAATGGCAAAAATCAATGAATATTGTAAATGCACAAACAGTAATTTCTCCGCATTGCAAGGTGCAATTCTGAAATTTTTTGCTTTTTCCTGCTCCTCTTAGCATGATAAAGAAGATTCAAAGAGAGTGAGATGCCAGCTCCTTTCATTCAGTCAGTAGCTTCAAACATTTCTGGTATATGAATAACATGATGTTTTTCAATGGCAAAAATCAATGAATATTGTAAATGCACAAACAGTAATTTCTCCGCATTGCAAGGTGCAATTCTGAAATTTTTTGCTTTTTCCTGCTCCTCTTAGCATGATAAAGAAGATTCAAAGAGAGTGAGATGCCAGCTCCTTTCATTCAGTCAGTAGCTTCAATCATTCCTGGTATATGAATAACATGATGTTTTTCAATGGCAAAAATCAATGAATATTGTAAATGCACAAACAGTAATTTCTCTGCATTGCAATGTGCAATTCTGAAATTTTTTGCTTTTTCCTGCTCCTCTTAGCATGATAAAGAAGATTCAAAGAGAGTGACATGTCATCTCCTTTCATTCAGTCAGTAGCTTCAAACATTTCTGGTATATGAATAACATGATGTTTTTCAATGGCAAAAATCAATGAATATTGTAAATGCACAAACAGTAATTTCTCCGCATTGCAAGGTGCAATTCTGAAATTTTTTGCTTTTTCCTGCTCGTCTTAGCATGATAAAGAAGATTCAAAGAGAGTGAGATGCCAGCTCCTTTCATTCAGTCAGTAGCTTCAATCATTTGTGGACGTTTTTCAATGGCAAAAATCAATGAATATTGTAAATGCACAAACAGTAATTTTTCCGCATTGCAAGGTGCAATTCTGAAATTTTTTGCTTTTTCCTGCTCCTCTTAACATTCTAAAGAAGATTCAAAGAGAGTGAGATGCCAGCTCCTTTCATTCAGTCAGTAGCTTCAATCATTTCTGGACGTTTTTCAATGGCAAAAATCAATGAATATTGTAAATGCACAGACAGTAATTTCTCCGCATTGCAAGGTGCAATTCTGAAATTTTTTGCTTTTTCCTGCTCCTCTTAGCATGATAAAGAAGATTCAATGAGAGTGAGATGCCAGCTCCTTTCATTCAGTCAGTAGCTTCAAACATTTCTGGTATATGAATAACATGATGTTTTTCAATGGCAAAAATCAATGAATATTGTAAATGCACAAACAGTAATTTCTCCGCATTGCAAGGTGCAATTCTGAAATTTTTTGCTTTTTCCTGCTCCTCTTAGCATGATAAAGAAGATTCAAAGAGAGTGAGATGTCAGCTCCTTTCATTCAGTCAGTAGCTTCAAACATTTCTGGTATATGAATAACATGATGTTTTTCAATGGCAAAAATCAATGAATATTGTAAATGCACAAACAGTAATTTCTCTGCATTGCAAGGTATAATTCTGAAATTTTTTGCTTTTTCCTGCTCCTCTTTGCATGATAAAGAAGATTCAAAGAGAGTGAGATGCCAGCTCCTTTCATTCAGTCAGTATCTTCAATCATTTCTGGACGTTTTTCAATGGCAAAAATCAATGAATATTGTAAATGCACAAACAGTAATTTCTCCGCATTGCAAGGTGCAATTCTGAAATTTTTTGCTTTTTCCTGCTCCTCTTAGCATGATAAAGAAGATTCAATGAGAGTGAGATGCCAGCTCCTTTCATTCAGTCAGTAGCTTCAAACATTTCTGGTATATGAATAACATGATGTTTTTCAATGGCAAAAATCAATGAATATTGTAAATGCACAAACAGTAATTTCTCCGCATTGCAAGGTGCAATTCTGAAATTTTTTGCTTTTCCCTGCTCCTCTTAGCATGATAAAGAAGATTCAAAGAGAGTGAGATGTCAGCTCCTTTCATTCAGTCAGTAGCTTCAAACATTTCTGGTATATGAATAACATGATGTTTTTCAATGGCAAAAATCAATGAATATTGTAAATGCACAAACAGTAATTTCTCCGCATTGCAAGGTGTAATTCTGAAATTTTTTGCTTTTTCCTGCTCCTCTTTGCATGATAAAGAAGATTCAAAGAGAGTGAGATGCCAGCTCCTTTCATTCAGTCAGTAGCTTCAATCATTTCTGGACGTTTTTCAATGGCAAAAATCAATGAATATTGTAAATGCACAAACAGTAATTTCTCCGCATTGCAAGGTGCAATTCTGAAATTTTTTGCTTTTTCCTGCTCCTCTTAGCATGATAAAGAAGATTCAAAGAGAGTGAGATGCCAGCTCCTTTCATTCAGTCAGTATCTTCAATCATTTCTGGACGTTTTTCAATGGCAAAAATCAATGAATATTGTAAATGCACAAACAGTAATTTCTCCGCATTGCAAGGTGCAATTCTGAAATTTTTTGCTTTTTCCTGCTCCTCTTAGCATGATAAAGAAGATTCAATGAGAGTGAGATGCCAGCTCCTTTCATTCAGTCAGTAGCTTCAAACATTTCTGGTATATGAATAACATGATGTTTTTCAATGGCAAAAATCAATGAATATTGTAAATGCACAAACAGTAATTTCTCCGCATTGCAAGGTGCAATTCTGAAATTTTTTGCTTTTTCCTGCTCCTCTTAGCATGATAAAGAAGATTCAAAGAGAGTGAGATGCCAGCTCCTTTCATTCAGTCAGTAGCTTCAAACATTTCTGGTATATGAATAACATGATGTTTTTCAATGGCAAAAATCAATGAATATTGTAAATGCACAAACAGTAATTTCTCCGCATTGCAAGGTGCAATTCTGAAATTTTTTGCTTTTTCCTGCTCCTCTTAGCATGATAAAGAAGATTCAAAGAGAGTGAGATGCCAGCTCCTTTCATTCAGTCAGTAGCTTCAATCATTCCTGGTATATGAATAACATGATGTTTTTCAATGGCAAAAATCAATGAATATTGTAAATGCACAAACAGTAATTTCTCTGCATTGCAATGTGCAATTCTGAAATTTTTTGCTTTTTCCTGCTCCTCTTAGCATGATAAAGAAGATTCAAAGAGAGTGACATGTCATCTCCTTTCATTCAGTCAGTAGCTTCAAACATTTCTGGTATATGAATAACATGATGTTTTTCAATGGCAAAAATCAATGAATATTGTAAATGCACAAACAGTAATTTCTCCGCATTGCAAGGTGCAATTCTGAAATTTTTTGCTTTTTCCTGCTCCTCTTAGCATGATAAAGAAGATTCAAAGAGAGTGAGATGCCAGCTCCTTTCATTCAGTCAGTAGCTTCAATCATTTCTGGACGTTTTTCAATGGCAAAAATCAATGAATATTGTAAATGCACAAACAGTAATTTTTCCGCATTGCAAGGTGCAATTCTGAAATTTTTTGCTTTTTCCTGCTCCTCTTAACATTCTAAAGAAGATTCAAAGAGAGTGAGATGCCAGCTCCTTTCATTCAGTCAGTAGCTTCAATCATTTCTGGACGTTTTTCAATGGCAAAAATCAATGAATATTGTAAATGCACAGACAGTAATTTCTCCGCATTGCAAGGTGCAATTCTGAAATTTTTTGCTTTTTCCTGCTCCTCTTAGCATGATAAAGAAGATTCAATGAGAGTGAGATGCCAGCTCCTTTCATTCAGTCAGTAGCTTCAAACATTTCTGGTATATGAATAACATGATGTTTTTCAATGGCAAAAATCAATGAATATTGTAAATGCACAAACAGTAATTTCTCCGCATTGCAAGGTGCAATTCTGAAATTTTTTGCTTTTTCCTGCTCCTCTTAGCATGATAAAGAAGATTCAAAGAGAGTGAGATGTCAGCTCCTTTCATTCAGTCAGTAGCTTCAAACATTTCTGGTATATGAATAACATGATGTTTTTCAATGGCAAAAATCAATGAATATTGTAAATGCACAAACAGTAATTTCTCCGCATTGCAAGCTGTAATTCTGAAATTTTTTGCTTTTTCCTGCTCCTCTTTGCATGATAAAGAAGATTCAAAGAGAGTGAGATGCCAGCTCCTTTCATTCAGTCAGTAGCTTCAATCATTTCTGGACGTTTTTCAATGGCAAAAATCAATGAATATTGTAAATGCACAAACAGTAATTTCTCCGCATTGCAAGGTACAATTCTGAAATTTTTTGCTTTTTCCTGCTCCTCTTAGCATGATAAAGAAGATTCAAAGAGAGTGAGATGCCAGCTCCTTTCATTCAGTCAGTAGCTTCAAACATTTCTGGTATATGAATAACATGATGTTTTTCAATGGCAAAAATCAATGAATATTGTAAATGCACAAACAGTAATTTCTCCGCATTGCAAGGTATAATTCTGAAATTTTTTGCTTTTTCCTGCTCCTCTTTGCATGATAAAGAAGATTCAAAGAGAGTGAGATGCCAGCTCCTTTCATTCAGTCAGTAGCTTCAAACATTTCTGTTATATGAATAACATGATGTTTTTCAATGGCAAAAATCAATGAATATTGTAAATGCACAAACAGTAATTTCTCCGCATTGCAAGGTGCAATTCTGAAATTTTTTGCTTTTTCATGCTCCTCTTAGCATGATAAAGAAGATTCAAAGAGAGTGAGATACCAGCTCCTTTCATTCAGTCAGTAGCTTCAATCATTTCTGGATGTTTTTCAATGGCAAAAATCAATGAATATTGTAAATGCACAGACAGTAATTTCTCCGCATTGCAAGGAGCAATTCTGAAATTTTTTGCTTTTTCCTGCTCCTCTTAGCATGATAAAGAAGATTCAAAGAGAGTGAGATGTCAGCTCCTTTCATTCAGTCAGTAGCTTCAAACATTTCTGGTATATGAATAACATGATGTTTTTCAATGGCAAAAATCAATGAATATTGTAAATGCACAAACAGTAATTTCTCCGCATTGCAAGGTGTAATTCTGAAATTTTTTGCTTTTTCCTGCTCCTCTTTGCATGATAAAGAAGATTCAAAGAGAGTGAGATGCCAGCTCCTTTCATTCAGTCAGTAGCTTCAATCATTTCTGGACGTTTTTCAATGGCAAAAATCAATGAATATTGTAAATGCACAAACAGTAATTTCTCCGCATTGCAAGGTGCAATTCTGAAATTTTTTGCTTTTTCCTGCTCCTCTTAGCATGATAAAGAAGATTCAAAGAGAGTGAGATGCCAGCTCCTTTCATTCAGTCAGTATCTTCAATCATTTCTGGACGTTTTTCAATGGCAAAAATCAATGAATATTGTAAATGCACAAACAGTAATTTCTCCGCATTGCAAGGTGCAATTCTGAAATTTTTTGCTTTTTCCTGCTCCTCTTAGCATGATAAAGAAGATTCAATGAGAGTGAGATGCCAGCTCCTTTCATTCAGTCAGTAGCTTCAAACTTTTCTGGTATATGAATAACATGATGTTTTTCAAAGGCAAAAATCAATGAATATTGTAAATGCACAAACAGTAATTTCTCCGCATTGCAAGGTGCAATTCTGAAATTTTTTGCTTTTTCCTGCTCCTCTTAGCATGATAAAGAAGATTCAAAGAGAGTGAGATGCCAGCTCCTTTCATTCAGTCAGTAGCTTCAATCATTTCTGGACGTTTTTCAATGGCAAAAATCAATGAATATTGTAAATGCACAAACAGTAATTTCTCCGCATTGCAAGGTGCAATTCTGAAATTTTTTGCTTTTTCCTGCTCCTCTTAGCATGATAAAGAAGATTCAAAGAGAGTGAGATGCCAGCTCCTTTCATTCAGTCAGTAGCTTCAATCATTTCTGGACGTTTTTCAATGGCAAAAATCAATGAATATTGTAAATGCACAAACAGTAATTTCTCCGCATTGCAAGGTGCAATTCTGAAATTTTTTGCTTTTTCCTGCTCCTCTTAGCATGATAAAGAAGATTCAATGAGAGTGAGATGCCAGCTCCTTTCATTCAGTCAGTAGCTTCAAACATTTCTGGTATATGAATAACATGATGTTTTTCAATGGCAAAAATCAATGAATATTGTAAATGCACAAACAGTAATTTCTCCGCATTGCAAGGTGCAATTCTGAAATTTTTTGCTTTTTCCTGCTCCTCTTAGCATGATAAAGAAGATTCAAAGAGAGTGAGATGTCAGCTCCTTTCATTCAGTCAGTAGCTTCAAACATTTCTGGTATATGAATAACATGATGTTTTTCAATGGCAAAAATCAATGAATATTGTAAATGCACAAACAGTAATTTCTCCGCATTGCAAGCTGTAATTCTGAAATTTTTTGCTTTTTCCTGCTCCTCTTTGCATGATAAAGAAGATTCAAAGAGAGTGAGATGCCAGCTCCTTTCATTCAGTCAGTAGCTTCAATCATTTCTGGACGTTTTTCAATGGCAAAAATCAATGAATATTGTAAATGCACAAACAGTAATTTCTCCGCATTGCAAGGTACAATTCTGAAATTTTTTGCTTTTTCCTGCTCCTCTTAGCATGATAAAGAAGATTCAAAGAGAGTGAGATGCCAGCTCCTTTCATTCAGTCAGTAGCTTCAAACATTTCTGGTATATGAATAACATGATGTTTTTCAATGGCAAAAATCAATGAATATTGTAAATGCACAAACAGTAATTTCTCTGCATTGCAAGGTATAATTCTGAAATTTTTTGCTTTTTCCTGCTCCTCTTTGCATGATAAAGAAGATTCAAAGAGAGTGAGATGCCAGCTCCTTTCATTCAGTCAGTATCTTCAATCATTTCTGGACGTTTTTCAATGGCAAAAATCAATGAATATTGTAAATGCACAAACAGTAATTTCTCCGCATTGCAAGGTGCAATTCTGAAATTTTTTGCTTTTTCCTGCTCCTCTTAGCATGATAAAGAAGATTCAATGAGAGTGAGATGCCAGCTCCTTTCATTCAGTCAGTAGCTTCAAACATTTCTGGTATATGAATAACATGATGTTTTTCAATGGCAAAAATCAATGAATATTGTTAATGCACAAACAGTAATTTCTCCGCATTGCAAGGTGAAATTCTGAAATTTTTTGCTTTTCCCTGCTCCTCTTAGCATGATAAAGAAGATTCAAAGAGAGTGAGATGTCAGCTCCTTTCATTCAGTCAGTAGCTTCAAACATTTCTGGTATATGAATAACATGATGTTTTTCAATGGCAAAAATCAATGAATATTGTAAATGCACAAACAGTAATTTCTCCGCATTGCAAGGTGTAATTCTGAAATTTTTTGCTTTTTCCTGCTCCTCTTTGCATGATAAAGAAGATTCAAAGTGAGTGAGATGCCAGCTCCTTTCATTCAGTCAGTAGCTTCAATCATTTCTGGACGTTTTTCAATGGCAAAAATCAATGAATATTGTAAATGCACAAACAGTAATTTCTCCGCATTGCAAGGTACAATTCTGAAATTTTTTGCTTTTTCCTGCTCCTCTTAGCATGATAAAGAAGATTCAAAGAGAGTGAGATGCCAGCTCCTTTCATTCAGTCAGTAGCTTCAAACATTTCTGGTATATGAATAACATGATGTTTTTCAATGGCAAAAATCAATGAATATTGTAAATGCACAAACAGTAATTTCTCTGCATTGCAAGGTATAATTCTGAAATTTTTTGCTTTTTCCTGCTCCTCTTTGCATGATAAAGAAGATTCAAAGAGAGTGAGATGCCAGCTCCTTTCATTCAGTCAGTATCTTCAATCATTTCTGGACGTTTTTCAATGGCAAAAATCAATGAATATTGTAAATGCACAAACAGTAATTTCTCCGCATTGCAAGGTGCAATTCTGAAATTTTTTGCTTTTTCCTGCTCCTCTTAGCATGATAAAGAAGATTCAATGAGAGTGAGATGCCAGCTCCTTTCATTCAGTCAGTAGCTTCAAACATTTCTGGTATATGAATAACATGATGTTTTTCAATGGCAAAAATCAATGAATATTGTAAATGCACAAACAGTAATTTCTCCGCATTGCAAGGTGCAATTCTGAAATTTTTTGCTTTTCCCTGCTCCTCTTAGCATGATAAAGAAGATTCAAAGAGAGTGAGATGTCAGCTCCTTTCATTCAGTCAGTAGCTTCAAACATTTCTGGTATATGAATAACATGATGTTTTTCAATGGCAAAAATCAATGAATATTGTAAATGCACAAACAGTAATTTCTCCGCATTGCAAGGTGTAATTCTGAAATTTTTTGCTTTTTCCTGCTCCTCTTTGCATGATAAAGAAGATTCAAAGAGAGTGAGATGCCAGCTCTTCATTCAGTCAGTAGCTTCAATCATTTCTGGACGTTTTTCAATGGCAAAAATCAATGAATATTGTAAATGCACAAACAGTAATTTCTCCGCATTGCAAGGTGCAATTCTGAAATTTTTTGCTTTTTCCTGCTCCTCTTAGCATGATAAAGAAGATTCAAAGAGAGTGAGATGCCAGCTCCTTTCATTCAGTCAGTATCTTCAATCATTTCTGGACGTTTTTCAATGGCAAAAATCAATGAATATTGTAAATGCACAAACAGTAATTTCTCCGCATTGCAAGGTGTAATTCTGAAATTTTTTGCTTTTTCCTGCTCCTCTTAGCATGATAAAGAAGATTCAATGAGAGTGAGATGCCAGCTCCTTTCATTCAGTCAGTAGCTTCAAACATTTCTGGTATATGAATAACATGATGTTTTTCAATGGCAAAAATCAATGAATATTGTAAATGCACAAACAGTAATTTCTCCGCATTGCAAGGTGCAATTCTGAAATTTTTTGCTTTTTCCTGCTCCTCTTAGCATGATAAAGAAGATTCAAAGAGAGTGAGATGCCAGCTCCTTTCATTCAGTCAGTAGCTTCAAACATTTCTGGTATATGAATAACATGATGTTTTTCAATGGCAAAAATCAATGAATATTGTAAATGCACAAACAGTAATTTCTCTGCATTGCAAGGTGCAATTCTGAAATTTTTTGCTTTTTCCTGCTCCTCTTAGCATGATAAAGAAGATTCAAAGAGAGTGAGATGCCAGCTCCTTTCATTCAGTCAGTAGCTTCAATCATTCCTGGTATATGAATAACATGATGTTTTTCAATGGCAAAAATCAATGAATATTGTAAATGCAAAAACAGTAATTTCTCTGCATTGCAATGTGCAATTCTGAAATTTTTTGCTTTTTCCTGCTCCTCTTAGCATGATAAAGAAGATTCAAAGAGAGTGACATGTCATCTCCTTTCATTCAGTCAGTAGCTTCAAACATTTCTGGTATATGAATAACATGATGTTTTTCAATGGCAAAAATCAATGAATATTGTAAATGCACAAACAGTAATTTCTCCGCATTGCAAGGTGCAATTCTGAAATTTTTTGCTTTTTCCTGCTCCTCTTAGCATGATAAAGAAGATTCAAAGAGAGTGAGATGCCAGCTCCTTTCATTCAGTCAGTAGCTTCAATCATTTCTGGACGTTTTTCAATGGCAAAAATCAATGAATATTGTAAATGCACAAACAGTAATTTTTCCGCATTGCAAGGTGCAATTCTGAAATTTTTTGCTTTTTCCTGCTCCTCTTAACATTCTAAAGAAGATTCAAAGAGAGTGAGATGCCAGCTCCTTTCATTCAGTCAGTAGCTTCAATCATTTCTGGACGTTTTTCAATGGCAAAAATCAATGAATATTGTAAATGCACAGACAGTAATTTCTCCGCATTGCAAGGTGCAATTCTGAAATTTTTTGCTTTTTCCTGCTCCTCTTAGCATGATAAAGAAGATTCAATGAGAGTGAGATGCCAGCTCCTTTCATTCAGTCAGTAGCTTCAAACATTTCTGGTATATGAATAACATGATGTTTTTCAATGGCAAAAATCAATGAATATTGTAAATGCACAAACAGTAATTTCTCCGCATTGCAAGGTGCAATTCTGAAATTTTTTGCTTTTTCCTGCTCCTCTTAGCATGATAAAGAAGATTCAAAGAGAGTGAGATGTCAGCTCCTTTCATTCAGTCAGTAGCTTCAAACATTTCTGGTATATGAATAACATGATGTTTTTCAATGGCAAAAATCAATGAATATTGTAAATGCACAAACAGTAATTTCTCTGCATTGCAAGGTATAATTCTGAAATTTTTTGCTTTTTCCTGCTCCTCTTTGCATGATAAAGAAGATTCAAAGAGAGTGAGATGCCATCTCCTTTCATTCAGTCAGTATCTTCAATCATTTCTGGACGTTTTTCAATGGCAAAAATCAATGAATATTGTAAATGCACAAACAGTAATTTCTCCGCATTGCAAGGTGCAATTCTGAAATTTTTTGCTTTTTCCTGCTCCTCTTAGCATGATAAAGAAGATTCAATGAGAGTGAGATGCCAGCTCCTTTCATTCAGTCAGTAGCTTCAAACATTTCTGGTATATGAATAACATGATGTTTTTCAATGGCAAAAATCAATGAATATTGTAAATGCACAAACAGTAATTTCTCCGCATTGCAAGGTGCAATTCTGAAATTTTTTGCTTTTCCCTGCTCCTCTTAGCATGATAAAGAAAATTCAAAGAGAGTGAGATGTCAGCTCCTTTCATTCAGTCAGTAGCTTCAAACATTTCTGGTATATGAATAACATGATGTTTTTCAATGGCAAAAATCAATGAATATTGTAAATGCACAAACAGTAATTTCTCCGCATTGCAAGGTGTAATTCTGAAATTTTTTGCTTTTTCCTGCTCCTCTTTGCATGATAAAGAAGATTCAAAGAGAGTGAGATGCCAGCTCCTTTCATTCAGTCAGTAGCTTCAATCATTTCTGGACGTTTTTCAATGGCAAAAATCAATGAATATTGTAAATGCACAAACAGTAATTTCTCCGCATTGCAAGGTGCAATTCTGAAATTTTTTGCTTTTTCCTGCTCCTCTTAGCATGATAAAGAAGATTCAAAGAGAGTGAGATGCCAGCTCCTTTCATTCAGTCAGTATCTTCAATCATTTCTGGACGTTTTTCAATGGCAAAAATCAATGAATATTGTAAATGCACAAACAGTAATTTCTCCGCATTGCAAGGTGCAATTCTGAAATTTTTTGCTTTTTCCTGCTCCTCTTAGCATGATAAAGAAGATTCAATGAGAGTGAGATGCCAGCTCCTTTCATTCAGTCAGTAGCTTCAAACATTTCTGGTATATGAATAACATGATGTTTTTCAATGGCAAAAATCAATGAATATTGTAAATGCACAAACAGTAATTTCTCCGCATTGCAAGGTGCAATTCTGAAATTTTTTGCTTTTTCCTGCTCCTCTTAGCATGATAAAGAAGATTCAAAGAGAGTGAGATGCCAGCTCCTTTCATTCAGTCAGTAGCTTCAAACATTTCTGGTATATGAATAACATGATGTTTTTCAATGGCAAAAATCAATGAATATTGTAAATGCACAAACAGTAATTTCTCCGCATTGCAAGGTGCAATTCTGAAATTTTTTGCTTTTTCCTGCTCCTCTTAGCATGATAAAGAAGATTCAAAGAGAGTGAGATGCCAGCTCCTTTCATTCAGTCAGTAGCTTCAATCATTCCTGGTATATGAATAACATGATGTTTTTCAATGGCAAAAATCAATGAATATTGTAAATGCACAAACAGTAATTTCTCTGCATTGCAATGTGCAATTCTGAAATTTTTTGCTTTTTCCTGCTCCTCTTAGCATGATAAAGAAGATTCAAAGAGAGTGACATGTCATCTCCTTTCATTCAGTCAGTAGCTTCAAACATTTCTGGTATATGAATAACATGATGTTTTTCAATGGCAAAAATCAATGAATATTGTAAATGCACAAACAGTAATTTCTCCGCATTGCAAGGTGCAATTCTGAAATTTTTTGCTTTTTCCTGCTCCTCTTAGCATGATAAAGAAGATTCAAAGAGAGTGAGATGCCAGCTCCTTTCATTCAGTCAGTAGCTTCAAACATTTCTGGTATATGAATAACATGATGTTTTTCAATGGCAAAAATCAATGAATATTGTAAATGCACAAACAGTAATTTCTCCGCATTGCAAGGTGCAATTCTGAAATTTTTTGCTTTTTCCTGCTCCTCTTAGCATGATAAAGAAGATTCAAAGAGAGTGAGATGCCAGCTCCTTTCATTCAGTCAGTAGCTTCAATCATTCCTGGTATATGAATAACATGATGTTTTTCAATGGCAAAAATCAATGAATATTGTAAATGCAAAAACAGTAATTTCTCTGCATTGCAATGTGCAATTCTGAAATTTTTTGCTTTTTCCTGCTCCTCTTAGCATGATAAAGAAGATTCAAAGAGAGTGACATGTCATCTCCTTTCATTCAGTCAGTAGCTTCAAACATTTCTGGTATATGAATAACATGATGTTTTTCAATGGCAAAAATCAATGAATATTGTAAATGCACAAACAGTAATTTCTCCGCATTGCAAGGTGCAATTCTGAAATTTTTTGCTTTTTCCTGCTCCTCTTAGCATGATAAAGAAGATTCAAAGAGAGTGAGATGCCAGCTCCTTTCATTCAGTCAGTAGCTTCAATCATTTCTGGACGTTTTTCAATGGCAAAAATCAATGAATATTGTAAATGCACAAACAGTAATTTTTCCGCATTGCAAGGTGCAATTCTGAAATTTTTTGCTTTTTCCTGCTCCTCTTAACATTCTAAAGAAGATTCAAAGAGAGTGAGATGCCAGCTCCTTTCATTCAGTCAGTAGCTTCAATCATTTCTGGACGTTTTTCAATGGCAAAAATCAATGAATATTGTAAATGCACAGACAGTAATTTCTCCGCATTGCAAGGTGCAATTCTGAAATTTTTTGCTTTTTCCTGCTCCTCTTAGCATGATAAAGAAGATTCAATGAGAGTGAGATGCCAGCTCCTTTCATTCAGTCAGTAGCTTCAAACATTTCTGGTATATGAATAACATGATGTTTTTCAATGGCAAAAATCAATGAATATTGTAAATGCACAAACAGTAATTTCTCCGCATTGCAAGGTGCAATTCTGAAATTTTTTGCTTTTTCCTGCTCCTCTTAGCATGATAAAGAAGATTCAAAGAGAGTGAGATGTCAGCTCCTTTCATTCAGTCAGTAGCTTCAAACATTTCTGGTATATGAATAACATGATGTTTTTCAATGGCAAAAATCAATGAATATTGTAAATGCACAAACAGTAATTTCTCTGCATTGCAAGGTATAATTCTGAAATTTTTTGCTTTTTCCTGCTCCTCTTTGCATGATAAAGAAGATTCAAAGAGAGTGAGATGCCAGCTCCTTTCATTCAGTCAGTATCTTCAATCATTTCTGGACGTTTTTCAATGGCAAAAATCAATGAATATTGTAAATGCACAAACAGTAATTTCTCCGCATTGCAAGGTGCAATTCTGAAATTTTTTGCTTTTTCCTGCTCCTCTTAGCATGATAAAGAAGATTCAATGAGAGTGAGATGCCAGCTCCTTTCATTCAGTCAGTAGCTTCAAACATTTCTGGTATATGAATAACATGATGTTTTTCAATGGCAAAAATCAATGAATATTGTAAATGCACAAACAGTAATTTCTCCGCATTGCAAGGTGCAATTCTGAAATTTTTTGCTTTTCCCTGCTCCTCTTAGCATGATAAAGAAAATTCAAAGAGAGTGAGATGTCAGCTCCTTTCATTCAGTCAGTAGCTTCAAACATTTCTGGTATATGAATAACATGATGTTTTTCAATGGCAAAAATCAATGAATATTGTAAATGCACAAACAGTAATTTCTCCGCATTGCAAGGTGTAATTCTGAAATTTTTTGCTTTTTCCTGCTCCGCTTTGCATGATAAAGAAGATTCAAAGAGAGTGAGATGCCAGCTCCTTTCATTCAGTCAGTAGCTTCAATCATTTCTGGACGTTTTTCAATGGCAAAAATCAATGAATATTGTAAATGCACAAACAGTAATTTCTCCGCATTGCAAGGTGCAATTCTGAAATTTTTTGCTTTTTCCTGCTCCTCTTAGCATGATAAAGAAGATTCAAAGAGAGTGAGATGCCAGCTCCTTTCATTCAGTCAGTATCTTCAATCATTTCTGGACGTTTTTCAATGGCAAAAATCAATGAATATTGTAAATGCACAAACAGTAATTTCTCCGCATTGCAAGGTGCAATTCTGAAATTTTTTGCTTTTTCCTGCTCCTCTTAGCATGATAAAGAAGATTCAATGAGAGTGAGATGCCAGCTCCTTTCATTCAGTCAGTAGCTTCAAACATTTCTGGTATATGAATAACATGATGTTTTTCAATGGCAAAAATCAATGAATATTGTAAATGCACAAACAGTAATTTCTCCGCATTGCAAGGTGCAATTCTGAAATTTTTTGCTTTTTCCTGCTCCTCTTAGCATGATAAAGAAGATTCAAAGAGAGTGAGATGCCAGCTCCTTTCATTCAGTCAGTAGCTTCAAACATTTCTGGTATATGAATAACATGATGTTTTTCAATGGCAAAAATCAATGAATATTGTAAATGCACAAACAGTAATTTCTCCGCATTGCAAGGTGCAATTCTGAAATTTTTTGCTTTTTCCTGCTCCTCTTAGCATGATAAAGAAGATTCAAAGAGAGTGAGATGCCAGCTCCTTTCATTCAGTCAGTAGCTTCAATCATTCCTGGTATATGAATAACATGATGTTTTTCAATGGCAAAAATCAATGAATATTGTAAATGCACAAACAGTAATTTCTCTGCATTGCAATGTGCAATTCTGAAATTTTTTGCTTTTTCCTGCTCCTCTTAGCATGATAAAGAAGATTCAAAGAGAGTGACATGTCATCTCCTTTCATTCAGTCAGTAGCTTCAAACATTTCTGGTATATGAATAACATGATGTTTTTCAATGGCAAAAATCAATGAATATTGTAAATGCACAAACAGTAATTTCTCCGCATTGCAAGGTGCAATTCTGAAATTTTTTGCTTTTTCCTGCTCCTCTTAGCATGATAAAGAAGATTCAAAGAGAGTGAGATGCCAGCTCCTTTCATTCAGTCAGTAGCTTCAATCATTTCTGGACGTTTTTCAATGGCAAAAATCAATGAATATTGTAAATGCACAAACAGTAATTTTTCCGCATTGCAAGGTGCAATTCTGAAATTTTTTGCTTTTTCCTGCTCCTCTTAACATTCTAAAGAAGATTCAAAGAGAGTGAGATGCCAGCTCCTTTCATTCAGTCAGTAGCTTCAATCATTTCTGGACGTTTTTCAATGGCAAAAATCAACGAATATTGTAAATGCACAGACAGTAATTTCTCCGCATTGCAAGGTGCAATTCTGAAATTTTTTGCTTTTTCCTGCTCCTCTTAGCATGATAAAGAAGATTCAATGAGAGTGAGATGCCAGCTCCTTTCATTCAGTCAGTAGCTTCAAACATTTCTGGTATATGAATAACATGATGTTTTTCAATGGCAAAAATCAATGAATATTGTAAATGCACAAACAGTAATTTCTCCGCATTGCAAGGTGCAATTCTGAAATTTTTTGCTTTTTCCTGCTCCTCTTAGCATGATAAAGAAGATTCAAAGAGAGTGAGATGTCAGCTCCTTTCATTCAGTCAGTAGCTTCAAACATTTCTGGTATATGAATAACATGATGTTTTTCAATGGCAAAAATCAATGAATATTGTAAATGCACAAACAGTAATTTCTCCGCATTGCAAGCTGTAATTCTGAAATTTTTTGCTTTTTCCTGCTCCTCTTTGCATGATAAAGAAGATTCAAAGAGAGTGAGATGCCAGCTCCTTTCATTCAGTCAGTAGCTTCAATCATTTCTGGACGTTTTTCAATGGCAAAAATCAATGAATATTGTAAATGCACAAACAGTAATTTCTCCGCATTGCAAGGTACAATTCTGAAATTTTTTGCTTTTTCCTGCTCCTCTTAGCATGATAAAGAAGATTCAAAGAGAGTGAGATGCCAGCTCCTTTCATTCAGTCAGTAGCTTCAAACATTTCTGGTATATGAATAACATGATGTTTTTCAATGGCAAAAATCAATGAATATTGTAAATGCACAAACAGTAATTTCTCCGCATTGCAAGGTATAATTCTGAAATTTTTTGCTTTTTCCTGCTCCTCTTTGCATGATAAAGAAGATTCAAAGAGAGTGAGATGCCAGCTCCTTTCATTCAGTCAGTAGCTTCAAACATTTCTGTTATATGAATAACATGATGTTTTTCAATGGCAAAAATCAATGAATATTGTAAATGCACAAACAGTAATTTCTCCGCATTGCAAGGTGCAATTCTGAAATTTTTTGCTTTTTCATGCTCCTCTTAGCATGATAAAGAAGATTCAAAGAGAGTGAGATACCAGCTCCTTTCATTCAGTCAGTAGCTTCAATCATTTCTGGATGTTTTTCAATGGCAAAAATCAATGAATATTGTAAATGCACAGACAGTAATTTCTCCGCATTGCAAGGAGCAATTCTGAAATTTTTTGCTTTTTCCTGCTCCTCTTAGCATGATAAAGAAGATTCAAAGAGAGTGAGATGTCAGCTCCTTTCATTCAGTCAGTAGCTTCAAACATTTCTGGTATATGAATAACATGATGTTTTTCAATGGCAAAAATCAATGAATATTGTAAATGCACAAACAGTAATTTCTCCGCATTGCAAGGTGTAATTCTGAAATTTTTTGCTTTTTCCTGCTCCTCTTTGCATGATAAAGAAGATTCAAAGAGAGTGAGATGCCAGCTCCTTTCATTCAGTCAGTAGCTTCAATCATTTCTGGACGTTTTTCAATGGCAAAAATCAATGAATATTGTAAATGCACAAACAGTAATTTCTCCGCATTGCAAGGTGCAATTCTGAAATTTTTTGCTTTTTCCTGCTCCTCTTAGCATGATAAAGAAGATTCAAAGAGAGTGAGATGCCAGCTCCTTTCATTCAGTCAGTATCTTCAATCATTTCTGGACGTTTTTCAATGGCAAAAATCAATGAATATTGTAAATGCACAAACAGTAATTTCTCCGCATTGCAAGGTGCAATTCTGAAATTTTTTGCTTTTTCCTGCTCCTCTTAGCATGATAAAGAAGATTCAATGAGAGTGAGATGCCAGCTCCTTTCATTCAGTCAGTAGCTTCAAACATTTCTGGTATATGAATAACATGATGTTTTTCAAAGGCAAAAATCAATGAATATTGTAAATGCACAAACAGTAATTTCTCCGCATTTCAAGGTGCAATTCTGAAATTTTTTGCTTTTTCCTGCTCCTCTTAGCATGATAAAGAAGATTCAAAGAGAGTGAGATGCCAGCTCCTTTCATTCAGTCAGTAGCTTCAATCATTTCTGGACGTTTTTCAATGGCAAAAATCAATGAATATTGTAAATGCACAAACAGTAATTTCTCCGCATTGCAAGGTGCAATTCTGAAATTTTTTGCTTTTTCCTGCTCCTCTTAGCATGATAAAGAAGATTCAAAGAGAGTGAGATGCCAGCTCCTTTCATTCAGTCAGTAGCTTCAATCATTTCTGGACGTTTTTCAATGGCAAAAATCAATGAATATTGTAAATGCACAAACAGTAATTTCTCCGCATTGCAAGGTGCAATTCTGAAATTTTTTGCTTTTTCCTGCTCCTCTTAGCATGATAAAGAAGATTCAATGAGAGTGAGATGCCAGCTCCTTTCATTCAGTCAGTAGCTTCAAACATTTCTGGTATATGAATAACATGATGTTTTTCAATGGCAAAAATCAATGAATATTGTAAATGCACAAACAGTAATTTCTCCGCATTGCAAGGTGCAATTCTGAAATTTTTTGCTTTTTCCTGCTCCTCTTAGCATGATAAAGAAGATTCAAAGAGAGAGAGATGTCAGCTCCTTTCATTCAGTCAGTAGCTTCAAACATTTCTGGTATATGAATAACATGATGTTTTTCAATGGCAAAAATCAATGAATATTGTAAATGCACAAACAGTAATTTCTCCGCATTGCAAGCTGTAATTCTGAAATTTTTTGCTTTTTCCTGCTCCTCTTTGCATGATAAAGAAGATTCAAAGAGAGTGAGATGCCAGCTCCTTTCATTCAGTCAGTAGCTTCAATCATTTCTGGACGTTTTTCAATGGCAAAAATCAATGAATATTGTAAATGCACAAACAGTAATTTCTCCGCATTGCAAGGTACAATTCTGAAATTTTTTGCTTTTTCCTGCTCCTCTTAGCATGATAAAGAAGATTCAAAGAGAGTGAGATGCCAGCTCCTTTCATTCAGTCAGTAGCTTCAAACATTTCTGGTATATGAATAACATGATGTTTTTCAATGGCAAAAATCAATGAATATTGTTAATGCACAAACAGTAATTTCTCCGCATTGCAAGGTGAAATTCTGAAATTTTTTGCTTTTCCCTGCTCCTCTTAGCATGATAAAGAAGATTCAAAGAGAGTGAGATGTCAGCTCCTTTCATTCAGTCAGTAGCTTCAAACATTTCTGGTATATGAATAACATGATGTTTTTCAATGGCAAAAATCAATGAATATTGTAAATGCACAAACAGTAATTTCTCCGCATTGCAAGGTGTAATTCTGAAATTTTTTGCTTTTTCCTGCTCCTCTTTGCATGATAAAGAAGATTCAAAGAGAGTGAGATGCCAGCTCCTTTCATTCAGTCAGTAGCTTCAATCATTTCTGGACGTTTTTCAATGGCAAAAATCAATGAATATTGTAAATGCACAAACAGTAATTTCTCCGCATTGCAAGGTGCAATTCTGAAATTTTTTGCTTTTTCCTGCTCCTCTTAGCATGATAAAGAAGATTCAAAGAGAGTGAGATGCCAGCTCCTTTCATTCAGTCAGTATCTTCAATCATTTCTGGACGTTTTTCAATGGCAAAAATCAATGAATATTGTAAATGCACAAACAGTAATTTCTCCGCATTGCAAGGTGCAATTCTGAAATTTTTTGCTTTTTCCTGCTCCTCTTAGCATGATAAAGAAGATTCAATGAGAGTGAGATGCCAGCTCCTTTCATTCAGTCAGTAGCTTCAAACATTTCTGGTATATGAATAACATGATGTTTTTCAATGGCAAAAATCAATGAATATTGTAAATGCACAAACAGTAATTTCTCCGCATTGCAAGGTGCAATTCTGAAATTTTTTGCTTTTTCCTGCTCCTCTTAGCATGATAAAGAAGATTCAAAGGGAGTGAGATGCCAGCTCCTTTCATTCAGTCAGTAGCTTCAAACATTTCTGGTATATGAATAACATGATGTTTTTCAATGGCAAAAATCAATGAATATTGTAAATGCACAAACAGTAATTTCTCCGCATTGCAAGGTGCAATTCTGAAATTTTTTGCTTTTTCCTGCTCCTCTTAGCATGATAAAGAAGATTCAAAGAGAGTGAGATGCCAGCTCCTTTCATTCAGTCAGTAGCTTCAATCATTCCTGGTATATGAATAACATGATGTTTTTCAATGGCAAAAATCAATGAATATTGTAAATGCACAAACAGTAATTTCTCTGCATTGCAATGTGCAATTCTGAAATTTTTTGCTTTTTCCTGCTCCTCTTAGCATGATAAAGAAGATTCAAAGAGAGTGACATGTCATCTCCTTTCATTCAGTCAGTAGCTTCAAACATTTCTGGTATATGAATAACATGATGTTTTTCAATGGCAAAAATCAATGAATATTGTAAATGCACAAACAGTAATTTCTCCGCATTGCAAGGTGCAATTCTGAAATTTTTTGCTTTTTCCTGCTCCTCTTAGCATGATAAAGAAGATTCAAAGAGAGTGAGATGCCAGCTCCTTTCATTCAGTCAGTAGCTTCAATCATTTCTGGACGTTTTTCAATGGCAAAAATCAATGAATATTGTAAATGCACAAACAGTAATTTTTCCGCATTGCAAGGTGCAATTCTGAAATTTTTTGCTTTTTCCTGCTCCTCTTAACATTCTAAAGAAGATTCAAAGAGAGTGAGATGCCAGCTCCTTTCATTCAGTCAGTAGCTTCAATCATTTCTGGACGTTTTTCAATTTCAAAAATCAATGAATATTGTAAATGCACAGACAGTAATTTCTCCGCATTGCAAGGTGCAATTCTGAAATTTTTTGCTTTTTCCTGCTCCTCTTAGCATGATAAAGAAGATTCAATGAGAGTGAGATGCCAGCTCCTTTCATTCAGTCAGTAGCTTCAAACATTTCTGGTATATGAATAACATGATGTTTTTCAATGGCAAAAATCAATGAATATTGTAAATGCACAAACAGTAATTTCTCCGCATTGCAAGGTGCAATTCTGAAATTTTTTGCTTTTTCCTGCTCCTCTTAGCATGATAAAGAAGATTCAAAGAGAGTGAGATGTCAGCTCCTTTCATTCAGTCAGTAGCTTCAAACATTTCTGGTATATGAATAACATGATGTTTTTCAATGGCAAAAATCAATGAATATTGTAAATGCACAAACAGTAATTTCTCCGCATTGCAAGCTGTAATTCTGAAATTTTTTGCTTTTTCCTGCTCCTCTTTGCATGATAAAGAAGATTCAAAGAGAGTGAGATGCCAGCTCCTTTCATTCAGTCAGTAGCTTCAATCATTTCTGGACGTTTTTCAATGGCAAAAATCAATGAATTTTGTAAATGCACAAACAGTAATTTCTCCGCATTGCAAGGTACAATTCTGAAATTTTTTGCTTTTTCCTGCTCCTCTTAGCATGATAAAGAAGATTCAAAGAGAGTGAGATGCCAGCTCCTTTCATTCAGTCAGTAGCTTCAAACATTTCTGGTATATGAATAACATGATGTTTTTCAATTGCAAAAATCAATGAATATTGTAAATGCACAAACAGTAATTTCTCCGCATTGCAAGGTATAATTCTGAAATTTTTTGCTTTTTCCTGCTCCTCTTTGCATGATAAAGAAGATTCAAAGAGAGTGAGATGCCAGCTCCTTTCATTCAGTCAGTATCTTCAATCATTTCTGGACGTTTTTCAATGGCAAAAATCAATGAATATTGTAAATGCACAAACAGTAATTTCTCCGCATTGCAAGGTGCAATTCTGAAATTTTTTGCTTTTTCCTGCTCCTCTTAGCATGATAAAGAAGATTCAATGAGAGTGAGATGCCAGCTCCTTTCATTCAGTCAGTAGCTTCAAACATTTCTGGTATATGAATAACATGATGTTTTTCAATGGCAAAAATCAATGAATATTGTAAATGCACAAACAGTAATTTCTCCGCATTGCAAGGTGCAATTCTGAAATTTTTTGCTTTTCCCTGCTCCTCTTAGCATGATAAAGAAGATTCAAAGAGAGTGAGATGTCACCTCCTTTCATTCAGTCAGTAGCTTCAAACATTTCTGGTATATGAATAACATGATGTTTTTCAATGGCAAAAATCAATGAATATTGTAAATGCACAAACAGTAATTTCTCCGCATTGCAAGGTGTAATTCTGAAATTTTTTGCTTTTTCCTGCTCCTCTTTGCATGATAAAGAAGATTCAAAGAGAGTGAGATGCCAGCTCCTTTCATTCAGTCAGTAGCTTCAATCATTTCTGGACGTTTTTCAATGGCAAAAATCAATGAATATTGTAAATGCACAAACAGTAATTTCTCCGCATTGCAAGGTGCAATTCTGAAATTTTTTGCTTTTTCCTGCTCCTCTTAGCATGATAAAGAAGATTCAAAGAGAGTGAGATGCCAGCTCCTTTCATTCAGTCAGTATCTTCAATCATTTCTGGACGTTTTTCAATGGCAAAAATCAATGAATATTGTAAATGCACAAACAGTAATTTCTCCGCATTGCAAGGTGCAATTCTGAAATTTTTTGCTTTTTCCTGCTCCTCTTAGCATGATAAAGAAGATTCAATGAGAGTGAGATGCCAGCTCCTTTCATTCAGTCAGTAGCTTCAAACATTTCTGGTATATGAATAACATGATGTTTTTCAATGGCAAAAATCAATGAATATTGTAAATGCACAAACAGTAATTTCTCCGCATTGCAAGGTGCAATTCTGAAATTTTTTGCTTTTTCCTGCTCCTCTTAGCATGATAAAGAAGATTCAAAGAGAGTGAGATGCCAGCTCCTTTCATTCAGTCAGTAGCTTCAAACATTTCTGGTATATGAATAACATGATGTTTTTCAATGGCAAAAATCAATGAATATTGTAAATGCACAAACAGTAATTTCTCCGCATTGCAAGGTGCAATTCTGAAATTTTTTGCTTTTTCCTGCTCCTCTTAGCATGATAAAGAAGATTCAAAGAGAGTGAGATGCCAGCTCCTTTCATTCAGTCAGTAGCTTCAATCATTTCTGGACGTTTTTCAATGGCAAAAATCAATGAATATTGTAAATACACAAACAGTAATTTCTCCGCATTGCAAGGTGCAATTCTGAAATTTTTTGCTTTTTCCTGCTCCTCTTAGCATGATAAAGAAGATTCAAAGAGAGTGAGATGCCAGCTCCTTTCATTCAGTCAGTAGCTTCAATCATTCCTGGTATATGAATAACATGATGTTTTTCAATGGCAAAAATAAATGAATATTGTAAATGCACAAACAGGAATTTCTCCGCATTGCAATGTGCAATTCTGAAATTTTTTGCTTTTTCCTGCTCCTCTTAGCATGATAAAGAAGATTCAAAGAGAGTGACATGTCATCTCCTTTCATTCAGTCAGTAGCTTCAAACATTTCTGGTATATGAATAACATGATGTTTTTCAATGGCAAAAATCAATGAATATTGTAAATGCACAAACAGTAATTTCTCCGCATTGCAAGGTGCAATTCTGAAATTTTTTGCTTTTTCCTGCTCCTCTTAGCATGATAAAGAAGATTCAAAGAGAGTGAGATGCCAGCTCCTTTCATTCAGTCAGTAGCTTCAATCATTTCTGGACGTTTTTCAATGGCAAAAATCAATGAATATTGTAAATGCACAAACAGTAATTTTTCCGCATTGCAAGGTGCAATTCTGAAATTTTTTGCTTTTTCCTGCTCCTCTTAACATTCTAAAGAAGATTCAAAGAGAGTGAGATGCCAGCTCCTTTCATTCAGTCAGTAGCTTCAATCATTTCTGGACGTTTTTCAATGGCAAAAATCAATGAATATTGTAAATGCACAGACAGTAATTTCTCCGCATTGCAAGGTGCAATTCTGAAATTTTTTGCTTTTTCCTGCTCCTCTTAGCATGATAAAGAAGATTCAAAGAGAGTGAGATGCCAGCTCCTTTCATTCAGTCAGTAG
The DNA here is from genome assembly GCF_046119375.1 of Phyllobates terribilis. Classification (NCBI taxonomy): domain Eukaryota; kingdom Metazoa; phylum Chordata; class Amphibia; order Anura; family Dendrobatidae; genus Phyllobates; species Phyllobates terribilis. The sequence continues at coordinate 548,591 of NW_027363420.1, forward strand.
CTTCAAACATTTCTGGTATATGAATAACATGATGTTTTTCAATGGCAAAAATCAATGAATATTGTAAATGCACAAACAGTAATTCTCCGCATTGCAAGGTGCAATTCTGAAATTTTTTGCTTTTTCATGCTCCTCTTAGCATGATAAAGAAGATTCAAAGAGAGTGAGATACCAGCTCCTTTCATTCAGTCAGTAGCTTCAATCATTTCTGGACGTTTTTCAATGGCAAAAATCAATGAATATTGTAAATGCACAGACAGTAATTTCTCCGCATTGCAAGGTGCAATTCTGAAATTTTTTGCTTTTTCCTGCTCCTCTTAGCATGATAAAGAAGATTCAAAGAGAGTGAGATGTCAGCTCCTTTCATTCAGTCAGTAGCTTCAAACATTTCTGGTATATGAATAACATGATGTTTTTCAATGGCAAAAATCAATGAATATTGTAAATGCACAAACAGTAATTTCTCCGCATTGCAAGGTGCAATTCTGAAATTTTTTGCTTTTTCCTGCTCCTCTTTGCATGATAAAGAAGATTCAAAGAGAGTGAGATGCCAGCTCCTTTCATTCAGTCAGTAGCTTCAATCATTTCTGGACGTTTTTCAATGGCAAAAATCAATGAATATTGTAAATGCACAAACAGTAATTTCTCCGCATTGCAAGGTGCAATTCTGAAATTTTTTGCTTTTTCCTGCTCCTCTTAACATTATAAAGAAGATTCAAAGAGAGTGAGATGCCAGCTCCTTTCATTCAGTCAGTAGCTTCAATCATTTCTGGACGTTTTTCAATGGCAAAAATCAATGAATATTGTAAATGCACAGACAGTAATTTCTCCGCATTGCAAGGTGCAATTCTGAAATTTTTTGCTTTTTCCTGCTCCTGTTAGCATGATAAAGAAGATTCAAAGAGAGTGAGATGCCAGCTCCTTTCATTCAGTCAGTAGCTTCAAACATTTCTGGTATATGAATAACATGATGTTTTTCAATGGCAAAAATCAATGAATATTGTAAATGCACAAACAGTAATTTCTCCGCATTGCAAGGTGCAATTCTGAAATTTTTTGCTTTTTCATGCTCCTCTTAGCATGATAAAGAAGATTCAAAGAGAGTGAGATACCAGCTCCTTTCATTCAGTCAGTAGCTTCAATCATTTCTGGACGTTTTTCAATGGCAAAAATCAATGAATATTGTAAATGCACAGACAGTAATTTCTCCGCATTGCAAGGTGCAATTCTGAAATTTTTTGCTTTTTCCTGCTCCTCTTAGCATGATAAAGAAGATTCAAAGAGAGTGAGATGTCAGCTCCTTTCATTCAGTCAGTAGCTTCAAACATTTCTGGTATATGAATAACATGATGTTTTTCAATGGCAAAAATCAATGAATATTGTAAATGCACAAACAGTAATTTCTCCGCATTGCAAGGTGTAATTCTGAATTTTTTTGCTTTTTCCTGCTCCTCTTTGCATGATAAAGAAGATTCAAAGAGAGTGAGATGCCAGCTCCTTTCATTCAGTCAGTAGCTTCAATCATTTCTGGACGTTTTTCAATGGCAAAAATCAATGAATATTGTAAATGCACAAACAGTAATTTCTCCGCATTGCAAGGTGCAATTCTGAAATTTTTTGCTTTTTCCTGCTCCTCTTAGCATGATAAAGAAGATTCAAAGAGAGTGAGATGCCAGCTCCTTTCATTCAGTCAGTATCTTCAATCATTTCTGGACGATTTTCAATGGCAAAAATCAATGAATATTGTAAATGCACAAACAGTAATTTCTCCGCATTGCAAGGTGCAATTCTGAAATTTTTTGCTTTTTCCTGCTCCTCTTAGCATGATAAAGAAGATTCAATGAGAGTGAGATGCCAGCTCCTTTCATTCAGTCAGTAGCTTCAAACATTTCTGGTATATGAATAACATGATGTTTTTCAATGGCAAAAATCAATGAATATTGTAAATGCACAAACAGTAATTTCTCCGCATTGGAAGGTGCAATTCTGAAATTTTTTGCTTTTTCCTGCTCCTCTTAGCATGTTAAAGAAGATTCAAAGAGAGTGAGATGCCAGCTCCTTTCATTCAGTCAGTAGCTTCAATCATTTCTGGACGTTTTTCAATGGCAAAAATCAATGAATATTAAAAATGCACAAACAGTAATTTCTCCGCATTGCAAGGTGCAATTCTGAAATTTTTGCTTTTTCATGCTCCTCTTAGCATGATAAAGAAGATTCAAAGAGAGTGAGATACCAGCTCCTTTCATTCAGTCAGTAGCTTCAATCATTTCTGGACGTTTTTCAATGGCAAAAATCAATGAATATTGTAAATGCACAGACAGTAATTTCTCCGCATTGCAAGGTGCAATTCTGAAATTTTTTGCTTTTTCCTGCTCCTCTTAGCATGATAAAGAAGATTCAAAGAGAGTGAGATGTCAGCTCCTTTCATTCAGTCAGTAGCTTCAAACATTTCTGGTATATGAATAACATGATGTTTTTCAATGGCAAAAATCAATGAATATTGTAAATGCACAAACAGTAATTTCTCCGCATTGGAAGGTGCAATTCTGAAATTTTTTGCTTTTTCCTGCTCCTCTTAGCATGATAAAGAAGATTCAAAGAGAGTGAGATGCCAGCTCCTTTCATTCAGTCAGTAGCTTCAATCATTTCTGGACGTTTTTCAATGGCAAAAATCAATGAATATTAAAAATGCACAAACAGTAATTTCTCCGCATTGCAAGGTGCAATTCTGAAATTTTTTGCTTTTTCCTGCTCCTCTTAGCATGATAAAGAAGATTCAAAGAGAGTGAGATGCCAGCTCCTTTCATTCAGTCAGTAGCTTCAATCATTTCTGGACGTTTTTCAATGGCAAAAATCAATGAATATTGTAAATGCACAAACAGTAATTTCTCCGCATTGCAAGGTGCAATTCTGAAATTTTTTGCTTTTCCTGCTCCTCTTAGCATGATAAAGAAGATTCAAAGAGAGTGAGATGCCAGCTCCTTTCATTCAGTCAGTAGCTTCAAACATTTCTGGTATATGAATAACATGATGTTTTTCAATGGCAAAAATCAATGAATATTGTAAATGCACAAACAGTAATTTCTCCGCATTGCAAGGTGCAATTCTGAAATTTTTTGCTTTTTCATGCTCCTCTTAGCATGATAAAGAAGATTCAAAGAGAGTGAGATACCAGCTCCTTTCATTCAGTCAGTAGCTTCAATCATTTCTGGACGTTTTTCAATGGCAAAAATCAATGAATATTGTAAATGCACAGACAGTAATTTCTCCGCATTGCAAGGTGCAATTCTGAAATTTTTTGCTTTTTCCTGCTCCTCTTAGCATGATAAAGAAGATTCAAAGAGAGTGAGATGTCAGCTCCTTTCATTCAGTCAGTAGCTTCAAACATTTCTGGTATATGAATAACATGATGTTTTTCAAAGGCAAAAATCAATGAATATTGTAAATGCACAAACAGTAATTTCTCCGCATTGCAAGGTGCAATTCTGAAATTTTTTGCTTTTTCCTGCTCCTCTTAGCATGATAAAGAAGATTCAAAGAGAGTGAGATGCCAGCTCCTTTCATTCAGTCAGTAGCTTCAATCATTTCTGGACGTTTTTCAATGGCAAAAATAAATGAATATTAAAAATGCACAAACAGTAATTTCTCCGCATTGCAAGGTGCAATTCTGAAATTTTTTGCTTTTTCCTGCTCCTCTTAGCATGATAAAGAAGATTCAAAGAGAGTGAGATGCCAGCTCCTTTCATTCAGTCAGTAGCTTCAATCATTTCTGGACGTTTTTCAGTGGCAAAAATCAATGAATATTGTAAATGCACAAACAGTAATTTCTCCGCATTGCAAGGTGCAATTCTGAAATTTTTTGCTTTTCCTGCTCCTCTTAGCATGATAAAGAAAATTCAAAGAGAGTGAGATGCCAGCTCCTTTCATTCAGTCAGTAGCTTCAAACATTTCTGGTATATGAATAACATGATGTTTTTCAATGGCAAAAATCAATGAATATTGTAAATGCACAAACAGTAATTTCTCCGCATTGCAAGGTGCAATTCTGAAATTTTTTGCTTTTTCATGCTCCTCTTAGCATGATAAAGAAGATTCAAAGAGAGTGAGATACCAGCTCCTTTCATTCAGTCAGTAGCTTCAATCATTTCTGGACGTTTTTCAATGGCAAAAATCAATGAATATTGTAAATGCACAGACAGTAATTTCTCCGCATTGCAAGGTGCAATTCTGAAATTTTTTGCTTTTTCCTGCTCCTCTTAGCATGATAAAGAAGATTCAAAGAGAGTGAGATGTCAGCTCCTTTCATTCAGTCAGTAGCTTCAAACATTTCTGGTATATGAATAACATGATGTTTTTCAATGGCAAAAATCAATGAATATTGTAAATGCACAAACAGTAATTTCTCCGCATTGCAAGGTGCAATTCTGAAATTTTTTGCTTTTTCCTGCTCCTCTTAGCATGATAAAGAAGATTCAAAGAGAGTAAGATGCCAGCTCCTTTCATTCAGTCAGTAGCTTCAATCATTTCTGGACGTTTTTCAATGGCAAAAATCAATGAATATTGTAAATGCACAAACAGTAATTTCTCCGCATTGCAAGGTGCAATTCTGAAATTTTTTGCTTTTTCCTGCTCCTCTTAGCATGATAAAGAAGATTCAAAGAGAGTGAGATGCCAGCTCCTTTCATTCAGTCAGTAGCTTCAATCATTTCTGGACGTTTTTCAATGGCAAAAATCAATGAATATTAAAAATGCACAAACAGTAATTTCTCCGCATTGCAAGGTGCAATTCTGAAATTTTTTGCTTTTTCCTGCTCCTCTTAGCATGATAAAGAAGATTCAAAGAGAGTGAGATGCCAGCTCCTTTCATTCAGTCAGTAGCTTCAATCATTTCTGGACGTTTTTCAATGGCAAAAATCAATGAATATTGTAAATGCACAAACAGTAATTTCTCCGCATTGCAAGGTACAATTCTGAAATTTTTTGCTTTTTCCTGCTCCTCTTAGCATGATAAAGAAGATTCAAAGAGAGTGAGAGGCCAGCTCCTTTCATTCAGTCAGTAGCTTCAAACATTTCTGGTATATGAATAACATGATGTTTTTCAATGGCAAAAATCAATGAATATTGTAAATGCACAAACAGTAATTTCTCCGCATTGCAAGGTATAATTCTGAAATTTTTTGCTTTTTCCTGCTCCTCTTTGCATGATAAAGAAGATTCAAAGAGAGTGAGATGCCAGCTCCTTTCATTCAGTCAGTATCTTCAATCATTTCTGGACGTTTTTCAATGGCAAAAATCAATGAATATTGTAAATGCACAAACAGTAATTTCTCCGCATTGCAAGGTGCAATTCTGAAATTTTTTGCTTTTTCCTGCTCCTCTTAGCATGATAAAGAAGATTCAATGAGAGTGAGATGCCAGCTCCTTTCATTCAGTCAGTAGCTTCAAACATTTCTGGTATATGAATAACATGATGTTTTTCAATGGCAAAAATCAATGAATATTGTAAATGCACAAACAGTAATTTCTCCGCATTGCAAGGTGCAATTCTGAAATTTTTTGCTTTTTCCTGCTCCTCTTAGCATGATAAAGAAGATTCAAAGAGAGTGAGATGTCAGCTCCTTTCATTCAGTCAGTAGCTTCAAACATTTCTGGTATATGAATAACATGATGTTTTTCAATGGCAAAAATCAATGAATATTGTAAATGCACAAACAGTAATTTCTCCGCATTGCAAGGTGTAATTCTGAAATTTTTTGCTTTTTCCTGCTCCTCTTTGCATGATAAAGAAGATTCAAAGAGAGTGAGATGCCAGCTCCTTTCATTCAGTCAGTAGCTTCAATCATTTCTGGACGTTTTTCAATGGCAAAAATCAATGAATATTGTAAATGCACAAACAGTAATTTCTCCGCATTGCAAGGTACAATTCTGAAATTTTTTGCTTTTTCCTGCTCCTCTTAGCATGATAAAGAAGATTCAAAGAGAGTGAGATGCCAGCTCCTTTCATTCAGTCAGTAGCTTCAAACATTTCTGGTATATGAATAACATGATGTTTTTCAATGGCAAAAATCAATGAATATTGTAAATGCACAAACAGTAATTTCTCCGCATTGCAAGGTATAATTCTGAAATTTTTTGCTTTTTCCTGCTCCTCTTTGCATGATAAAGAAGATTCAAAGAGAGTGAGATGCCAGCTCCTTTCATTCAGTCAGTATCTTCAATCATTTCTGGACGTTTTTCAATGGCAAAAATCAATGAATATTGTAAATGCACAAACAGTAATTTCTCCGCATTGCAAGGTGCAATTCTGAAATTTTTTGCTTTTTCCTGCTCCTCTTAGCATGATAAAGAAGATTCAATGAGAGTGAGATGCCAGCTCCTTTCATTCAGTCAGTAGCTTCAAACATTTCTGGTATATGAATAACATGATGTTTTTCAATGGCAAAAATCAATGAATATTGTAAATGCACAAACAGTAATTTCTCCGCATTGCAAGGTGCAATTCTGAAATTTTTTGCTTTTTCCTGCTCCTCTTAGCATGATAAAGAAGATTCAAAGAGAGTGAGATGTCAGCTCCTTTCATTCAGTCAGTAGCTTCAAACATTTCTGGTATATGAATAACATGATGTTTTTCAATGGCAAAAATCAATGAATATTGTAAATGCACAAACAGTAATTTCTCCGCATTGCAAGGTGTAATTCTGAAATTTTTTGCTTTTTCCTGCTCCTCTTTGCATGATAAAGAAGATTCAAAGAGAGTGAGATGCCAGCTCCTTTCATTCAGTCAGTAGCTTCAATCATTTCTGGACGTTTTTCAATGGCAAAAATCAATGAATATTGTAAATGCACAAACAGTAATTTCTCCGCATTGCAAGGTGCAATTCTGAAATTTTTTGCTTTTTCCTGCTCCTCTTAGCATGATAAAGAAGATTCAAAGAGAGTGAGATGCCAGCTCCTTTCATTCAGTCAGTATCTTCAATCATTTCTGGACGTTTTTCAATGGCAAAAATCAATGAATATTGTAAATGCACAAACAGTAATTTCTCCGCATTGCAAGGTGCAATTCTGAAATTTTTTGCTTTTTCCTGCTCCTCTTAGCATGATAAAGAAGATTCAATGAGAGTGAGATGCCAGCTCCTTTCATTCAGTCAGTAGCTTCAAACATTTCTGGTATATGAATAACATGATGTTTTTCAATGGCAAAAAACAATGAATATTGTAAATGCACAAACAGTAATTTCTCCGCATTGCAAGGTGCAATTCTGAAATTTTTTGCTTTTTCCTGCTCCTCTTAGCATGATAAAGAAGATTCAAAGAGAGTGAGATGCCAGCTCCTTTCATTCAGTCAGTATCTTCAATCATTTCTGGACGTTTTTCAATGGCAAAAATCAATGAATATTGTAAATGCACAAACAGTAATTTCTCCGCATTGCAAGGTGCAATTCTGAAATTTTTTGCTTTTTCCTGCTCCTCTTAGCATGATAAAGAAGATTCAATGAGAGTGAGATGCCAGCTCCTTTCATTCAGTCAGTAGCTTCAAACATTTCTGGTATATGAATAACATGATGTTTTTCAATGGCAAAAATCAATGAATATTGTAAATGCACAAACAGTAATTTCTCCGCATTGCAAGGTGCAATTCTGAAATTTTTTGCTTTTTCCTGCTCCTCTTAGCATGATAAAGAAGATTCAAAGAGAGTGAGATGCCAGCTCCTTTCATTCAGTCAGTAGCTTCAATCATTTCTGGACGTTTTTCAATGGCAAAAATCAATGAATATTAAAAATGCACAAACAGTAATTTCTCCGCATTGCAAGGTGCAATTCTGAAATTTTTTGCTTTTTCCTGCTCCTCTTAGCATGATAAAGAATATTCAAAGAGAGTGAGATGCCAGCTCCTTTCATTCAGTCAGTAGCTTCAATCATTTCTGGACGTTTTTCAATGGCAAAAATCAATGAATATTGTAAATGCACAAACAGTAATTTCTCCGCATTGCAAGGTGCAATTCTGAAATTTTTTGCTTTTTCCTGCTCCTCTTAGCATGATAAAGAAGATTCAAAGAGAGTGAGATGCCAGCTCCTTTCATTCAGTCAGTAGCTTCAAACATTTCTGGTATATGAATAACATGACGTTTTTCAATGGCAAAAATCAATGAATATTGTAAATGCACAAACAGTAATTTCTCCGCATTGCAAGGTGCAATTCTGAAATTTTTTGCTTTTTCCTGCTCCTCTTAGCATGATAAAGAAGATTCAAAGAGAGTGAGATGCCAGCTCCTTTCATTCAGTCAGTAGCTTCAATCATTTCTGGACGTTTTTCAATGGCAAAAATCAATGAATATTGTAAATGCACAAACAGTAATTTCTCCGCATTGCAAGGTGCAATTCTGAAATTTTTTGCTTTTTCCTGCTCCTCTTAGCATGATAAAGAAGATTCAAAGAGAGTGAGATGCCAGCTCCTTTCATTCAGTCAGTAGCTTCAAACATTTCTGGTATATGAATAACATGTTTTTCAATGGCAAAAATCAATGAATATTGTTAATGCACAAACAGTAATTTCTCCTCATTGCAAGGTGCAATTCTGAAATTTTTTGCTTTTTCCTGCTCCTCTTAGCATGATAAAGAAGATTCAAAGAGAGTGAGATGCCAGCTCCTTTCATTCAGTCAGTAGCTTCAATCATTTCTGGACGTTTTTCAATGGCAAAAATCAATGAATATTTTAAATGCACAAACAGTAATTTCTCCGCATTGCAAGGTGCAATTCTGAAATTTTTTGCTTTTTCCTGCTCCTCTTAGCATGATAAAGAAGATTCAAAGAGAGTGAGATGCCAGCTCCTTTCATTCAGTCAGTAGCTTCAAACATTTCTGGTATATGAATAACATGATGTTTTTCAATGGCAAAAATCAATGAATATTGTAAATGCACAAACAGTAATTTCTCCGCATTGCAAGGTGCATTTCTGAAATTTTTTGCTTTTTCCTGCTCCTCTTAGCATGATAAAGATTCAAAGAGAGTAAGATGCCAGCTCCTTTCATTCAGTCAGTAGCTTTAATCATTTCTGGACGTTTTTCAATGGCAAAAATCAATGAATATTGTAAATGCACAAACAGTAATTTCTCCGCATTGCAAGGTGCAATTCTGAAATTTTTTGCTTTTTCCTGCTCCTCTTAGCATGATAAAGAAGATTCAAAGAGAGTGAGATGCCAGCTCCTTTCATTCAGTCAGTAGCTTCAATCATTTCTGGACGTTTTTCAATGGCACAAATCAATGAATATTGTAAATGCACAAACAGTAATTTCTCCGCATTGCAAGGTGCAATTCTGAAATTTTTTGCTTTTTCCTGCTCCTCTTAGCATGATAAAGAAGATTCAAAGAGAGTGAAATGTCAGCTCCTTTCATTCGGTCAGTAGCTTCAAACATTTCTGGTATATGAATAACATGATGTTTTTCAATGGCAAAAATCAATGAATATTGTAAATGCACAAACAGTAATTTCTCCGCATTGCAAGGTGCAATTCTGATATTTTTTGCTTTTTCCTGCTCCTCTTAGCATGATAAAGAAGATTCAAAGAGAGTAAGATGCCAGCTCCTTTCATTCAGTCAGTAGCTTCAATCATTTCTGGACGTTTTTCAATGGCAAAAATCAATGAATATTGTAAATGCACAAACAGTAATTTCTCCGCATTGCAAGGTGCAATTCTGAAATTTTTTGCTTTTTCCTTCTCCTCTTAGCATGATAAAGAAGATTCAAAGAGAGTGAGATGCCAGCTCCTTTCATTCAGTCAGTAGCTTCAATCATTTCTGGACGTTTTTCAATGGCAAAAATCAATGAATATTGTAAATGCACAAACAGTAATTTCTCCGCATTGCAAGGTGCAATTCTGAAATTTTTTGCTTTTTCCTGCTCCTCTTAGCATGATAAAGAAGATTCAAAGAGAGTGAGATGCCAGCTCCTTTCATTCAGTCAGTAGCTTCAAACATTTCTGGTATATGAATAACATGTTTTTCAATGGCAAAAATCAATGAATATTGTTAATGCACAAACAGTAATTTCTCCTCATTGCAAGGTGCAATTCTGAAATTTTTTGCTTTTTCCTGCTCCTCTTAGCATGATAAAGAAGATTCAAAGAGAGTGAGATGCCAGCTCCTTTCATTCAGTCAGTAGCTTCAATCATTTCTGGACGTTTTTCAATGGCAAAAATCAATGAATATTTTAAATGCACAAACAGTAATTTCTCCGCATTGCAAGGTGCAATTCTGAAATTTTTTGCTTTTTCCTGCTCCTCTTAGCATGATAAAGAAGATTCAAAGAGAGTGAGATGCCAGCTCCTTTCATTCAGTCAGTAGCTTCAAACATTTCTGGTATATGAATAACATGATGTTTTTCAATGGCAAAAATCAATGAATATTGTAAATGCACAAACAGTAATTTCTCCGCATTGCAAGGTGCATTTCTGAAATTTTTTGCTTTTTCCTGCTCCTCTTAGCATGATAAAGAAGATTCAAAGAGAGTAAGATGCCAGCTCCTTTCATTCAGTCAGTAGCTTTAATCATTTCTGGACGTTTTTCAATGGCAAAAATCAATGAATATTGTAAATGCACAAACAGTAATTTCTCCGCATTGCAAGGTGCAATTCTGAAATTTTTTGCTTTTTCCTGCTCCTCTTAGCATGATAAAGAAGATTCAAAGAGAGTGAAATGTCAGCTCCTTTCATTCGGTCAGTAGCTTCAAACATTTCTGGTATATGAATAACATGATGTTTTTCAATGGCAAAAATCAATGAATATTGTAAATGCACAAACAGTAATTTCTCCGCATTGCAAGGTGCAATTCTGATATTTTTTGCTTTTTCCTGCTCCTCTTAGCATGATAAAGAAGATTCAAAGAGAGTAAGATGCCAGCTCCTTTCATTCAGTCAGTAGCTTCAATCATTTCTGGACGTTTTTCAATGGCAAAAATCAATGAATATTGTAAATGCACAAACAGTAATTTCTCCGCATTGCAAGGTGCAATTCTGAAATTTTTTGCTTTTTCCTTCTCCTCTTAGCATGATAAAGAAGATTCAAAGAGAGTGAGATGCCAGCTCCTTTCATTCAGTCAGTAGCTTCAATCATTTCTGGACGTTTTTCAATGGCAAAAATCAATGAATATTGTAAATGCACAAACAGTAATTTCTCCGCATTGCAAGGTGCAATTCTGAAATTTTTTGCTTTTTCCTGCTCCTCTTAGCATGATAAAGAAGATTCAAAGAGAGTGAGATGCCAGCTCCTTTCATTCAGTCAGTAGCTTCAAACATTTCTGGTATATGAATAACATGATGTTTTTCAATGGCAAAAATCAATGAATATTGTAAATGCACAAACAGTAATTTCTCCGCATTGCAAGGTGCAATTCTGAAATTTTTTGCTTTTTCCTGCTCCTCTTAGCATGATAAAGAAGATTCAAAGAGAGTAAGATGCCAGCTCCTTTCATTCAGTCAGTAGCTTCAATCATTTCTGGACGTTTTTCAATGGCAAAAATCAATGAATATTGTAAATGCACAAACAGTAATTTCTCCGCATTGCAAGGTGCAATTCTGAAATTTTTTGCTTTTTCCTGCTCCTCTTAGCATGATAAAGAAGATTCAAAGAGAGTGAGATGCCAGCTCCTTTCATTCAGTCAGTAGCTTCAAACATTTCTGGTATATGAATAACATGATGTTTTTCAATGGCAAAAATCAATGAATATTGTAAATGCACAAACAGTAATTTCTCCGCATTGCAAGGTGCAATTCTGAAATTTTTTGCTTTTTCATGCTCCTCTTAGCATGATAAAGAAGATTCAAAGAGAGTGAGATACCAGCTCCTTTCATTCAGTCAGTAGCTTCAATCATTTCTGGACGTTTTTCAATGGCAAAAATCAATGAATATTGTAAATGCACAGACAGTAATTTCTCCGCATTGCAAGGTGCAATTCTGAAATTTTTTGCTTTTTCCTGCTCCTCTTAGCATGATAAAGAAGATTCAAAGAGAGTGAGATGTCAGCTCCTTTCATTCAGTCAGTAGCTTCAAACATTTCTGGTATATGAATAACATGATGTTTTTCAATGGCAAAAATCAATGAATATTGTAAATGCACAAACAGTAATTTCTCCGCATTGCAAGGTGTAATTCTGAAATTTTTTGCTTTTTCCTGCTCCTCTTTGCATGATAAAGAAGATTCAAAGAGAGTGAGATGCCAGCTCCTTTCATTCAGTCAGTAGCTTCAATCATTTCTGGACGTTTTTCAATGGCAAAAATCAATGAATATTGTAAATGCACAAACATTAATTTCTCCGCATTGCAAGCTGCAATTCTGAAATTTTTTGCTTTTTCCTGCTCCTCTTAGCATGATAAAGAAGATTCAAAGAGAGTGAGATGCCAGCTCCTTTCATTCAGTCAGTATCTTCAATCATTTCTGGACGTTTTTCAATGGCAAAAATCAATGAATATTGTAAATGCACAAACAGTAATTTCTCCGCATTGCAAGGTGCAATTCTGAAATTTTTTGCTTTTTCCTGCTCCTCTTAGCATGATAAAGAAGATTCAATGAGAGTGAGATGCCAGCTCCTTTCATTCAGTCAGTAGCTTCAAACATTTCTGGTATATGAATAACATGATGTTTTTCAATGGCAAAAATCAATGAATATTGTAAATGCACAAACAGTAATTTCTCCGCATTGGAAGGTGCAATTCTGAAATTTTTTGCTTTTTCCTGCTCCTCTTAGCATGATAAAGAAGATTCAAAGAGAGTGAGATGCCAGCTCCTTTCATTCAGTCAGTAGCTTCAATCATTTCTGGACGTTTTTCAATGGCAAAAATCAATGAATATTAAAAATGCACAAACAGTAATTTCTCCGCATTGCAAGGTGCAATTCTGAAATTTTTTGCTTTTTCCTGCTCCTCTTAGCATGATAAAGAAGATTCAAAGAGAGTGAGATGCCAGCTCCTTTCATTCAGTCAGTAGCTTCAATCATTTCTGGACGTTTTTCAATGGCAAAAATCAATGAATATTGTAAATGCACAAACAGTAATTTCTCCGCATTGCAAGGTGCAATTCTGAAATTTTTTGCTTTTCCTGCTCCTCTTAGCATGATAAAGAAGATTCAAAGAGAGTGAGATGCCAGCTCCTTTCATTCAGTCAGTAGCTTCAAACATTTCTGGTATATGAATAACATGATGTTTTTCAATGGCAAAAATCAATGAATATTGTAAATGCACAAACAGTAATTTCTCCGCATTGCAAGGTGCAATTCTGAAATTTTTTGCTTTTTCATGCTCCTCTTAGCATGATAAAGAAGATTCAAAGAGAGTGAGATACCAGCTCCTTTCATTCAGTCAGTAGCTTCAATCATTTCTGGACGTTTTTCAATGGCAAAAATCAATGAATATTGTAAATGCACAGACAGTAATTTCTCCGCATTGCAAGGTGCAATTCTGAAATTTTTTGCTTTTTCCTGCTCCTCTTAGCATGATAAAGAAGATTCAAAGAGAGTGAGATGTCAGCTCCTTTCATTCAGTCAGTAGCTTCAAACATTTCTGGTATATGAATAACATGATGTTTTTCAATGGCAAAAATCAATGAATATTGTAAATGCACAAACAGTAATTTCTCCGCATTGCAAGGTGCAATTCTGAAATTTTTTGCTTTTTCCTGCTCCTCTTAGCATGATAAAGAAGATTCAAAGAGAGTAAGATGCCAGCTCCTTTCATTCAGTCAGTAGCTTCAATCATTTCTGGACGTTTTTCAATGGCAAAAATCATTGAATATTGTAAATGCACAAACAGTAATTTCTCCGCATTGCAAGGTGCAATTCTGAAATTTTTTGCTTTTTCCTGCTCCTCTTAGCATGATAAAGAAGATTCAAAGAGAGTGAGATGTCAGCTCCTTTCATTCAGTCAGTAGCTTCAAACATTTCTGGTATATGAATAACATGATGATTTTCAATGGCAAAAATCAATGAATATTGTAAATGCACAAACAGTAATTTCTCCGCATTGCAAGGTGCAATTCTGAAATTTTTTGCTTTTTCCTGCTCCTCTTAGCATGATAAAGAAGATTCAAAGAGAGTGAGATGCCAGCTCCTTTCATTCAGTCAGTAGCTTCAATCATTTCTGGATGTTTTTCAATGGCAAAAATCAATGAATATTGTAAATGCACAAACAGTAATTTCTCCGCATTGCAAGGTGCAATTCTGAAATTTTTTGCTTTTTCCTGCTCCTCTTAGCATGATAAAGAAGATTCAAAGAGAGTGACATGTCAGCTCCTTATATTCAGTCAGTAGCTTCAAACATTTCTGGTATATGAATAACATGATGTTTTTCAATGGCAAAAATCAATGAATATTGTAAATGCACAAACAGTAATTTCTCCGCATTGCAAGGTGCAATTCTGAAATTTTTTGCTTTTTCCTGCTCCTCTTAGCATGATAAAGAAGATTCAAAGAGAGTGAGATGCCAGCTCCTTTCATTCAGTCAGTAGCTTCAATCATTTCTGGACGTTTTTCAATGGCAAAAATCAATGAATATTAAAAATGCACAAACAGTAATTTCTCCGCATTGCAAGGTGCAATTCTGAAATTGTTTGCTTTTTCCTGCTCCTCTTAGCATGATAAAGAAGATTCAAAGAGAGTGAGATGCCAGCTCCTTTCATTCAGTCAGTAGCTTCAATCATTTCTGGACGTTTTTCAATGGCAAAAATCAATGAATATTGTAAATGCACAAACAGTAATTTCTCCGCATTGCAAGGTGCAATTCTGAAATTTTTTGCTTTTCCTGCTCCTCTTAGCATAATAAAGAAGATTCAAAGAGAGTGAGATGCCAGCTCCTTTCATTCAGTCAGTAGCTTCAAACATTTCTGGTATATGAATAACATGATGTTTTTCAATGGCAAAAATCAATGAATATTGTAAATGCACAAACAGTAATTTCTCCGCATTGCAAGGTGCAATTCTGAAATTTTTTGCTTTTTCATGCTCCTCTTAGCATGATAAAGAAGATTCAAAGAGAGTGAGATACCAGCTCCTTTCATTCAGTCAGTAGCTTCAATCATTTCTGGACGTTTTTCAATGGCAAAAATCAATGAATATTGTAAATGCACAGACAGTAATTTCTCCGCATTGCAAGGTGCAATTCTGAAATTTTTTGCTTTTTCCTGCTCCTCTTTGCATGATAAAGAAGATTCAAAGAGAGTGAGATGTCAGCTCCTTTCATTCAGTCAGTAGCTTCAAACATTTCTGGTATATGAATAACATGATGTTTTTCAATGGCAAAAATCAATGAATATTGTAAATGCACAAACAGTAATTTCTCCGCATTGCAAGGTGCAATTCTGAAATTTTTTGCTTTTTCCTGCTCCTCTTAGCATGATAAAGAAGATTCAAAGAGAGTAAGATGCCAGCTCCTTTCATTCAGTCAGTAGCTTCAATCATTTCTGGACGTTTTTCAATGGCAAAAATCAATGAATATTGTAAATGCACAAATAGTAATTTCTCCGCATTGCAAGGTGCAATTCTGAAATTTTTTGCTTTTTCCTGCTCCTCTTAGCATGATAAAGAAGATTCAAAGAGAGTGAGATGTCAGCTCCTTTCATTCAGTCAGTAGCTTCAAACATTTCTGGTATATGAATAACATGATGTTTTTCAATGGCAAAAATCAATGAATATTGTAAATGCACAAACAGTAATTTCTCCGCATTGCAAGGTGCAATTCTGAAATTTTTTGCTTTTTCCTGCTCCTCTTAGCATGATAAAGAAGATTCAAAGAGAGTAAGATGCCAGCTCCTTTCATTCAGTCAGTAGCTTCAATCATTTCTGGACGTTTTTCAATGGCAAAAATCAATGAATATTGTAAATGCACAAACAGTAATTTCTCCGCATTGCAAGGTGCAATTCTGAAATTTTTTGCTTTTTCCTGCTCCTCTTAGCATGATAAAGAAGATTCAAAGAGAGTGAGATGCCAGCTCCTTTCATTCAGTCAGTAGCTTCAATCATTTCTGGATGTTTTTCAATGGCAAAAATCAATGAATATTGTAAATGCACAAACAGTAATTTCTCCGCATTGCAAGGTGCAATTCTGAAATTTTTTGCTTTTTCCTGCTCCTCTTAGCATGATAAAGAAGATTCAAAGAGAGTGAGATGTCAGCTCCTTATATTCAGTCAGTAGCTTCAAACATTTCTGGTATATGAATAACATGATGTTTTTCAATGGCAAAAATCAATGAATATTGTAAATGCACAAACAGTAATTTCTCCGCATTGCAAGGTGCAATTCTGAAATTTTTTGCTTTTTCCTGCTCCTCTTAGCATGATAAAGAAGATTCAAAGAGAGTAAGATGCCAGCTCCTTTCATTCAGTCAGTAGCTTCAATCATTTCTGGACGTTTTTCAATGGCAAAAATCAATGAATATTGTAAATGCACAAACAGTAATTTCTCCGCATTGCAAGGTGCAATTCTGAAATTTTTTGCTTTTTCCTGCTCCTCTTAGCATGATAAAGAAGATTCAAAGAGAGTGAGATGTCAGCTCCTTATATTCAGTCAGTAGCTTCAAACATTTCTGGTATATGAATAACATGATGTTTTTCAATGGCAAAAATCAATGAATATTGTAAATGCACAAACAGTAATTTCTCCGCATTGCAAGGTGCAATTCTGAAATTTTTTGCTTTTTCCTGCTCCTCTTAGCATGATAAAGAAGATTCAAAGAGAGTAAGATGCCAGCTCCTTTCATTCAGTCAGTAGCTTCAATCATTTCTGGACGTTTTTCAATGGCAAAAATCAATGAATATTGTAAATGCACAAACAGTAATTTCTCCGCATTGCAAGGTGCAATTCTGAAATTTTTTGCTTTTTCCTGCTCCTCTTAGCATGATAAAGAAGATTCAAAGAGAGTGAGATGCCAGCTCCTTTCATTCAGTCAGTAGCTTCAAACATTTCTGGTATATGAATAACATGATGTTTTTCAATGGCAAAAATCAATGAATATTGTAAATGCACAAACAGTAATTTCTCCGCATTGCAAGGTGCAATTCTGAAATTTTTTGCTATTTCCTGCTCCTCTTAGCATGATAAAGAAGATTCAAAGAGAGTGAGATGCCAGCTCCTTTCATTCAGCCAGTAGCTTCAATCATTTCTGGACGTTTTTCAATGGCAAAAATCAATGAATATTGTAAATGCACAAACAGTAATTTCTCCGCATTGCAAGGTGCAATTCTGAAATTTTTTGCTTTTTCCTGCTCCTCTTAGCATGATAAAGAAGATTCAAAGAGAGTGAGATGCCAGCTCCTTTCATTCAGTCAGTAGCTTCAAACATTTCTGGTATATGAATAACATGATGTTTTTCAATGGCAAAAATCAATGAATATTGTAAATGCACAAACAGTAATTTCTCCGCATTGCAAGGTGTAATTCTGAAATTTTTTGCTTTTTCCTGCTCCTCTTTGCATGATAAAGAAGATTCAAAGAGAGTGAGATGCCAGCTCCTTTCATTCAGTCAGTAGCTTCAATCATTTCTGGACGTTTTTCAATGGCAAAAATCAATGAATATTGTAAATGCACAAACAGTAATTTCTCCGCATTGCAAGGTGCAATTCTGAAATTTTTTGCTTTTTCCTGCTCCTCTTAGCATGATAAAGAAGATTCAATGAGAGTGAGATGCCAGCTCCTTTCATTCAGTCAGTAGCTTCAAACATTTCTGGTATATGAATAACATGATGTTTTTCAATGGCAAAAATCAATGAATATTGTAAATGCACAAACAGTAATTTCTCCGCATTGCAAGGTGCAATTCTGAAATTTTTTGCTTTTTCCTGCTCCTCTTAGCATGATAAAGAAGATTCAAAGAGAGTGAGATGCCAGCTCCTTTCATTCAGTCAGTAGCTTCAATCATTTCTGGACGTTTTTCAATGGCAAAAATCAATGAATATTAAAAATGCACACAGTAATTTCTCCGCATTGCAAGGTGCAATTCTGAAATTTTTTGCTTTTTCCTGCTCCTCTTAGCATGATAAAGAATATTCAAAGAGAGTGAGATGCCAGCTCCTTTCATTCAGTCAGTAGCTTCAATCATTTCTGGACGTTTTTCAATGGCAAAAATCAATGAATATTGTAAATGCACAAATAGTAATTTCTCCGCATTGCAAGGTGCAATTCTGAAATTTTTTGCTTTTTCCTGCTCCTCTTAGCATGATAAAGAAGATTCAAAGAGAGTGAGATGTCAGCTCCTTTCATTCAGTCAGTAGCTTCAAACATTTCTGGTATATGAATAACATGATGTTTTTCAATGGCAAAAATCAATGAATATTGTAAATGCACAAACAGTAATTTCTCCGCATTGCAAGGTGCAATTCTGAAATTTTTTGCTTTTTCCTGCTCCTCTTAGCATGATAAAGAAGATTCAAAGAGAGTGACATGTCAGCTCCTTATATTCAGTCAGTAGCTTCAAACATTTCTGGTATATGAATAACATGATGTTTTTCAATGGCAAAAATCAATGAATATTGTAAATGCACAAACAGTAATTTCTCCGCATTGCAAGGTGCAATTCTGAAATTTTTTGCTTTTTCCTGCTCCTCTTAGCATGATAAAGAAGATTCAAAGAGAGTGAGATGCCAGCTCCTTTCATTCAGTCAGTAGCTTCAATCATTTCTGGACGTTTTTCAATGGCAAAAATCAATGAATATTAAAAATGCACAAACAGTAATTTCTCCGCATTGCAAGGTGCAATTCTGAAATTGTTTGCTTTTTCCTGCTCCTCTTAGCATGATAAAGAAGATTCAAAGAGAGTGAGATGCCAGCTCCTTTCATTCAGTCAGTAGCTTCAATCATTTCTGGACGTTTTTCAATGGCAAAAATCAATGAATATTGTAAATGCACAAACAGTAATTTCTCCGCATTGCAAGGTGCAATTCTGAAATTTTTTGCTTTTCCTGCTCCTCTTAGCATAATAAAGAAGATTCAAAGAGAGTGAGATGCCAGCTCCTTTCATTCAGTCAGTAGCTTCAAACATTTCTGGTATATGAATAACATGATGTTTTTCAATGGCAAAAATCAATGAATATTGTAAATGCACAAACAGTAATTTCTCCGCATTGCAAGGTGCAATTCTGAAATTTTTTGCTTTTTCATGCTCCTCTTAGCATGATAAAGAAGATTCAAAGAGAGTGAGATACCAGCTCCTTTCATTCAGTCAGTAGCTTCAATCATTTCTGGACGTTTTTCAATGGCAAAAATCAATGAATATTGTAAATGCACAGACAGTAATTTCTCCGCATTGCAAGGTGCAATTCTGAAATTTTTTGCTTTTTCCTGCTCCTCTTTGCATGATAAAGAAGATGCAAAGAGAGTGAGATGTCAGCTCCTTTCATTCAGTCAGTAGCTTCAAACATTTCTGGTATATGAATAACATGATGTTTTTCAATGGCAAAAATCAATGAATATTGTAAATGCACAAACAGTAATTTCTCCGCATTGCAAGGTGTAATTCTGAAATTTTTTGCTTTTTCCTGCTCCTCTTTGCATGATAAAGAAGATTCAAAGAGAGTGAGATGCCAGCTCCTTTCATTCAGTCAGTAGCTTCAATCATTTCTGGACGTTTTTCAATGGCAAAAATCAATGAATATTGTAAATGCACAAACAGTAATTTCTCCGCATTGCAAGGTGCAATTCTGAAATTTTTTGCTTTTTCCTGCTCCTCTTAGCATGATAAAGAAGATTCAATGAGAGTGAGATGCCAGCTCCTTTCATTCAGTCAGTAGCTTCAAACATTTCTGGTATATGAATAACATGATGTTTTTCAATGGCAAAAATCAATGAATATTGTAAATGCACAAACAGTAATTTCTCCGCATTGCAAGGTGCAATTCTGAAATTTTTTGCTTTTTCCTGCTCCTCTTAGCATGATAAAGAAGATTCAAAGAGAGTGAGATGCCAGCTCCTTTCATTCAGTCAGTAGCTTCAATCATTTCTGGACGTTTTTCAATGGCAAAAATCAATGAATATTAAAAATGCACACAGTAATTTCTCCGCATTGCAAGGTGCAATTCTGAAATTTTTTGCTTTTTCCTGCTCCTCTTAGCATGATAAAGAATATTCAAAGAGAGTGAGATGCCAGCTCCTTTCATTCAGTCAGTAGCTTCAATCATTTCTGGACGTTTTTCAATGGCAAAAATCAATGAATATTGTAAATGCACAAATAGTAATTTCTCCGCATTGCAAGGTGCAATTCTGAAATTTTTTGCTTTTTCCTGCTCCTCTTAGCATGATAAAGAAGATTCAAAGAGAGTGAGATGTCAGCTCCTTTCATTCAGTCAGTAGCTTCAAACATTTCTGGTATATGAATAACATGATGTTTTTCAATGGCAAAAATCAATGAATATTGTAAATGCACAAACAGTAATTTCTCCGCATTGCAAGGTGCAATTCTGAAATTTTTTGCTTTTTCCTGCTCCTCTTAGCATGATAAAGAAGATTCAAAGAGAGTGACATGTCAGCTCCTTATATTCAGTCAGTAGCTTCAAACATTTCTGGTATATGAATAACATGATGTTTTTCAATGGCAAAAATCAATGAATATTGTAAATGCACAAACAGTAATTTCTCCGCATTGCAAGGTGCAATTCTGAAATTTTTTGCTTTTTCCTGCTCCTCTTAGCATGATAAAGAAGATTCAAAGAGAGTGAGATGCCAGCTCCTTTCATTCAGTCAGTAGCTTCAATCATTTCTGGACGTTTTTCAATGGCAAACATCAATGAATATTAAAAATGCACAAACAGTAATTTCTCCGCATTGCAAGGTGCAATTCTGAAATTGTTTGCTTTTTCCTGCTCCTCTTAGCATGATAAAGAAGATTCAAAGAGAGTGAGATGCCAGCTCCTTTCATTCAGTCAGTAGCTTCAATCATTTCTGGACGTTTTTCAATGGCAAAAATCAATGAATATTGTAAATGCACAAACAGTAATTTCTCCGCATTGCAAGGTGCAATTCTGAAATTTTTTGCTTTTCCTGCTCCTCTTAGCATAATAAAGAAGATTCAAAGAGAGTGAGATGCCAGCTCCTTTCATTCAGTCAGTAGCTTCAAACATTTCTGGTATATGAATAACATGATGTTTTTCAATGGCAAAAATCAATGAATATTGTAAATGCACAAACAGTAATTTCTCCGCATTGCAAGGTGCAATTCTGAAATTTTTTGCTTTTTCATGCTCCTCTTAGCATGATAAAGAAGATTCAAAGAGAGTGAGATACCAGCTCCTTTCATTCAGTCAGTAGCTTCAATCATTTCTGGACGTTTTTCAATGGCAAAAATCAATGAATATTGTAAATGCACAGACAGTAATTTCTCCGCATTGCAAGGTGCAATTCTGAAATTTTTTGCTTTTTCCTGCTCCTCTTTGCATGATAAAGAAGATTCAAAGAGAGTGAGATGTCAGCTCCTTTCATTCAGTCAGTAGCTTCAAACATTTCTGGTATATGAATAACATGATGTTTTTCAATGGCAAAAATCAATGAATATTGTAAATGCACAAACAGTAATTTCTCCGCATTGCAAGGTGCAATTCTGAAATTTTTTGCTTTTTCCTGCTCCTCTTAGCATGATAAAGAAGATTCAAAGAGAGTAAGATGCCAGCTCCTTTCATTCAGTCAGTAGCTTCAATCATTTCTGGACGTTTTTCAATGGCAAAAATCAATGAATATTGTAAATGCACAAATAGTAATTTCTCCGCATTGCAAGGTGCAATTCTGAAATTTTTTGCTTTTTCCTGCTCCTCTTAGCATGATAAAGAAGATTCAAAGAGAGTGAGATGTCAGCTCCTTTCATTCAGTCAGTAGCTTCAAACATTTCTGGTATATGAATAACATGATGTTTTTCAATGGCAAAAATCAATGAATATTGTAAATGCACAAACAGTAATTTCTCCGCATTGCAAGGTGCAATTCTGAAATTTTTTGCTTTTTCCTGCTCCTCTTAGCATGATAAAGAAGATTCAAAGAGAGTAAGATGCCAGCTCCTTTCATTCAGTCAGTAGCTTCAATCATTTCTGGACGTTTTTCAATGGCAAAAATCAATGAATATTGTAAATGCACAAACAGTAATTTCTCCGCATTGCAAGGTGCAATTCTGAAATTTTTTGCTTTTTCCTGCTCCTCTTAGCATGATAAAGAAGATTCAAAGAGAGTGAGATGCCAGCTCCTTTCATTCAGTCAGTAGCTTCAATCATTTCTGGATGTTTTTCAATGGCAAAAATCAATGAATATTGTAAATGCACAAACAGTAATTTCTCCGCATTGCAAGGTGCAATTCTGAAATTTTTTGCTTTTTCCTGCTCCTCTTAGCATGATAAAGAAGATTCAAAGAGAGTGAGATGTCAGCTCCTTATATTCAGTCAGTAGCTTCAAACATTTCTGGTATATGAATAACATGATGTTTTTCAATGGCAAAAATCAATGAATATTGTAAATGCACAAACAGTAATTTCTCCGCATTGCAAGGTGCAATTCTGAAATTTTTTGCTTTTTCCTGCTCCTCTTAGCATGATAAAGAAGATTCAAAGAGAGTAAGATGCCAGCTCCTTTCATTCAGTCAGTAGCTTCAATCATTTCTGGACGTTTTTCAATGGCAAAAATCAATGAATATTGTAAATGCACAAACAGTAATTTCTCCGCATTGCAAGGTGCAATTCTGAAATTTTTTGCTTTTTCCTGCTCCTCTTAGCATGATAAAGAAGATTCAAAGAGAGTGAGATGCCAGCTCCTTTCATTCAGTCAGTAGCTTCAAACATTTCTGGTATATGAATAACATGATGTTTTTCAATGGCAAAAATCAATGAATATTGTAAATGCACAAACAGTAATTTCTCCGCATTGCAAGGTGCAATTCTGAAATTTTTTGCTATTTCCTGCTCCTCTTAGCATGATAAAGAAGATTCAAAGAGAGTGAGATGCCAGCTCCTTTCATTCAGCCAGTAGCTTCAATCATTTCTGGACGTTTTTCAATGGCAAAAATCAATGAATATTGTAAATGCACAAACAGTAATTTCTCCGCATTGCAAGGTGCAATTCTGAAATTTTTTGCTTTTTCCTGCTCCTCTTAGCATGATAAAGAAGATTCAAAGAGAGTGAGATGCCAGCTCCTTTCATTCAGTCAGTAGCTTCAAACATTTCTGGTATATGAATAACATGATGTTTTTCAATGGCAAAAATCAATGAATATTGTAAATGCACAAACAGTAATTTCTCCGCATTGCAAGGTGTAATTCTGAAATTTTTTGCTTTTTCCTGCTCCTCTTTGCATGATAAAGAAGATTCAAAGAGAGTGAGATGCCAGCTCCTTTCATTCAGTCAGTAGCTTCAATCATTTCTGGACGTTTTTCAATGGCAAAAATCAATGAATATTGTAAATGCACAAACAGTAATTTCTCCGCATTGCAAGGTGCAATTCTGAAATTTTTTGCTTTTTCCTGCTCCTCTTAGCATGATAAAGAAGATTCAATGAGAGTGAGATGCCAGCTCCTTTCATTCAGTCAGTAGCTTCAAACATTTCTGGTATATGAATAACATGATGTTTTTCAATGGCAAAAATCAATGAATATTGTAAATGCACAAACAGTAATTTCTCCGCATTGCAAGGTGCAATTCTGAAATTTTTTGCTTTTTCCTGCTCCTCTTAGCATGATAAAGAAGATTCAAAGAGAGTGAGATGCCAGCTCCTTTCATTCAGTCAGTAGCTTCAATCATTTCTGGACGTTTTTCAATGGCAAAAATCAATGAATATTAAAAATGCACACAGTAATTTCTCCGCATTGCAAGGTGCAATTCTGAAATTTTTTGCTTTTTCCTGCTCCTCTTAGCATGATAAAGAATATTCAAAGAGAGTGAGATGCCAGCTCCTTTCATTCAGTCAGTAGCTTCAATCATTTCTGGACGTTTTTCAATGGCAAAAATCAATGAATATTGTAAATGCACAAATAGTAATTTCTCCGCATTGCAAGGTGCAATTCTGAAATTTTTTGCTTTTTCCTGCTCCTCTTAGCATGATAAAGAAGATTCAAAGAGAGTGAGATGTCAGCTCCTTTCATTCAGTCAGTAGCTTCAAACATTTCTGGTATATGAATAACATGATGTTTTTCAATGGCAAAAATCAATGAATATTGTAAATGCACAAACAGTAATTTCTCCGCATTGCAAGGTGCAATTCTGAAATTTTTTGCTTTTTCCTGCTCCTCTTAGCATGATAAAGAAGATTCAAAGAGAGTAAGATGCCAGCTCCTTTCATTCAGTCAGTAGCTTCAATCATTTCTGGACGTTTTTCAATGGCAAAAATCAATGAATATTGTAAATGCACAAACAGTAATTTCTCCGCATTGCAAGGTGCAATTCTGAAATTTTTTGCTTTTTCCTGCTCCTCTTAGCATGATAAAGAAGATTCAAAGAGAGTGAGATGCCAGCTCCTTTCATTCAGTCAGTAGCTTCAATCATTTCTGGATGTTTTTCAATGGCAAAAATCAATGAATATTGTAAATGCACAAACAGTAATTTCTCCGCATTGCAAGGTGCAATTCTGAAATTTTTTGCTTTTTCCTGCTCCTCTTAGCATGATAAAGAAGATTCAAAGAGAGTGAGATGTCAGCTCCTTATATTCAGTCAGTAGCTTCAAACATTTCTGGTATATGAATAACATAATGTTTTTCAATGGCAAAAATCAATGAATATTGTAAATGCACAAACAGTAATTTCTCCGCATTGCAAGGTGCAATTCTGAAATTTTTTGCTTTTTCCTGCTCCTCTTAGCATGATAAAGAAGATTCAAAGAGAGTAAGATGCCAGCTCCTTTCATTCAGTCAGTAGCTTCAATCATTTCTGGACGTTTTTCAATGGCAAAAATCAATGAATATTGTAAATGCACAAACAGTAATTTCTCCGCATTGCAAGGTGCAATTCTGAAATTTTTTGCTTTTTCCTGCTCCTCTTAGCATGATAAAGAAGATTCAAAGAGAGTGAGATGTCAGCTCCTTATATTCAGTCAGTAGCTTCAAACATTTCTGGTATATGAATAACATGATGTTTTTCAATGGCAAAAATCAATGAATATTGTAAATGCACAAACAGTAATTTCTCCGCATTGCAAGGTGCAATTCTGAAATTTTTTGCTTTTTCCTGCTCCTCTTAGCATGATAAAGAAGATTCAAAGAGAGTAAGATGCCAGCTCCTTTCATTCAGTCAGTAGCTTCAATCATTTCTGGACGTTTTTCAATGGCAAAAATCAATGAATATTGTAAATGCACAAACAGTAATTTCTCCGCATTGCAAGGTGCAATTCTGAAATTTTTTGCTTTTTCCTGCTCCTCTTAGCATGATAAAGAAGATTCAAAGAGAGTGAGATGCCAGCTCCTTTCATTCAGTCAGTAGCTTCAAACATTTCTGGTATATGAATAACATGATGTTTTTCAATGGCAAAAATCAATGAATATTGTAAATGCACAAACAGTAATTTCTCCGCATTGCAAGGTGCAATTCTGAAATTTTTTGCTATTTCCTGCTCCTCTTAGCATGATAAAGAAGATTCAAAGAGAGTGAGATGCCAGCTCCTTTCATTCAGCCAGTAGCTTCAATCATTTCTGGACGTTTTTCAATGGCAAAAATCAATGAATATTGTAAATGCACAAACAGTAATTTCTCCGCATTGCAAGGTGCAATTCTGAAATTTTTTGCTTTTTCCTGCTCCTCTTAGCATGATAAAGAAGATTCAAAGAGAGTGAGATGCCAGCTCCTTTCATTCAGTCAGTAGCTTCAAACATTTCTGGTATATGAATAACATGATGTTTTTCAATGGCAAAAATCAATGAATATTGTAAATGCACAAACAGTAATTTCTCCGCATTGCATGGTGTAATTCTGAAATTTTTTGCTTTTTCCTGCTCCTCTTTGCATGATAAAGAAGATTCAAAGAGAGTGAGATGCCAGCTCCTTTCATTCAGTCAGTAGCTTCAATCATTTCTGGACTTTTTTCAATGGCAAAAATCAATGAATATTGTAAATGCACAAACAGTAATTTCTCCGCATTGCAAGGTGCAATTCTGAAATTTTTTGCTTTTTCCTGCTCCTCTTAGCATGATAAAGAAGATTCAATGAGAGTGAGATGCCAGCTCCTTTCATTCAGTCAGTAGCTTCAAACATTTCTGGTATATGAATAACATGATGTTTTTCAATGGCAAAAATCAATGAATATTGTAAATGCACAAACAGTAATTTCTCCGCATTGCAAGGTGCAATTCTGAAATTTTTTGCTTTTTCCTGCTCCTCTTAGCATGATAAAGAAGATTCAAAGAGAGTGAGATGCCAGCTCCTTTCATTTAGTCAGTAGCTTCAATCATTTCTGGACGTTTTTCAATGGCAAAAATCAATGAATATTAAAAATGCACAAACAGTAATTTCTTCGCATTGCAAGGTGCAATTCTGAAATTTTTTGCTTTTTCCTGCTCCTCTTAGCATGATAAAGAATATTCAAAGAGAGTGAGATGCCAGCTCCTTTCATTCAGTCAGTAGCTTCAATCATTTCTGGACGTTTTTCAATGGCAAAAATCAATGAATATTGTAAATGCACAAACAGTAATTTCTCCGCATTGCAAGGTGCAATTCTGAAATTTTTTGCTTTTTCCTGCTCCTCTTAGCATGATAAAGAAGATTCAAAGAGAGTGAGATGCCAGCTCCTTTCATTCAGTCAGTAGCTTCAAACATTTCTGGTATATGAATAACATGATGTTTTTCAATGGCAAAAATCAATGAATATTGTAAATGCACAAACAGTAATTTCTCCGCATTGCAAGGTGCAATTCTGAAATTTTTTGCTTTTTCATGCTCCTCTTAGCATGATAAAGAAGATTCAAAGAGAGTGAGATACCAGCTCCTTTCATTCAGTCAGTAGCTTCAATCATTTCTGGACGTTTTTCAATGGCAAAAATCAATGAATATTGTAAATGCACAGACAGTAATTTCTCCGCATTGCAAGGTGCAATTCTGAAATTTTTTGCTTTTTCCTGCTCCTCTTAGCATGATAAAGAAGATTCAAAGAGAGTGAGATGTCAGCTCCTTTCATTCAGTCAGTAGCTTCAAACATTTCTGGTATATGAATAACATGATGTTTTTCAATGGCAAAAATCAATGAATATTGTAAATGCACAAAGAGTAATTTCTCCGCATTGCAAGGTGTAATTCTGAAATTTTTTGCTTTTTCCTGCTCCTCTTTGCATGATAAAGAAGATTCAAAGAGAGTGAGATGCCAGCTCCTTTCATTCAGTCAGTAGCTTCAATCATTTCTGGACGTTTTTCAATGGCAAAAATCAATGAATATTGTAAATGCACAAACAGTAATTTCTCCGCATTGCAAGGTGCAATTCTGAAATTTTTTGCTTTTTCCTGCTCCTCTTAGCATGATAAAGAAGATTCAAAGAGAGTGAGATGCCAGCTCCATTCATTCAGTCAGTAGCTTCAAACATTTCTGGTATATGAATAACATGATGTTTTTCAATGGCAAAAATCAATGAATATTGTAAATGCACAAACAGTAATTTCTCCGCATTGCAAGGTGCAATTCTGAAATTTTTTGCTTTTTCCTGCTCCTCTTAGCATGATAAAGAAGATTCAAAGAGAGTAAGATGCCAGCTCCTTTCATTCAGTCAGTAGCTTCAATCATTTCTGGACGTTTTTCAATGGCAAAAATCAATGAATATTGTAAATGCACAAACAGTAATTTCTCCGCATTGCAAGGTGCAATTCTGAAATTTTTTGCTTTTTCCTGCTCCTCTTAGCATGATAAAGAAGATTCAAAGAGAGTGAGATGCCAGCTCCTTTCATTCAGTCAGTGGCTTCAAACATTTCTGGTATATGAATAACATGATGTTTTTCAATGGCAAAAATCAATGAATATTGTAAATGCACAAACAGTAATTTCTCCGCATTGCAAGGTGCAATTCTGAAATTTTTTGCTTTTTCATGCTCCTCTTAGCATGATAAAGAAGATTCAAAGAGAGTGAGATACCAGCTCCTTTCATTCAGTCAGTAGCTTCAATCATTTCTGGACGTTTTTCAATGGCAAAAATCAATGAATATTGTAAATGCACAGACAGTAATTTCTCCGCATTGCAAGGTGCAATTCTGAAATTTTTTGCTTTTTCCTGCTCCTCTTAGCATGATAAAGAAGATTCAAAGAGAGTGAGATGTCAGCTCCTTTCATTCAGTCAGTAGCTTCAAACATTTCTGGTATATGAATAACATGATGTTTTTCAATGGCAAAAATCAATGAATATTGTAAATGCACAAACAGTAATTTCTCCGCATTGCAAGGTGCAATTCTGAAATTTTTTGCTTTTTCCTGCTCCTCTTAGCATGATAAAGAAGATTCAAAGAGAGTGAGATGTCAGCTCCTTTCATTCAGTCAGTAGCTTCAAACATTTCTGGTATATGAATAACATGATGTTTTTCAATGGCAAAAATCAATGAATATTGTAAATGCACAAACAGTAATTTCTCCGCATTGCAAGGTGCAATTCTGAAATTTTTTGCTTTTTCCTGCTCCTCTTAGCATGATAAAGAAGATTCAAAGAGAGTAAGATGCCAGCTCCTTTCATTCAGTCAGTAGCTTCAATCATTTCTGGACGTTTTTCAATGGCAAAAATCAATGAATATTGTAAATGCACAAACAGTAATTTCTCCGCATTGCAAGGTGCAATTCTGAAATTTTTTGCTTTTTCCTGCTCCTCTTAGCATGATAAAGAAGATTCAAAGAGAGTGAGATGTCAGCTCCTTTCATTCAGTCAGTAGCTTCAAACATTTCTGGTATATGAATAACATGATGATTTTCAATGGCAAAAATCAATGAATATTGTAAATGCACAAACAGTAATTTCTCCGCATTGCAAGGTGCAATTCTGAAATTTTTTGCTTTTTCCTGCTCCTCTTAGCATGATAAAGAAGATTCAAAGAGAGTAAGATGCCAGCTCCTTTCATTCAGTCAGTAGCTTCAATCATTTCTGGACGTTTTTCAATGGCAAAAATCAATGAATATTGTAAATGCACAAACAGTAATTTCTCCGCATTGCAAGGTGCAATTCTGAAATTTTTTGCTTTTTCCTGCTCCTCTTAGCATGATAAAGAAGATTCAAAGAGAGTGAGATGCCAGCTCCTTTCATTCAGTCAGTAGCTTCAATCATTTCTGGATGTTTTTCAATGGCAAAAATCAATGAATATTGTAAATGCACAAACAGTAATTTCTCCGCATTGCAAGGTGCAATTCTGAAATTTTTTGCTTTTTCCTGCTCCTCTTAGCATGATAAAGAAGATTCAAAGAGAGTGACATGTCAGCTCCTTATATTCAGTCAGTAGCTTCAAACATTTCTGGTATATGAATAACATGATGTTTTTCAATGGCAAAAATCAATGAATATTGTAAATGCACAAACAGTAATTTCTCCGCATTGCAAGGTGCAATTCTGAAATTTTTTGCTTTTTCCTGCTCCTCTTAGCATGATAAAGAAGATTCAAAGAGAGTGAGATGCCAGCTCCTTTCATTCAGTCAGTAGCTTCAATCATTTCTGGACGTTTTTCAATGGCAAAAATCAATGAATATTAAAAATGCACAAACAGTAATTTCTCCGCATTGCAAGGTGCAATTCTGAAATTGTTTGCTTTTCCTGCTCCTCTTAGCATAATAAAGAAGATTCAAAGAGAGTGAGATGCCAGCTCCTTTCATTCAGTCAGTAGCTTCAAACATTTCTGGTATATGAATAACATGATGTTTTTCAATGGCAAAAATCAATGAATATTGTAAATGCACAAACAGTAATTTCTCCGCATTGCAAGGTGCAATTCTGAAATTTTTTGCTTTTTCATGCTCCTCTTAGCATGATAAAGAAGATTCAAAGAGAGTGAGATACCAGCTCCTTTCATTCAGTCAGTAGCTTCAATCATTTCTGGACGTTTTTCAATGGCAAAAATCAATGAATATTGTAAATGCACAGACAGTAATTTCTCCGCATTGCAAGGTGCAATTCTGAAATTTTTTGCTTTTTCCTGCTCCTCTTTGCATGATAAAGAAGATTCAAAGAGAGTGAGATGTCAGCTCCTTTCATTCAGTCAGTAGCTTCAAACATTTCTGGTATATGAATAACATGATGTTTTTCAATGGCAAAAATCAATGAATATTGTAAATGCACAAACAGTAATTTCTCCGCATTGCAAGGTGCAATTCTGAAATTTTTTGCTTTTTCCTGCTCCTCTTAGCATGATAAAGAAGATTCAAAGAGAGTAAGATGCCAGCTCCTTTCATTCAGTCAGTAGCTTCAATCATTTCTGGACGTTTTTCAATGGCAAAAATCAATGAATATTGTAAATGCACAAATAGTAATTTCTCCGCATTGCAAGGTGCAATTCTGAAATTTTTTGCTTTTTCCTGCTCCTCTTAGCATGATAAAGAAGATTCAAAGAGAGTGAGATGTCAGCTCCTTTCATTCAGTCAGTAGCTTCAAACATTTCTGGTATATGAATAACATGATGTTTTTCAATGGCAAAAATCAATGAATATTGTAAATGCACAAACAGTAATTTCTCCGCATTGCAAGGTGCAATTCTGAAATTTTTTGCTTTTTCCTGCTCCTCTTAGCATGATAAAGAAGATTCAAAGAGAGTAAGATGCCAGCTCCTTTCATTCAGTCAGTAGCTTCAATCATTTCTGGACGTTTTTCAATGGCAAAAATCAATGAATATTGTAAATGCACAAACAGTAATTTCTCCGCATTGCAAGGTGCAATTCTGAAATTTTTTGCTTTTTCCTGCTCCTCTTAGCATGATAAAGAAGATTCAAAGAGAGTGAGATGCCAGCTCCTTTCATTCAGTCAGTAGCTTCAATCATTTCTGGATGTTTTTCAATGGCAAAAATCAATGAATATTGTAAATGCACAAACAGTAATTTCTCCGCATTGCAAGGTGCAATTCTGAAATTTTTTGCTTTTTCCTGCTCCTCTTAGCATGATAAAGAAGATTCAAAGAGAGTGAGATGTCAGCTCCTTATATTCAGTCAGTAGCTTCAAACATTTCTGGTATATGAATAACATGATGTTTTTCAATGGCAAAAATCAATGAATATTGTAAATGCACAAACAGTAATTTCTCCGCATTGCAAGGTGCAATTCTGAAATTTTTTGCTTTTTCCTGCTCCTCTTAGCATGATAAAGAAGATTCAAAGAGAGTAAGATGCCAGCTCCTTTCATTCAGTCAGTAGCTTCAATCATTTCTGGACGTTTTTCAATGGCAAAAATCAATGAATATTGTAAATGCACAAACAGTAATTTCTCCGCATTGCAAGGTGCAATTCTGAAATTTTTTGCTTTTTCCTGCTCCTCTTAGCATGATAAAGAAGATTCAAAGAGAGTGAGATGTCAGCTCCTTATATTCAGTCAGTAGCTTCAAACATTTCTGGTATATGAATAACATGATGTTTTTCAATGGCAAAAATCAATGAATATTGTAAATGCACAAACAGTAATTTCTCCGCATTGCAAGGTGCAATTCTGAAATTTTTTGCTTTTTCCTGCTCCTCTTAGCATGATAAAGAAGATTCAAAGAGAGTAAGATGCCAGCTCCTTTCATTCAGTCAGTAGCTTCAATCATTTCTGGACGTTTTTCAATGGCAAAAATCAATGAATATTGTAAATGCACAAACAGTAATTTCTCCGCATTGCAAGGTGCAATTCTGAAATTTTTTGCTTTTTCCTGCTCCTCTTAGCATGATAAAGAAGATTCAAAGAGAGTGAGATGCCAGCTCCTTTCATTCAGTCAGTAGCTTCAAACATTTCTGGTATATGAATAACATGATGTTTTTCAATGGCAAAAATCAATGAATATTGTAAATGCACAAACAGTAATTTCTCCGCATTGCAAGGTGCAATTCTGAAATTTTTTGCTATTTCCTGCTCCTCTTAGCATGATAAAGAAGATTCAAAGAGAGTGATATGCCAGCTCCTTTCATTCAGCCAGTAGCTTCAATCATTTCTGGACGTTTTTCAATGGCAAAAATCAATGAATATTGTAAATGCACAAACAGTAATTTCTCCGCATTGCAAGGTGCAATTCTGAAATTTTTTGCTTTTTCCTGCTCCTCTTAGCATGATAAAGAAGATTCAAAGAGAGTGAGATGCCAGCTCCTTTCATTCAG
The DNA here is from genome assembly GCF_046119375.1 of Phyllobates terribilis. NCBI lineage: Eukaryota > Metazoa > Chordata > Amphibia > Anura > Dendrobatidae > Phyllobates > Phyllobates terribilis. The sequence continues at coordinate 580,807 of NW_027363420.1, forward strand.
TCAGTAGCTTCAAACATTTCTGGTATATGAATAACATGATGTTTTTCAATGGCAAAAATCAATGAATATTGTAAATGCACAAACAGTAATTTCTCCGCATTGCAAGGTGTAATTCTGAAATTTTTTGCTTTTTCCTGCTCCTCTTTGCATGATAAAGAAGATTCAAAGAGAGTGAGATGCCAGCTCCTTTCATTCAGTCAGTAGCTTCAATCATTTCTGGACGTTTTTCAATGGCAAAAATCAATGAATATTGTAAATGCACAAACAGTAATTTCTCCGCATTGCAAGGTGCAATTCTGAAATTTTTTGCTTTTTCCTGCTCCTCTTAGCATGATAAAGAAGATTCAATGAGAGTGAGATGCCAGCTCCTTTCATTCAGTCAGTAGCTTCAAACATTTCTGGTATATGAATAACATGATGTTTTTCAATGGCAAAAATCAATGAATATTGTAAATGCACAAACAGTAATTTCTCCGCATTGCAAGGTGCAATTCTGAAATTTTTTGCTTTTTCCTGCTCCTCTTAGCATGATAAAGAAGATTCAAAGAGAGTGAGATGCCAGCTCCTTTCATTCAGTCAGTAGCTTCAATCATTTCTGGACGTTTTTCAATGGCAAAAATCAATGAATATTAAAAATGCACAAACAGTAATTTCTCCGCATTGCAAGGTGCAATTCTGAAATTTTTTGCTTTTTCCTGCTCCTCTTAGCATGATAAAGAATATTCAAAGAGAGTGAGATGCCAGCTCCTTTCATTCAGTCAGTAGCTTCAATCATTTCTGGACGTTTTTCAATGGCAAAAATCAATGAATATTGTAAATGCACAAATAGTAATTTCTCCGCATTGCAAGGTGCAATTCTGAAATTTTTTGCTTTTTCCTGCTCCTCTTAGCATGATAAAGAAGATTCAAAGAGAGTGAGATGTCAGCTCCTTTCATTCAGTCAGTATCTTCAAACATTTCTGGTATATGAATAACATGATGTTTTTCAATGGCAAAAATCAATGAATATTGTAAATGCACAAACAGTAATTTCTCCGCATTGCAAGGTGCAATTCTGAAATTTTTTGCTTTTTCCTGCTCCTCTTAGCATGATAAAGAAGATTCAAAGAGAGTAAGATGCCAGCTCCTTTCATTCAGTCAGTAGCTTCAATCATTTCTGGACGTTTTTCAATGGCAAAAATCAATGAATATTGTAAATGCACAAACAGTAATTTCTCCGCATTGCAAGGTGCAATTCTGAAATTTTTTGCTTTTTCCTGCTCCTCTTAGCATGATAAAGAAGATTCAAAGAGAGTGAGATGCCAGCTCCTTTCATTCAGTCAGTAGCTTCAAACATTTCTGGTATATGAATAACATGATGTTTTTCAATGGCAAAAATCAATGAATATTGTAAATGCACAAACAGTAATTTCTCCGCATTGCAAGGTGCAATTCTGAAATTTTTTGCTTTTTCCTGCTCCTCTTAGCATGATAAAGAAGATTCAAAGAGAGTGAGATGCCAGCTCCTTTCATTCAGTCAGTAGCTTCAATCATTTCTGGACGTTTTTCAATGGCAAAAATCAATGAATATTAAAAATGCACAAACAGTAATTTCTCCGCATTGCAAGGTGCAATTCTGAAATTGTTTGCTTTTTCCTGCTCCTCTTAGCATGATAAAGAAGATTCAAAGAGAGTGAGATGCCAGCTCCTTTCATTCAGTCAGTAGCTTCAATCATTTCTGGACGTTTTTCAATGGCAAAAATCAATGAATATTGTAAATGCACAAACAGTAATTTCTCCGCATTGCAAGGTGCAATTCTGAAATTTTTTGCTTTTCCTGCTCCTCTTAGCATAATAAAGAAGATTCAAAGAGAGTGAGATGCCAGCTCCTTTCATTCAGTCAGTAGCTTCAAACATTTCTGGTATATGAATAACATGATGTTTTTCAATGGCAAAAATCAATGAATATTGTAAATGCACAAACAGTAATTTCTCCGCATTGCAAGGTGCAATTCTGAAATTTTTTGCTTTTTCATGCTCCTCTTAGCATGATAAAGAAGATTCAAAGAGAGTGAGATACCAGCTCCTTTCATTCAGTCAGTAGCTTCAATCATTTCTGGACGTTTTTCAATGGCAAAAATCAATGAATATTGTAAATGCACAGACAGTAATTTCTCCGCATTGCAAGGTGCAATTCTGAAATTTTTTGCTTTTTCCTGCTCCTCTTTGCATGATAAAGAAGATTCAAAGAGAGTGAGATGTCAGCTCCTTTCATTCAGTCAGTAGCTTCAAACATTTCTGGTATATGAATAACATGATGTTTTTCAATGGCAAAAATCAATGAATATTGTAAATGCACAAACAGTAATTTCTCCGCATTGCAAGGTGCAATTCTGAAATTTTTTGCTTTTTCCTGCTCCTCTTAGCATGATAAAGAAGATTCAAAGAGAGTAAGATGCCAGCTCCTTTCATTCAGTCAGTAGCTTCAATCATTTCTGGACGTTTTTCAATGGCAAAAATCAATGAATATTGTAAATGCACAAATAGTAATTTCTCCGCATTGCAAGGTGCAATTCTGAAATTTTTTGCTTTTTCCTGCTCCTCTTAGCATGATAAAGAAGATTCAAAGAGAGTGAGATGTCAGCTCCTTTCATTCAGTCAGTAGCTTCAAACATTTCTGGTATATGAATAACATGATGTTTTTCAATGGCAAAAATCAATGAATATTGTAAATGCACAAACAGTAATTTCTCCGCATTGCAAGGTGCAATTCTGAAATTTTTTGCTTTTTCCTGCTCCTCTTAGCATGATAAAGAAGATTCAAAGAGAGTAAGATGCCAGCTCCTTTCATTCAGTCAGTAGCTTCAATCATTTCTGGACGTTTTTCAATGGCAAAAATCAATGAATATTGTAAATGCACAAACAGTAATTTCTCCGCATTGCAAGGTGCAATTCTGAAATTTTTTGCTTTTTCCTGCTCCTCTTAGCATGATAAAGAAGATTCAAAGAGAGTGAGATGCCAGCTCCTTTCATTCAGTCAGTAGCTTCAATCATTTCTGGATGTTTTTCAATGGCAAAAATCAATGAATATTGTAAATGCACAAACAGTAATTTCTCCGCATTGCAAGGTGCAATTCTGAAATTTTTTGCTTTTTCCTGCTCCTCTTAGCATGATAAAGAAGATTCAAAGAGAGTGAGATGTCAGCTCCTTATATTCAGTCAGTAGCTTCAAACATTTCTGGTATATGAATAACATGATGTTTTTCAATGGCAAAAATCAATGAATATTGTAAATGCACAAACAGTAATTTCTCCGCATTGCAAGGTGCAATTCTGAAATTTTTTGCTTTTTCCTGCTCCTCTTAGCATGATAAAGAAGATTCAAAGAGAGTAAGATGCCAGCTCCTTTCATTCAGCCAGTAGCTTCAATCATTTCTGGACGTTTTTCAATGGCAAAAATCAATGAATATTGTAAATGCACAAACAGTAATTTCTCCGCATTGCAAGGTGCAATTCTGAAATTTTTTGCTTTTTCCTGCTCCTCTTAGCATGATAAAGAAGATTCAAAGAGAGTGAGATGCCAGCTCCTTTCATTCAGTCAGTAGCTTCAAACATTTCTGGTATATGAATAACATGATGTTTTTCAATGGCAAAAATCAATGAATATTGTAAATGCACAAACAGTAATTTCTCCGCATTGCAAGGTGTAATTCTGAAATTTTTTGCTTTTTCCTGCTCCTCTTTGCATGATAAAGAAGATTCAAAGAGAGTGAGATGCCAGCTCCTTTCATTCAGTCAGTAGCTTCAATCATTTCTGGACGTTTTTCAATGGCAAAAATCAATGAATATTAAAAATGCACAAACAGTAATTTCTCCGCATTGCAAGGTGCAATTCTGAAATTTTTTGCTTTTTCCTGCTCCTCTTAGCATGATAAAGAATATTCAAAGAGAGTGAGATGCCAGCTCCTTTCATTCAGTCAGTAGCTTCAATCATTTCTGGACGTTTTTCAATGGCAAAAATCAATGAATATTGTAAATGCACAAATAGTAATTTCTCCGCATTGCAAGGTGCAATTCTGAAATTTTTTGCTTTTTCCTGCTCCTCTTAGCATGATAAAGAAGATTCAAAGAGAGTGAGATGTCAGCTCCTTTCATTCAGTCAGTAGCTTCAAACATTTCTGGTATATGAATAACATGATGTTTTTCAATGGCAAAAATCAATGAATATTGTAAATGCACAAACAGTAATTTCTCCGCATTGCAAGGTGCAATTCTGAAATTTTTTGCTTTTTCCTGCTCCTCTTAGCATGATAAAGAAGATTCAAAGAGAGTAAGATGCCAGCTCCTTTCATTCAGTCAGTAGCTTCAATCATTTCTGGACGTTTTTCAATGGCAAAAATCAATGAATATTGTAAATGCACAAACAGTAATTTCTCCGCATTGCAAGGTGCAATTCTGAAATTTTTTGCTTTTTCCTGCTCCTCTTAGCATGATAAAGAAGATTCAAAGAGAGTGAGATGCCAGCTCCTTTCATTCAGTCAGTAGCTTCAAACATTTCTGGTATATGAATAACATGATGTTTTTCAATGGCAAAAATCAATGAATATTGTAAATGCACAAACAGTAATTTCTCCGCATTGCAAGGTGCAATTCTGAAATTTTTTGCTATTTCCTGCTCCTCTTAGCATGATAAAGAAGATTCAAAGAGAGTGAGATGCCAGCTCCTTTCATTCAGCCAGTAGCTTCAATCATTTCTGGACGTTTTTCAATGGCAAAAATCAATGAATATTGTAAATGCACAAACAGTAATTTCTCCGCATTGCAAGGTGCAATTCTGAAATTTTTTGCTTTTTCCTGCTCCTCTTAGCATGATAAAGAAGATTCAAAGAGAGTGAGATGCCAGCTCCTTTCATTCAGTCAGTAGCTTCAAACATTTCTGGTATATGAATAACATGATGTTTTTCAATGGCAAAAATCAATGAATATTGTAAATGCACAAACAGTAATTTCTCCGCATTGCAAGGTGTAATTCTGAAATTTTTTGCTTTTTCCTGCTCCTCTTTGCATGATAAAGAAGATTCAAAGAGAGTGAGATGCCAGCTCCTTTCATTCAGTCAGTAGCTTCAATCATTTCTGGACGTTTTTCAATGGCAAAAATCAATGAATATTGTAAATGCACAACAGTAATTTCTCCGCATTGCAAGGTGCAATTCTGAAATTTTTTGCTTTTTCCTGCTCCTCTTAGCATGATAAAGAAGATTCAATGAGAGTGAGATGCCAGCTCCTTTCATTCAGTCAGTAGCTTCAAACATTTCTGGTATATGAATAACATGATGTTTTTCAATGGCAAAAATCAATGAATATTGTAAATGCACAAACAGTAATTTCTCCGCATTGCAAGGTGCAATTCTGAAATTTTTTGCTTTTTCCTGCTCCTCTTAGCATGATAAAGAAGATTCAAAGAGAGTGAGATGCCAGCTCCTTTCATTCAGTCAGTAGCTTCAATCATTTCTGGACGTTTTTCAATGGCAAAAATCAATGAATATTAAAAATGCACAAACAGTAATTTCTCCGCATTGCAAGGTGCAATTCTGAAATTTTTTGCTTTTTCCTGCTCCTCTTAGTATGATAAAGAATATTCAAAGAGAGTGAGATGCCAGCTCCTTTCATTCAGTCAGTAGCTTCAATCATTTCTGGACGTTTTTCAATGGCAAAAATCAATGAATATTGTAAATGCACAAATAGTAATTTCTCCGCATTGCAAGGTGCAATTCTGAAATTTTTTGCTTTTTCCTGCTCCTCTTAGCATGATAAAGAAGATTCAAAGAGAGTGAGATGTCAGCTCCTTTCATTCAGTCAGTAGCTTCAAACATTTCTGGTATATGAATAACATGATGTTTTTCAATGGCAAAAATCAATGAATATTGTAAATGCACAAACAGTAATTTCTCCGCATTGCAAGGTGCAATTCTGAAATTTTTTGCTTTTTCCTGCTCCTCTTAGCATGATAAAGAAGATTCAAAGAGAGTAAGATGCCAGCTCCTTTCATTCAGTCAGTAGCTTCAATCATTTCTGGACGTTTTTCAATGGCAAAAATCAATGAATATTGTAAATGCACAAACAGTAATTTCTCCGCATTGCAAGGTGCAATTCTGAAATTTTTTGCTTTTTCCTGCTCCTCTTAGCATGATAAAGAAGATTCAAAGAGAGTGAGATGCCAGCTCCTTTCATTCAGTCAGTAGCTTCAAACATTTCTGGTATATGAATAACATGATGTTTTTCAATGGCAAAAATCAATGAATATTGTAAATGCACAAACAGTAATTTCTCCGCATTGCAAGGTGCAATTCTGAAATTTTTTGCTATTTCCTGCTCCTCTTAGCATGATAAAGAAGATTCAAAGAGAGTGAGATGCCAGCTCCTTTCATTCAGCCAGTAGCTTCAATCATTTCTGGACGTTTTTCAATGGCAAAAATCAATGAATATTGTAAATGCACAAACAGTAATTTCTCCGCATTGCAAGGTGCAATTCTGAAATTTTTTGCTTTTTCCTGCTCCTCTTAGCATGATAAAGAAGATTCAAAGAGAGTGAGATGCCAGCTCCTTTCATTCAGTCAGTAGCTTCAAACATTTCTGGTATATGAATAACATGATGTTTTTCAATGGCAAAAATCAATGAATATTGTAAATGCACAAACAGTAATTTCTCCGCATTGCAAGGTGTAATTCTGAAATTTTTTGCTTTTTCCTGCTCCTCTTTGCATGATAAAGAAGATTCAAAGAGAGTGAGATGCCAGCTCCTTTCATTCAGTCAGTAGCTTCAATCATTTCTGGACGTTTTTCAATGGCAAAAATCAATGAATATTGTAAATGCACAAACAGTAATTTCTCCGCATTGCAAGGTGCAATTCTGAAATTTTTTGCTTTTTCCTGCTCCTCTTAGCATGATAAAGAAGATTCAATGAGAGTGAGATGCCAGCTCCTTTCATTCAGTCAGTAGCTTCAAACATTTCTGGTATATGAATAACATGATGTTTTTCAATGGCAAAAATCAATGAATATTGTAAATGCACAAACAGTAATTTCTCCGCATTGCAAGGTGCAATTCTGAAATTTTTTGCTTTTTCCTGCTCCTCTTAGCATGATAAAGAAGATTCAAAGAGAGTGAGATGCCAGCTCCTTTCATTCAGTCAGTAGCTTCAATCATTTCTGGACGTTTTTCAATGGCAAAAATCAATGAATATTAAAAATGCACAAACAGTAATTTCTCCGCATTGCAAGGTGCAATTCTGAAATTTTTTGCTTTTTCCTGCTCCTCTTAGCATGATAAAGAATATTCAAAGAGAGTGAGATGCCAGCTCCTTTCATTCAGTCAGTAGCTTCAATCATTTCTGGACGTTTTTCAATGGCAAAAATCAATGAATATTGTAAATGCACAAACAGTAATTTCTCCGCATTGCAAGGTGCAATTCTGAAATTTTTTGCTTTTTCCTGCTCCTCTTAGCATGATAAAGAAGATTCAAAGAGAGTGAGATGCCAGCTCCTTTCATTCAGTCAGTAGCTTCAAACATTTCTGGTATATGAATAACATGATGTTTTTCAATGGCAAAAATCAATGAATATTGTAAATGCACAAACAGTAATTTCTCCGCATTGCAAGGTGCAATTCTGAAATTTTTTGCTTTTTCATGCTCCTCTTAGCATGATAAAGAAGATTCAAAGAGAGTGAGATACCAGCTCCTTTCATTCAGTCAGTAGCTTCAATCATTTCTGGACGTTTTTCAATGGCAAAAATCAATGAATATTGTAAATGCACAGACAGTAATTTCTCCGCATTGCAAGGTGCAATTCTGAAATTTTTTGCTTTTTCCTGATCCTCTTAGCATGATAAAGAAGATTCAAAGAGAGTGAGATGTCAGCTCCTTTCATTCAGTCAGTAGCTTCAAACATTTCTGGTATATGAATAACATGATGTTTTTCAATGGCAAAAATCAATGAATATTGTAAATGCACAAAGAGTAATTTCTCCGCATTGCAAGGTGTAATTCTGAAATTTTTTGCTTTTTCCTGCTCCTCTTTGCATGATAAAGAAGATTCAAAGAGAGTGAGATGCCAGCTCCTTTCATTCAGTCAGTAGCTTCAATCATTTCTGGACGTTTTTCAATGGCAAAAATCAATGAATATTGTAAATGCACAAACAGTAATTTCTCCGCATTGCAAGGTGCAATTCTGAAATTTTTTGCTTTTTCCTGCTCCTCTTAGCATGATAAAGAAGATTCAAAGAGAGTGAGATGCCAGCTCCATTCATTCAGTCAGTAGCTTCAAACATTTCTGGTATATGAATAACATGATGTTTTTCAATGGCAAAAATCAATGAATATTGTAAATGCACAAACAGTAATTTCTCCGCATTGCAAGGTGCAATTCTGAAATTTTTTGCTTTTTCCTGCTCCTCTTAGCATGATAAAGAAGATTCAAAGAGAGTAAGATGCCAGCTCCTTTCATTCAGTCAGTAGCTTCAATCATTTCTGGACGTTTTTCAATGGCAAAAATCAATGAATATTGTAAATGCACAAACAGTAATTTCTCCGCATTGCAAGGTGCAATTCTGAAATTTTTTGCTTTTTCCTGCTCCTCTTAGCATGATAAAGAAGATTCAAAGAGAGTGAGATGCCAGCTCCTTTCATTCAGTCAGTGGCTTCAAACATTTCTGGTATATGAATAACATGATGTTTTTCAATGGCAAAAATCAATGAATATTGTAAATGCACAAACAGTAATTTCTCCGCATTGCAAGGTGCAATTCTGAAATTTTTTGCTTTTTCATGCTCCTCTTAGCATGATAAAGAAGATTCAAAGAGAGTGAGATACCAGCTCCTTTCATTCAGTCAGTAGCTTCAATCATTTCTGGACGTTTTTCAATGGCAAAAATCAATGAATATTGTAAATGCACAGACAGTAATTTCTCCGCATTGCAAGGTGCAATTCTGAAATTTTTTGCTTTTTCCTGCTCCTCTTAGCATGATAAAGAAGATTCAAAGAGAGTGAGATGTCAGCTCCTTTCATTCAGTCAGTAGCTTCAAACATTTCTGGTATATGAATAACATGATGTTTTTCAATGGCAAAAATCAATGAATATTGTAAATGCACAAACAGTAATTTCTCCGCATTGCAAGGTGCAATTCTGAAATTTTTTGCTTTTTCCTGCTCCTCTTAGCATGATAAAGAAGATTCAAAGAGAGTGAGATGCCAGCTCCTTTCATTCAGTCAGTAGCTTCAAACATTTCTGGTATATGAATAACATGATGTTTTTCAATGGCAAAAATCAATGAATATTGTAAATGCACAAACAGTAATTTCTCCGCATTGCAAGGTGCATTTCTGAAATTTTTTGCTTTTTCCTGCTCCTCTTAGCATGATAAAGAAGATTCAAAGAGAGTAAGATGCCAGCTCCTTTCATTCAGTCAGTAGCTTTAATCATTTCTGGACGTTTTTCAATGGCAAAAATCAATGAATATTGTAAATGCACAAACAGTAATTTCTCCGCATTGCAAGGTGCAATTCTGAAATTTTTTGCTTTTTCCTGCTCCTCTTAGCATGATAAAGAAGATTCAAAGAGAGTGAGATGCCAGCTCCTTTCATTCAGTCAGTAGCTTCAATCATTTCTGGACGTTTTTCAATGGCAAAAATCAATGAATATTGTAAATGCACAAACAGTAATTTCTCCGCATTGCAAGGTGCAATTCTGAAATTTTTTGCTTTTTCCTGCTCCTCTTAGCATGATAAAGAAGATTCAAAGAGAGTGAGATGTCAGCTCCTTTCATTCAGTCAGTAGCTTCAAACATTTCTGGTATATGAATAACATGATGTTTTTCAATGGCAAAAATCAATGAATATTGTAAATGCACAAACAGTAATTTCTCCGCATTGCAAGGTGCAATTCTGAAATTTTTTGCTTTTTCCTGCTCCTCTTAGCATGATAAAGAAGATTCAAAGAGAGTAAGATACCAGCTCCTTTCATTCAGTCAGTAGCTTCAATCATTTCTGGACGTTTTTCAATGGCAAAAATCAATGAATATTGTAAATGCAGAAACAGTAATTTCTCCGCATTGCAAGGTGCAATTCTGAAATTTTTTGCTTTTTCCTGCTCCTCTTAGCATGATAAAGAAGATTCAAAGAGAGTGAGATGCCAGCTCCTTTCATTCAGTCAGTAGCTTCAAACATTTCTGGTATATGAATAACATGATGTTTTTCAATGGCAAAAATCAATGAATATTGTAAATGCACAAACAGTAATTTCTCCGCATTGCAAGGTGCAATTCTGAAATTTTTTGCTTTTTCATGCTCCTCTTAGCATGATAAAGAAGATTCAAAGAGAGTGAGATACCAGCTCCTTTCATTCAGTCAGTAGCTTCAATCATTTCTGGACGTTTTTCAATGGCAAAAATCAATGAATATTGTAAATGCACAGACAGTAATTTCTCCGCATTGCAAGGTGCAATTCTGAAATTTTTTGCTTTTTCCTGCTACTCTTAGCATGATAAAGAAGATTCAAAGAGAGTGAGATGTCAGCTCCTTTCATTCAGTCAGTAGCTTCAAACATTTCTGGTATATGAATAACATGATGTTTTTCAATGGCAAAAATCAATGAATATTGTAAATGCACAAACAGTAATTTCTCCGCATTGCAAGGTGCAATTCTGAAATTTTTTGCTTTTTCCTGCTCCTCTTAGCATGATAAAGAAGATTCAAAGAGAGTGAGATGCCAGCTACTTTCATTCAGTCAGTAGCTTCAAACATTTCTGGTATATGAATAACATGATGTTTTTCAATGGCAAAAATCAATGAATATTGTAAATGCACAAACAGTAATTTCTCCGCATTGCAAGGTGCAATTCTGAAATTTTTTGCTTTTTCATGCTCCTCTTAGCATGATAAAGAAGATTCAAAGAGAGTGAGATACCAGCTCCTTTCATTCAGTCAGTAGCTTCAATCATTTCTGGACGTTTTTCAATGGCAAAAATCAATGAATATTGTAAATGCACAGACAGTAATTTCTCCGCATTGCAAGGTGCAATTCTGAAATTTTTTGCTTTTTCCTGCTCCTCTTAGCATGATAAAGAAGATTCAAAGAGAGTGAGATGTCAGCTCCTTTCATTCAGTCAGTAGCTTCAAACATTTCTGGTATATGAATAACATGATGTTTTTCAATGGCAAAAAATCAATGAATATTGTAAATGCACAAACAGTAATTTCTCCGCATTGCAAGGTGCAATTCTGAAATTTTTTGCTTTTTCCTGCTCCTCTTAGCATGATAAAGAAGATTCAAAGAGAGTGAGATGCCAGCTCCTTTCATTCAGTCAGTAGCTTCAAACATTTCTGGTATATGAATAACATGATGTTTTTCAATGGCAAAAATCAATGAATATTGTAAATGCACAAACAGTAATTTCTCCGCATTGCAAGGTGCAATTCTGAAATTTTTTGCTTTTTCCTGCTCCTCTTAGCATGATAAAGAAGATTCAAAGAGAGTAAGATGCCAGCTCCTTTCATTCAGTCAGTAGCTTCAATCATTTCTGGACGTTTTTCAATGGCAAAAATCAATGAATATTGTAAATGCACAAACAGTAATTTCTCCGCATTGCAAGGTGCAATTCTGAAATTTTTTGCTTTTTCCTGCTCCTCTTAGCATGATAAAGAAGATTCAAAGAGAGTGAGATGTCAGCTCCTTTCATTCAGTCAGTAGCTTCAAACATTTCTGGTATATGAATAACATGATGTTTTACAATGGCAAAAATCAATGAATATTGTAAATGCACAAACAGTAATTTCTCCGCATTGCAAGGTGCAATTCTGAAATTTTTTGCTTTTTCCTGCTCCTCTTAGCATGATAAAGAAGATTCAAAGAGAGTAAGATGCCAGCTCCTTTCATTCAGTCAGTAGCTTCAATCATTTCTGGACGTTTTTCAATGGCAAAAATCAATGAATATTGTAAATGCACAAACAGTAATTTCTCCGCATTGCAAGGTGCAATTCTGAAATTTTTTGCTTTTTCCTGCTCCTCTTAGCATGATAAAGAAGATTCAAAGAGAGTGAGATGCCAGCTCCTTTCATTCAGTCAGTAGCTTCAATCATTTCTGGACGTTTTTCAATGGCAAAAATCAATGAATATTGTAAATGCACAAACAGTAATTTCTCCGCATTGCAAGGTGCAATTCTGAAATTTTTTGCTTTTTCCTGCTCCTCTTAGCATGATAAAGAAGATTCAAAGAGAGTGAGATGCCAGCTCCTTTCATTCAGTCAGTAGCTTCAAACATTTCTGGTATATGAATAACATGATGTTTTTCAATGGCAAAAATCAATGAATATTGTAAATGCACAAACAGTAATTTCTCCGCATTGCAAGGTGCAATTCTGAAATTTTTTGCTTTTTCCTGCTCCTCTTAGCATGATAAAGAAGATTCAAAGAGAGTAAGATGCCAGCTCCTTTCATTCAGTCAGTAGCTTCAATCATTTCTGGACGTTTTTCAATGGCAAAAATCAATGAATATTGTAAATGCACAAACAGTAATTTCTCCGCATTGCAATGTGCAATTCTGAAATTTTTTGCTTTTTCCTGCTCCTCTTAGCATGATAAAGAAGATTCAAAGAGAGTGAGATGCCAGCTCCTTTCATTCAGTCAGTAGCTTCAAACATTTCTGGTATATGAATAACATGATGTTTTTCAATGGCAAAAATCAATGAATATTGTAAATGCACAAACAGTAATTTCTCCGCATTGCAAGGTGCAATTCTGAAATTTTTTGCTTTTTCATGCTCCTCTTAGCATGATAAAGAAGATTCAAAGAGAGTGAGATACAAGCTCCTTTCATTCAGTCAGTAGCTTCAATCATTTCTGGACGTTTTTCAATGGCAAAAATCAATGAATATTGTAAATGCACAGACAGTAATTTCTCCGCATTGCAAGGTGCAATTCTGAAATTTTTTGCTTTTTCCTGCTCCTCTTAGCATGATAAAGAAGATTCAAAGAGAGTGAGATGTCAGCTCCTTTCATTCAGTCAGTAGCTTCAAACATTTCTGGTATATGAATAACATGATGTTTTTCAATGGCAAAAATCAATGAATATTGTAAATGCACAAACAGTAAATTCTCCGCATTGCAAGGTGCAATTCTGAAATTTTTTGCTTTTTCCTGCTCCTCTTAGCATGATAAAGAAGATTCAAAGAGAGTGAGATGCCAGCTCCTTTCATTCAGTCAGTAGCTTCAAACATTTCTGGTATATGAATAACATGATGTTTTTCAATGGCAAAAATCAATGAATATTGTAAATGCACAAACAGTAATTTCTCCGCATTGCAAGGTGCAATTCTGAAATTTTTTGCTTTTTTATGCTCCTCTTAGCATGATAAAGAAGATTCAAAGAGAGTGAGATACCAGCTCCTTTCATTCAGTCAGTAGCTTCAATCATTTCTGGACGTTTTTCAATGGCAAAAATCAATGAATATTGTAAATGCACAGACAGTAATTTCTCCGCATTGCAAGGTGCAATTCTGAAATTTTTTGCTTTTTCCTGCTCCTCTTAGCATGATAAAGAAGATTCAAAGAGAGTGAGATGCCAGCTCCTTTCATTCAGTCAGTAGCTTCAAACATTTCTGGTATATGAATAACATGATGTTTTTCAATGGCAAAAATCAATGAATATTGTAAATGCACAAACAATAATTTCTTCGCATTGCAAGGTGCATTTCTGAAATTTTTTGCTTTTTCCTGCTCCTCTTAGCATGATAAAGAAGATTCAAAGAGAGTAAGATGCCAGCTCCTTTCATTCAGTCAGTAGCTTTAATCATTTCTGGACGTTTTTCAATGGCAAAAATCAATGAATATTGTAAATGCACAAACAGTAATTTCTCCGCATTGCAAGGTGCAATTCTGAAATTTTTTGCTTTTTCCTGCTCCTCTTAGCATGATAAAGAAGATTCAAAGAGAGTGAGATGCCAGCTCCTTTCATTCAGTCAGTAGCTTCAATCATTTCTGGACGTTTTTCAATGGCAAAAATCAATGAATATTGTAAATGCACAAACAGTAATTTCTCCGCATTGCAAGGTGCAATTCTGAAATTTTTTGCTTTTTCCTGCTCCTCTTAGCATGATAAAGAAGATTCAAAGAGAGTGAGATGTCAGCTCCTTTCATTCAGTCAGTAGCTTCAAACATTTCTGGTATATGAATAACATGATGTTTTTCAAAGGCAAAAATCAATGAATATTGTAAATGCACAAACAGTAATTTCTCCGCATTGCAAGGTGCAATTCTGAAATTTTTTGCTTTTTCCTGCTCCTCTTAGCATGATAAAGAAGATTCAAAGAGAGTAAGATGCCAGCTCCTTTCATTCAGTCAGTAGCTTCAATCATTTCTGGACGTTTTTCAATGGCAAAAATCAATGAATATTGTAAATGCACAAACAGTAATTTCTCCGCATTGCAAGGTGCAATTCTGAAATTTTTTGCTTTTTCCTGCTCCTCTTAGCATGATAAAGAAGATTCAAAGAGAGTGAGATGCCAGCTCCTTTCATTCAGTCAGTAGCTTCAAACATTTCTGGTATATGAATAACATGATGTTTTTCAATGGCAAAAATCAATGAATATTGTAAATGCACAAACAGTAATTTCTCCGCATTGCAAGGTGCAATTCTGAAATTTTTTGCTTTTTCATGCTCCTCTTAGCATGATAAAGAAGATTCAAAGAGAGTGAGATACCAGCTCCTTTCATTCAGTCAGTAGCTTCAATCATTTCTGGACGTTTTTCAATGGCAAAAATCAATGATTATTGTAAATGCACAGACAGTAATTTCTCCGCATTGCAAGGTGCAATTCTGAAATTTTTTGCTTTTTCCTGCTCATCTTAGCATGATAAAGAAGATTCAAAGAGAGTGAGATGTCAGCTCCTTTCATTCAGTCAGTAGCTTCAAACATTTCTGGTATATGAATAACATGATGTTTTTCAATGGCAAAAATCAATGAATATTGTAAATGCACAAACAGTAATTTCTCCGCATTGCAAGGTGCAATTCTGAAATTTTTTGCTTTTTTATGCTCCTCTTAGCATGATAAAGAAGATTCAAAGAGAGTGAGATACCAGCTCCTTTCATTCAGTCAGTAGCTTCAATCATTTCTGGACGTTTTTCAATGGCAAAAATCAATGAATATTGTAAATGCACAGACAGTAATTTCTCCGCATTGCAAGGTGCAATTCTGAAATTTTTTGCTTTTTCCTGCTCCTCTTAGCATGATAAAGAAGATTCAAAGAGAGTGAGATGCCAGCTCCTTTCATTCAGTCAGTAGCTTCAAACATTTCTGGTATATGAATAACATGATGTTTTTCAATGGCAAAAATCAATGAATATTGTAAATGCACAAACAGTAATTTCTTCGCATTGCAAGGTGCATTTCTGAAATTTTTTGCTTTTTCCTGCTCCTCTTAGCATGATAAAGAAGATTCAAAGAGAGTAAGATGCCAGCTCCTTTCATTCAGTCAGTAGCTTTAATCATTTCTGGACGTTTTTCAATGGCAAAAATCAATGAATATTGTAAATGCACAAACAGTAATTTCTCCGCATTGCAAGGTGCAATTCTGAAATTTTTTGCTTTTTCCTGCTCCTCTTAGCATGATAAAGAAGATTCAAAGAGAGTGAGATGCCAGCTCCTTTCATTCAGTCAGTAGCTTCAATCATTTCTGGACGTTTTTCAATGGCAAAAATCAATGAATATTGTAAATGCACAAACAGTAATTTCTCCGCATTGCAAGGTGCAATTCTGAAATTTTTTGCTTTTTCCTGCTCCTCTTAGCATGATAAAGAAGATTCAAAGAGAGTGAGATGTCAGCTCCTTTCATTCAGTCAGTAGCTTCAAACATTTCTGGTATATGAATAACATGATGTTTTTCAATGGCAAAAATCAATGAATATTGTAAATGCACAAACAGTAATTTCTCCGCATTGCAAGGTGCAATTCTGAAATTTTTTGCTTTTTCATGCTCCTCTTAGCATGATAAAGAAGATTCAAAGAGAGTGAGATACCATCTCCTTTCATTCAGTCAGTAGCTTCAATCATTTCTGGACGTTTTTCAATGGCAAAAATCAATGAATATTGTAAATGCACAGACAGTAATTTCTCCGCATTGCAAGGTGCAATTCTGAAATTTTTTGCTTTTTCCTGCTCCTCTTAGCATGATAAAGAAGATTCAAAGAGAGTGAGATGTCAGCTCCTTTCATTCAGTCAGTAGCTTCAAACATTTCTGGTATATGAATAACATGATGTTTTTCAATGGCAAAAATCAATGAATATTGTAAATGCACAAACAGTAATTTCTCCGCATTGCAAGGTGCAATTCTGAAATTTTTTGCTTTTTCCTGCTCCTCTTAGCATGATAAAGAAGATTCAAAGAGAGTGAGATGCCAGCTCCTTTCATTCAGTCAGTAGCTTCAAACATTTCTGGTATATGAATAACATGATGTTTTTCAATGGCAAAAATCAATGAATATTGTAAATGCACAAACAGTAATTTCTCCGCATTGCAAGGTGCAATTCTGAAATTTTTTGCTTTTTCATGCTCCTCTTAGCATGATAAAGAAGATTCAAAGAGAGTGAGATACCAGCTCCTTTCATTCAGTCAGTAGCTTCAATCATTTCTGGACGTTTTTCAATGGCAAAAATCAATGAATATTGTAAATGCACAGACAGTAATTTCTCCGCATTGCAAGGTGCAATTCTGAAATTTTTTGCTTTTTCCTGCTCCTCTTAGCATGATAAAGAAGATTCAAAGAGAGTGAGATGTCAGCTCCTTTCATTCAGTCAGTAGCTTCAAACATTTCTGGTATATGAATAACATGATGTTTTTCAATGGCAAAAATCAATGAATATTGTAAATGCACAAACAGTAATTTCTCCGCATTGCAAGGTGCAATTCTGAAATTTTTTGCTTTTTCCTGCTCCTCTTAGCATGATAAAGAAGATTCAAAGAGAGTGAGATGCCAGCTCCTTTCATTCAGTCAGTAGCTTCAAACATTTCTGGTATATGAATAACATGATGTTTTTCAATGGCAAAAATCAATGAATATTGTAAATGCACAAACAGTAATTTCTCCGCATTGCAAGGTGCATTTCTGAAATTTTTTGCTTTTTCCTGCTCCTCTTAGCATGATAAAGAAGATTCAAAGAGAGTAAGATGCCAGCTCCTTTCATTCAGTCAGTAGCTTTAATCATTTCTGGACGTTTTTCAATGGCAAAAATCAATGAATATTGTAAATGCACAAACAGTAATTTCTCCGCATTGCAAGGTGCAATTCTGAAATTTTTTGCTTTTTCCTGCTCCTCTTAGCATGATAAAGAAGATTCAAAGAGAGTGAGATGCCAGCTCCTTTCATTCAGTCAGTAGCTTCAATCATTTCTGGACGTTTTTCAATGGCAAAAATCAATGAATATTGTAAATGCACAAACAGTAATTTCTCCGCATTGCAAGGTGCAATTCTGAAATTTTTTGCTTTTTCCTGCTCCTCTTAGCATGATAAAGAAGATTCAAAGAGAGTGAGATGTCAGCTCCTTTCATTCAGTCAGTAGCTTCAAACATTTCTGGTATATGAATAACATGATGTTTTTCAATGGCAAAAATCAATGAATATTGTAAATGCACAAACAGTAATTTCTCCGCATTGCAAGGTGCAATTCTGAAATTTTTTGCTTTTTCCTGCTCCTCTTAGCATGATAAAGAAGATTCAAAGAGAGTAAGATGCCAGCTCCTTTCATTCAGTCAGTAGCTTCAATCATTTCTGGACGTTTTTCAATGGCAAAAATCAATGAATATTGTAAATGCACAAATAGTAATTTCTCCGCATTGCAAGGTGCAATTCTGAAATTTTTTGCTTTTTCCTGCTCCTCTTAGCATGATAAAGAAGATTCAAAGAGAGTGAGATGCCAGCTCCTTTCATTCAGTCAGTAGCTTCAAACATTTCTGGTATATGAATAACATGATGTTTTTCAATGGCAAAAATCAATGAATATTGTAAATGCACAAACAGTAATTTCTCCGCATTGCAAGGTGCAATTCTGAAATTTTTTGCTTTTTCATGCTCCTCTTAGCATGATAAAGAAGATTCAAAGAGAGTGAGATACCAGCTCCTTTCATTCAGTCAGTAGCTTCAATCATTTCTGGACGTTTTTCAATGGCAAAAATCAATGAATATTGTAAATGCACAGACAGTAATTTCTCCGCATTGCAAGGTGCAATTCTGAAATTTTTTGCTTTTTCCTGCTCCTCTTAGCATGATAAAGAAGATTCAAAGAGAGTGAGATGTCAGCTCCTTTCATTCAGTCAGTAGCTTCAAACATTTCTGGTATATGAGTAACATGATGTTTTTCAATGGCAAAAATCAATGAATATTGTAAATGCACAAACAGTAATTTCTCCGCATTGCAAGGTGCAATTCTGAAATTTTTTGCTTTTTCCTGCTCCTCTTAGCATGATAAAGAAGATTCAAAGAGAGTGAGATGCCAGCTCCTTTCATTCAGTCAGTAGCTTCAAACATTTCTGGTATATGAATAACATGATGTTTTTCAATGGCAAAAATCAATGAATATTGTAAATGCACAAACAGTAATTTCTCCGCATTGCAAGGTGCAATTCTGAAATTTTTTGCTTTTTCCTGCTCCTCTTAGCATGATAAAGAAGATTCAAAGAGAGTGAGATACCAGCTCCTTTCATTCAGTCAGTAGCTTCAATCATTTCTGGACGTTTTTCAATGGCAAAAATCAATGAATATTGTAAATGCACAGACAGTAATTTCTCCGCATTGCAAGGTGCAATTCTGAAATTTTTTGCTTTTTCCTGCTCCTCTTAGCATGATAAAGAAGATTCAAAGAGAGTGAGATGTCAGCTCCTTTCATTCAGTCAGTAGCTTCAAACATTTCTGGTATATGAATAACATGATGTTTTTCAATGGCAAAAATCAATGAATATTGTAAATGCACAAACAGTAATTTCTCCGCATTGCAAGGTGCAATTCTGAAATTTTTTGCTTTTTCCTGCTCCTCTTAGCATGATAAAGAAGATTCAAAGAGAGTGAGATGCCAGCTCCTTTCATTCAGTCAGTAGCTTCAAACATTTCTGGTATATGAATAACATGATGTTTTTCAATGGCAAAAATCAATGAATATTGTAAATGC